>NC_073630.1:107972500-108597500 GCF_029407905.1 Bubalus kerabau
GCCCCAGAGCCAGGATGTGATGGCGTCGACGTTAAAGCTCAGGCAGCATCAACCCCCAGCTCACCTCTGAGCGCTACTGTCAGAGGGAATTGTGTCCCTCAAGTTTGTATGTTCAAGTCCAAATCCCGCGCCTCAGAAGGTGGCCTTGTTTGGAGACAGGGTGTTTACAGAGGTGATCAAGTTCACACGAGGTCATTAGCAGGGACCCCCAATTCAACATGACTGGTGTCCTTGTAAACAGGGGAAACCCTAGAAAAAGACCCTAGGACCCAGGGAGATAGACATAGAGGAGACACCAAGCAAGGAGACACAGGGAGAAGATGGCCGTCTACTAGCAATGAGGAAGCATCTTGATGTGAGGTGTAAAGGGGCAGGTTCCTTCACCACTTCACCACTTCCTTCACTTCAGAAGGAGTCAGCCCTGAAGACACCTTGAACTTGGACTTCTAGGCCCCAGAGCCACGAGAGAACAGGCTTCTATTGTTTAAGCCGCCTGGTCTGTCAGACTTGGTCACAACAGCCCGAGCAGACTAAGACCATTACCCTAGCCGTCCTCAGGCAGAGTTCTAGGGAAGGCGTCTGACTTCTGCTTTGTTCTGGGAGGTGTCAGCGCTGTGTAGACCAGGCTTCTGGTGTGAGCAGACAGACAGGGTCCCGACCCCTCTCAGCTCTTCATGGAAAAGATGGCAGTGAGGGGTTTCGGGTGTGGGGTGCATGCCGGGGGGCCCCTATAGGGGCTGCTGGGTGCACGGAAGGGGTAGAGGGGTGCTGCCTTAGTGCGGGAGGGGGTTCAGGAAACCAGAGTTCATGCCACCACCCAAAGACCAGCCTTCAGGGGTTGAGACTCTGATTTTTGAACTCTTAAGGATCGTTTCAGGGTCGCTTCTTCCCATCTTTTTGCCTCTCAAAAGGCCATTTCTCTGACTCTGGTCCAAGCCCCGCCCTGGTAACCCAGCTACTGCAGGTGTCAGGGTGCTGGCTCACCTCTTCATTTTAAAGTTTGCGAAACTGAGGCTGAGAGACAAAAAGTGACTTTCCCAATGCCCCAAAGACCCAGATTCTCCTTTGCGGCTCTTTCCATCAGAGACCGGAACTCAAGCACCCAACTGGAGAATCAGCCAACAACAAGTGTACAGACTTCTGTTATCATTTACGCTTCATTCTATTTCCTACTTGGATATTTCAAGGCATCTGTGAATTTTACTTGCCCTCCCAGGCCCCCCAAAGAGCCTCTCTCTCTCTCTCCCCCGACTTCTGGAGGGAACGACCAATAAAAACAACGATGAGAATAACAGTAACCATAATCAGCCATGAGGCTAATATAGCAGTTAAATACTTCTGGAAATGCATTTGGAACACTCTGACTAAAATCTGCACTGCATCCTGAAGCTCCAGGCTCAGCCTTGATCTGTTTGGGTGGTTGTGGAGACAAGAATATTGTTCAATATTAAGATCAATATTCCACCGACTTGTGGTCAAGAGTTCTACTGAGGCTTGGTCTCACTCATTGGTCTTAGGATGTGCTAAGAAAAGCGAGTGGTATTTATGAAAGTGAAAGTGTTAGACTCTCAGTCCTATCTGACTCTTTGAAACCCCATGGACTGTAGCCCACCAGGCTCCACTGTCCATGGAATTCTCCAGGCAAGAATACCAGAGTGGGTAGCCATTCCCTTCTCCAGGGGATCTTCCTGACCCAGGGATCAGAGCCGGGACTCCCGCATCGAACCAGGGAAGCCAGAAGTATTTTTAAGGTGATGTAATTACCTGTTCAGCTGGTGAAAGTGATTTTGGCAGCAGGGCACCTGATAGACTCATTATGGAGTGCAAGTGTGTCTATTCCAGGAAACCCAGTTTACAAAAATTCCAATTTACCAAGAAACAGAAGAAGCAGGAAAAGAATTGCCACAGACCTGTTATTTTAACTGCTAGAGCTGAGCTGGGCCTTGGGGACCATCTCATCCAATGTTTTTCCCCCAAAATCTTTTTGCTCAAAATACAAAACATAGAACAGATGCAAGTGAAGAACAGTTCCCCAGGTTGCTTAAACCTCCAGCAGCTGGAGAAATCTTTTTCCCATGAACTGTTGAATAATTCCTGCAGGGTCCCTTACTTTTAGGAAGCAAAGCTTGAAAATCCCTTGCTTTATGGAAACTGAAGGAGCAAGGTCAGAGAGTTCACTTCACCCCAGGTTTCTAACTTCCAGCTCAGTGATCTCTCTGCTTCACTGAGGGACAGGAAGGCAGTGTTCAACTCAAGGGCTGCCTCTCTCACTTTGCTGGGTTAATAAACCAACAGATGCTCGTCTCTGCGGTTGAGCCCACCACTTGGCATGCATCCAGAGGTTCTTAGTTCTGCTGCAAACTGTAGGCCCTCCATGCATGTGTGCATGTGTGCTCAGTCACTTCAGCCATGTCTGACCCTTTGCAATCCTATAGACTGTAGTCTGCCAGACTCTTCTGTCCATGGACTCATCCAGGCAAGAATACTGCAGTGGGCAGCCAGTCCCTTCTCTGGGGGATCTTCCTGACCCAGAGATTGAACCTGGGTCTCCTGCATTGCAGGCAGATTCTTTACCCATTGAGCCACCTGAGAAACCCTAGGACCTCCATAACCCTCCTCTATTTCCCGTCTCCCCCACCTTCTCTGTCTACTGAACCTTAAGGAGAAATGCTGACTGAAGTCAAAGCCAAGGGTAATACCAGGTGAGGGAGGTGGTTGGGAGGAAGCAGAGAGGGTAGAAGTCTTCACGGTGCCATAGTGTGGATTTTAGGGCTCTAACTGCGGCTGCATGCAAAGCGCATTGTGCCAGGTCATGGGCACAATGTGGCCTGTCGTTCAGAATCTCCTTTCGCTCATCCCCTTGATTACTCTGGCAGTGGTTCTCAACTGGGGATAATTTGTCCCCCAAGGGACGTCTGGCAACATTTGGCAACATTTCAGTTGTGGGGGCGATTCCAGCTGGTCTCTGGTGGTTAGAGGCCAGGAATGCTGCTAAACACTCTCTAATGTACAAGGCAGCCCCCCACACAAAGTGGTATCCAGACCCAAGCAACCATAGAGCTGAGGCTGAGGAATCCTGTGCTTTGCAACCACCATTCTTCCCATGTGATAGACAAGAAGCAGGCTCAGCCCAGACCATTCAAGAGCTACAGCAAAACTGGAATTCGATCCCCGAAACATGTGATTCCAAAAACCAGGGATTGAACCTGGGTCTCCTGCATTGCAGGCAGGTTCTTTACCCACCGAGAAACCTGGGAAACCTTAGGATCTCCATAACCCTCTGGCTTATGCACCATGCTGTCCCTTCCACGGACTGCACTGCACTTCCTACACAGTGAAGCCAGCACCTCCAGGTGACCTCAGGGTCCTTTCTAGAAAGTTCCCCGACTGTCCTTCTGACTGACAGTTCCCCGACTGTCCATCTTAGACTGACTGGTCAGTCTAAGATGCTGCTGTGTCAGCCTCAGTTGCCCTCCTGGGGCAGCACTGTCTCTGTATCCACCTGCCTTGGAATCATCACCACGTGAACATTTATGCAGCAATCAGAGTCCTCCTGTGTGCCGGACACTGCCTATGCGCTGCCCACATTTTCTTCTGGAATTGCCTTAGTGACCTCCCTGCCCCCTCAGCTGGCCTCATCATCCCCATTTCAGGAAGGAGGAAGCCAGGGCTCAGAGGAGTCATGTGACCAAAGTAGAATCACAGCTTTCAAGGTGCACATTTTATTTTGAAGCCCTTGAGGCTTTTTGCCAAGTCATCATCTTTGACTGTTCTAATCCATGTTGTTTTTTTTTTTTTTTTTAATTTTTTATTAAGAAACTGCCTACCAATGCAGGAGACACAGGTTTGATCCCTGGGGCGGGACTGTCCCCTGGAGAAGGAAATGGCAGCCTACTTGGGTATTCTTGCCTGGAGAGGATCCTATTGGGCTACAGTCCATGGGGTTACAAGAGGCAGACATGACTTAGGGGCTAAACAACAACAAATGGCTGATTAATAATGTTGGGATAGTTTCAAGTGAATAGCAAAGGGATATACACATGTATATACACATGTATCCATTCTCCCCCAAACTCCCCTTCCATCCAGCCTGCCATAACATTAAACAGAACTCCATATGCCATACAAGTAGATCCTTCTTGGTTATCCATTTTAAATATAGCAGTGTGTACATGTCCATCCCAAACTCTCTAACTATCCCTTCCCCTCATCCTTCTCTCTGGCAGTCATAAGTTAGTTCTCAAAGTCTGTGAATCTGTGTTTTTTAAGTACGTTAATTTGTATCAATTATTTTTTGATTCCACATATGTGACGTCATATGATATTTCTCCTTCTCTGACTTACTTCACTCAGTATGACTATTTCTACTGACCTGTATTCTGACAGAGAATATACTTTCTGTGGGCAAGCAACCAATCACACTTAGGTGAATTGCTTGCCAAGGTCATTTGCATGACTGATTACATCATAAACAGCATCTGGTGATGCCTGTGTCCTCTGGTTCATATAAATACCATGGGGACCCTCATGTTCCCTCCTTGAGCACGTATATCAAAGAACCAGTACATGACAAAGGAACTGACCAAGGATAGGTAAGCCTGCGTGCGTGCGTGCTCATTCACTTTAGATGTGTCTGACTCTTTCGACCCTGTGGACTATAGCCCATTAGGCTCCTCTGTCCAGGGGATTTCCCAGGGAAGAATACTGGAGTGGGTTACCATGCCCTCCTCCAGGGGATCTTCCCGGCCCAAGGGTTGAATCTGTGACTCCTGCATTCTACTTGTGGGGAGAGGGATGTCAAGGGGAAGGGTCTCTTGCGAAGCTCAGCTGTGGATCGGTGGCAGCTCAAGAATCAGGCCGATTCTTTACCCGCTGAGCCACTAGGAAAGCCCATAGGTAAGCCTTAGGCAAGCCTGTGGGATGTAGTTTTCATTCAGTGCTTGAGAAAACTCATAAGATTACATATATTATTTTTTGCATTCTTAAAAAACCACGTGCCATAATACGTTTTTTGAGGAACTCAGGGGAAATAATTGAGATCAACAGCAGAGAACAGTTGCTTGAACCACAGGGCGATAATGAATAACACTCACATAGCTTGGATGGTTTTCACCTAGCTGTCATCATTCATTCATTCCCATCTCTCATCACCCTGCCCCTATCCTCCAGGAGTGCTGACTGCCAGCTTAAATATGCAGGTGACCGTGGGACAACGTTAAAAGAGCAGCCAGTGATAGGAACTCACTCTCCACAGTCATGTGCTGGGTGCCATTGCTGTGCTGTTCAGTCACTAAGGTGTGCCCGACTCTTTGATGCTGTAAGGCGATTGATACAAGAGCTGTGTGTCCCAGCTGGGCACGTGGATCCTGGGATAACTTCAGTGCGGCAGAATAGAGTGAAAGGATGTTATTATCCTCATTGTATAAGGGGGAAGCCATGGTCCTGAGAGGTTAAGTGGCATCCTTTTCAAACGATATTTGTATAGAGAAAATATGCCTCCAAATTAGTTTGACATAATTCTTCCTGCTAAAATAAAACTGAGCCATTAGTTGCCAAAGAGTTCCCTTAGTCATCTTCAGTTATTAAATTTAAATGAAATAAAACAAAAATACGCACCAAATGCCCCACTTTTATAGGACACTGAGCTAAGTATTCGGGGAAGATTGGGACAAAAATAACAATAGCAAAAAACAAGCAGGAGAGTCTGATCAGGCATGAGTACGTGATGTTGTGGGCTGAAATCATGAGATTGGGGTGATTTGAGTGTTTGAGCTGCCACTGATTCGCAGCTGAGCTTAGCAAGAGACCCTTCCCCTTGACATCCCTCTGCACAAAAGTAGAATGAGAGCCTGGACCAGAAGCTTGTTAAGAGCTTTTTAACACTCAGGACAGTGGATCTGGCACATGGGCCATCAGGACAGACACCCAGGGCTCCTTGCCAGCATGGTGCACCACCCATGGGACATGGCCATCCGACTCTACCCAAGCCTGGTAGGACCTGAGTCCCCCCCAACAACTTCCACAGTCCCCATGTCCACCACACAGACACACATCTTACCCAGCCCCGCAGCAGCTCGTAGGCCGTGACACCCAGGGACCACCAGTCAACAGGGTAGGAGTACCCAGGGCCTCCGTCCACATACACCTGGAACACTTCCGGTGCTGCCAAAGACAGGACAAAAGACATCACTGGGCATCTCACTTGACATGCATCACGCCCAAGAAGGAGGACATGGGGCTAGGAGCTGGACTGCGAGGCTCGCATCCCATCGACGATGCTACGTAGTTACTACCATCTGTAAGTCACAAGCCAGCTTGAGACAAGCTGCAGGCATCGCAGGCAACCCCATGTGACACCTGGGGCAGAATACAGACAGGATTCCCCGGAGTGTGCTGCAGAGGGCGGTCTGCTGGGGAGTCAGGGAAAGCAGCGGGGGAGGAGGGTTTGGTGGAGCATGAATCATGGTCAGCATGGGGAACAAAGTCTGAGTTAAGAGGAAGAGCCTACACCGTCACGGAGCAGGACCCTGTGGGGCTCCTGGGCACAAAGACTTTCTGTGCCCGCCGATTCTTTGATGACAGGAAATGAGCTTTACTCAGCGTCTGTGACCGTCCCTTAGCTCCAACCTGTAGTTTCAAACAGATGCAAAGCAAGGATGGGAGGGGATGCAGAGACAAGGGAGGAACAGACAAGAAACAATAAAGCAGCTTTGGGGCAGAGTCCTGGTCCCCTCTCAAGCGATACACATAACATTTTGGAGCTCTTCTGCAGATACTAAAACCCCCACCAGGTGGGAGAAATTAAGGGTCTGATGTACTAAGTCGCTCCCATTGTATCAGACTCTTTGCGACCCTATGGACTGTAGCCCGCCAGGCTCCTCTGTCCATAGCATTCTCCAGGCAAGAAATACAGGAGTGGATTGCCATGCCCTCCTCCAGGGGATCTTCCCAACACAGGGATTGAACCTGCGCCTCTTACATCTTCTGCATTGGCAGGTGGGTTCTTTACCACCAGCGTCACCTGGGAAGCCCCAAGGGTCTGATGCCCACAAGCAAGTAGACCCCAGACTGGTTAGAACCAGAAGGTGGATGATGCAGACTCTCACTTACCTTACCAATAACCAATCAGCAAAATGTCCATGAGCTTATTATCCTCTTTGAACCATTACTATAAGACCCCTCACTACCCTCTCCAGGTGGGGACACACAGCTTTGAGGGCGTTTGCTCGCTGTGGCCCCCTTTGCCTGGAAAAGCAATTTGTTGTTATTGCTGTTGCTGAGTCGTGTCTGACTCTTTGCAACCCCATGGACTGCAGCACACCAGGCTTCCTTGGCTTTCACTATCTCCTGCTGCTGCTGCTGCTAAGTCGCTTCAGTCATGTCCGACTCTGTGCGACCCCATAGACAGCAGCCCACCAGGCTCCCCCCGTCCCTGGGATTCTCCAGGCAAGAACACTGGAGTGGGTTGCCATTTCCTTCTCTGCACTATCTCCTGGAGTTTGCTCAATTTCATATCCATTGAGTCGGTGATGCTATGTAATCATTCCATCCTCTGCCACTCCTTCTCCTTTTGCCTTCAGTCTTTCCCAGTATCAGGATCTTTTCCAATGAGTTGGCTCTTCGCATCAGGTGGCCAAAGTACTGGAGCTTCAGCTTTAGCGTCAGTCCTTCCAATGAATATTCAGGACTGACTTCCTTTTAGAATTGACTGATTTGATCTTTGCTGTCCAAGGGACTCTCAAGAGTTTTGCCCAGCACCACCCATTCAAAAGCATGAATTCTTTGGTAATCAGCCTTCTGGTCCAGCTCTCACATCTGTACATGATTACTGGAAAAACTATAGCTTAGACTGTATGGACCTTTGTCAGCAAAATGATGCCTCTGCTTCCTAATACACTGTCTAGGTTTGTCATAGGTTTACTTCCAAGGGCCAAGCATCTTTAATTTCATGGCTGAAGTCACCATCTGCAGTGATTTTGGAGCCCAAGAAAATAAAATCTCTCATTGTGTCCACTTTTTCCCCTTCTATTTGCCATGAGGTGATGGGACCAGATGCCATGATCTTAGTTTTTTGAATGTTGAGTTTTAAGCCAGCATTTTCACTCTCCTCTTTCCCTGTCATCAAGAGGCTCTTTAGTTTCTCTTCACTTTCTTCCATTAGAGTGCTATCATCTGTATATCGGAGGTTTTGCTGTTTCTCCCTGCAATCTTGATTCTAGGTTGTGATCCATCCAGCAAAGCAGTAAAGCTATTCTTTCCTACTTCACCCAAAACTCTGACTCTGAGATTTAACTTGGTGTTGGGGTACAGAGGCCAGATTTGGTTCACTCCTAAGGGGCTGAGAAGCTACGTAAATATCAGTCTGCTTTGGCACCAACACCAGGTCAGACGTCCCAACAACCAGAATGGTTAGAGTCCTTGGTGCCTAGTGCCAGTCTCAGCACAATGTTATTTTAGCATAGGTGGGAATCAATACAAAATACCCAGAATAAGTAAATGCACAGAGACAGAAGGCCGATCAGGGGTTGCCAGGGGCTGGTGGAGGAATGGGGCGCAACTGCTCATTGGGTTTCCTCTGGGATGATGAATGTTCTTGAACTAGACAGAGCTGGTGGCTACACAATGTGAATGTACTAAATGCCACTGCGTTTGCTTGCAAACAATTCATTTTAGGTTATGTGAATTTTACCTCTGTAATAAACCAGTGAAGGGTGGAGGTCCCAGAGGGATGGACCCTCACTCCTCAGGGGGCTGCAACTGTCCTGGGGTCCCCTGGGGTCCTGCTGCTTCCTAAGCTGCTGGGAGGTGGTTTCATCACTGCCTCACCCCCAACTCACCAGGCCAGGAGTGCATCTCAAGCTTTAATTGCTCACACTGGCTTCCAGGAGTCTTGGGAAATGCAGGTCCTTTCTAGAAAATTAATTTACAGATGTAATTCCATTTTACAGGTGTCAGAGCAGCCAAGCTCTGCCATGGGGAACCAGGACATGTTGTGATTAAAAACATCTCAGCTCAGTTTTCAGACTGGCATTCAGATGGCGTAAGGGCAGGAAGGGCCAGATGAGGCAGACAAGGGTAGACAACGGATGCTTGAATTTGGCTCTAGATGAGCAGCTGGACACTTGAACCTGTTGTTGTTCAGTCACTCAGTCGTGTCTGACTCTGTGATCCCATGGAATGCAGCATGCCAGGCTTTCCTGTCCTTTACCATCTCCCGAAGCTTGCTCAAACTCATGTCCATTGAGACAGTGATGCCATCCAACCATCTTGTCATCTGTCACCTCCTTCTCCTCCTGCCTTCAATCTTTCCCAGCATCAGAGTCTTTTGCAATGAGTCAGTTCTTCACATCAGATGGCCAAAGTATCGGAGCTTCAGCTTTAGCATCAGTCCTTCCAATGAATATTCAGGACTGATTTCCTTTAGGATTGACTGGTTTGATCTCCTTGCAGTCTAAGGGACTCTCAAGAGTCTTCTCCAGCACCACAGTTCAAAAGCATCAGTTCTTCAGCACTCAGTTTTCTTTATGGTCCAACTCTTGCCATCAATGAACCTGACCCTTGGCCAAATTCTAGCTGCTCTCCAGCAACCCACACCATTTATTTTGTATTTTATAGCAACTGCACCCAAAGATTCTCCTTTCCTCCTCACAACAACCCCCAGGGTCATATTATCATTTGACACGCTTTCCCGAAGAGGTTCAGAGAGGGACAGCAGAGCACATGAAGTCACACAGGAGACAGTGCAGAGCTGAGGTGCACCTTACATACTGGTCAAATTCCTGTTTGAAGTAAGCTTTGCATCAACGTTTGGGTACAAAACCATAATCAGTCTATGTTAGGGAAGATGTTATTGGGAGTTCGGGGAAAAGTCATTTTGGTTTATTTGAGCCTCACCAAGTGGTATGTGTGCTGGGGAATAGGAAGAAGGTTGGTGTGATTGCAGCTGGGTTAACACGTTCTCTTTGCTTCAGTTTGTAAAGCGTGAGCAATAATAAACAGTCTATTCACAGGGTTCTTATGAGGATTAAGGAAAAATGCTGGCTAAGAGCTAAGCCCGATGCCAGGCTGGCCCATTGTGAGTGCTCTGGAAATCTTGGGCATGATTTTTGTTAGTAGAATTGGCATTCAAATGTCCTCTCTTCATCAAACTCAATTTCTCACTGTCCACCCAGTCACCCTGGGGACCATCCTAAATTCCAACCTCCTCAGCCTCATGACTCATCAGTCTCCAGACCCTCTGAGCTTGGCATTCTGGGCATCTTTCCATCTGCCCCTTCCTATCCATCCTAGATCAACCTGAATTCAAAGGTGGTAGTTGTACCTGTTTAGTAAACATCTGGTGAGCGAACATTTGATTTCCTAGCCTCTCGGGGGCACTGAGTTGTGCTATTCTGCATCCCACTCTGGGAGCCTAAGGCTGGGCTCCAACCCAGAGGGGCTTCCTTCCCTGCACCCCAATCTGTGTACTTGTCCTTCTTCCCTCTGTGCGAAGGGTTCTGATAAAGAAGGAGACAGTCATGCTGGCTTGTACAGAACCAGGACTTTGACAGCTGCTGGCCCGGCCCACGTGCTCACACCGGGCCAGAGGCAGGGACACGCTCAGGACTACAGGAGAGGCTGTGTGTCCAGCTGTCCCCATAAAGCCTTGTCATGCCTGGCTGCCCCAAGCCCATCTGGAATTCATGGTAGAAGCAGCATCTGACCAGTTCTGTCTTGGCTGTCCTGACGAGCCAAGTGACAACTATCTGCAGCCTGTGACTCCACTCCCAGAGAAGGTGACAATCTCCCTTCCCCTGCACACCTGGGGCTGAGAGAACATAAACAACATTTATGTCACAATCCATATGCCACCAAAATGACTGCTGTAGTGCCCTGGAACCAGTGTTTAGAAGTGAGGGCATCATAGAGGGTTAGAACTTGAGGGACAGGTACAAGACACACACCTGTCACCATTATTTCATGTATGAATGAATGAGTGTGGAAACAGTCTGCTAGGCGCCGTGTTAAGGATTTTACACATACAGCTCCCTTCATCCTTCCAGTCACCCAATAGAACAAGTGCTGCAATGATCTCCACATTCCAGATGAGGAGGTAGAGGCATGAAGGGGTGTAGTTGGGTGAATGAAAGCGAAAATGTTAGTTGCTCAGTCATGTCTGACTCCTTGTGAACCCACGGACTGTAGCCCACCAGGTTCCTCTGGCCAGGGACTTCTCCAGGCAAAAATACTGGAGTGAGTAGCCATTCCTTTCTCCAGGGGATCTTCCTGATCCAGGGATCCAACCCAGGTCTCCCACATTGCAGGCAGATTCTTTACCACCTGAGCCACCGGGGAAGGTGAATAGTGTCCGCAAAAGACTATATCCAAGTACTAACCTCCAGCATCTGTAAACAGGGCCTTATTCAGAAATAGGGACTCTGCATGTGTAATTAAGGATATCAAGATAAAAGTCATCCTAGATTCAGGGTGGACCCTTCCTAGATTCAGTGTCTGATGACTTTATGAGAAAGGAGCGATTTGGGACACAGAGAAGGCCAATGCAGGAGGCACAAGAGACACAGGTTTGATCCCTGGGTTGGGAAGATCCCCTGGAGTAAGAAGTGGCAACCTGTTCCAGTAGACTCTTGCCTGGAAAATTCCATGGACAGCAAAGCCTGGTAGGCTATAGTCCATGGGGTCGCAGAGTCAGACACCATTGAGCACACATCCTTAAAGCACCCTGAACCACAGATGAAGAAAAAAGAGACACAGAGAGGTAAAGGGGCAAGTTCAGGGCCATCTAGGTGGTGAGTGGAAGAGTGTGGAAGGCTGTTCTTGCAACTTTCTAGAGGGGACTCAATACCACTATCCCACTGTTATGAGCAGTGGCTTTCTTTACAACGCTAAGAGCTGTGCTATTAATGTGCCATTGACTGAGCATCTACCATGTGCTAGAAGCTCTTCAGGTTTCTCTACCTCTATTATTGACTCCTCAGGGAAGCTAATATTTATGGAGCACTATCTGCAGCTGCATGTGCGTGATCTCCTTTTAACCTCAGAAGGACCTTGGGAGGTGAAAATGATCATTATCTCTGTCTGAGGAAGCAAAGCTATGGTTTTTCCAGTAGTCATGTATGGATGTGAGAGCTGGAGCACAAAGAAAACTGAGTGCCAAAGAATTGATGCTTTTGAACTGTGGTGTTGGAGAAAACTCTTGAGAGTCCCTTGAACTGCAAGGAGATCCAACCAGTCCATCCTAAAGGAAATTAGTCCTAAATATTCATTGGAAGGACTGATGCTGAAGCTCCAATACTTTGGCCATCTGATGTGAAGAACTGACTCCATTGGAAAAGACCCTGATGCTGGGAAAGATTGAAGGAAGGAGGGGAAGGAGACAACGGAGGATGAGATGGTTGTATGGTCTCACTGACTTGATGGACATGAGTTTGAGAAAGCTCTAGGAGTTGGTGATGGAAGGGAAGCCTGGCATGCTGCATTCCATGGGGTTGCAAAGAGTCGGACACAACTGAACTGAAGAGGAAGTCAGGCTTGGAGCGGTGACAGACCTATCAAAGTCCCAAGTCTCATTGGAAGCCTGGCTCCCCTCATTCTCCAGTGTCATCCAGAATGATGACCAGAGCCTTGCTCCGTCTCCTTCAATATCCAAACATTTCCCACCATGTTATACCATCTTTATGTGTATGATGAAAAGAAAAATAATGTATCATAAAAAATATATGCACACACACACTACACATATGTGAGGTGGTAAACAACCCGCCTGCCAATGCAGGAGACATAAGAGATGCAGTTTTGATATCTGGGTGGGGAAGATCCCCTGGAGGAGAGCATGGCAACCCACTCGAGTATTCTTGCCTGGAGAATCCCATGGACAGTGGAGGCTGGTGGGCTACAGTCCATAGTGTTGCAAAGAGTCAGACAAGACTGAAGTGACTTAACATGTAGTATATATGTACATACTTTACATGTCTTATAGTACAAAATCTCTCCAAAGTCAATGCATTAAATCTGCAAATTTAATTGGAACCAAAATCAAGAATGTTTATGAAGGTCTAGGAATGCTAAATTTAGGAAATCAAGGTTTTGACATAATCCGAAAGAATGTGTAGTTCGCCATTAACATGCACATTAATAAAAGTGGCTCTTGAATCACAATGCCCCGGCAGCAGCCTTCCTCGCTACATCCCCAGGGTCCTTCATGGTGCCCAGTGAATGCTGAATGCTCTGTGGATACTTGTCAGCCCACGAATGAATACCCTGGGCTGATACCAGGCTCCATGGAAGCGGCTTCTCCAGCATGACCAGTGGCATGAAAAGATCAGCCCTACCTCCCATCAACCATTTCTAGCAGCAGCTGAGCAATTCTGCCAATGCAGGTTTTAAATGGAAAGTGAGTCTGGATTCCAAGTGGCATCAGAGAATTGGCCTTCCAGAAAAGCAAGTACATGGGGTGTTGAATGAAAGAGATCACCTCAAGGCAATGAAAATATGCCTTTGGTGGGTTTTGCCACCTTCAGCTCACCACGCAGAGCTACTTCCTCATTAGACTAAAAATATGGAAAAACTCCCAGAAACCTCCTAAGTTATAATTATTAGCCTGCTGCTTTAGCTCTATGAATATTCCTGAAGGCTTTGATTGCTGCAGTGGAGTGTGACACGCTATTCAATGTCTAGCTTACAAGTTGACTGGCTTCCAGGATTGGCTTCCACAGGTAATTGTGTCCTTCTGGACTGGGAATATAGAATCACCACATTTCAGCCTAGAGGGGACCTTCAAGGTCATTTCCTTTCTCCACTACATTTTGTAGGTGAGGAAGCTGAAGCCTACTGGAGGCATTCCATGGCTTCCAGCCCAGCTGGGACCAGAGCCCAGGCCTCCTGTCCACTGAGCCTCACTTAAGTTTGCACATCCCAGCCAGTAGAATGGCCAGATCTGGACACCTCCACCCAGAAGCCCCACAGGCATGGCATTCTTACTATGCTCAAGCCAAATCCCCCCTCTCCAACTGCCCCTTCTGGGTTCCCAGTCTCTGCCGATGGTCTGCTCAATTGCAAGAGTCAGAAATCAGTCTACGCTTTGATGTGTGCTCAGTTGCTCAGGTATGTCTGACTCTTTGCAACCCTACATACTGTAGCCTGCCAGGCTCCTCTGCCCATGTAATTTTCCAGGCAAGATTACTGCAATGGGTGCCATTCCCTACTCTAGGAGATCTTCCAGATCCAGGGACTGAACCTGCATCTCTTGTGTCTCCTGCACTGACAGGCAGATTCTTTACCATTAGCACCACCTGGGAAGCCCATGCTTTGATGATTTGATTAACTCTTGATTCATCATTGTTCCCTTCCAGAATCTTCCTCTTCTCTCTGATCCTCTTTCATCGCTGTCTGGACTAATGACAGCCCCTCATGCACCCTAGCCTGGGGATGTTTAATCCCACCCACCTGTTCCTGCACTCAATATGTCAGCAAATTTGGAGAACTCAGCAGTGGCCACAGGACTGGAAAAGGTCAGTTTTCATTCCAATCCCAAAGAAAGGCAATGCCAAAGAATGCTCAAACTACCACACAATTGCACTCATCTCACATGCTAGTAAAGTAATGTCAAAATTCTCCAAGCCAGGCTTCAACAATACGTGAACCGTGACCTTCCAGATGTTCAAGCTGGTTTTAGAAAGGCAGAGGAACCAGAGATCAAATTGCTAACATCTGCTGGATCATGGAAAAAGCAAGAGAGTTCCAGAAAAACACTTATTTCTGCTTTATTGACTATGCCAAAGCCTTTGACTGTGTGGGTCACAATAAACTGTGGAAAATTCTGAAAGAGATGGGCATACCAGACCACCTGATCTGCCTCTTGAGAAACCTGTATGCAGGTCAGGAAGCAACAGTTAGAACTGGACATGCAACAACAGACTGGTTCCAAACAGGAAAAGGAGTACGTCAAGGCTGTATATTGTCACCCTGCTTATTTAACTTCTATGCAGAGTACATTATGAGAAACGCTGGGCTGGATGAAGCACAAACTGGAATAAAGATTGCTGGGAGAAATACCAATAACCTCAGATATGCAGATGATACCACTCTTATGGCAGAAATTGAAGAACTAAAGAGCCTCTTGATGAAAGTGAAAGAGGAGAGTGAGAAAGTTGGCTTAAAGCTCCACATTCAGAA
This sequence comes from Bubalus kerabau, assembly GCF_029407905.1. Lineage (NCBI taxonomy): Eukaryota > Metazoa > Chordata > Mammalia > Artiodactyla > Bovidae > Bubalus > Bubalus kerabau. The sequence continues at coordinate 107,987,672 of NC_073630.1, forward strand.
AACTAAGATCATGGCATCCGGTCCCATCACTTCATGGCAAATAGATGGGGAAACAGTGGAAACAGTGGCTGACTTTATATTTTTGGACTCCAAAATCACTGCAGATGGTGACTGCAGCCATAAAATTAAAAGACGCTTACTCCTTGGAAGGAAAGTTATGACCAACCTAGACAGCATATTAAAAAGCAGAGACATTACTTTGCCAAAAAAGGTCCATCTAGTCAAAGGTATGTTTTTTCCAGTGGTCATGTATGGATGTGAGAGCTGGACTATAAAGAAAGCTGAGAACTGAAGAATTGATGCTTTTGAACTGTGGTGTTGGAGAAGACTCTTGAGAGTCCCTTGGACTGCAAGATCAAACCAGTCCATCCTAAAGGAGATCAGTCCTGGGTGTTCATTGGAAGGACTGATGTTGAAGCTGAAACTCCAATACTTTGGCCACCTGATGCGATGAGCTGACTCATTGGGAAAGACCCTCATGCTGGGAAAGATTGAGGGCAGGAGGAGAAGGGGATGACAGAGGATTAGATGGTTGGATGGCATCATACACTCGATGGACATGAGTTTGGGTAAACTCTGAGTGTTGGTGATGGACAGGGAACCCTGGAGTGCTGCAGTTCAAGGGGTCGCAAAGAGTCGGACACGACTGAGCGACTGAACTGAACCTGCTCCTGCAACACTTTTCTAAGTCAGTAGCATCAATGAAAGAAAGAGACGGTATGTGTGAATGTGGTGATGATTCAGGCTAGGCTTACTGCCATGACAGCCTCAAGCAAGCTGTCTGGCCTGTTACTTTTTGCCTCGATTTTCTTCATCTGTAAAAAGGAATAACTATATCTGCCACATCATGTTATGGAGAATAAAAAATTGAAGTTCTTCATGTATTTATTAAGCACAAAGTAAGTGCTCTATAAATGCAATATAACATTGTGTTATTATCATGCATATGTTCAAATCACTTAATTAAAATCACTCCAAATTTTTCTGTGTACTCTAGAATAAAAGTCAAACTTCTTAGCATGAAAAATTTATAAAAAATTAGGTTCCAGTTTCCTCATATTTTGGCCGCTGTTTTTATTATGCCTGTTGTGTAACCTACTCCAGTATGCTTGCCTGGAGAATCCCAAGGACAGAGGAGCCTGCTGGGCTACAGTCCATAGGGTCAGACATGAATAAGCAACTGAGTATATGCCAACAGGAAAAAATAGGACATGCTTTATTTTTAATCTTCAGTGATTTGCCTGATAATCTTTACCAGATTTTTATAATCATGAACTCCTATTTATACCTCAAAACCCAGACCAAATTTTACACCCACTGTGGAATGTTCATCAAGTCCCTTCCTGATCCTCAGTTCCCTTCTTTCCCCCTCTCCTGGCCAAGCATATCACTGTTCTGGATTCTTACCAAACCCTTGTCTGTCTGTCCCCTACAGCACTAATCAGGCCATATTGTAATTAAGGATATACACGCCCATTGCCCTCACTGGACTGTGAGCTCTTTAAACAAGGATATGACTAGGTCAGGGTGAAAACCTCAGGGATTAGCATGAAGCTGGTCTAGATAGAGATGCTCAAGGAATCAGAATAGCAAAGAGTTTGAAGTCACAGAATCCTGGCTTTGAATCTCAGTGGCCACCTTTGCTGTTTATCACTGGACAAGCACTTAGCTTCTGCATATGTCTCAGATCCCCTGGGATAATAACAGCCTTTACCCCATAGCGAGATAACATATGGGAGTCATTTAGAACAAGGGCTGATGCAGAGCAAATTCCAAATAGATATAAGCTAGTTATTATTGTATCAATTCATCACCAAATGAGATATGAAATACATCCATAAATGAAAGACCAACTAACGGATGGACATGTTGTACATGTCCCCAGATGATTCAGAGTTCCATCATCATTCTTTGATTAGAGTTTGCAGAAAAGCCGTGAAAGGCAGAGATAAGCAGGATGACTGGCCTCTGTCTGTATCCCTTAGGGTAATTCATGTTCCTTTAGCTTTTTACCTTGGAGATGAAATCAGGTGTCACACACATATTAATTTAAGATGAAATGAAACTGCTGTGTCAATCTGATAATTTCTTTTTATTTGGTGATACAAATAGCATTAATAGCAACAGAAGACTGGTTTTATTAAAGTATGTAAGACACTGTTCCAGTGTGGACCAGTAGGATCTCACCTGTCTGCATAAGAGGAAAAGCAGGGGAAGCTTAATTGGGTGAGTAAATACAGAAGGTCTGATGCTGTTGTTCAGTTGCTCAGTCATATCTGACTCTTTGCGACCTCATGGACTGCAGCACGCCAGGCTTTCCTGTCCTTCACTATCTCCCAGAGTTTGCTCAAACTCATGTCCATTGAGTCGATGATGCCATCCAACCATCTCGCCCTCTGCCGTCTGTTCTCCTGTCTTCAATTTTTCCCAGCATCAGGGTCTTTTCAAATGAGTTAGTTCTTTACATCAGGTGGCCAAAGTATTGGAGCTTCAGCTTCAGCATCAGTTCTTTCAATGAATATTCAGGACTGATTTCTTTTAGGATTGACTGGTTTGATCTCCTTGCAGTCCAAGGGACTCTCAAGAGTCTTCTCCAGCACCTCAGTTAGAAGGCATCAATTCTTTGGTGCTCAGCGTTTTTTTATTGTCCAGCTCTCACATGTGTACATGACTACTGGAAAACCATAGCATTGACTATACTTTGCCTTTGTTGGCAAAGTAATGTCTCTGCTTTCTAATATTCTGTCTAGGTTTGTCATAGTTTCTCTTCCAAGGAGCAAGTGTCTTTTAATTTCACGGCTACAGTCACCATCTGCAGTGATTTTGGAGCCCAAGAAAATAAAGTCTGTCACTGTTTCCATTGTTTCCCCATCTATTTGCCATGAAGTGATGGGACCAGATGCCATGATCTTCATTTTTTAAATCATTTTTTTAATGTTGAGTTTTAAGCCAGCTTCTTCATTCTCCTCTTTCACCTTCATCAAGAGTTTCTTTAATTTCTCTTCACTTTTTGCCATTAGGGTGGTGTCATCTGCATGTCTGAAGTTATGATGAGGTACAGAAATAAATGATGTACCAGTAGCAGAAATCTACTTCATGTGAAATATGTCAGATTAAAGTAACAGATTAACAAAAAAGACCTTTGGAAAGTTTTCTAGAGAATGATGGAAAGTGCTAACTGAAAGCACAGGATTGGAATCCAGTGCATTTTACAGTCAATATGTGAAACGGGATAAACATCCAAATGGCATGTCAGGCTGATTAAGTTCATTTAGACAGTGCTGCTTTCTTAAAGGATTCCAGGATTTCCTGTTTATCTGAGGCCAATATTGCTCATTAAAATTTCACACTGTCCAAAGCTTTGGTGGGTATACAAGAACCACATGATCTGGCCCTGCCATGCCTCCAGGCTCCCTCTCCTTGCCTACTTTATCAGGCCAACATAGCTTCCTTCTAGTTCTTTCTATGTGACAAGCTCCTTCTTACCTCAGGGTCTAGGAAAATACAATTCCATTTCCTGCAATGCTTTTCCACCTTTTGTACTGCACAACATCTACCTGTGCTTTAGAACCCAGCTGAAAGTTCACATCCTCATCAGTGTTATCCTGTCCCCTCCAATCGAATCCATCTGTCTCATCAGCACCTGTCTTTCTGCAACATAATTCTTATAAAGACCTCAAACAATTCTGCTTCTGTTGAAAATGTAAGAGTTGGAAATAGTCACTCCGAGCCTAACAATGGTCATGTATGGATGTGAGAGTTGGATTATAAAGAAAGCTGAGCACCGAAGAATTGATGCTTTTGAACTGTGCTGTTGGAGAAGACTCTTGAGAGTCTCTTGGACTGCAAGAAGATCCAACCAGTCTATCCTAAAGGAGATCAGTCCTGGGTGTTCATTGGAAAGACTGATGTTGAAGCTGAAACTCCAATACTTTGGACACCTGATGTGAAGAGCTGACTCATTGGAAAAGACCCTGATACTGGGAAAGATTGAGGGCAGGAGGAGAAGGGGATGAAAGAGGACAAGATGGTTGGATGGCATCACCGACTCAATGGACATGGGTTTCAGTGGACTCTGGGGGTTGGTGATGGACAGGGAGGCCTGGTATGCTGTGGCTCATGGGGTCGCAAAGAGTCAGACATGACTGAGTGACTGAACTGAATTGAACTGATAACCCAAATACATGAAAAGTGAAATGAAACAGAGAAATTTCTTTAAACATAAATGGCAAAATCTTACTTAAGATTTACATGGTTTTTCTTAAGAAAAAACAGATAGACAGAATTGATCAAGTCTATTAAAGAAATCAAATTCATAGTTAAAACTTTCCTGCAAAGAACTGCATTCCCAAGTGGCTTCAGTGGTCAATTCAATCAAATATGCTAAAAATAATACCAGTTCTCCACAAATTTTTCCACAAAGCAGAGTAGGAGGGAGCATTTTCCAACTTATATTGCCAGCATTCCTCTGATATCAAAATTACACAAGAAAGTTACAAGAAGACTATAAATATTCCCCATGAACCTAGATGTAAATATTGTAAATGAGATACCAGCAAATTGATTATAGCATTATATAAAAAGGAAAATACATTTTGACCATGTGGGATTTACTCTGGGAATAGAAGGCTTGTTCAATATTCTAAAATAAATAATTGTATTTCAAGGGACTATGGAAGAGAAACCATATGATTATCTTAATAGTCACAGAAAAGATATTTGAGAAAATTTGACATTCATTTATGATTTTTAAAAACTTAGAAAATTGGAAATAGAAGGAAATTTCCTTAATCTGATGAAAAGCAACTACAAAAACCTTATAGCTAATATCATACCCAGCAGCAAGACAAACAGACAAAACCCCACAACTAATTGATTTAGGACAAAAATCAGGATCAAGACCAAGAGTAAATGTTCTAGACAGGGCAATAACACAAAGAAAGGCATGCAGATTGGACAGGAGAAAGTAAAACTGCCTTTACTGCCTACATAGAAAATTCAAAGAATTTACTAAAACACCTGCTGGAACTGATAAGTGAATTTAGCAAAATTACAGGATATCAGGTCAACACACAAAAATCAGTTGTGTCTCTAAAGATTAGCAATGAATGACTTGGAACTGAATTTTTAAAAAATACACCATTTGGATAGCATCCAAAATTCATAAGATAGGCCTAAGTGAGTGAGTGAAGGTTGCTCAGTCCTGTCTGACTCTTTGTGACTCCATGGACTATACAGTCCATGAAATTCTCCAGGCCAGAATATTGGAGTCGGTAGCCTTTCCCTTCTCCAGGGGATCTTCCCAACCCAGGAATCAAACCTGGGTCTCCTGCATTGCAGGTGGATTCTTTACCAACTGTGCTATGAGGGAAGCCCAAGACAGGTCTACTTGTAACAAAATATTTGCAAGATTGGTAGGCTGAAAACTAAAAGAATCCAAGGTCATCTAAACATATGGAGAGAGATTCTGCCTTTATGGATTGGAAGACTCAACATTGTTAGGTTGTCACTTCTTTCTAAACTGACCTAGATTCAGTGTAATCCTAACAAAAGCCATCAGGACTTTTTTTGGGGGTGGGGGTAGAAATCAGCAATCTGATTCTATGATAAAATTTACATGAAAAGGCAAAGGGTATAGGAACAGCTCAAATAATTTTGAAAAGAAGAAAAAATTGAAGGACTTTCACTACCTGATTCAAATATTACTATGAAGCAACTGGAAAAGTATGAGATTGGCTAAAGCATAAACAAATAGATCAATGGAATCCAGAAAATAGACCCATACATTTATGGTCAATTGAGTGTTGATGAAGTTGCAAGGCCAGTGCAATAGAGAAAGAACTGTCTTTGCAACAAATGGTGCTGGATAGAACAACTGAACAGTCTTTGCAAATAAATGAACCTTCACATCATATTCGAAAGTGAGCTCAAAATGAACTCTAGCTCTAAATATAAAATGCAAAAGTGTAAAACTTCTATGAGAAAACAAAGGAGAAAATCTTTGCGACCTTATATGAGGGAGGAGGGAGAAGGCAATGGCACCCCACTCCAGTACTCTTGCCTGGAGAATCCCAGGGACGGGGGAGCCTGCGGGGCTGCCCTCTATGTGGTCACACAGAGTCGGACACGACTGAAGTGACTTAGCAGCAGTAGCAGCAGCAGTGATGGAGGAAAAGATGCTTAGATATGACATCCAGTACATGATCAATAAATGAAAAAGAAATTGGACTTTATTTGCATTTAAAACATCTGCCTTTTAAAAGACTCTATTAATGTAATAGAAAGATAATCCACTGACTGGTGGAAATATTTGCAAACATGTCTGGTAAAGGACTTATAACCAGAATATATAATAAAACTCAATCAATCCAATAAATTAATGGCCAATGATGTGAGCACATACTTCACAAAGAAGGAGCATGGATGGCAAATAAGCAAACGAAACATGTTCAACAGTTTGTTAGCTTCTTATAAAGTTAAACGTACACATATAGGATCCAAGAGTCCCACTTCTAACTAATTATTCTATAGAAGTAGCAACTTAAGTCAATCCTAAAGGAAATCAATCTTGAATATTCATTGGAAGGACTGATGCTGAAGCTGAAGCTCCAATACTTTGGCCACCTGATGTGAAGAGCCGACTCATTGGAAAAGACCCTGATTCTGGGAAAGATTGAAGGCAAAGGGAGAAGGGGGCAGCAGAGGATGGGATGGTTAGATAGCATCACCGACTCAATGGACATGAATTTGAGCAAACTCCAGGAGATGATGGAGGACAGAGGAGGAGATCATGGAGAACAGAGGAGCCTGGCGTGCTGCAGTCCATGGGACTGCAGAATCTGACACGACTTTGCAACTGAACAACAACAACTAGAAACTAAAGTTCGTATAAAAACCTGCATGTAAACAGTTTATCTTTAATTTTGTAAAACTGGAAACCACTCAAATGCCCTACAGCTGGTGGATGGATAAACTGATTATGTATATTCATTCAATATACATACTGGATGTGTATTTGGGGCTTCCCTTGTGGCTCAGAGGTTCAAGCGTCTGCCTGGAATGTGGGAGACCGAGGTTCAATCCCTGGGTCGGGAAGATCCCCTGGAGAAGGAAATGGCAACCCACTCCAGTATTCTTGTCTGGAGAATCCCATGGACCGAGGAACCTGGTGGGCTACAGTCCACGGGGTCGCAAAGAGTCGGACATGACTGAGCGACTTCACTTTCTCTCTTTCACTGTCTTTGTGGTTCAGCTGGTAAAGAATCCGCCTGCAGTGTGGGAGACCTGGGTTCGATTCCTGGGTTGGGAAGATCCCCTGAAGAAGGGAAAGGCTACCCACTCCAGCATTCTGGCCTGGAGAATTCCATGGACTGTATAGTCCATGGGATTGCAAAGAGTCAGACATGACTGAGCGACTTTCACTTTCACTTTCATTCATCCAAAGGAGTCCTACTCAGCAAACAAAAGGAAAACTGCTGATCCCCACAACATAGCTAAGTCTCAAACACAGCATTCTGAGTAAAAAAAAAAAGCTAGAGTCCCAAAGTTATAGACAATATGGCTCTGTTTTTATGACTTTCTGGACTAGTACAAGTTATAGGGGTACTGATCACTAGCTCCCAGGGACTGTGATAAGAGAATTTTAGAGGTGCTGGAACTTTTTCTCTGTCTTTGTTATGGTGGTGGCTGCATGACTGTATGTGTTTGTCCAAATTCACAGTATTATACACTAAAAGAGTGCATTTTGCTGCATGGAAATTCTTCCTCAAAAATAAACATCTCAAACTATATGTTTATTGGTTTGATGATTTGCAAAGTGATTGTCTCTCTCACAAACAGCCAAACCAATGAGGGCAGGAATATTTTGTTCACAGATGTATTTCCAGCCTGTAGAACCCTGCCTGCCATGTGGAAGGTGCTCAACAAATCTCTGTCGAATGGATGGGTGGATGACTGGCAGGTTCTCAGGGAAGATACTGGGTCTTGGAGCCTCACTGACCTGAGTCTGAATGCTGACTCTGTCACTTTCTCTGGCACAGAGGGCAGCATGCTTCACTTCCTCTAACCTCCATCGTTTCTACAAGGAAAGCACAAGCGTGGCCATGGGCCATGGGCCATGGTGCCTCCACAACAACTCAGCACAGTGAGGGTGTTTGCTCACTGGGGAAAGGACAGCCCCCTGGTCTCCCAGGGCACTCCCCCCCACCCCCACCTACTCCCAATCGATCCAGCTGTAACCATGAATTAGGATCTGTTTTGAGTCTGTTTTCCTGACTAGACTGCAAGCTCCATAAGGCAAGGAAATGTCATATCTGGCTCTGGATTCCCAGGGCTTAACATATACCAACTAATCAAGCATCTGAAGGATAACAATGACAAGTGCAACAGTAGTGTTAGCTACCAGCGTGATGTATCTACACTTGGCTTTGTGTCACGTACTGGTCTTCCACAGTCACATCGTGAACTCCTCACAAACAGCCTCTAAGGCCAACTGAAAGTGTTAGTCAATCTGTGTGCTTAGAAGTTCAGTGTCAGTTAGTGCTTAGTCGTTAGTGTCCAACTCTTTGCAACCCCATGGACTGTAGCCCACCAGGCTCCTCTGTCCACAGGGATTCTCCAGGCAAGAGTACTGGAGTGTTGCCATGCCCTCCTCCAGGGGATCTTCCCAACCCAGGGATCGAACCCAGGTCTCCCACATTGCAGGCAGATTCTTGAGCCACCAGGGAAGTTAGTCACTCAGTTGTGTCTGACTCTTTGTGACCCCATGGACTGTAGCCCTCCAGGCTCCTCTGTCCATGGAATTCCCCAGGCAAGAATACTGGAGTGGGTTGCCATTCTTGCATAACCATTAGTCCCATTTCTCAGATGAAGACACTATCAGGTCCCGTGGTTCATCCTTCACCACGCTGGGTGCTTTATGTACCTTATACTGGATAATGTAATTTATCTAAGTTCACCTAGTCTCTAAGCAGAAGATACTCAAACCGCCTGATGCTGAAGCCCACGCTTCATCGGGACCCATTCCTGGCAAGCTCAGTTACCTGTCTGCTTCTCCAAGGACACCCTTGAGGCTGATCCCATGAGTCTGATCATGACCGTCTCTGGCATTGGCATTTCTTCTGGTTCCATGACCCTTATCATGGCATTCAAGACCCTGGTGCTTTGGTGTGTCTCGTCTCCCTCCCACCTCCTCTAATTCTATAAAGCTATTAAAAAACAGGACCACTAGGGTCTCCCAGACCACCATGTTATGACCCCATCCATGCCTTTGCATGGACTGGAATGGCCTCTCCTTACCCTCACCCAGCAGGTGAGCTGTGAACACACCCTGTGAGTCTAACTCAGATGGTCCCATTCTGGGGAGTCTTTCTTGACAGGGACCAGCTTACATGCAGGCCTTCACAGCTGTCTGTCCCAGAGATGCTGAGTCCCTGGGGCCCAGTGCCTGACTCTGAGCCCTGCACTCCTGACACGCAAACATTCCATGTTTGCTGAAAGAATGCTCAGTTCTTCATCTCACTTCAGATGGATAAACTGAAGCCCCGGACAGCTGCTGGAACATTTCTTACTTCTAATCTGGCACCTTTCAGAGAGTTCTTTTTTTCTCTGTTTGTGAATTCCATCTGCTTTTTTAATTAATTAAAATTCAGCTCTATGCAAATGTTTCTTCTGGGATCATTCTTCATGAGCAACCTTTGGGAGCTTACTCATCAGCCCGTTCCCTGAATGCATGTTTGGAACATTCTGGGAACTTGTTATTGGGCCTTTGAACCAAATAGCTCAAGTGAACGAAGTCAACAAAGCTGCTGCTTGGTAGCAGGAATTTACAGCCCTGGGAACTGCAGAATGTGACTTGATTGAGAGAGTTTTCCCCTCACCCTCATCTTCCCTACTAACCTCCTACTGCCTGGCACTGCCAACCCCTATGGTCTCTGAAATTATTTCCTTTTGGTAAATAAGTTGCGCTTTCCAAATCTCACAAAAGCCTCTCCTGCACATTTGTTTATCAATTCAGTACCAAAGATCCCTTAATTAGAAGGACACCAGAAGTCCAGAATCCCAGGTACAACTGGGATAATACACCTTTCTCTTGTCTGAGAAATGTGGCTTTCTGATACAAGAACTCAGTGTCAAAAGGCGACTTGGTATAGTGGCAAAAGCATGAACTCTGGAGGCAAGTGTCCATCAACAGACAAATGGATAAAGAAGATGTGTGTGTGCTAAGTCGCTTCCATCGTGTCTGACTCTTTGTGACCCTACGGACTGCAGCTGCCAGGCTCCTCTCTCCCTGGGATTCTCCAGGCAAGAATACTGGAATGGGTTGCCATGCCCTCCTCCAGGGGATCTTCCCAATCCAGCGATCGAACCCACACCTCTCATGTCTCCTGCATTGGTCGGTAGGCTCTTTACCACTAGCACCACCTGGGAAACCTAAAGAAGATGAGGTGTGTGTGTATATTATATATCTATATCTATACCGTGGAACATTATTTCACATAAAGAATGAAATAACATCATTTACAGCAACATTGATGGGCCTAGAGATTGTCAAACTGAGTGAAAAAACCCAACAGAGAAAGACAAATACATATGATATTGCTTATATGTGGAATCCAAAAAAATGATACGAATAAACTTATTTACAAAACAGAAATAGACTTATAGACATAAAAAGCTTATGGTTACCCAGGGAAAGTGGGGGAGGCATAAATTAGGAGTTTGGGATAAATATATACACACTACTATATATAAAATCGGAGAAGGCAATGGCACCCCACTCCAGTACTCTTGCCTGGAAAATCCCATGGACAGAGGAGCCTGGTAGGCTGCAGTCCACGGGGTCGCTAAGAGTCGGACACAACTGAGCGACTTCACTTTCACTTTTCACTTTCATGTATTGGAGAAGGAAATGGCAACCCACTCCAGTGTTCTTGCCTGGAGAATCCCAGGGATGGGGGAGCCTGGTGGGCTGCTGTCTATGGGGTCACACAGAGTCGGACACGACTGAAGTGACTTAGCATAGCATAGCATAGCATAGCATATATAAAATAGCTAACCAACAAGCACCTACTACATAATGAAGAGAACTATACTCAATATATTGCAATAACCTAAGAGAAAAGAGAATGTTTAAAACAATATTTTTTAACATTCTCTTTCCATATATATATATATATATATATATATATATATATATACACACACACACACACACACACATATAACTGAATCACTTCGTTGTATACCTGAAACTAACATGACATCATAAATCAACTATATTTCATTAAACATTTTTTTAAAAAAAGCAGTGACTTCAGACCCATATACATGTGGCTTCAAATTCTGGCTCTATCCCTTGGCAGCTGTGTGATTCAGCATAGGTTAATTAACCTCTCTGGGCCTCAGCTTACTCTTATATAAAATGAGAGAGATATGAAAAACTCTCCTGGATCTTCTGGGGATTAAACGTGATGACAGACATGTGATGGGATCACAATACATGTCCAGCTTTCTTCTCCCTTTGGAAGGTGGGGCCACTGTAGAGAGTGGCCAGCTGGGTCACCATGGGCCTGCTTTCCCAGAGGCTAAGAGCCAGGACAGAGGAGCTTCAGACAGGAGTGGGAAGCCGAGGCACCCAGGAAAGTCTGCTCTGAATGGCGGTAAAACAGGGGCTGAAAGGTCAGCATTGAGAGAACACTCTTGAACTTCTCCAGTGGTCAAGAACCCAATTTCCTAGAGATCAATTTTCTTTTTGGAAATAGCCTAAAGGCAGTAGGAACTAATCTATAGGATTATGGAGGCAGCTCCAAATGGGAGATTCTTCTCCCCTCTCCTCCATGTTCCCTCTGCAGATGATGACTCTTCTGGCCTCTCTCCACCCCTTCGGGCAAGATGCTCCTGGGCTTAGAATCAGTGTTTTTCTCTCCCACTGCCTTGGCTTTGCTGTGTCTCCATGACGGTAACTCTCAATGCACAGACTGAGTCCACATCACTCTCCAGATGCTTGGAGTACATCCGAATGTCTGGAAGTTCCTACAGACGCCTCGCCTCCAAGTCCATCCTTCCCACCATTCCTCGCACTCGCCCCTCCTGTGGTGCACTCTGCACGGGAGCCTCCCTGGAATCCACTCTGCTGCTAGACCCAGAGGCCTGGAGGCAGCCTTGCCCGCTCCTTCACTGCCATTCTCAATCTCTAAGTCCTGCCCATCTGATCTCTGTTGGATCTTACTGCAGATCTGACCTCCAGAACTGCCCCAGATCTGGATTCTTCTGGAAAGGGATTTCAGAAGGATCGTCAACAATGAAAGCTGTATTGGGACAGTATACTAATGCATATATATGGAATTTAGAAAGATGGTAATGATAACCCTGTATGCGAGACAGCAAAAGAGACACAGATGTATAGAACAGTCTTTTGGACTCTGTGGGAGAGGGAGAGAGTGGGATGATTTGGGAGAATGGCATTGAAACATGTATAATATCATATAAGAAACAAATTGCCAGTCCAGGTTTGATGCAGGATACAGGATGCTTGGGGCTGGTGCACAGGGATGACCCAGAGGGATGGTATGGGGAGGGAGGTGGGAGTGGGGTTCAGGATGGGGAACATGTGTACACCCGTGGCAGATTCATGTTGATGTATGGCAAACCAATACAATATTGTAAAGTAAAAAATAAAAATACTTTATGTAAATTTTAAAAATAAAATAAAATAAAAAAAATACTTCTGTTATAAAAAAATTAAAAAAAAAAAAGAAAGAAAGCTGTACTGGGGTCTGTATTTAGCATCCCAAGGGGACTCTGAAGTAGACAGATCTGCTCATATGTATACCCTCTGCTATTCACACTGACTTGGCTCTGCTCTCACCCCAATGTCAACCTGGGCAGGTCACCTAACTCTCAACCCATTTTCTCGACTCTAAAAGTGGGAATAAATAATTGTGCCTACTTTATGTTTATGAATGGCTTCCCAGGTGGCGCTAGTGGTAAAGAACCTGCCTGTACATGCAGGAGACATAAGAGACATGAGTTTGATCCCCGGCTTGGGAAGATCCCCTGGAGGAGGGCATGGCAACCCACTCCACAATTCTTGCCTGGAGAATCCCATGGACACAGAAGCTTGGCAGGCTACAGTCCAGGGTCACAAAGAGCCAGACACAACTGAAGTGACTAAGCACGCATGCATGTTTATGAGGCTTAAATAAGGTTATGGATAGAATGCCCAGCACATAGTAAATACTAAAAAGTATTGTTTCACTATTATATAATTTATTTATTAAGCTAATGATAAATAACACAAGGAGTCAATTCTGGAGACGTGATGACATAGTTCTTGAATCTTCACAATCCACATATAAACACTGGCAGAGCAGATACAAGATAAAGCAAAAACCATGGGTAACACTTACTGTAAAGCTAAGTTGTTCCCACAAACCCCAAAATACAAGCAGATGGGAACAAACCAGCAACAGTGATAAGCCCTCTATGGCAGTGATTTCTGTATAAAAATAACACAGCCGATGATGGACCAGAGGACAGAGAATTCCAAAGGAGCCAGCAGACACTGACTGGGAAGAATAGCCAGTCTGAGAACAGCAGCTGAAACAGGGAGAGGCTTGTCCAGCCCCATCTCAGGTAAATGAAAAGTGTCCTTGGTGAGTTCTGCAGAAGTTGGAGTCTGAAACACAAAATCCCTTCAATCAATCCAGCCAGAGCTCTCTTCTAGGAAGGATCCCAAGGAGAAACTGTTGGGAGTGAAATCAAAACTAAGCAGGATGGGGGCCCTACAGATGAAAGAAAGGGGAAGTCCAGATGGAAGTGGGCAAGAGGACTGGGCCAGGAAATCCCAGGTAGCAAGCTGCCTAGAGACATGACATGTCACATAAACAATAGAAGAAGAGGCAGGTCGGTTAGAGAAGCTACCCTGAACCACACCATCTTCTAATGATTCAGGAAAACCAACATTAAGTGAAATTCCATGCAAAGTGATTGTAAGAGAAAGGACAATGGCAAGCAGAACAACACTGGACAACGAAAGTACCTCAGAAAAGACAGTGTGGCGGATTGTTTTATGAATGGTTCCCAATGGATCAGGCCATCAGGTACCCACACTCTACGCAGTCCCCTCCCATGTGGGCCCTGGTCTTTGTCACGTCACTTGCTTTGGCCAATTGGACATCAGGAAATGTGAAGCAAGGAGAGGGTCGGTAGGCACTTGAGAGTTGGGCTTTCCTTCTTGAAACTGCTGCCATCATGTGAGCAAGTTCACTCTCGTCTCCTTGATGATAAAAGACCATGCAGAGAGAGGGGCCCGTTCATTTCAGGTGTCCCACTCCAGTACTCTTGCCCGGAAAATCCCATGGACGGAAGGGCCTGGTGGGCTGCAGTCCATGGGGCTGCTAAGAGTCAGACACGACTAAGCAACTTCACTTTCACTTTTCACTTGCATGCATTGGAGAAGGAAATGACAACCCACTCCAGTGTTCTTGCCTGAAGAATCCCAGGGGTGGGGGAGCCTGGTGGGCTGCCGTCTGTGGTGTCGCACAGAGTTGGACACAACTGAAGCGACTTAGCAGCAGCAGGGTGGCCCAGCAGCTGAATGAGTGGGCCTAGCCAAAACCAGAAGAAAAACCACTCAATCAAGTGGCAGATGTGATAAATAAAAGATTGCTACTGTTCTAAACATCTAGGTTTTGACATGGTTTGTCATCAGCAATTGATAACTACATAGACATTAAGAATGAATAATATAGACATTAAAAATTATGCAAGACATGAAAGAACATGTAAATTATAGATACTCAGAAATCTCATAAGAGGACTCGTGAAAAACATTAGAAAAAAGGAAAATTATTTCAGAAATAAATACTTCATGAGAAAGCGCACAAAACAAATACAATAGAGACTGCTTTAAAATAAAGAGAAGATAAAAAATTGAGAAGCCATTTGAACATAGGAAGAAAGACAAAGGATTTGAAAATGGCAAATGTTGAGGATTGGCAAAGAAGACCCAACATTCAGGTAATAAGGATCCTTAACAAAGAAAAGAAAGTAAAAGGACAGAATGTGGATTAAAGCAAAAGACATTTCCGGGAGCTTCCCTTGTGGTCCAGTGGCTACGACTCCATGTTCCCAATGCAGGGGGTCTGGGTTTCATCCCTGGTAGGAGAACTAGATCCTGCATGCCGCAACTAAATATCCCACAACTAAGACCCAGTGTGTATGTGCTAAGTCACTTCAGTCGCATCTGACTCTTTGTGACCCCATGTTATAGCCCACCAAGCTTTTCTGTCCATGGGATTTTCCAGGCAAGAACACTGAAGTGGGTTTTCATGCCCTCCTCCAGGAGATCTTCCCGACCCAGGGATCAGACCCACGTCTCTTACGTCTCCTGCATTGGTAGGCCGGTTTTTTTAACACTAAGCCACCTGGGAAGCCCTCATAACTAAGACTCGGTGCAATATGACATTTCCCTCAAAAGTCCTACGGAAAAACCAACCTGAAACTACATTGGAAGAGCAATGTGTACTTCAGAATATAGACCTGCAACAACCAATAGCAAAACTGTATTTTGGCAACACTGCTGGACTTTAATGAAAAAGAAGAAGGGTTTATTGCTTGTTTTTTTCCTAAGCTTGAGCCAAGCTGGAATCAAGATTGCCAGGAGAAATATCAATAACCTCAGATTTGCAGATGACACCACCCTTATGGCAGAAAGTGAAGAAGAACTAAAGAGCCTCTTGATGAAAGTGAAAGTGGAGAGTGAAAAAGTTGGCTTAAAGTTCAACATTCAGAAAACCTAGAGCATGGCAACCGGTCTCATCACTTCATGGCAAATAGATGGGGAAACAGTGGAAACTGTGGCTGACTATTTTTTGGGGCTCCAAAATCACTGCAGGTGGTGATTGCAGCCATGAAATTAAAAGACGCTTACTCCTTGGAAGGAAAGTTATGACCAACCTAGACAGCGTATTAAAAAGCAGAGACATTACTTTGTCAACACAGGTCCATTTAGTCAAGGCTATGGTTTTTCCAGTAGTCATGTATGGATGAGAGAGCTGGACTATAAAGCAAGCTAAGCGCCAAAGAATTGATGCTTTTGAACTGTGGTGCTGGAGAAGACTCTTGAGAGTCCCTTGGACTGCAAGGAGATTCAGCCAGTCCATCCTAAAGAAGATCAGTTCTGGGTGTTCATTGGAAGGACTGATGTTGAAGCTGAAACTCCAATACTTTGGCCACCTGATGTGAAGAGCTGACTCATTGGAAAAGACCCTGATGCTGGTAAGGATTGAGGGCAGGAAGAGAAGGGGAGGACAGAGGATGAGATGGTTGGATGGGCATTACCGACTCAATGGACGTGAGTTTGGGTGAATTCCGGGAGTTGGTGATGGACAGGGAGGCCTGGTGTATTGCAGTTCATGGGGTTGCAAAGAGTTGGACATGACTGAGCGACTGAACTGAACTCAACTGAACTGAGCCAACCTTTCGGACTGAGTAAGCATTCTCTAAAATACAGAGGAGGAGAAGGTCTTCCTGGCAAGGCAGATAGCTTAGGTAAGGGCCAAAGGTGTGAGAGAGCATGGCTGGGGTCTGGTATGGGGGTGGGAGGCGGGATGAGGGAGGGGTGGGATGTAGCAGGAGAGGAACGCTGAGGCCTGAGGGGGCCTGGAACACTCACCCATGTAGGGCTTGGTCCCGGCCATGGAGGAAGCCTTTTCTGCGCCTTTCACGACTGTCGCTATGTTGAAGTCTGTGATGTGAACGTGTCCTGGAGACAGAGAATCAGAAAAAGCAGTTAGCAAGAGCTGCAGGCAGCTGGGTTATCTCCCATCTGATTTAACACTGTGGTATGCAAGGGAAGATGTACAGGAAGAAAATATTAGAACTTTTATTTACATTTGTATTTATTTGATACTTTAGAAGGGTCTGTTTTGGCCACATCATTGACAGTAGCCAAGCTATGGAATCATAATAATAAGTGGAATCACAATCACAAGTCCATCCTAAAGGAAATCAGTCCTGAATATTCATTGGAAGGACTGATGCTGAAGCTGAAACTCCAATACTTCGGCCACCTGATGTGAAGAACTGACTCATTGGAAAAGACCCTGATGCTGAGAAAGATTGAAGGCGGGAGGAGAAGGGGATGACAGAGGATGAGATGGTTGGATGGCATCACCAACTCAATGGACATGAGTTTGAGCAAGGTCTGGGAGTTAGTGCAGAGCTAACTGCTCTGGGAATTAGTGGGAAGCCTGCTGCAGTCCATGAGGTCGCAAGAATTGGACACAACTGAGAGATTGAACTGAAGCCATGGAAGCAACCTAAGTGTTGGACCTTGAGGGCATTATGCTAAGTGAGAAGTCAGAAAGAGAAGGACAGGTACTGCACGGTCTCAGTTGTATGCGGAATCTAAAAAAAAAAGCCAAACTTATAGAAACAGAGAGTAGAAAAGTGGTTGCCAGGGGCTAGAAGAGGAGGAAATAGGGAAAGGTTGGTAAGAGGGTACAAACTTTCAACTCTAAGATGAATAACGTTCAAGGATAATGCAAAGCACGGTGACACTTAGCATAAGGCCCTCCAGGTCCATCCATGTTGCTTCAAATGGCAAGTTTTCATTCTTTTTTTTAAGGCTGCATGGTATTCTGTTATATAGCTAAACCACATCTTCTTTACACCTTTATCTGTTGATGGTAGGTTCCCAGATTCCCTGGAGAACCAATACTGACTATTTGGATTTTCCTCCTTCTCCCCTCCCACCTTCCTTCTGACACGCTCTTTTCTCCCTTCACCATCTCCTTGTCTCCTTCCTCCCTGTCCCTCTTCCCTCCCTCTTAGGGTACTTGACACCCATGTCCCATCGGCTCCCATTACTTTAGGCTGGACGGAAAGTGGTTTCCACCCTCAAGCCCCCTCCCTACTCAGTTCATCAGTATCATACTAAGGCCCCCACTGGTCAGAGCAGGTGGACAGAATAAGGTGTCCTCAGGGCGTGAGTATCCTCTCTTTACACCCCTCCCCCACCTACTGTTTTCCTGAAAGGAGGAGTCTGGTCTCACGTGTCTCATTTATTTATCAGAAGCTTCCACTCTCTGGACCAGTGCCTCTAAACTTTAACATTTTTATTATGTCCTCAATATAAATACTAAGCTCCCTGAGGCTTGGTTTTCTCATCTGTAAAATGGGGATGATGATAACAAAATATACATTTCAGAGGGCTGTTGGGAGGAGTCAGAGAATTAATACACAAGAAATGGTTACAGCATACTGCCACACAACAACGAGGGCATTTCTGTAAGCATTGCTCTTGGCAGCATTATCCTGCCAAGGTGCGGCTCCAGTCCCATCTCCAGCTGGGGCCAATCCACCCTGCACCTCCCATTGCCTCAGTTCTAGTTCTAACAAACAAGTAATTTCAAGTCCAGTTTTAGACTGTGAGGTATGTGAAAGTAGCTGGACATCTGAGTGGTTTCTGCACCCCACACCTGTACAGTTCCAAGCACAGCAGTACCCTTGGGAAGGAATTCTGGAATCTTAGAATATAGATGGCTTTTATGTGGTTTCATTTCTCCCACTCTTAAAATTCTTTAATATTTGCATGATGAAAGTAACGCCAGCTCATTATAATAAATCGTAGAATACAAATACGTGTTTGAGTTTCTCCTTTCAACATCCTAGGGTCTCCTCTACCTGCCACATAACCACACTGATTCATTTAGCTCCTCCATTCTTTCTCACTTTTGCTTATGCAAATGTATATCCACATATCACAGGACTTTGGTTTGTTCTTGCAATAAAGAGATCATACTCCATCGATCATTCTAAAAGTCACTTTTGCATTTAATTTGGCTTTGGGATGGAGCACGTGTCTCCAGGTGGCTTTAATAGTTGGCTCAGGCTGAGCATATGAACAAATCATGGCCCATGAAAACTGGGGAGATGATTTTCTAGGGGGTTCAGGAAAGGAAACGTTTTCTTCCTTTTCCTTCCAGAAGCTATCTAAAGTGATATTCTCTGCCTTTGGCTGGTGTGATGTGGGGAAATGACCCCTGCCCCAAACTGTAGAAGCCATTGGGTGCCACAAAGAAAGACAACCTAAAGATGAAGCCCATTCTTGGAGAAGGCAGAGCTGCAAGGACAGCAGAGAAATGGTACCAAAGCCTGATCAAACCCTGCCTGAAGCCACATTCCACTGGGCTTCAGTTATACGTGCTAAAAAACACGTTGCTTAGGACGATTTGAGTTGGGCTCCTTGTTGTCTGCCACACACTGTTGGTGTCTTAATTCATGCAGCCACTTACCACAAGATTTCAGCAGGTTATTTCACTCTATAAGCCTCCTAATATTAATAAGTACCTGGTAGGGTAATTGTAAGCATTCAACAGGGTGTTTAGGGACTGAGGATGTGACCTTTGAGCAAAGACCTAAGAAGAGAGGCAGCAAGCCAGTGGACTTCTGGGGGGAGGAGTGAGGTGGCTGAGGGAGCTCGCAGCACCAGGACCTTGCAAGGGCCAGCAAGGAGGCCAGAAAGAGAAAGGGGGAAAGGGGTCAGGTGGCTTTTACCCCAAGCCTGAGGGTTTTGAGAAAGACAGACACAATCCCAGTCATTTGTATCACTTTGGCTTGTGTGTGGATTACTGGGGCAAGACTCAAAGCAGGGAAACTGATTAAGAGGGGAAAAAATGCATCCCTCATCTATGTAAGCTGCTATTGTTTAAGGTTGCGTAAATGGTACAGAATTGGTGCTGAAGTTCATGTTAGTCCTTGAAGAACTTCTGTCGGGGGTGGGGTATGGCTACCCACCCCCCTTTTATAAAAAGATTTTTTGGATGTGGATCGTTTTTAAAGTCTTTCTTGAATTTGTTACGATGTTGCTTCTATTTTAGGTTTTGGGTTTTTGTCCGTGAAGCTTGTGGGATCTTAGTTCCCTGACCAAAGACTGAATTTGCACCTCCTGAATTGGAAGCTGAGGTCCTAACCACTGGACTGCCAGGAAAGTCCTGCCCTTCCCCTCCTCGAGCCTGAAGTTCTAGAGACCAGTGACCCATCCACGGTCGGCAGCTGAAACGTGGGGAGCCGTGTTTTGTCTCTAGTCTTTTTCCAGTGGGTGTTTCCACCGCCCCCTGTTGCCCCCTTCAGGGTGGAGTTGCCCGGCCCTGTCCCTGTTTCCTCCTGGCCCTCCGGGGTGGAGGCTCTGGGGCAGCTCTGAAGCAGACCTGTCTTCCCAGCAAGTCACCTCCAGCAGGAGTGCCAGACAGCAGAACCCCATTTTTTATTTCCACACCATGCTAGCTGATGAGCTGAAACTTCCTGGTGTGCCTCCTTTACCGGTTGAGTCAAGATGTGAGAAAGTGAAAATTAGTGCTATACGAGGTCTCCTCTGAGTCCCTTCTCAGGAGAAGGGAAATTTACTACCAAGTGTGCACATATGAACAGTTTTCGGCTATTTGCTTTCTGTAAATTAAAAACATTCAGCAATCAGTGAGAGAATGAGCCCAGTATATGGTGTGAGATCCATTAGTAAAAGTTTGAATGAGAATCATCAACAATTGCCCTCCCACCCCTGTTTATGCATCCTGTACTCCAGCCCTGCTCTCTCCTTTCTCTGAACACATGGAAATTCATCACACCTCCAACTTTGACACCATTTGGAAAGCTTTTCCCTCTGCCTGGCAGATTTCCATTCATTCTTCAAAACCTGGCCCAAGAGTTGTATTACTGATGGATGGACATCCAGCCTTTGCTTGATTGCTTCCACTAACAGGAAACTCACTACCATGAGGGGGTTGTGTCTCAGTTGACTTGCTCTGCTAAAACAGATTACCATGAACTGGGTGGTGTAAACATCAACATTTATTCCTCAGTATCAGAGCCTGGAAGTCTAAGACCAGAGTGCCAGCATGGTAGGGTCCTTAGTTTCTTCCTGGATTACATGGCAGGTTTCTTGCTGTATCCTCACATTGTGAGGAGACAGCAAGCTCCAGTCCCTTCATCCCATTATAGAGCACAAATCCCATTGTGGGGGCTCCAATCCTTTGACTTCTTCCAAACCCAATTACTTCCTAAAGGCCTCAGCTCCAAAAGCCATCATACTGGGAGTTAAGGCTTCAATACCAATTTAATTAATTCCATGGACACTTAGTCCATGGAAGACTGACTGGTTTAGGCCTCTCTCCTGGACCCTCCCAACTCCTCTCCATTTTCATTTCCATCCTAGCATCCACTATGCTGTATCTGCTGTGTCTGTCTCCTTGAGACCAGGTATCCTCCCTTGTTCATTTCTATGTCCCCTGTATGTTAGCACTGGCCTGATCTGGAAAAAGTACTTAACAAGTGTTTGTTGACTGGCTGACTTACTGACCAAATAAAAGATGGAATGAAAGAAATATGGTGAGCAAATGCTATCATCTTTCATCATTATTTACTTCTTAGAGCTATCATGATATTTACAGGAGCTGACAACATTCCATTTTTTACTTTTAAGACTACAGCAGCATCAATTTTTCAACCAGATCTTAGATGATGAGACTCAGCCACCATCTCTGTGATTTTGAACTCCCTGGGGCCAGCATCAGGCTCGGCATGTGCATGAAAAGTGTACGGAAGTGAGAAATGGACCATAAAGAAGACTGAGTGCCAAAGATTGATGCTTTCAAACTGTGGTCCTGGAGAAGACTCTTGAGAGCCCCTTGGACAGTAAGGAGATCAAACCAGTCAAGCCTAAAGGAAATCAACCTTGAATAGTCATTGGAAGGACTGATGCTGAAGCTGAAGCTCCAATATTTTGGTCACTGCTTCGAAGAGCCAACTCACTGGAAAAGACTGATGCTGGGAAAGATTGAAGGCAAGAGAAGGGGGAAGCAGAGGATGAGCTGGTTAGATAGCATCACTGACTCAATAGACATGAGTTTGATCAAACTCCAGAAGAGAGTGAAGGACAGGGAAGCCTGGTGTGCTACAGATTATGGGGTTGCAAAGAGTAGGGCACAACTTAGTGACTGAACAACAACAACAATCTGTGCATTTGGGGGAAGAGCACTTGAAACTCTACACACTAAGGATGTGTCAGTTATCTGTGCCATGGAACTGGGGGATGGGATGATGGAGATTATACAGGGCTAAAGTTCCATCCACAGTCCCCGCACTGGGAAATAATTACTGATGCACAGAATCAACTCAGCATTACCAGTAGCAGTGACTCCTACTTTGAAGACTGGTTCCTGCATTTTCCTTGCATATTCCAGGAAGAAGCATCCAAAGCATCCTGGATTTCGCTGTATTTTCACTTGCTTCTCCTGCAGCCACATTGCACAAGTGTCTGTTCCTGCTCCACCATGCTCCCTCCCTTCCCTTCACCCCTCTCAGCTCCTGAAATGAAATAACCTTAACTCTGTATGGATATTTACCAAATGAAGGAGGACAGTGGAGTGATCTCACTGGGACCAACAAGGCCACAGCCTAGGAGAAGATGAGAGTCTGCTTGGGAGGGGATTGTCAACCCAGTGGCAGGCTTTTAGATCTGTCCTCAGAAGCCAAGATTGGACTTCAGGCAGTAGCCATCAGAGGGCACTAGACCAGAAGTTAGGATGGCAAGAAGGCCCTGCGTAAGAGATGATCTTCTACCACATAATTTTTTTGCCTTGTTTCTCTGAAATTCAGAGTCAAGTCTCATATGAACATCTGTCTCCATCTTAGGTGGTTTACAGGTGTACAACGTGCCTAAGCCAGAGGTCAGAGTGGTGCTGCTGAAAAGATGCAGCTGGGTGCCCAAGGATGCTCAAGAGGATGAGAACCCTAGCTGTGGATCCAGCTGCCCCACCCATGGAAGGCCCCAGAGCTCACTGGTGATAAAGCTAATAATATCTACTTCCAAGATGCTGGTGTGATATAACCCTGTGATATAACCCTGGCGTGATATAACCCTGGATGCCGATCCTCCCCTTAGGATCATCCTGAACACTTTTCCTTCCTCCCACTTCTCTTCATGGAGATCATACTGAACTTACTTCAGGACAGTGGCAGAAAGAGAGAGAAAGAAGAAGGAAGGAAGGAAAGAAGGAAATAAAAGAAAAAAGAAAAGGAAAGGAAGGGAGAGAGAAAGAGAGAGAGGGAGAAAAACAAATCAAATTCTAAGGTACCAGCTTCTTCAGGCTTCATTTGGCTTTACTGCAGTAGGAAGACTGACTGTGTGAGGGCAGGCCTTTGCCTAATGTAGAATGAAATGACCCTCTGATTTTCTTCTGCTTTATTTGCTTTGACTTCCTTCCATTTGTTGGTCATAGGGTAGGAAGGCAGGACTATCAAAACAATCTGTGTGTTCCCAGATCTCCTTAGACAGAAGAGAACAAAAAACTGGGAACAAGAAATGCAACAGGCCTGGGATTTCCTAAGCTCCTAGACTGAGATTTGGGGGAATTCCCAGCTGCAGTCCATGGGGTCATAAAGAGTCAGACACAACTAAGCAACTGAACAACGCAGCTGAGATGAGTTTCAATACCTTCCCCCAGATATACTGTGATTTCATAAAATCTGCCCAGCCTTCACATCCTATTTGAGTTGATCCTGCTTAAACACCACCTCACTCAAGGCTTTTGAATGAGCTCAATAATTCTGTTTCTTTCCCCTTTCTCTACTTCTGTGGCTTTTAATGTTAAATCACTAGATTTTGGTTAAGTAGTTACTAGCATAGCCAGGGCTACCTGACCAATGTGCTCCCCTTCCATATGTATGTTGGTATGTGATTTTACACAATCATGCAAATCACAGTGAATCAGATGCAGAGAGGCTTTTAGAACATTTTCTCAGCCATGATCTGCTCTTTGCAAGGACTCTGAGGGGCACTGGGATAGAGATTATCTTTTGACATGTAGTATCCTTTTCCACTCCTTTCTTTCCTGCCCCCTGTATTATAAGGACAAGAAAGAGAGAGAGAAACAAAAAAACATGTCTTGACTCTCTTGCAGCTAGGGTTCTGGGCAAGATTTAGATTCTGCCATTCAAATGCATGCTGTTCAAATGCACTCAGGCAAGATTTGGAATGGGGTTTCCCTGGAGGCTCAGACAGTAAAGAATCCACCTGCAATGTGAGAGACCTGGATTTGATCTCTGGGTCAGGAAGATCCCCTGGAGGACGGCATGGCAACTTACTCCAGTATTCTTGCCTGGAGAATCCCCATGGACAGAGGTGCCTGGCAGGCTTCAGACCACGGGGTCACAAAGAGTCAGCGATGACTGAGTGACTAGCACAGCACAAGGTTTGGAAATAGAAAGTAAGCGAAGGGAGAAAGCCATTTGAAGGCTGGAGTTACACCATCTCAAGCCAAGGAAGTATGCATGTCACCAAACCAGAAGCTCAGGGACAGAACTGACATCTACCCATCCCTGTTGCCTTCAGAGGGAGCACAGCCCTGCAGACATCTTGACCTTGGATTTCAGTCACCAAGACTGTGAGGAAATACATCTCTGCTCTTGATTGCCTCTCAATTTGTGGGACTTTGTTCCAACACCCCTGGGAAGCCAATACAGGAGGCTATTTATTGGGGGGTCATGAGAGATTCCTTACACAGGGTCTTCAGGACCTTAAGACATCACATTGTACTAGACACGTCCTTCCACTCCCAGCAGTCTTCAGAAAGAATCTCAATACAGCCCTCCCAAGGATCCCAGTGTAGCTTTAAACTGCATTCCTAAGCTTTATCCTTAAACTCTTGGAACCCTATCTAGAATAATGACACTAACTCTTCGCTCCTCAGACTTAGCAGAAATACCTCTACCCCTCAATTTGCCCCGGTGGTTCTCCCCACTTCCATCTCAGCTGTTCCAATCCCTGTATCTCAGGCTTCAGCATCAATACATGCCTTCTGTTAATTTCCTGGACTCTCTTCCTGCCAAGATGGAGATGGCATGGCACACACAGTGTTCTGATGAGGGGGTTGGGGGTGTCGCTGCTGCTGGATATTGCCATTTTGGGGAGCACTCATCACAATTATCAACAAATATGTTAGCAACAGATGGAGAGGCAATTCTTCAAAATGAGTCCAGTGAGTGCATGCTCTGAAATATTGTCTATTAATAGAAAACTTGAAGTATAGTAAAGCCAACAGATTAAGAGACAACTGCCATTGAAAAGATAAGCCTGTCATTCACAGTTCCTAAGAGGAGGGGACACATCACACCAATGGTGGTCACCCCAGGGAAGCACCAGGGTTGGTCACTAGACACAGGGACAAGGGAGAAAATGTGATCAAGAGCTTCTTTGGTGGTTTCTGTGAGAAGGAACAGGAGAGGCAGGGCAAGCAAGCTTAGGACTGGCTAGTCTGAATAATTTCAGGAGTTTGGGAAGATGCAGGGCAAGCAGGCTTAGGACTGGCTAGTCTGAATAATTTCAGGAGTTTCTGGGGGCACAGGACTGTCCCTGGTCATCTGGATCCTGGCACAGGGAAGCTTAGGGAAAGTGGATGATGGCCTGGAGTGTGCAAAGGTCAAGCATCCACATACAGGAAATAGAAGACACAGTGAATACAATGACAAAACAAATTCACTCTGCTGGTGAATTTTACTAAATTGTCTGCTGGTGTGCCTTTACTAAAGATCCTAAAGCTCCAGGTGAGGTTTCTGACCCCCAAGTGTTCATCCCAAGGCCACTGAAAAGAGTGAGTTCTACACTTCATAGCCAGCTGTCCTGAGACCATTGGAGCTTTCCCACTGGCCTTCTGGAATGCTCTGTTGCCCTTCCCAATGCTCTGTTGACCCTATGCATGCTGCAGGATCCAGCAAGCCCTCCCTCCTCCTCTTCGCCAAGCCTCACTGCCCTGGTGTTCCTGCACAGCTTCACTCTGTCCCGCCCAGCACTGGCCTTGCTGGGTCTGTATCACTCTATCCCTCCCACAGCCCTGGATATACCTTAGAACCACCTGGTAACTTTAAAAAATCCCACTTTCTCCTGCAAGATGAGTCAAATAGGACTTCTAAGTTTGGCCCTTGGCATTGGCACTTTTTATAGTTCTTAGGTGATGTGCAGTCATGGCTGAGAAACACTACCCTATACTGTGAGGTTCTTGACCACAGAGGCTCTGTGTCCTTGGGTCACCTGGCACAATGCCTGGCCTACAGCAGGTCTGCAAAATGATGGAGTCACTTTTTTGCATACAGAAGAGGAAAAAGCTACAGCTGTCTCTTGGTATCTTCAAGGGACTAGCAACAGGACCCCCACTGATACCAAAACCTTTGGATGTTAAAATCCCTTGTATAAAGTGGTGTAGAATTTACCACTTGGGCACACCTGCCCAAGTTTTTTCAACTTTTAATACCTAATACAATGCAAATGCTAAGTAAATAGTCATAAATACAATGTATATGTTATATAAATAGTTGCCAGCAGTGAATTCAAGTTTTGCTTTTTGACACTTTTTGGAATTTTTTCCCCAAATGTTTTTTGACCTGAGATTGGCTGAATCTGAGAACCTCAGATGCAGAAAGCTAACAGTATACGGTCAGTAAATTTGAACAAGAGTCTTCAGTGACACTCAGGGCAAAATGCAAGCACTGCCCTTCTGTCTCTGACTCCCAGTTCTTCGCCCATTTTGAGGGAAGTCAAACTCCAAAACTTTGGCCACTTGATGCAAAGAGCTGATTCATTTGAAAAGACCCTGATGCTGGGAAAGATTGAGGGTAGGAGGAGAAGGGGATGACGGAGGATGAGATGGTTGGATAGCATCACCGACTCAATGGACATGAGTTTGAGTAAACTCCAGGAGTTGGTGATGGACAGGGAGGCCTGGCGTGCTGTGGTCCATGTGGTCCATGTGGTCATGACTGAGTGACTGAACTGAACTGAAAGCTCCCCAGTTATGCTTTCAAACTCTGGTGCTGGAGAAGACTCTTGAGAGTCCCTCAGACAGCAAGTCCCTCAGACAGCAAGCCTAAAGGAAAAAGTCAATCCTAAAGGAAACCAACCCTGAGTATTCATTGGAAGGACTGATGCTGAAGCTGAAGCTTCAATACTCTGGCCACCTGATGTGAAGAGCCGATTCATTGGAAAAGATCCTGATGCTGGGAAAGACTGAAGGCAAAAGGAGAAAGGGGCGGCAGAGGATGAGATGGTTGGATGGCATCACCAGCTCAATGAACATGAGTTTGAGCAAGCTCTGGGAGATAGTAAAGGACAGGGAAATCCTGGAATGCTGCAGTCCATGGGAGTCTCAAAGAGTTGGACACAACTGAGCAACTGAACAAAAATAACAAGTTCCGCATGTGTTAAAGACCACCACCCCTACTTGTGCTAGTGACTCTTCCTTTTCTATGAGCATCTTAGATGATTGCATTAATCTCTGCAATTCTTCCCTCCTCTTGGGATCCATTCTTCTTGGGATGCAACTTGGCAGTGCCCAACCCCCCAGTTGGTTGGGTCTTGTGACTTGCTTTGCCCACTGAGATGGCAGCAAATGTGACACAGGTGGAGGCCGAGTGACTGGACTTTCCCTGCTCCTTCTCCTGCTCTGGCCATGCAAGGTCACATGGGGCTGACCTGCCAGAGGATGACCCATGAGCCGCTGGGCTGAGCTGTCTAGTCCATGAACCAAAGTCATGGTGTACCAGCAAGCAGCCAGGTGAACCCCAGACATGGCAGTGAGCACAGCCAATGTCACTGCAGCTGCCTAGCTGACCCTGTTGGACCTCAGTCTTAGGAGCAAGCCCTGCCTATGAAAGCTTCAGAGACCTGTGAGCTTAATTGGATGCATGTTTGTGCCATTATATTCACGTGGTTATTCATCACCCAGCATCACTGTACCAAGAGAAAATTAAATGCAATCCCTTCCCCTTACAGTTTAAATTCCCTATTTCCTCAAGCACTTTGCCCTCAGCCCTAAAGCACACTCAGCTCTTCTCCTCATACTACTCTAGTATGCTACCTCTTCCTTCAACTTCCTTTAGCCTCCAGGAATGGTCTCCTTCGGGCTTCCCAGGTGGTGTTAGTGGTTAAGAACCTGCCTGCCAATGCAGGAGACATAAGAGACATGGGTTCGATCCCTGGGTCAGGAAGCTCCACTGGAGGAGGGCATGGCAACCCACCCCAGTATTCTTGCCTGGAGAATCCCATGGACAGAGGAGCCTGGCGGGCTACAGTCCACAGTGTCTCAAAGAGTTGGACACGACTGAGCAACATAGGATGCATATGCTATCTTTTTGCTTTTGCTGTTAGCCAAGAGAACCCAATCTCAAAGGAGAATTAGGACCCATTCTAGGAGATGAATCCAGCCTGGCGGACAAGAAAGCAGGGCAGACACTGGGGGAGCAAAGTCTTCCATAAGTCTTGGATTTCGTGTAACCAGCAGATCTTGAACATTTTTAATAAAAATATAAATGCAGTTATTTAATTATGCTTATGCTTCATTGTAAACACAGCAACCAACTTGTTCTCTGATAAAACATTTAATGACATTCATCAGCAAACTCTTTAAATAGGAATACACAGTTATCTGTTTTGTAAACTTTTTTTAATGCAGTTAACTAAAGGCTAAGGAGATCCCATGTACAGAATGGTGATTGTAGCTAATAAAACTGTATTGTGCAGTTGAAATTTGCCAAGAAGGCAGATCTTAAATGTTCTCACTATTCACACAGTACAAATGCAACTATGAGTGGTGATGGATATATTAATTACCTTGATTGTGGGGTTGATTTCACAATGTATATGTGTATTAAATCATCATGTTGTACACCTTTTAAAAATCACATTGTACAACATATTGTACTACATGTATACAGTTTTTATTTTCCAATAACACCTCAATAGAGCTGGAGGGAAAAGAAAGGCAACAATGACTAAGAAAGAAAATAAAGAAAAGCTAATGAGATTCTATCTGCCGTCATAA
This sequence comes from Bubalus kerabau, assembly GCF_029407905.1. NCBI lineage: Eukaryota > Metazoa > Chordata > Mammalia > Artiodactyla > Bovidae > Bubalus > Bubalus kerabau. Next base: position 108,016,546 of record NC_073630.1, read on the forward strand.
ATCAGAGAAAGGAAAACCACGGTCACAGCCTCCTCTCCTGTCCTTCTCGCCTGGGGAGGAGACTTGTGTTTTCTGAGAATCTCTGCTCCTGATTTTCCTTCTGCACTTTCTGAAAAGGCACCCACTGGATGCTAAAGCTGAAGGAGGGGAGGGTATCAGCCACTCACTCCTTAGTATGAAATAGTGTTCAGTGCTCTGTTCCCACACCAAGCTTGATAAAATAGGAGCTTAGAGAAGAGAGAGAAGGGTCCAGTAAGAGGTGCTTGGGCAGTGTGTGGAATGCTGCAAAACCATAGCACAGGGTCAGGACACTGTATAAGTGGGTGGTGAAGGACAGGGTGTGGTGTTGGAGAAGACTCTTGAGAGTCTCTTGGACTGCAAGGAGATCCAACCAGTCCATCCTAAAGGAGATCAGTCCTGGGTGTTCATTGGAAGGACTGATGTTGAAGCTGAAACTCCAATACTTTGGCCACCTAATGTGAAGAGTTGACTCATTGGAAAAGACCCTGATGCTGGGAAGGATTGAGGGCAGGAGGAGAAGGGGATGATAGAGGATGAGATGGTTGGATGGCATCACCAACTCGATGGACATGGGTTTGGGTGAACTCCGGGAGTTGGTGATAGACAGCGAGGCCTGGCGTGCTGCAGTTCATAGGGTTGCAAAGAGTGGGACACGACTGAGCAACTGAACTGAACTGACTGACAGGGAGGAAATGTGAAAGATGGGAAAGGGCTGAGGTGGAGAGGTGAGGCCGAGTGCAGAAGGGGAGGAAAGAAAGGATGGATGCAGATCCAGGAACTCAGGAGTGAAGGAACGTAGAGAAGGCGGTGTGAGCTGTGGCCCGAGGCTGTAGCGTCGGGCAGGAACTGTGGCATCAGGCAGGCCCAGCTACCCCATGCGCTCCCTGAATCTCATTTCTTTGTAGATGAAGCGGCTGAATTATTCCTATTGCCTGGTGTTCCTGTCTTGATTTTGCTTTCCAGAAGGAAAGCTGCCCAGGGTCTAAAAGATCTTTGTCTCAAAGTCTCTCTCAGTCAGCAGGCAGGGCTCCGAGGATTCCAGCCAGAACCCTGCTTCCCAGGCCCCTGGCTTCCAGGACAGCTCTGCCAGGGGTCCTGCATCACCTAGCCTGGGCCTCCGCTTGCCTCCACCTCACCTGCTTCCATGGTCTGAGCAGAGAAAGGATAGGGGAGGCCGAGTCCTATAAGCTAACGCAGCCCTCATGAGCACCTCTTATGTCTCAGTGCTGGGACAGCAGCTAACCCTCACCGTCCCGTCTTAGACCTCCACTGCCCTGCCAGGTGGTATTACTTCTGCTATGTGACCTGCCCAAAGACACACAGCTAGTTGGGGGACCAGCTGAGACTTGGGTCTGGGGTTCCTGACTTTTACATACAAACTGGGAACCCTGATTTGCATCCTCAGCTCCGCCCAGTTTTCCCTGGCATCCTGAGGTTGTCCTTGCCCTTCCATCAGGAGCCCAGGGATTTCAACTCACTGCCCCAAGGCATTTGGTCTGGTTTTAGCCTCTGGTGGGAGATTGGAGCACTGAGGGTCCCATCCACCATTCCCATTCTGCCTCCCAACACCAAGGGGTTTACACAGTGAGGTAGGATTCCCTGAGACACACAAGTCCTAGAGAGGCTTCGAGCCACAGCGTCAGCCTGCGTGGAGTCAGGGAGGGAGGTCTAGCACAGCTGTGTGGAAGAGTCAACAGATTCATCTCTGGATGATTCAGCAGCATCTCAAGGATTTTTCCCCACCTGCTCACTCCAGCCCACCCTCCCCCAAACCCTTGAGGGATTAGTTCCTGAGAGAACATCAGTGAATTAAGTCTTCAAGTCCGCCATGATTGGACTTGGCTTTACAGCCAATGGCAGCTATATATTGGCAGCTATAAAGCTGCTGTTGGCATGGACTGCAGTGGACTGTCAGTCATTGCTGGGTTGTACCCTGGACTCGCGGTCCTAACTTGGTTGGATACCACATCCCGGGGGTTGAGTCAGAACACCAAGACCCAGGTTCTCTAAAGCAGGGTCTGTCCTCTGCTTCTTACCAAGCCCAAGCCCCCCAGGGGATTTTGATAAGACCAGAGTTAGAGAGCCACTGACAGGGAACTATATCCATGGACCAGCAGTGTCAGGCTCAACTGGGAGTGGTGAGAAAGGCAGAGTCCCAGATCCAACTCAATCTACTGAATCAGTTTAAAAGCTGCCCTGACTCCTCATGAAAGCTTGAGAAGCCCGGGTGAGGAAAGGCTTTAGCGGATTACTGATGATTGATGTCTAGCTCACCAAGCACATTCTATCCCATTTGATCCCATGACAATCAGGAAGGTGCGTACCATTTTGTCTGTTTTACTGAAGAAGACATGGAGGCTTGGAGAGGTGAGTGTGAGTGTGACTTTTCTGAAGCCCTTAGGTTCACAGGTTGGAGGGCAGGGGTGGGAGTTTCAGAGCCTCCAACCCTGTATCCCATTCCCACTTCTGCCCTGTCATTCTCACACCAGGATGTGAACAATGACGTCTTTGGATGTGAAACCTTCAGACATGTTGGACTCGACTCACCGCGGCAGGACACAGACCAGAAATTTACATAGGTGTCCATTCACCAGGATTGAAACAAAAAAGGCTTTCTGGTCAACCCTAAGGTCCAACTCACCAGGACCCGCCCCCCACACCAGATTCCCAGAGCCTCAAAATTGCCACGGAAACAGTCTCTAGAAAGCATTCATAACAGGCTTACCATGTTCGTCCAGCAATATGTTGTCTGGCTTGATGTCTCTGCAAGAGAAAACAGAGAAGCTGAAAATAAGATTCCTTGAGTGTATGGAGAAGCACACGTGAAACATGACAGCTGGAGACAGACACCTGACAACACCCAGTGGGCTTGTCTCTCCCCCGGCGTGAAGGCTCAGACAGAAGCAGGACAGTTATTATTATTACAAAGGCAGAGCACCGTGCTCTTGCTTTTCTCTTCCTGGAACTGCAAGTGGATTGTGTGAGTATGTTTTTTCCTGAATTTTTAATGATGTCTGGCCAGCTGACTCCCAGGAGTGACCGCTCATTGAGCCCTGGGTCTCTTCAGTGGGTACAGACACTTTTGCTTCCTGGTGGAATTTAGCCCTCCCCCCTTGGTAGGTACTAACCTCCCAGGTTTAATGGGCTTTGTTCCATAGACCTGGGAATTGCGGCTCTAGGAGGGTCAGTAACTTGTCCGGGTCAGAGATGGACCACAGCCTCTGCTAGTTTTTGTATGATCTCAGGAGATGGGACATTTATTATACAGAAGTGAACAGAGCATGCGTTTCTAAAATCTGTGATTTTAATATGGAGCTTGAGAAAGCACATGCATGTTCATGATGAGTACATCAGGGTTGAAGGTGTCAATTTAGTTTCTTGAAAGATCACACCCAGCAATCAACCAGTTTTTGCAGTTTGTGAGCTTAGGAGGGTTTCTACATTTTTAAAGGATTGTAAAAAGCAAAACAAGACACACACGTAGCACACAAAGCAAAAATGAAAAGAAATGTATCACACACACTGATGTGGCCCTCAAAATCTGAAATAGTTATTATCTGGTCCTTTTAGATGGTTGCTGATCCGGTTTAGGGCTTCCCTGGTGGCTCAGATGGTAAAAAAAAATCTGCCTGTAATGCGAGAGACCCAGGTTTGATCCCTGGGTCAAGAAGATGCCCTGGAGAAGGGAATGGCAACCCAGTCCAGTACTCTTGCCTGGAGAATTTCATGGACAGATGAGCCTAGCGGGCTATAGTCCATGGGATCGCAGAGTCCGACACAACTGAGCGACTAACACTTTCACTTTTAGGGTGGGCCATGTGCAGCAAAATCTGAGCTAGGCAGTTTCTGAAAAATTCAGCTCTCCTCATCTTTAAAGCAAAGGGCCCCCAACTCAAAGCTCTGCTTTTTAAAGGCAGAGGCTTTGCTTTCTTCACTTTTTGTACTTCCAGCATGGTGCCTGTAACTAGCAGACACTGTCAGAGAAAAACCAGGACAGTAGTTAAAACACTTAAGATAGATTTTATTCAACAGCAATCCCCAAAGGGGAAAAGGGATCTCAGTATAGAACTGGGCTTCATTCCAAACACAGTGTGGACAAGTGGGAATTTGAAGCTGAGGAGGTAGGGGTTGGTGGATGGAAAGTCACTAACTTTTCATCAGTATTCTTGCTGAGGGCAGTCCAGGGCATCAAACCACTTGGGGGATGAGCAACCTGATCAGAGGATGATGAGTTTGGGAGGATGTTGGATTATGGCTAAACCGACTTAGTGAAGGTAAGAGTGACAGTCGCTCAGTTGTGTCTGACTCTTTGTGACCCCATGGACCATCGGTCCATTGAATTCTCCAGGCCAGAATACTGGAGTGGGTAGCTGTTCCCTTCTCCAGGGGATCTTACCAATCTGGCAAACAAATTCTGGTCTTCCACATTGCAGGCGGATTCTTTACCAGCTGAGCCACCAGGAAAGTCTAACAATACTGGAGTTGGTAGCCTATGCCTTCTCCAGCAGATCTTCCTGACCCAGGAATCGAACTGGGGTCTCCTGCATTGCAAGCAGATTCTTTACCATCTCAGCTATCATGGAAGCCCCTAAACTGACTTGCTAGGTTTTTACTAAGACTGAACAATGCATAAACCAACATGGAAGTCCAAAAGAACTCAGAAGAGCCTGAGCAGAGATTTAGAGAGAAGAGAATCTTTATCAACACAGGAAACAGGGAAGAATGAATGTGAGGGAAACACAGCCTTGGAGAAACTGAGTTGACACTTTCAGTTCTGATTTACACACCATTAGCAAGCACACACTTTCCAAAGTGTTGTATTAAAGCCATAGATTTTAGAAATGCAAGCCCCACTCACCCATTTAGAGTCAATGTCAAATCCTTTGAGACTAATGATGGCTTTCTTTGAAATAAAAAGTGACTGCTCCAGAGTTTATCAAATAGCAATTCTACCAGAAAACACAACGTGGTTATTTGGAACCATATGAGGCAATGTCTGTGGCTTTGGGGGAAGAAAGAAACACTCAATCCATATATTAAAATTTTCATTTTATTGTGACTTTTCCCACCATGAATATTGATGGGCATTAAACCATGAACTCCATGCTGCCAAGTTCACCAACATCCCTGGTGAACAGAGATGGGTTGTTAATGGATCCCCCAGGGGAAGGATGAACTTGAGAACTCACACAATTAAAACAAAAAGCAGAAGACCTGGAGTCAAGCATTTGTGGCTCAAATCAGCAAACACTTGGCCCCTGTCTAGGGCCTACCCTAGGAGGGTTGCTTCAAGAAAGGTGAGAAAAGGGAAAATAGATACTTGTTAAGAATGAAAACAGCAGCGAATGTGAAAGAGCATCCTTTCTTTAAGGTGTCACTGGACTAGGGTGACCTTGTCTGGGGCCTGGAGATCTCAGAAGAGGTAGCCATGGACCAGGAGCCTGGACCCGAATGGCTGTAAGGTCCTTGACCTGAGCTGCTGCCTCCCCTGAGGCTGAGCATGCCCTGTCTTGGGGTTTTCTGACCGCCCCTCTCCAGTCCTTCTTTCTTCATCCTTCATCTCCTCCTTCAATCCCTTCCTTTTCCTTCTGAGGACATTCCTCAAGTGCTTCTTCCTGGCAGATCTTGGCAGACAGCTTGACCTGCAGAGGCTCCAGACATAGTCCCGCCCCTCCAGAAGCTCAGACTCAGTGGGAAGGGGAGGGGAGACACGCAGGTGGGAGGCTCAGAAGCCACAGTACAGACCAGCTGTGGAGCCCAGGGAAGAGGGAACGGCCAGCCAGGGATCACATGGACCAGTGGGGACCAGGGTGGCAGAACAAAGAAAGATGGGGCAGTGGTGGCAGGACTAAGGAGAGGCGATTGGCATAGGTGGCTGAATAGCATCCTCCCGGAATTCAGAATACTTAGGACCTCAGAACATGATGCTATTTTGAGTCATGGCCTTTTCTCCTCCAAGGAATTAGTTAAGGATCTCAAGATGAAATCGCCCTGAGTTTGGGGCTGTCTGTCGTCTTAGGAAGGAGACAGGGGTTTGGTCACAGACACAATGGGGAGAAGAGGCCATGTCTAGACAGAGGCAGAGTCTGGAGTGATGTGGCCACAAGCCAAGGAGAACCAGGAGCTCCCAGAAGCTGGAAGAAGAAGGCAAAGATTCTCTCCCAGAGCCTCTGGAGAAGGCTGGCCCCACGGGCACCTGAATTTCAGCCTTCTGGCCAGAACTGTGAGGTCACAGATTTACATGTTTTGAAGCCACCAATTTTGTGAGAATTTGCTGCAACAGCCACAGGAAGCTACATGCCTAATGGAGCAGAAAGAGAGCTTATGGAGGAGGTGGGTAAATGTCAAGCTCCAACCAGAGTCCCCCAGTGACCATGGTGTGACCTTGGATAGGACCACCGTCCATTAGAGCCCATCAGAAGGTCCCTGTTTGTGGTCTCCTACATCCTGAGAACCAAACAGGGGCAGAAGTATGAGTGACTTGGCTTTCTAGGTGGCGCTAGTGGTAAAGAATCCACTTGCCAATGCAGAGGACATAAGGAACGCAGGTTTGATCTCTGGGTCAGGAAGACCCCCTGGAAAAGGAAATGGAAACCCACTCCAGTGTTCTTGCCTGGAGAATCACCATGGACAGAGGAGCCTGGTGGGCTACAGTCCATGGGGTTGCAGACTCGGACATGACTGAAGGGACTTAGCATGCACGAGTGACTTGGTAAACTAGACCCCACGGCTCCAAGGAAAGAGGGTGTTCTGTCTGGGTGAGTCCGACTCAGGAGCAACCTTCCTGAGTCCCCATGCCCGCCCCTCTTGCTGTTGGGGTGAACTCCCTGTACCTCGGCTTCCCTTGTGGTGTGGACAAACCATCTGACACATTCTCTGCGTCGGCTCTCAGCATACAGGGGAGTCAGCAATCCTCAAGCATCCCCTCCACGGTCCCTGGGGCCACGACAGTGGACAAGACAGAACCAGTCAAATGGAGCTCGCTTATAGGAGGGGGACAGGAGTGAAAAATGGACACAACCCCAAGTTGGGACAAGTACTCTGAGAAGAACAAATCAGGGTCTAGAAAGGAAACCTGCTTTGGGTAGGTGGCCATGGAAGGGCTTTCAGAAGATGTGGCATTAGGTTGACATCTGAATGGCAAGAAAGAGAAAGTCTGATATGACCCGGGAGCAAGCTCTCATTTTGCTGATGAAGGCATAGAAGGCTGAGAGGGTGAATGGTTTAAACCTGTGACATCCATCCAGCTGAGGGGATAAGACCAAGGTGGCAGGGTCATTCCAATGATTGCAGGCTATCCGACTCATCCTGGCAGGCCTGAATATAGGAGCCTCCCTTGCCAGCCGTCCTGTGGGAGCAGCTACATGGCAGGGGCCTGCAGGCACTTCTAGAAACTGAGTGTCAGCAAGGAAACAGGGACTTCACTCCTGTAGCCACCAGGGACAGAATTCTGTCAACAACCAGGAAACCTTGGGACAGATCCAGAAAGATCCAGAAAGGAAGGCAGCCCAGTGGGCTCCAGGATCGAAGGCTTGTGACACCCTGAGCAGAAGGGCCAGCTAAGCTGTGCACCGACTCCTGACCCCTGGGAAACTGAGGAAATAAATGTGAAAAGCCGCCCCTTTAGTAGAAACTTGTTCTGCCGTGATAAAAGACTGCTACGAGAGCTATATGATCTTGGACAGCATACTCTGAGCCTCGCTTGCCTAATCTGGAAAATGGGAATGATGGTTCCTATCTGACAGTGACTGGGGGGGTGTATACACAGAGGTGCTATCATGGGAGGCTTAGTGGGGCTCCCGGTGCACAAGCCATGCTGAAATAAACAACAATGCGGGTTCTGTCATGTTCTTTAAAGGGAGCTTCTTAAGCTTTTACAAATGAATTAGGTCTCTTTCATTGGAAACTCACCAGGCAGACTCTTGCAAAGCCTTACAGAGCAGCCGGGAGCCTGAGTCATTCAGGATTTAATAAGAATAGCATTTATGGGCAAAGCATCTTATTGGAACCTCTAGGTTAGCAGGTTCCAGGGCCATTTCCTCTGGTTCTACTTTTCACATTGATTGAATCTCAGCTCAAGCACGTCATCCAGCTGAAAATCAGCCCGTGTGTTTGGAAAGGGCATCAGAAGCACTGTGTGGATGGGCAAGTTTGTGACGATGTTTTCTGAGGACAGACATAATTTCAGAGCTGGGCAAAATGACACTTTGATGGAAAGTGTGCTTGCAAAGGCTATAAAACCCGGTTTTGCTTTTGAATTATCCCCCAGCCCCCCAATAAAACAAACCATAAAATGTCAGCTGGGCTATTTTAAAAAAAAAAAACAGCACAGAAATGGCTCTGCTTCAGACTGCGAAAAAGGGCCACGGGGACATATCTGCACGTGTCCCTTTGCTGGGGGTCTCTGAGTGTCTGCGATCTTATGCAGCAATAAAGACAAATGAAAACCTGCTGGAAAAGGAGCCACGTCTGTGAAATGAACATCTGTGGATATTTTACCCCTAGGGAAAGAACGTGCTGTTGACATCACGGAGGAGTAAAGGGAGATGGACAGGAGAGGCCATGTTTCTATCCCAAATCTGCTGGTCCTGAGGTCTTGGCACAACGCCCAGAGTAGAGCCTCAGTTTCCCCATCTATAAACTGGATAATAACATGTACTCCAGGTAGTTATGACGAGGATGTTTTCATTCTGCTCACTGTTAAAGCACCCAAAAGCATCCCAGGTGACTCAGTGGTAGAGGATCCTCCTGCAATGCAGGAGACGTGGGTTTGATCCCTGAGTCTGGAAGCTCCCCCGGAGAAGGCAATGGCAACCCACTCCAGTATTCTTGCCTGGAGAATCCCATGGACAGAGGAGCCTGGTGGGCTACAGTCCATGGGGTCTCAAAAGAATCGGACATGACTTAGCGACTAAACAGCAATGGAGTACCTAAATCGACATCCTAACTATTACAGGAACGTTATCATGTTCTGAAACACAGATTTGACGGTGTCCGTCATCTGGTCCAGAAAGTTCTGTATTTCTTCACTGCTCTCCAAGGGGTCGCATGTAGAGCATTACAGGCAGGACTGGGGACCGGATGAAGGATGGCCAGTTCTGAGCACAGACAATCTATTTGATTAGGGAGCCAACTTCAGGTTGTTAGACTTAGGAAGCAATTCTTGGCATCTTCCTTCAGGCTGGCTGAGTACTAGATGTTTCTGTTCGACGTCAGTGAGGATTTATGAGAGCAACCAGCCCAGTGCCAGGCCCACAGGATGCAGGCTTGTGGTTAATAACATAGGGCTGGGCTATCAGATTGGGCACCAGGGAATAGGCTGGAGGCAGTGACCAAGCTGGGATTAAAATGCTGGGATTCACCTTGGCTGTGGACCTCGGTGGCCAGATGGCATCCATTCAGCAGAAAGACAATGGGGGACAGGGGCGGATGACTTTGGTTCTCGCATTTTGGGGAAGGGCATGGATCGTCTTTCCACAAACTGGGTACCAAGACTGCAACCAGGCATCATTGTTACCAGTTAGATTTCACTTCTTTCTCTCATCTCTCCCCTGCTTCCTGTGGAAAGCAGGGACCATGTACAGACCTCAGCCCCCAACACAATGCCTTCATGTTAGTGGAAGTCCTGATACTGTTAAGATATGCAGTTCATGCAGAGCTTCCTGCGAGCCAGGCACCCTGTGGGCGGATCACGTGGGTTTCATGAGGGGTGTGGCTTCTCTGGATCAGGTGCTGTGGTGTCACTTTCTCTGTCACCTCCCTCAATTCTGACCCAACTCTGAGAGGCAGGTATCACTCACTACTCAGATTTTATTATGAAGAAAGAAGTATTTACAGAGGGTCAAAGGTCACATGTCAATAGACAAGACTCATTCTCATCTTGCCTCTAGACCAGTGTTCTCTACCTGGGGGAGAAACTCAAGAAGAAAATGAATTCGAGTTCGAGAATCTCATCTAGGCCGTACTAATTCAAGGAGCGGGCTTATAATAATCTGATTTGATAAATAAAATTATGTCACTTGGATTTCAGGATATGTTTCTTTATTACAACATCCAAGTACAAGGTTGTATTTGTTTTTTCAGTTCAGTTCAGTTGCTCAGTTATGTCCAACTCTTTGCGACCCCATGAATTGCATCACGCCAGGCCTCCCTGTCCATCACCATCTCCTGGAGTTCACTCAAACTCATGTCCATCGAGTTGGTGATGCCATCCAGCCATCTCATCCTCTGTCGTCCCCTTCTCCCCTGCCCTCAATCCCTCCCGGCATCAGGGTCTTTTCCAATGAGTCAACTCTTTGCATGAGGTGGCCAAAGTATTGGAGTTTCAGCTTCAGAATCAGTCCTTCCAATGAACACCCAGGACTGATCTCCTTCAGAATCGACTGGTTGGATCTCCTTGAAGTCCAAGGGACTCTCAAGAGTCTTCTCCAACACCACAGTTCAAAGGCATCAATTCTTTGGCGCTCAGCTTTCTTCACAGTCCAACTCTCACATCCATACATGACCACAGGAAAAACCATAGCCTTGACTAGATGGACCTTTGTTGGCAAAGTAATGTCTCTGCTTTTCAATATGCTATCTAGGTTGGTCATAACTTTCCTTCTAAGGAGTTAGCGTCTTTTAATTTCATGGCTGCAGTCACCATCTGCAGTGATTTTGGAGCCCCAAAAAATAAAGTCTGACACTCTTTCCACTGTTTCCCCATCTATTTCCCATGAAGTGATGGGACCAGATGCCATCTGGTCATGGGACCAGATCTTCGTTTTCTGAATGTTGAGCTTTAAGCCAACTTTTTCCCTCTCCTCTTTCACTTTCATCAAGAGGCTTTTTAGGTCCTCTTCACTTTCTGCCATAAGGGTGGTGTCATCTGCATACATGAGGTTATTGATATTTCTCCTGGAAATTTTGATTCCAGCTTGTGCTTCTTCCAGCCCAGCATTTCTCATGATGTACTCGGCATATAAGTTAAATAAGCAGGGTGACAATATACAGCCTTGATGTACTCCTTTTCCTGTTTGGAACCAGTCTGTTGTTCCATGGCCAGTTCTAACTGTTGCTTCCTGACCTGCATACAGGTTTCTCAAAAGGCAGGTCAGGTGGTCTGGTATTCCCATCTCTTGAAGACTTTTCCACAGTTTATTGTGATCCACACAGTCAAAGACTTTGGCATAGTCAATAAAATAGAAATAGATGTTTTTCTGGGACTCTTTCTTTTTCGATGATCCAGCGGATGTTGGCAATTTGATCTCTCGTTCCTCTGCCTTTTCTAAAACCAGTTTGAACATCAGGAAGTTCACAGTTCACGTATTGCTGAAGCCTGGCTTGGAGAATTTTGAGCATTACTTTACTAGTGTGTGAGATGAGTGCAATTGTGCGGTAGTTTGAGCGTTCTTTGGCATTGCCTTTCTTTGGGATTGGAATGAAAACTGACCTTTTCCAGTCCTGTGGCAACTGCTGAGTTTTCCAAATTTGGTGGCATATTGAGTGCAGCATTTTCACAGCATCATCTTTTAGGGTTTGAAATAGCTCAACTGGAATTCCATCACCTCCAATAGCTTTGTTCTTAGTGATGCTTTCTAAGGCCCACTTGACTTCACATTCCAGGATATCTGGCTCTAGGTGAGTGATCACAAAATTGTGATTATCTTGGTCATGAAGATCTCTTTTGTAGAGTTCTTCTGTGTATTCTTGCCACCTCTTATTAATATCTTCTGCTTCTGTTAGGCCCATACCATTTCTGTCCTTTATCGTGCCCATCTTTGCATGAAATATTCCCTTGGTACCTCTAATTTTCTTGAAGAGATCTCTAGTCTTTCCCATTCTGTTGTTTTCTTCTATTTCTTTGCATTGATCCAAATGGCTTTACTAGTCCATCCTAAAGGAAATCAATCCTGAATATCCATTGGAAGGACTGATGCTGAAGCTGAAACTCCAGTAATTTGGCCACCTGATGCAAAGAACCAACTCATTGGAAAAGACCCTGATACTGGGAAAAATTGAAGGCAGAGGAGAAGGGGATGATGGAGGATGAGAGTTGGATGGCATGACAGACTCAGTGGACATGAATTTGAGCAATCTCTGGGAGATGGTGAAGGACAGGGAAGCCTGGTGTGCTGCAGTCCATGGGGTTGCAAAGAGTCGGACACGATTTGGTGACCGAACAACAACAAATGGCTTTACAAAGCATCCATCTGTCCCTTCTTACATAAACCCCTTTAATGGCTCGCTGGTGCCTGCAGCGCTAGTGGCCAGGCTTTATATTCCACATTCTACCGGCATCTCAAAAATAGAAAGTGAATGCTGAGGTGTAGTTGTCAAATTTTCAACCCATCAACTGAAGGCATCAAAGAAAACCAGCAAGCTCTACCACTATACTTGTATACAAAGAGGGAAAGAGGAGCCTCAAAGTTATGAGGACACAGTTTCAGAGTAAGACCCAGTCCCGGAGATGTGTTCATTATTTTTTAAAATTTATTTTATTGAAGTATAGTTGATTTAGAATGTTGTGTTAACTGCTGCTGTAACAAATCACTACAAACTTAGTGACTCGAAGCAGATTTTCCCCTTACAGTCCAAAAATGCATCTTCAGGGCTGAACGCAGGTGTCAAGAGGACTGAGTTCCTCTGGGAGGCTCTAGGGAGAACCTGCTTCCTTGACTTTTCATCTTCTAGTGAGGCCTCTGCTCCTTGACTGTGGCCCCTCCGTGTCACATCTACTACTGTCTCTGACTCCCCTGTCTGTCTTATAAGGCCATTTCCGGCTATATTGGACCCACCTAGGTAATCCAGGATAATTTTCCCAGCTCATAATCCGTAACATAATCATATGTACAAAGACTTTTTTTTTTCTATGTAAGCTATTGTGTTCACAGATTTGGGGGGATTTGGACGTGACATCTTTGAGAAGGGATGAGTCAGCCTACACTGTGTGTGTGCTTAGTCATTCAGTCATGTCTGACTCTTTGTGACCTCATGAACCATAGCCCACCAGGCTCCTTTGTCCATGGGATTCTCCAGGCAAGAATATTGGAGTGGGTTGCTACTCTAATTTACTACTCCAGGGGATCTTCCTGACCCAGGGATCGAACTCGGGTCTCCTGCATTGCAAGTGGATTCTTTACTGCCTGAGCCACAAGGGAAGCCCATTCAGTCTACATCATGTCCCCCCAACTTCAGAGTTGAAGTTCTAATCCCCAGGACTTCAAAATGTGACCATACTTGCAGATACAATCTTTCAAGAGATAATTAACTTAAAATGAGGTCACTGGGGTGGCCCTAATCTAATCTGACTTGGTCCTTACAAGAAGAGGCAATGAGGACCCAGACACACACAGAGGGACGACTGTGTGCAGACACAGGGGGAAGGTGGCCATCTGTAAGAAGAGACCGACCCTGCTGACACATTGATCTTGAACTTCCAGCCCCCAGAATCATGAGAAAATAAACTTCTGTTTAAGCTGCTTAGTCTGTGGAACTCTGTATGTAGCCCAAGAAAACTAGTATCATCCTTATCTTACTGGACCACAAAACTGAGGCTGAGAGCAGTTAAACCTTTTCTCCAGGTCACAGAGTCCAAGATGGAACCTGGATGTACCAGTTAGAGACCCAAGACTTGATTTTAAGGCATGGAAACAATTTTTACAGTGTATACACAGTCTAGCCAGTCAGTTCTTTCTTACATCTGGCCTAAAACCCCATGGAGCAACTCAAATCATTTTCTTCTCCTTTGGGAGAGAAAGTGCATCCAGTCAAGCCATGTTTCAGGCTTGTTGTTTTTCCTTTAATCCTGCAAAGAACAAACAGCAGCATGGTTGACATTGATTAATTCTGTTCAAATGCTGGGCCACTCCACGGGGCCTGGATGTAAACTTGGTTACTAAGGCAATTGCATTTGGCTAATTATTCCCAAGTGTATCTTGTGGAGAATTCAAGGCTCTCAGGATTCACAAACACATTCAGGGATGAGCTGGGTTCAATTAATTCCTTCATGGATGGATGAGCCTAGCAACACACCTCCCTAGACAAGGGGCTTCCTTCCTACACGGGTCAGGAAGGGTCCATGAAGTCCTCACAGAATCACCCAGGTCAGTCTTATTTTCTTTCTAGTTTCTCTAAGAATACTAGATTGAAAAGGTCTGTCCATGAATCAGTCTGTGAACTCCTCAATGCAGGATTCACTGCAGAGCATATGGAAAACTATAAAAGCGTACAGAAGGATAGGATGCTGGCCCATGCCCTGCAGTGACCACAGGACCACCTGTGATGATGAATAAAGCTTTGAAGCCCTTTATACATGAACTCTTCTGCTGCCTGGGTCTCAGTTTTCCTCATCTGTAAAATGGGGATGAAATGAAATAATGTATGTAAAGGATCTAGCTCAGTTCCTAGCATACAGCAGACGCTCAAAAAATACGACTACTTCCTCCACCTCGACTCAGTACTATTGCACAGGGCACTTAGAGGGAACAGGATGAAGCAGGAAGGGAGACAGAAGAGCTGACCTCAAAAATGATTATGACTATGCTGCACATATGTGCAATCATACAACTCATGAAACTCCTTCTGTATACGTATGTGCTATTGTACAGCTCACAAACTCCACACTGTAATTTGTTTAACCCCCATGACAGCCTTAGAGAATCAGCATTATTTTCTTTTTATGGACAAGGTAACTGAAGCCTTGAAGAGAGATGAAGTGACTTCCCCTGGTCAAAGTTAAAGTGGCAGCAGCAGGATTTGAATCCAGCTCTCCTGATGCCCAGTGCTCTTTCCATTTCCTGAGTGGGGCAGGCACCCTGACCTCATATCTGTGTGCATGCCGTACCACCAGGACCTAGAACACAATCTACCACAAAGAACACACTGGGTAAACAATTGTTTGGATACTTGAGTGGGTGAAGGCCCAGCATTCAGGACTGCCTGTCCTGTGATTCCTCTTCTATTTCTCAAGGTTGGTCCACAGTCTACAGAGCTCCTCTGAGCAAGGCAGCTACTCATCTTAGCAAGCAAGTAGCAAGCAAGTCTACTACCCTAGACCAGTCACAGACTCCCAGGCCAGGGAACCTGCCTTCCCACCAGCTCCAGTGGGTTTCTGATGCCTCCTTAGGCTTGAGAGACTTGCTCTGCTCAGGGACATGACGGATATCTGAGTTGTCTGTCCCATCACACCTTCCACCACAATGGGAGGCTACATTCAGGAGAGGAATTTTCCAGAATTCTCAGTCTCCAATCCCTGGCTTGTAGGCATCACTTCATTAAAACACGGGGCCCCAGTAATGGGCTCTGGTTCCTTTGGGAATCAGTTAGGAGGACTGTGTTATAGCTGCTGAGTCCCATGGACCCCCTGGGGGGCAGGTCTGTTTGGTTTGATTGGTGTGATGAGGGTGGGGGGAGGGGAGAACCACTTCTCCACTCACAGCGTGGATCTGTGCGCAGGAGGGAGCCAAGCAGGTTCATTTAGCAGGTTCTAAAGCCACCAGATATGGCAGGTACTGATCAGCTGGCAAAGGAAGGAAGCAAAACAGACCTGACACCCACCCAGCTACCGCTGATGGCAGGGGCCAGACTGGAACCACAAATGGAGGAGATTTCCCTTCTCTGATTTTACTAGGAATGTGGGAGGCCTCGTTAGAAAGCGGAGTCTGTGTGGTGCATTACAGAGAATTAATATTTTAAGAGTTGCTATTTTCAGGGCCCAGTCTCTCTGGAAGTATTTCATCCAAGGGAGTGTGCTGCCAAAATGTGTAAGAGTCACCGCGTTCCAGCCTGTCAACACTGAAGGGACCGCAGGTCTATCTGAAACAAACTAGCCCCGGGTCTGGCAACCTTGCTCAGCCTCAGTTTTCCTTATCTGTAAAGCAGGACAAACATCAAGTCTACCTCTGAGGGTTGTTGTGAGGATTCAGTGCAATGATGTGTACAAAAGAATTAGCTCAGGTTTGGTCCATGGTGAAGTTTGAGTTAATACATCCAAAAAAATTTAAATTGCTTAATTTAGAAATAAGAAAATCTTGGTTGGGAGAAGGGGAAATTCTATAGAAAGCGGAAGAACTGAAACCAGGATGGAAAGCTGGAGTCTCCTCGCTACAAGTTGCTGAGCTTTACATTTCTGGGGACAGGTTAAGGAAGCAGACCACAGAGAGGGATTGAGGGGGCCCTCTGTCGTGTCTCCCTCTGTTCCCTTCACCCAAGGAAAGGAAGACACAGCTGAGAGGGAAGTTTAATAAGATTTGAACAGGGCATCTGCATGTTCATTTTGCACGTGTTGTGCTCAGTCGCTCACTCATGTCTGACTCTTTGTGATGCTGTGGACTGCAGCCTGCCAGGCTCCTCTGTCCATGGGATTCTCCAGGCAAGAAAACTGGAGTGGGTTGCCATGCCCTCTTCCCAACCCAGGAATCGAAAGTGTGTCTCCTGCATCTCCTGCATTGCAGGCAGGTTCTTTACCTGCTGAGTCATGGAGGAAGCCCCTCATTTTGCACTGCTGCTGCTAAGTCGCTTCAGTCATGTCCGACCCTGTGCGACCCCATAGACGGTAGCCCACCAGGCTCCCCCATCCCTGGGATTCTCCAGGCAAGAATACTGGAGTGGGTTGCCATTTCCTTCTCCAATGCATGAAAGTGAAAAGTGAAAGTGAAGACACTCAGTCGTGTCCAACTCTTAGCGACCCCATGGACTGCAGCCTACCAGGCTCCTCCATCCATAGGATTTTCCAGGCAAGAGTACTGGAGTGGGGTGCCATTGCCTTCTCATTTTGCACTGGACCCCTCTAATTATGTGGGTGGTCCTACTTTTACCTCCAGTCATGTAATTCTTAGGCTTTTTGGCAAGGTGGCTTTGTGTCTTCATGCTGTGGTTGAAAACTTGAGGCTCAGAGAAGTCAAGAAGCCCGCTCATGGTACAAAGGTCCCTGGTATCAGCATCATCATTACCACCATCATCACCATGTCATCCTTATCACCATCATTATCATCATCAACAGTGTTATCACCATCATCATCATCACCACCCTCATCACCATCTTTATTGTGATCATCACCACCATCATCACCATGGTGATCCCCACTACCCTGCCCTCCCCACCCAGCTCTCTGTTCCATCACCCAGGATACATCTTGCATGACAATAACACAATGTGAATGACCACATTTACCGTATGTTTTCTTTTCACTCCTTGTCTATCCTTAGAAATAAAGAAAGAAAGTGCTAAGTCATGCCCTACTCTAGCAACACAGTGGATTGGAGCCCATCAGGTTCCGCTGTCCATGGGATCCTCCAGGCAAGAATACTGGAGTGGGGTGCCATTTCCTTTTCCAGGGGAACTTCCGGACCCAGGAATTGAACCCAGATCTCTCACATTGCAGGCAGATGCTTTACCAACCTAGCTACGAGGAATGTAATCTCCATGAGAATAAGAACCAGCCTGAGTTTTGTCCACTCTATTTCAAGTAGAGAGCAGTGCCTGGCACATAGTAAACTCCAAAAGTGCTGTGGAAGGAGTCCATGATTGCCCAAGATTCCATTGTCAGAAACTGCTCTTACTTTACATTTTTTCATCTTAATTAATCTTCCCCATTACCCCTCAGGAAGGATAATGATTCCCATTTGATGGATGAGGAAGCTAAGTCAGCGTTTAAGTCCCTGTATACACACAGAGGGAGAGGGGCTGGGAGAGGATGCCTGTAAAGTCATCCTCATCTTAAACACGAAACTTTTCTCTTTATAACGTCAAATTCACAAAATTGGCTTCCCTGGTAGGCTCAGTTGGTAAAGAATCTGCCTGCCATGTGGGAGACCTGGGTTTGACCCCTGAGTTAGGAATAGGCCCTGGAGAAGGGAAAGGCTACCCACTCCAGTATTCTGGCCTGGAGAATTCCATGGACAGTACAGTTCATCGGGTCACAAAGAGTTGGACACGACTGAGCAACTTTCACTTTCACTTCACTTTCATTCACAAAATTAGAGCATTAAAATTAATACAATTCCTGTTTATCTCCTAAGCAACCCCCTTCGATTTCATAGTATTATTTCTATACAGAAGTTTGGCCTTTTGTGTTTCTCTTGGTAGCACTGGAGAGGTTTGGGAAGGGGTTGGAAGGACCGTGTTACAGCGAGGACCCTGGAAGTGAGGACCTTGGATTAAACATAAGGGGAAGAGACTGGGGTGTACATGGCAATAGGGCTGGGGTTGCTCTGATGCAGCCCACTCTATTCCATTTTCTTTTTATCTGTTGAGTGAGGAGAAATGAAATAGCTCACAGCCAGCTGCAGGATAGGTCTGGTTAGGGGCAGCTTCACCAGAATAATAAACATATTCAAACTGTCCCCAGGAAAGAAGCAGTGGCTCAGCAGATGCCTCACGCACTGAACATGGCCCGGTGACTTGAGTAGCCTCATGTGTATGTGGTTTCATCACGTCCTGTCTCAGACAATGGTGGCTCCAGCTGTGGTCCAGGCAGTAGTGATGCCAGCAGCCCCGGAGCACGGTCCTCGCTGTTATTAGTAACAGAGTCACCTCAACGAAGATCCTCAAGTTTCACCACATGCACAAGGAGAGGAATACTTATGCCCTGCCTCCTTGGAGACCTCAGGTAGCTGCCTTGCGGTGGGGCTGGGATCTGGAGGTTAAATTTGCTTGAGGTCCCAAGGATGCATCAGAGGAGCCATCAGCCTTTGGTACAGTCTGCTTGTTGTTGTTCAGCTGCTAAGTCCTGTCTGACTCTTTGCCACCTCATGAACTGCAGCACGCCAGGCTCCTCTGTCCTCCACCATCTCCTGGAGTTTGCTCAAATTCATGTCCATTGAGTTGGTGATGCTATCCAACTATCTCATCCTCTGTCATCTCCTTCTCCTCCTGCCCTCAACCTTTCCCAGCATCAGGGTCTTTTCCAATGAGTTGGCTGTTCTCATCAAGTGGCCAAAGTATCGGAACTTCAGCATCAGTCCTTCCAATGATATTCAGGATTGATTTCCTTTAGGATTGACTGTTTGATCTCCTTGCAATCCATGGGACTCTCAAAAGTTTTCTCTAGCACCACAATTCCAAAACATCAATTCTTCAGTGCTCAGTCTTCTTTATGGTCCTACTCTCACATCTGTATATGACTACTGGAAAAACCATAGCTTGGACTAGACAGACCTTTGTTGGCAAAGTGATGTCTCTGCTTTTCAATACACTCTGTATCTAGCTTTGTCATAGTTTTTCTTCCAAGGAGCAAGTGTCTTTTAATTTCAGAGTCTCCTTCGGCTGTTACAACAACATACCACACGTGGGGCAAGGAGGTGGGGAGCTTAAAAAACAGAAATTTAGGTTCTCACAGTCCTGGAGATCACAGTCCTGGAGACTAGAAGTCCAAGATGAAGGTGTGGGCAGGGTTGACTTCCTGTGAGTCATCCCTCCTTGGCTTGTAGATGGCTGTCTTCTTGCTGTGAACTCACATGGTTTCATCACTCCTTTCAGGTCTATGTCCTAATCCTCCTCCTCTTAAAAGCACACCATGTTCATTACAAGTCATGTAATTAATTTTAAGTCATGACTTAAAAGCAAACAGTCATGTTCATTACAGCCCACCCTTATGATCGATCTTAGTCATCTCTTTAAGACCCTATCTCCAAATATTGTCATGTTCTCAGGTATTGGGGGTTAGGATTTCATTATATGAATGTGTGGAGACACAATTCAGCTCATGACAGCCTCTCATGGGGTTATGTGAAAATAAAGAGAATGGTCTTGGCCTCTGATTGGAAGGTAGGAGGATGGGCCCCTCTAGAGATGGTTATTGGGAAATAGAGGTCCAGGAAGAGCCAGCAACCCTGAAGTCAGAGGGTGTATGTGGTCGGCATAAAGAAGAGGCCAGAGAGTGGACTGAAAGATGGAGGTAAAGGATGTTAGAGAGTGTGGGGACCCTGTGATGGAGTCAAGGGGACTCTGGTGAAGGTCTGGGAAGATAGGAAATGTGGCAGGCACAGATGCTGGTGCCACAGTTCTTGGAGACCTGGGTTTGAATCCAGCTCTGCCAATGATCTCAAAAGGAGCATAAGAATATCCACTTATAGAATCCCAATAACTGGTTACTCTCAACCTCACCATTATCACTGACCAGCCATGGTGGGGAGGATGGAGCCTAATTCACGGCTAAATCCTGAGGTTTCTTCCCTCCCGCACAGTGCTCCCTTCTCCCCAGCCACAGTGTTGACCCCTGAAAGCTCTCTGAGTGCCCACTATCTGCACAGCCCGGAGCTGACCAGGGACTTTACCTCTCTACATAGAGCCTGTGACCAGCTCTCAGCCACACACCTGGGCAGAATTGTCACTGCTTTTGTCGGTGAAGCATTGTCTGCACAAGGAAGGGGAGCAACATGCCAAGGTCACACCAAGGTCACGCCAAGGTCACACCAAGGTCAACAAGCTAGGGAGGGTCAGAAGCACCAATGAAACCTGGAGCTTTGGGATGGGGCTCTAGGAACATTCCAGTCACAGCTCTATGTGCTGGGCCAGTGTTTCTCAGAGAGTCTCCATCAACTCCATCAAAGCCACTATCAGCAGGCTTGACTAAATTAAAATACGGACACCCACCACATGACACAGGAAATCAGACTTTCTGGGGAACTGGCTGGTGGTCTGCTCTGTGGGTGCTGACCTGCACCCTCAAGGTTGAGGACCACTATGATGATCTTTGGTTTTGTACCCTCTCTACCAATTCCTTCCTTGCCCACGTTCCCTTCCCACTCAGCTAGCATGTCATAAAGCACATGCCATCACCAATGTTTTGACTGATTAGTTCAGGAGCTACACGGAAAGCAGTACACTATTGGACATTTCAGTTTTTGCTTCATTCTCCTGATCAAGAAGAAAGTCAGCCTGGTACTTTGACCATCTCTCCATCACTTGCTAATCCCATCCTCTTTTTAATACAAAGAGAGAGATGGTAGGACTCAGCTCACACTTTTGGTTGAGTTTTGTCATATGATTTTGTTTTCATTGATTTTTCTTGACAGTCACCTTCTATTTAAAGCAAGTGATATTGGTTTGCTGTTTCAGATACGAACTAAAAGTCCTTTAAAAGGAATGCATTAAATGAAAGAAAAATCGATTGACAAAAAAAGGGAAGCATTTGGTTGGTGAGGTGATGGGCAAATATTAAGAGGGCATTTTGTGGATCTGAAGTTGGGAATCCTGTTTCAAAGCTGTCTGTCAGTTTGGAAAGTGATCTGAGATGCTAAAGCTTACCAAGACAGGTTCTTCATGCTTTAGCCCTTTGGTAGCTATTTTAGGTTTGAGAGCTCTTTCTTATGCCTAAATGGAAAAAAAAATGTGAATTTTAATGGTGAAATATAAGGACCAGGTATTTTTAAATTTGAGGGTATTTCTAGATATATCACATCACATTGACATCCTGTGACCCCCTGGAATCAAGACTGATTTGGTAGATAGAGCAAAACAGTCCTCTCCAACAGTGTAAATGTGCAGAGAGCCAGCAGGGGGCACAGGAGCCAGGGGTGTATTTAGGGAGCAGCCCCTTCTTAGGGTGGAAGGACTCGGAGCAGACTTCTTGGAGCTGAGGACCCAGGAAAAGCAGCAGGGGCCGGGGCCCCAGGCAGATTGGACATGCCATGGGCAAGGGAGAAGGGGGTGCTGGTGTACAGTACAGGCTGGATGAAAGGGTGGATGACACAAGGCAGGTGGGGAGGTGGCCGCAGCGGGTTAGGAGGAACAGGGCCACTGGGGTCTGGGCTTTTTGAAGAGACCCAGGATAAGCCCCTGGAGAATTTCTAACACAGTGGAAACTTGTTTCTTTAGCATTTGAAAGAGACCCTGCTGGAGAGCTTGGGGAATAAAGAGGGAGAGAAAAAAGGTAGGGAGACCACCAGGAGGATTATCAAAAAGCTGGGAGAAAAGTGATTGAGTGTGAAGAGGAGGAAACAGATGCTGGTGGAGGAGAGGTGGAAAGTAGAGGGTGGAAGGTGGGGGTGGAATCCAGGAGGAGGTGCGGAGGAAGATGGAAGGAGGAGGGGTGGGAGGTAAAGAATGGAGGGTGGAGGGACGGGAAGGGAGGGAGATGAGGGAAGGATGACTGCAGATTCTGACCAATAACTTTAAAAGGGGTTCAATACGTCTGGGGGCTCTGCTTCTTCCAGACTCATCTTCATCAACCTGAAGCTGACAAATAGCCACTTTGGTGACCGTTCCCAGGGATCTGTGTGTCCTTATGGAGGAGAAAAGAAGACAATCTCTGAAAGAGTCAGCCTCTCTAAGACAAGTAGGGTCCTTGGCTCCTGCCAGGGCTTCCCTAATAGCTCAGTTGGTTAAAAAAAATATCTGTCTGCAATGCAGACCCCAGTTCAATCCCTGGGTTAGGAAGATCCCCTGGAGAAGGGAAAGGCTACTCACTCCAGTATTCTGCCTGGAGAATTCCACTAGCTGTATAGTCCATGGGGTCACAAGGAGTCGGACACTATTGAGCAACTTTCACTTTCATTTCACTTGGGCTCCTGCCAGTGCTCTGATTGGGTCCCTCTCTGTCTATTCTCTGACAGATGGCAGGTGGGGAAGTGATGAGAGGGAGAGAGAGAGAGAGAGAGAACACGGCTTTGTTTCTTCCTAAGTGTTATAAACACCGCTCTGGAGAGAAGCGAGGGAGGCAGTTTGGGTGCCAAGGGGAGCTGTGACACCAGACATGCCTCCTGGAACCCAGTTGGCATCACTTGCTCACTTTGTGACCTGACTTAACTTGGTGATGTGAAGTTTCTAAACTTTGCAAAGTGGAGGCAACAATTTCTGTCTCCAGGGAGTGCTGTGAAGCCTAATGTGATAACAAAAAACAACAGGACACCTAATGCTGGAGGAACAGGAAGGAGAAAGCAGGGCTGAGTTAGGAGTGAGGCTGCAGGAGCCTGGGGAGAGTTTGGGGGAGGCATCAGGACTCATTCCAGCTAGGGCAAGGGCCTTGGTCCAGTCTCACTGCAGTGTGAGGATCCTGCAGGGGTGTCCCAGAGAGGAACAAACCTGACTCCAACACTAGATCTATTCCTTTAGCTTTAAGCCTTGTGCTCTGTGGCCTGTGCTGAGTCATGCTGGCTTTGCACCTTTGTAAACGAATGTTACCTGTAGCTTGAAATACACACGACAGTGCATTCTCAAGGTTCTGACCATTACAGGTATAACATTTTTCCATTAACTGTAGTTTAGTTGCTCAGTCGTGTCCGACTCTTTGCGACCCCATGGACTGCAGCATGAGAGGCTTGCCTGTCCTTCGCCATCTCGCAGAGTTTGCTCAAACTCATGTCCATTGAGTTGGTGATGCCATCCAACCATTTCACCCTCTATTGTCCCCTTCTCTTCCTGCCCTCAATCCTTCCCAGCATCCGGGTCTTTTCCGGTGAGCTGGCCCTTCACATCAGGTGCCCAAACTATTGGAGCTTCAGCACCAGTCCTTCTAGTGAATATTCAGGGTTGGTTTCATTTAGGATTGACTGGTTTGATCTCCTTGCTATCTAAGAGACTTTCAAGAATCTTCTCCAGCAACACAGTTCAAATCATCAATTCAGTGCACAGTCTTCATTATGGTCCAACTCTTACATCCATACATGACTACTGGAAACACCATAGCTTTGACTATACAGACCTTTGTTGGCAAAGTGATATCTCTGCTTTTTAATACTCTGTCTAGAGATAAAAAGTTGCAGAAAAGACAGTAACATTTGTCTTGTTGTAGGATCATGGTGACCAGAGCCATGTGGACAGCTGCAAGAATAAAGGATTCCAGCACTAAGAAGCTGCAATAACCAGCCACACCCTCTCCCCTTTTAGTAGAAAGAAGCCTGAATTCTAATTCAGGGTAGATGGTTCTTTGTGATACTAGTCCACCATCTTCTTGGTCTGTTTGGCTTTCCAAATAAAGTTGTGATTCCTTGCCCCAACAACTCATTTCTTGATTTATTGGCCTGTCGTGCCATGAACAGTATGAGCTTGTAAACTTGGTTGACAAGGGTTTCCAATAGGGGAGGGACATGGTCTGATTTACATTTGTAGAAGATGGCTTGACACTTTCCCGTAAACATGGGGAATTGACAATGTGCATTCGGATCATTAGAATGCAAGCACCAGGTGAACAAGTATGACCATGTTTCTGCTCACTGCTTTGGAAGAGCGCCTGGCACAGGGTAAGTGATCATTAAGTATTTATTCAGTGACTGGATGAGTCCCTGAGGAAGACAAGGAATAAAACCAGTATGAACCCACTGGGACAAAGAGATCAGGACCATTTATACCAAAGAGTGAGCTGTCTTCACATGTTTAAAAAGCCAAACAGAAGGAGGAGCCGACTGAATGGACTGTCGGAAGCTCTGATGTCAGTGCTCCTTTAGGGGAGCCCGGCAAGCCAGTTACTCACAGAACTTCAGAGAATCTCCAGTGGACTGGGATCCACCGAAGATGGGCTGTGCTGGGGGCTGTAGAGCTGACACTCTTCACCTATGCTGTTGGACCCACAAATCCACTCCCAGCCTTATGATGCTGAGTCACTCACAGGGAAGGGTGGACATGAGCACATGGCTGAAATGAGGAGGGGAATAAACAAAGGTCTGACTCATAGAAGGTGTCCCAACTTCCATGTCTTGTCCTGTAGCCACATCCTCAGGGGCCAGGCTAAGATCAACACCATTCACAAGACTGAAGAGGCCCCAGAGAGTGAAGATTTTCAGACACTGACATGGCCAGTTGCAGCGTGATCATCCCATGGAGGAGCTTCTCCACCAGCTCTAGCTGTCTGATGCTCCACCGGGGTGCCCTCCAGGCCCAGGACCTACCAACCAGTTTTTTATTGCCTCCTTCTTCACTATCAGTCAATGGTTATCAATGACCAGTAGCCATTTGAGGAAAACCTTCAAAATGAAAAGCAGAGAGAAAATAAAAACATCAAAGGACTTCAGAGGAAACAGAAATAAATGCAGAGAAGAGGAAACTTCAAAATAACTACGATTAATATCCTCAGAGAGTTAGGAGGAGATACTGTATAAAACAAAAAAACACAATAAGGTGCAATGAAAAAGGAACCATCAGAGAAGGAGAAAGAACTCTTGGGATTAGCATATCTGACAACTAAAAAAAAAAAAAAAAAGAAAAAGAATCAAGAATCAATAGGTTTGGTTTCAGGAGAAACCACACTTCAAATTTTGAATTTTCATCTTTTCTCAACTATACAATATGCAGTGTCATGATACTGGGTAGCAGGAGAGGCTGCAGTTCCATCAGCCACAAGTTCACAAGGGTAAACAGCCGATATACTTACAACCATTCTACACCCAGACAGCTATTCTGTTTCTCACTTCAGTACAGTATTCAATAAACTACATGAGCTATTCAACACTTACAGGTCGATGTATGGCAAAAGCACTATCATATTGTAAAGTAATTAACCTCCAATTAAAATAAATTAATTTAAAAAATAAATAAATAAACTTAATCCAGTCATCCAAACAAGCCACTAAACATCCCTAAACATTTGAGGAAAACTCCAGTGTGAAAGGTAGATATTCAAATAGGTAAAAAAAACACTTAACTATAAAATGAGCTTTGTGTTGGATGATTTCACCCAATGATAAGCTAATGTCAGCATTCTGAGCACATTTAAGGCAGACTAGGCTAAGCAAAAAGGCTAGGCTAGTCTAGTCTAAAGCCTTTGACTGTGTGGATCACAACAAACTATGGAAAATTCTTCAAGAGATGGGAATACCAGAACACCTTATCTGCCTCCTGCGAAATCTGTATGCAGGTCAACAAGTTAGAACCGGACACGGAACAATGGACTGATTCAAAATTGGGAAAGGAGTATGTCAAGGCTGTATATTGTCACCCTGCTTATTTAACTTATATGCAGAGTACATCATGTGAAATGCCAGGCTGGTTGAAGCACAAGCTGGAATCAAGAGTGCAAGAAGAAATATCAATAACCTCAGATATGCAGATGACATCATCCTAATGGCAGAAAGGGAAGAGGAATTATAGAGCCTCTTGATGAAGGTGAAAGAAGAGAGTGAAATAGCTGGCTTAAAACTCAACATTCAAAAAACAAAGATCATGGCCTCTGGTCCTATCACTTCATGGCAAATAGATGGGGAAACAATGGAAACAGTGAGAGACTTTATTTTCTTGGACTCCAAAATCACTGCAGATGGTGACTGCAGCCATGAAATTAAAAGACACCTGCTCCTTGAAAGAAAAGCTATGACAAATCTAGACAGTGTATTAAAAAAGCAGAGATATTACTTTACTGACAAGGGCAGTATAGTCAAAGCTATGGTTTTTCCAGTAGTTATGTACAGATGTGAAAGCTAGACAATAAAAAAGGCTGAGTGCTGAAAAATTGAGGCCTTCAAACTGTTGTGTTGGCAAAGACTCCTGACAGTCCCTTGGACAGCAAGATCAAACCAGTTAATCCTAAAAGAAATCAATCTGGAATACTCATTGGAAGGACTGATGCTGAAGCCCCAATACTTCTGCCACCTGATGCGAAGAGTTGACTCATTGGAAAAGACCCTGATGTTGGGAAAGATTGCAGGCCAGAGGAGAAGGGGGAGACAGTGGACAAGATAGTTGGATGGCATCACTGTCTCAATGGACATGAGTTTGAGCAAACTCCAGGAGATGGTGAAGGACAGTGAAGCCTGTTGTGCTGCAATCCATGGGGTTGCACAGAGTGGGACACAATTGAGTGACTGAATAACAAGGCTAAGCAATGATGCTTGGAAGGTTAGGTGTAAGAAATGCATTTTTGACTTGTAATATTTTCATCTTACAATGGGTTTATCAGGATGTAACCCTATCATTCTGAAAGAGATGGAAATACCAGACCACCTGACCTGCCTCTTGAGAAACCTATATGCAGGTCAGGAAGCAACAGTTAGAACTGGACATGGAACAACAGACTGGTTCCAAATAGGAAAAGGAGTAGGTCAAGGCTGTATATTGTCACCCTGCTTATTTAACTTATATGCAGAGTACATCATGAGAAATGCTGGGCTGAAGGAAGCACAAGCTGGAATCAAGATTGCCGGGAGAAATATCAATAACCTCAGATATGTAGATGACACAACCCTTATGGCAGAAAGTGAAGAGGAACTAAAAAGCCTCTTGATGAAAGTGAAAGAGGAGAGTGAAAAAGTTAGCTTAAAGCTCAACATTCAGAAAATCAAGATCATGGCATCTGGCCCCATCACTTCAGGGGAAATAGATGGGGAAACAGTGGAAACAGTGTCAAACTTTATTTTTGGGGGCTCCAAAATCACTGCATATGGTGATTGCAGCCATGAAATTAAAAGACGCTTACTCCTTGGAAGGAAAGTTAGGACCAACCTAGATAGCATATTCAAAAGCAGAGACATTACTTTGCCAACAAAGGTCCATCTAGTCAAGGCTATGGTTTTTCCAGTGGTCATGTACGGATGCGAGAGTTGGACTGTGAAGAAAGCTGAGCACCGAAGAATTGATGCTTTTAAACTGTGGTATTGGAGAAGACTCTTGAGAGTCCCTTGGACTACAAGGAGATCCAACCAGTCTATTCTAAAGGAGATCAGACCTGGGTGTTCTTTGGAAGGAATGATGCTAAAGCTGAAACTCCAGTACTTTGGCCACGTCATGTGAAGAGTTGACTCATTGGAAAAGACTCTGATGCTGGGAGGGATTGGAGGCAAGAGGAATAGGGGATGACAGAGGATGAGATAGATGGCTGGATGGCATCACCAACTCGATGGACGTGAGTTTGAGTGAACTCCGGGAGATGGTGATGGACAGGGAGGCCTGGCGTGCTGTGATTCATGGGGTCGCAAAGAGTCGGACACGACTGAGTGACTGAACTGAACTGAACCCTATCATAAGTTGACGAAGATAAGAGTATCTATCCTTTCAGTTCTGTTTCTCTGCAAAACCCTACAAACACAGATGGGCAAGTTATACCCATGAGGACTCATCTTGTTTCTCGTTTTCTGGGTGACTCCGACTCATGCTTCAAGTCATAGCTCCAGAGTTGTCTCCCCTAGAAAGCTTTTCCTGGGTCCATGGCTGCTGCAGTCATATCTTTCAATTGCATGCATGCATGCTAAGCCATTTCAGTCACATCCGACTCTTTGTGACCCTATGGACAGTAACCCACCAGCCTTCTCTGTCCATGGGATTCTCCAGGCAAGAATATTGGAGTAGGTTGCCATGCCCTCCTCCAGGGGATCTTCCTGACCAGGGATCGAACCTGTGTCTGTCTCCTGCATTGGCAGGCGGGTTCTATACCACTAGTGCCACCTGTTTTATTTTCCAATTGGTGTTAACAAAATGCTTGACTCCTAGTCAGCATCCAGTTAATCTTTGTCAGTCTCATACGAGCAAAGTGAAGATTTACCACTGGGGCCATGTGTCTTGTGTCTTGAAAGGCCTCCACTCTGCTGAACCCAATCTAAAACTTTATTGGGCTTCAGGCAGAAAACTCAGCTTTCATGCTATGTAGCATGAAATGCCTTGCAAAAATCAATCTGAATTCAGGAAAGACATACAAATGTGTGCTGGAGAGGAAGAGTTGGGAATATTAGTGTGGTTGAATCCCCTTTCTCCTGCTGAGGCCTTGTGCGCAAAGTGTGTAGATGCAGTTATTTATTGTAATGATAGGAATGAAGCTGAAATCTTATTAAATAGTCCACTGACCCAGAAAAGTTGAGAGCAGAGCTATCATCTACTCCTTGTTAAACATTCTGATTTTTTTGCTCTAGTATAGGATGAAACATTGAATTAATGACAATTGTCCTGGCAGGGTGCCAATACAGAATAGTAATGACAATGTCTAGAATGCTGAACGAAAGCTAAGGGGTGCTGGATACCATGACTCCTGGCATGATGGAGGCTTCAAGGCTCTGGCAGAAAGAATGGATGCCATCGCGGTTGTTTTCAGTAAACTAACCAAGTCCGTGAGTAACCTGGTTGGACAGAGGTAGCAGGAACCAGGGGAGCCCAGGGCTGTGGCATCCTCTGCTTCTGTTAATACATCTTCTGCTCTCCTGCTGGGTATCCTGATCCCCAATTCTTTGTTTTTTTTTTCTCACGTGTAAGCCCTTCTAGCTGTTGGTGCCCATCTGTCTGTCACGGGGTGGGTTGACTACTGGCTAATTTTGTTGTGCTCTCATTCTGGACCACCTGCTTTATCTTTATTATTTGCCTGCCTTCAGGGATGAGTAGGGTCAACTTGAGTGCAGCCCACATCCTGGCCTTTTTCCAAGGGTGGAGAAGTGGCCGGTGCCTCCGGGAGGACATCTGTGTGACCATCTGGGTGTGTCCTGCACAGCAGGACACTCATCCTCACTGTGTCACCTGCTGGACACTGTCCCTCCCTGGTCTCCTGGTCTCCCTGTCCCAAGTCCCATAGGCCAGTATCCTGGGATAATCACACAAGAGAATCTGTTTTTAAATATTTGTATCTACTTTATTGCAAAAAGGTTTATAAAGAGGTTTACACAACACATATATGATCCCTGCTGCTGCTGCTGCTAAGTCGCTTCAGTCTTGTCCGACTCTGTGGACAACAGCCCACAGGGCTCCTCTGTCCACAGGATTTTCTAGGCAAGAATACTGGAGTGGGTTGCCATTCCCTTCTCCGTATATGATCACTGGGTTATAAAATAATAACCGATTATGTGAGGGAAATAGAACGCAAGCCCTTTGAAAACTGCACCATTATTCTATAGAGTACTTTTGCATGAACTGGAAAAAGATGCTCTCCCTTTACACAGAGGTCAATCTATGTCTCAGGCACACATCTTGTTTTGGTAAATAAAGTTTTATTGGAATGCAGTCACCCTCATTCATTGATGCATTATTACTTTCACACTACAAAGATGGAACTGATTAATGAGACAAAGACATTATGACCCACAAATCTAAAATATTCACTCACTGACCCTGTAAGTAAAACATCTGCACAACAAGCTAAGCACAGGCAGGGCTGGATTCTATCTCCCCTGTCTTCTTCTACTGCCCTGCCTTGTGTTGTCTTCATAACAACATTGCAAAGAAATTATGACAAGAGACAGGCTCAAGGATGACAGACTTGGGACTTCCCTGGTGGTGCAGTGGTTAGGACTCTGGGTTTCCACTGCAGGA
Organism: Bubalus kerabau; assembly: GCF_029407905.1. NCBI lineage: Eukaryota > Metazoa > Chordata > Mammalia > Artiodactyla > Bovidae > Bubalus > Bubalus kerabau. Next base: position 108,046,703 of record NC_073630.1, read on the forward strand.
GGTGTGGTTTTGATCCCTGGTTGGGGAACTAAGATTCTGCATGTTGCATAGCATGGCCAAAAACTAAAAAATAAATACAAATTTAAAAAAGAATGATAAAGGCACGGCCAATCCCCAGATAGGTTCCTCTGATCTCCTTTCTGACCAGATCTAATCCTGGGCGCTGTCTTTGGCCTGCCAAGTTTTCTTTTAGGAAGAATCCTCCTGCTACAATAGTTTAGTGCGAGTCCCCCTATTCTTCTTTTTTTTCTTTTTCTTTTTGATGTAGACCATTTTTGAAAGTGAAAGTCACTCAGTTGAGTCTGACTCTTTGTGATCCCATGGACTATACAGTCTATGGAATTCCCCAGGCCAGAATATTGGAGTGGGTAGACTTTCCCTTCTCCAGCGGATCTTCCCGACCCAGGAATCAAACTGGGGTCTCCTGCATTACAGGCAGATTCTTTACCAGCTGAGCCACAAGGGAAGCCCAAGAACACTGGACTGGGTAACCGATCCCTTCTCCAGGGGATCTTCCTGACCCAGGAATTGAACTGGGGTCCCCTGCATTGCAGGAGGATTCTTTACCAACTGAGCTATCAGGGGAGTCCCTTGAAGTCTTTATTGAGTTTGTTTCTGTTTTCTGTTTTGGGATTTTGGCAGTGAGGCATTTAGGATCTTAGCTTGAGGACCAGGGATCAAACCTGCATTAGAAGGTGAAATCTTACCCCCAGGAGTCCCATCCCACTCTTGATGTCTCTTTCTAGTAAGTGTCCATCTGCTGATCCTCCACTCTGCTCCTTGGCTAGAAATCCCCACTGTCTTTGCTGTATTTGAATCTGAGCTTGATCTCTCTTCTCTATGGTAACAGTCTTGATCCCTTTGCAACAGTCCCGAATAAAGTCTTCTTTATCATTTTAGCAAGTGTCAAGGGTAATCTTTTCTTTATCAGAGTTGAATACCTTGCCTGAAGTCACATGGTCCATCAGTGACAGCATCAGGGCTCCCATCCGGGCTCTGAAGCATCCAGCCCAGCAACTCTGTCCTATGGCACCTGCCTCTCCAGCCAGGTATCGAAGATTGGATGCTGCTCACACACACTGGACTCTGGACTCGAGTTTGGGGACACTTTTGCTCGACTGAAACACTGTCTCCCGCCCTGGAAGTGTAGACAAACCTCTGATTCACACTCTCAATCACCATCTTTACCCACTGATGCCATTAGTCACCTCTTCGGAATTAAAGTCGCTTAAAAGGGCTGCCAAAGAGTTCATTGATTCTTTGGTCTACTCATTCAAAATGTGGCGCTCCTGCAACATTGCAGACACTGAGTCAGCCAATGAGAATCCCACACAAATATGAAGATGTCCACAAGAGCGTGACCACGGGTGAACTGCTGAAATCAATGCCGTTTAATGTGCTTGTTCACAGCTTCACGGACCGTCTTGGCTCGTAACTAGGAAATGCACCTGACAGGGTCACGATTGAGATCATCGTGTTGCCTGAGACCTGGCCACCAGGTCCAAGAAGTGGGCTCACCAAGTGTCAGCACAGTTGCTCTGTCCTCCAGCACCCTAAACCCTCTTATAAGAAGACCAGTGAGGGCTGAGAGTGAGAGCCATCAGGCATGACATGCCCGCTTGGAGAAGGAAGCTGAAAAACACAGGAAGAGGTGCTCCAACTCTCTGAAGCTAAGAGAGAGGCTAAGAGACTCACAACAGAGACATCAGCTGCCTGTGAGAATTAATGAATGGGGTTTTATCCACTGTCTGCTCAGGCCGTAAGTCTCCTATTTGCTCTTTTGCTGACCTCAACAGTAGAAGAAAGAATGAGAGTAAGCAATATAGGCCAATTAGCTGGATTTAGGTTTGGCCGCTAGATAATTTGTGGCTTGACTAAAGAAAGAAGTTTATTTCTCCACCATGTAGTAATTTAGAGGTAGGCACCCCAGCCAGCCAGTGCCTGGGCACCACAACGTCTTTGAGGAACCAGGTTCTTTCCAGCTCCCCGCTCTGTCATCAATGGGGTGTGGATTCTCCTCCCCTTGGATAGAGCTACAGGTATCATGTCTCCATCCAAGCAGCCAGTTGGAAGAAGTGGGGAGGAAGAGGCAAAGAGGTTGTGTCAACTGGCTCATCAGAAGGTTCCTAGAAGTTGCCTTTGATATTTCTGCTCACATCTCATTGGCCAGCACCCAGTCCATGATCACAGCTAATGGAAAGGAGGCGGACAACATGGTGTTTATTCTGACAGCCACATGCCTAGCTAAAATGTACTACTATGGACCATGGGAATAACAGCTACAATTAACCATCCAAGTGTCCCTTGGGTGTCCTTCAGAGGAGAGGAACTGAAGGGGGTGGAAGAAGGAAGCTGTGCTCTGAAACTCCAATGTCAGGATGCCCCTACCAGGCCCTCCTAAGAACTCACTCAGACCCATGAGAGACAAGGCCGTCTGTCACCAGGACCACCTGGGTTCACCTCCTACTTGACCTTGGGCATGTTTCTGTGCCCCATGTCTGAGATTCCTCATTTATAATTTGGGAATAATAATAGAGCTAATTCAGGAGGTTTCTGTGAGTATTAAGTGAGTTTTTGAGTGCAGTCCCCTTAGAACCAGCCCCCAAAAGTGGTAAGCTTGCTGTGGTTATCACTTGGACATCTCCATGCAGAGAGTGTCCACGCACAGTCGTCATTGTTGTTGTTACGTTGTCTCTGACTCTTATGCAATCCTGTGGGCTGCAGCCCACCAGGCTCCTCTGTCCATGGACTTCTCCAGGAAAGAATATTCGAGTGGGGTTGCCATTCCCTTCTCCAGGAAATCTTCCTGACCCATGTCTCCTGCAATGCAGTTGAATTCTTTACCACTGAGCCACCAAGGAAACCCCCATGGCTGGTTGGTCAGCCAACAGCAAAAGGACTACCATGGCCAGTTACACAAGTCCCTTTTATCTCCCTCTTCTTTGACCTGACACACCAAGAAGTAAGAGACCCAGAAGCGGGGTCGGGGTGGGAGAGTGGTGGAGGTGGGTATCTCCACACTCATATTGCTAAGGGGAGAGATGAAAAAGGAGAGGGCAGATAAGCCCCTCCCCACCTCAGTGTCCATAGCCACACCTGCACAGTGACTGAAGAGGGGAAGGCTCTGGATCTTATATAAGAATCCAATTTTAAACTGGACCACACTGCATTTTGGATTAGCAAAGTTTCCTGGGATGTGATGGAATCTACCCAAAATGCAATCGGCTATCCAACAGAGAAAGAACATTCACCACTGCACAACTGAACAAGGATTAGACAAAAATAAAGAAAATTTGATTTAAATAGCCCAATGAGCAGAAATAATGTAATAAACTGGCTATGCTCACACTTCCCTCCTACAAGTTGGCTTGCACTTGGCTAAGTGTGGCAGCCCACAGAAGTCTCAAGTATGCTCCAATAGATGAGCTGGGGGGTGGGGGGAGCGGGGTTCGGTGTTGGTGCAGGGGAGCTGCCAGCCCTCCAGCCTGGGGCTCTGTCCTGTGTGCGTCCTCTCTCCAGCATCTGGTTCAGCCGTCCTCCAGCCTCTACTGATGGGCTCAGGATAAAGCTACTACTCACTGCCTGGTGAGGCTGTTGGCCACAGGCTGGGCAGCTCCAAATCCTTTATGGAGAATCCAACCAGCTCCCCCATCACATCTGCCACAATTCTGCCCACAGGGACCACACAATTCAAGCATTGTTCCTCTCCTATTTGACAAATAAAAAGGCATGAAGAGCTATCCCTGAGCTGCTCCAGAACATTTCTGAATCATGGGATGGGTGGTGGTGGTGAATGGTCTTTCACTGGGTACTGTCAAAGGGATTCCAAATTGCCAAAGCTGTCTTGAGAAAGAAGAATGGAGCTGGAGGAATCAACCTTCCAGACTTCAGATTATACTACAAAGCTACAGTCATCAAGACAGTGTGGTACTGGCACAAAAACAGAACTATAGACCAATGGAACAAGACAGAAAGCCCAGAAATAAACCCATGCACCTATGGGTACCTTATTTTTGACAAAGGAGGCAAGAATATACAATGGGGCAAAGACAGCCTCTTCAATAAATGGTGCCAGGAAAACTGGACAGCTACATGCAAAAGAATGAAATTAGAAAACTTCCTAACACCATAAACAAAGATAAACTCAAAATGGATTAAAGACTTAAATGTAAGGCCAGAAACCATAAAACTCTTAGAGGAAAACATAGGCAGAACACTTGATGACATAAATCAAAGCAAGATCCTCTATGACCCACCTCCTAGAGTAATGGAAATAAAAACAAAAGTAAACAAGTGGGACCTGATTAAACTTAAAAGCTTTTGCACAGCAAAGGAAACTATAAGCAACGTAAAAAAGACAACCCTCGGAATGGGAGAAAATAATAGCAAATGAAACGACTGACAAAGGATTAATTTCCAAAATATACAAGCAGCTCATACAACTCAATACCAGAAAAACAAAGAACCCAATCAAAAAGTGGGGAAAAGACCTAAACAGACATTTCTCCAAAGAGGACATACAGATGGCTAACAGACACATGAAAAGATGCTCAGCATTGCTCATTATTCAGTTCAGTTCAGTCGCTCAGTCGTGTCCGACTCTTTGAGACCCCCATGAACCACAGCACGCCAGGCCTCCCTGTCCATCACCAACTCCTAGAGTTCATGCAGACTCATGTCCATCGAGTCGGTGATGCCATCCAACCATCTCATCCTCTGTCATCCCCTTCTCCTCCTTCCTTCCATCTTTCCCACCATGAGAGTTTTTTCAAATGAGTCAACTCTTCACATCAGGTGGCCAAAGTATTGGAGTTTCAGCTTCAACATCAGTCCTTCCAATGAACACCCAGGATTGATCTCCTTTAGGATGGACTGGTTGGAATTCCTTGCAGTCCAAGGGGCTCTCAAGAGTCTTCTCCAACATCACAGTTCAAAAGCATCAATTCTTCAGCACTCAGCTTTCTTTATAGTCCAGCTCTCATGTCCATACATGACCACTGGAAAAACCATAGCCTTGACTACATGGACCTTGTTGGCAAAGTGATGTCTCTGCTTTTTAATATGCTGTCTAGGTTGGTCATGACTTTCCTTCAAAGGAGTAAGCATCTTTTAATTTCATGGCTGAAATCACCATCTGCAGTGATTTTGGAGCCCAGAAAAATAAAGTCTGACACTGTTTCCACTGTTTCCCCATCTATTTGCCATGAAGTGATGGGACCAGATGCCATGATCTTCATTTTCTGAATGTTGAGCTTTAAGCCCACTTTTTCACTCTCCTCTTTCACTTTCATCAAGAGGCTCTTTAGTTCCTCTTCACTTTCTGCCATAAGGGTTGTGTCATCTACATATCTGAGGTTATTGATATTTCTCCCAGAAATCTTGATTCCATCTTGTGCTTCTTCCAGCCCAGCGTTTCTCATGATGTACTCTGCATATAAGTTAAATAAGCAGGGTGACAATATACAGCCTTGACGGACTCCTTTTCCTATTTGGAACCAGTCTGTTGTTCCATGTCCAGTTCTAACTGTTGCTTCCTGACCTGCATATAGGTTTCTCAAGAGGCAGGTCAGGTGGTCTGGTATTCCCATCTCTTGAAGAATTTTCCACAGTTTATTGTGATCCATACAGTCAAAGGCTTGGCATAGTCAATAAAGCAGACATAGACGTTTTTCTGGAACTCTCTTGCTTTTTTGATGATCCAACAGATGTTGGCAATTTGATCTCTGGTTCCTCTGCCTTTTCTAAAACCAGCTTGAACATCTGGAAGTTCACAGTTCACATATTACTGAAGCCTGGCTTGGAGAATTTTAAGCATTACTTTACTAGCGTGTGAAATGAGTGCTATTGTGCAGTCGTTTGAACATTCTTTGGCATTGCCTTTCTTTGGGACTGAAATGGAAACTGACCTTTTTCAGTCCTGTGGCCACTGCTGAGTTTTCCAAATTTGTTTACATATTGAGCGCAGCACTTTCACAGCATCATCTTTTAGGGTTTGAAATAGCTCAACTGGAATTCCATCACCTTCATTAGCTTTGATCATAGTGATGCTTCCTAAGGCCCACTTGATTTCACATTCCAGGATTTCTGGCTATAGGTGAGTGATCAGACCATTGTGATTATCTGGATCATGAAGATCTTTTTTGTACAGTTCTTCTGTGTATTCTTGCCACCTCTTCTTAATAGTCTCTTCTTCTGTTAGGTTCCTACCATTTCTGTCCTTTATTGAGCCCATCTTTGCATGAAATGTTCCCTTGGTATCTCTAATTTTCTTGAAGAGATCTTTAGTCTTTCCCATTCTATTGTTTTCCTCTATTTCTTTGCATTGATCGCTGAGGAAGGCTTTCTTATCTCTCCTTGCTATTCTTTGGAACTCTGCATTCAAATGGGTATATCTTTCCTTTTCTCCTTTGCTTTTTACTTCCTGTCTTTTCACAGCTATTTGTAAGGCCTCCTCAGACAGCCATTTTGCTTTTTTGCATTTCTTTTTCTTGGGGATGGTCATGATTCCTGTCTCCTGTACAATGTCATGAACCTCCGTCCATAGTTCATCAGGCACTCTATCAGATCCAGTCCCTTAAATCTATTTCTAACTTCCACTGTATATTACTCAGCCATAAAAAGGAACATGTTTGAGTCAGTTCTGATGAGGTGGATGAACCTAGAACCTATTATACAGAGTGAAGTGAGTCAGAAAGAGAAAGATAAATATCATATTCTAACACATATATACAGAATCTAGAAAAAATGGTTCTTAAGAATTTATTTCCAGGGCAGCAATGGAGAAACAGACAAAGAGAATAGATTTGTGGACCTGGGGAGAGGGGAGGAGAGGGTGAGACATATAGAAAGAGTAACATGGAAACTTACATTACCATATGTAAAATAGATAGCCAACAGGAATTTGCTGTATGGCTCAGGAAACTCAAACAGGGGCTCTGTATCAACCTAGAGGGGTGGGATGGGGAGGGAGATGGGAGAGAAGTTCAAAAGGGAGAGGATATATGTATACCTATGGTTGATTCATGTTGAGGTTTGACAGAAAACAACAAAATTCTGTAAAGTAATTATCCTTCAATACAAAAATAAATTAAAAAAAACACACCATGTATTACATTTCTATTTTAGCTTAGTTCTAGGGAGAAACATGAGTTCTTTCTGGGTGACAAGTTGTTTTCCTTTTTATTTCCTGAAGTTAAAAGTTAAATATGTAATGTGTGCATGTGTGCGTGTGTGTGTGTGTGTGTGTTAGTTGCTTGGTCATTTCCAACCTTTATGACCCCATGGACTGTAGCCTACCAGGCTCCTCTGTTCATGGAATTCTCCAGGCAAAAATACTCAAGTGGGGTTGCCATTCCCTTCTCCAGGGGATCTTCCCAACCCAGAGATTGAACCCCGGTCTCCTACACTGCAGGCAGATTCTTTACTGTCTGAGCCACCAGGGAAGTCCAGGAGAAAAGCTAAGTATAGACAGAAGGAAAAAGGTCTGGACATTGAGATTGGCAGATGTAAGTTCAAACGTCTTCCATCACTTACTATCCCCATCATCATCCATGTGCTATTAAACTTTTCTGGGTCTCAATGGTCATAGCTGAAAAATGGGAGGATGGTGGGTCATAATGTTTAACAGACCTGATGGTTGTGTGGATTTAATGAGATGTATGTACTTAATGGAACCCTGTAATGCATTAGGCATGTGGTAAGTGGTAGTGATCATCATGGCCACAATGGACACTGCTGCTGCTGCTGCTAAGTCACTTCAGTCGTGTCTGACTCTGTGTGACCACATAGACGGCAGCCCAGCAGGCTCCCCCGTACATACACATTTCTTTCTCCAATGCATGAAAGTGAAAAGTGAAAGTGAAGTCGCTCAGTCATGTCCGACTCTTGGCGACCCCATGGACTGCAGCCTACCATGCTCCTCTGTCCATGGGATTTTCTAGGCAAGAGTACTGGAGTGGGGTGCCATAGCCCTCTCTGACAATGGACACTAGGCACTCTAATTTGTCTTCCAAATTTAGTAGTCTAGGAATTTGACACCAACTTTGACCAAGGCATGGTCAGGATTTGGACCTAAGTTTGTCTATGTGAAATGCCAGGTGCTTCTGCTCAATGCAAAACATTATGAAGAGGCCACAAAGAATTCAGATATATCCGACGCCATCTGAGTCATCATTTGGCCATTCATGCCTCTTGCCCTGCTTAGGAGGACTGGTGTGTAAGTTTCCTTCTCTGGCACACACTTTGGTACCTTCCTGGAGTTTGCTTAAATTTATGTCCATAAGTCAGTGATGCCATCCAACCATCTCATCCTCTGTGGCCCTTTTCTCCTTTTGCCTTCAATTAGCCTCAAGGTCTTTTCCAATGAGTCGGCTCTTTGCATCAAGTGGCCAAAGTACTGGAGCTTCAGCTTCAGCATTAGTCTTTCTAATGAATATTCAGGGTTTTCCTTCAGGGTTGACTGGTTTGATCTCCTTTCAGTCCAAGAGTCTCTCAAGAGTCTTCTCCAGCATCACAGTTTGAAAGCACCACAATTCTTTGGTGCTCAGTCCAGCTCTCACATCCGTACACTTTTCATGCATGTCTCTAAACATCCACGAGCATGGCAGTGCAGAATCACAAGTTCTAAATTAGGTCTTGTAACACTGCCCTTTAAAATTCCAAGCCCTCTTCAGGCTGATTCTTGGCAGCAGACCTTTGTAGCACACAACACATATACACACAATCTTGATAACTTCCACTTCCCCAGTGACTCACTAATCAGTCTCTTTTGAAAAATGAGTAATATCAACACTGAAGCTCCCAAGTTAACTTTTTACTATTCCACAGGAAAAATGTGTGTTGAAACATTAGGGATATTGCCTGCTGCCAACCTCAGTAGAAATTCTCTGCATTTTCATGCAGTTGATGAGGCTGAAGGTTTTCCGTCATGAAAGTCTCTTTTCCAACCCAGCATCTGGATTTACTGCTGTAAAATAGAATGTGACTTGATTGCAGGTAAACAAGATGAATGGTGAAAACATGTAAGGAATTTTAAAATGGGAATGAAGTTAGGTATATTTAGGTTTTAATGTAGAGAAAGCTTAAAGATGTCTTATTGCTCACCTTACTCACTGGTTCTAGATGTATCTAAAACCTACTGTGTGCCAGGAACTGTTAAACCCCAAAGGGAGCAAGATGCACAAATGAACAAACCTACAATCTGGTGGAGGAAGTAGATATATAAGTTTCTGGGCTAAGAATATGCAAAAGTTCAGTGGAAACAAAGAAGAGGGAATAATTACATTGTTTAGAAGAATCTGGGAAGATTTCTCAAAGGAGGAGCTTCCCTGGTGGCTCAGACAGTAAAGCGTCTGCCTGCAATGTGTAAAGCATCTGCCTGCAATGTGGGAGACCCAGGTTCAATCCTGGGTCAGGAAGATCCCCTGCAGGAGGGCATGGCAACCCACTCCAGTACTCTTGTCTGGAAAATCCCATGGACGGAGGAGCCTGGTAGGCTACAGTCCATGGGGTCTCAAAGAATTGAACACAACTGAGCAAATTCATTTGCCTTTCTTCAAAGGAGGAAGTATTGTTTTTCTAGGAAGAGTTGAAAAAAGAGGGCCAGTTAGCCTGAATGAACCCTGTGAACATATGGAGCCCTAAAAGGATACAGTGGGTATGGACTAGAGTGGCATGTTTTCTCCTGCTTAATGCAGTGTCCTGCCTCTTCTTCTGGTTCCTTTGGGGAACCTCTTCTCTCTTCATTGTGGTCCCAGAAGAGCTGTTCATGGGGCTCAGAGGGGTGGGTATATGGCTCAGATATCTACTTTATAATATTCCTTAGGTCTTTCTATAGGGATTCATTCAGAGATAGTCATGTGACTCAAGCAAACCAATCAGAAGATGCTCAGGGATAGTCACGTCGTGACTCAAGTAGATGCATCAGAGGTTTTGCAGGGATAGTCATGACTCAACAACCTATCAGGTTTCTCTGGGGTTAATATGTGAATTTGGTGACAGAGAAGACTGGCTTTGACTGTGATGGCCAATCTGGGGACAAGGCAGCCTGGGACTGTTGCCCCACTGGACAGCTTGTTTGCTGAATGAAGTTAGCAGACAGCTACAAAGCAAGACCAGCCTCTCCTCTCCCTCTCTCTCTGAGATTGAGCTTCAACAATATCAGATGTAGTCAATGTTCAAATTTTTAAAACAATTTTCCTTTTTTAATTAAACTGGTTTGATTTGAGGTTCTATCCACTCTAACTTTATCAAAACAGTGATAACAAGTTGCCATACCCTAGTAGCATAAAGGAACTAGAGGGCAAAATGAGAATTAAGGATCAGATTATGAACAACAGGGCCAAGGCATTCAGACTTCATAGACTTCATTCTGTGGACAATGGGGAGTGAGTGAACATTTTTTTTTAATATAATTTTTTTTTAATTTAATTGGAGGCTAATTACTTTACAATATTGTATTGGTTTTGCCATACATTGACATGAATGCGCCACGGGTGTACATGTGTTCCCCATCCTGAAGCCCCCTCCCACCTCCCTCCCTCTAAGAAGCAAAGTGACACGGTTGAGTTTTGTTTTAGAAGGCGTCTCTAGCAGGGGAATGAATCAGGAGATCTTGGATTTGTTAGTTCACGCAAATATTGTGAGGGCCTCCACTGAAGTAGTGGGGGAGAAGAGAAAAAGATGAATATTTTGAAACTGATAATTTCATCTGAATATGCCAGGAGGCTGTTTTCCTCTTTAGTAACTGAGATGACCCAATTAGCAATGAATATTGAATTTTCGTATGTTCAATAATGGAGTAAACACTTCACAGAATCATCTCTCATATAGCCAAAGCCCCATAGGTACGAGGACGTGTGTCGCAATTAGCAAGCAAATCAGTTAATAAAGGAAACAAAGGAAGAGTCACAATAGGAAAGGTGGCCAAACGCCTTTCTCCACGTGACATTCTATGACTGGTTACTGCAGCTCTGCTCTATCTGGAGAGAGCTCTATCTACTCTATTCGGATAATATCTTTTTCATACCCTTGAAATTTTTCATAACCAATAACCTAAATTTATTCCACTTTGGTCTAAAAGCCTCAACTTTTGAAGAACCTTATATCTAAAAGAAGCAAAGAAGACATAGTAACTGTGAGCAAAGGCCGCAGAACTAGCACCAAGGCTGGAGTCTGTATCTCACGTGCAGTCTGCCCAGAATCCACAGGCGACGTATCGCCCAGGCCTTGGACTCTCATCCAGAACGCCAGCAGCAGGACCTGCTTGCAGCCCTGACTCACCCTGTGGCCTTGATAAACCATAGCCTTTCCCTGGGTCTTGATTTTCTCTGTCTATAAAATAAGTGGAGTTATAAGAGAGAGTCCAAGCTAAAGAATTGCTGTGTGAATTATACGTAATAATACAAGACTTTCTAAAGTTAAACTGTTTGAATTTAAAAATACTTTATATAAATTCTTTATATAAGAAGGGGAGTATGGGGGAGTTTGGGGGGAATGGATATGTGTATATGTTTGGTTGAGTCCCTTTGCTGTCCACCTGAAACTATTAATATCATAACACTATAATCAAACTATTAATTGATATCATAATAATATCAATTGGGTATCAGTTCAGTTCAGTCACTCAGTTGTGTCCGAGTCTTTGAGACTCCATGGACTGCAGCACACCAGGCTTCCCTGTGCATCACCATCTCCTGGAGCTTGCTCAAACTCATGTCCATCGAGTTGGTGATGCCATCCAACTATCTCATCCTCTGTTGCCCCTTCTCCTCCTGCCTTCAATCTTTCCCAGAATCAGGGTCCTTTCCAATGAGTCAGTTCTTCACATCAGGTGGCCAAAGTATTGGAGTTTCAGCTTCAACATCAGTCCTTCCAATGACTATTCAGGACTGATTTCCTATAGGATGGACTGTTGGATCTCCTTGTATTCCAAAGGATTCTCAAGAGTCTTCTACAACAAAAAGCATCAATTCTTCAAAAGCATCAGTTCTTCAGCACTCAGCTTTCTTTATAGTACAACTCTCACATCAAGACCTGACTACAGGAAAAACCATAGCTTTGACTAGATGGATCTTTGTCGGCAGAGTAATGTCTCTGCTTTTTTACTATACTGTCTATGTTGGTCATAGCTTTTTTCCCAAGGAGCAAGCGTGTCTTAATTTCATGGCTGCAGTCACCATCTGCAGTGATTATGGAGCCTAAGAAAATAAAGTCTGTCACTGTTTCCCCATCTGTTTGCCATGAAGTGATGGGACCAGATGCCATAATCTTCGTTTTTTGAATGTTGAGTTTTAAGCCAGCTTTTTCACTCTCCTCTTTCACTTTCATTAAGAGGATCTTTAGTTCGTCTTCACTTTCTGCCATAATGGTGGTGTCATCTGTGTATCTGAGGTTACTGATATTTCTCCCAGCAATCTTGACTCCAACTTGTGCTTCATCTAGCCCAGCATTTCACGTGATGTACTCTGCATATAAGTTGAATAAGCAGGGTGACAATATACAGCCTTGATGTACTCCTTTCCCAATTTGGAACCAGTCTGTTGTTCCATGCCCAGTTATAACTGTTGCTTCTTGACCTGCATATAGATTTCTCGGGAGGTAGGTAAGGTGGCCTGGTATTTCCATCTCCTGAATAATTTTCAACAGTTTGTTGTTATCCACACAGTTAAAGGCTTTGGTGTTATCAATAAAGCAGAAGTAGATGCTTTTCTGGAACTCTCTTGTTTTTTCTATGATCCAACAGTTGTTGGCAATTTGATCTCTGGCTCCTCTGCCTTTTCTAAATCCAGCTTGAACATCTGGAAGTTCTCAGTTCACATACTTGCTTGGAGAATTTTGAGCATTACTTTGCTGGTGTGAGATGAGTGCAATTGTGCTGCAGTTTGAACATTCTTTGGCATTGCCCTTCTTTGGGATTGGTCATTTTTCAAACTGACCTTTTCCAGTCCTGTGGCCACTGCTGAGTTTTCCAAATTTGCTGGCATATTGAGTGTAGCACTTTCACAGCATCATCTTTTAGGGTTTGAAATAGCTCAACTGGAATTCCTCACCTCCACTAGCTTTGTGATGCTTCCTAAGGACCACTTGACTTCACATTCCAGGATGTCTGGTGCTATGTGAGTGATTGCACCATCGTGGTTATATAGGTCATGAAGATCTTTTTTTGTATAGTTCTTCTGTGTATTCTTGCCACCTCCTCTTAATATCTTCTGCTTCTGTTAGGTCCATACCATTTCTGTCCTTTATTGTGCTCATCTTTGTATGAAATGGTCCCTTGGTATCTCTAATTTTCTTGAAGAGACCTCTAGTCCTTCCCATTCTATTGTTTTCCTCTATTTCTTTGCACTGATCACTGAGGAAGGCTTTCTTATCTCTTCTTGCTATTCTTTGGAACTCTGCATTCAAATGGGTATATCTTTCCTTTTCTCCTTTGCCTTTCAGTTCAGTTCAGTCGCTTAGCTGTGTTTGACTCTTTGCTATCCCACGAATTGCAGCACGCCAGGCCTCCTTGTCCATCACCAACTCCCTTTGCCTTTAGCTTCTCTTCTTTTCTCAGTTATTTGTAAGGCCTCCTCAGACAACCATTTTGCCTTTTTGCATTTCTTGTTCTTGGGGATGGTCTTGATCCCTGTCTCCTGTACAATGTCACAAACCTCCGTCCATAGTTCTTCAGGCACTCTGTCTATCAGATCTAATCCCTTGAATCTATTTGTCACTTCCACTGTATGATTGTAAGGGATTTGATTTGCTATACACCATACAGTCAATTTGGAGAAGGCAATGGCAACCCACTCCAGTACTCTTGCCTGGAAAATCCCATGGACGGAGGAGCCTGGTAGGCTGCAGTCCATGGAGTCGCTAAGAGTCGGACATGACTGAGGGTCTTCACTTTCACTTTTTACTTTCATGCATTGGGGAAGGAAATGGCAACCCACTCCAGTGGAGAATCCCAGGGATGGGGGAGCCTCGTGGGCTGCCGTCTATGGGGTCGCATAGAGTCGGACATGACTGAAGCGACTTAGCAGCAGCATACAGTCAATTGGCTTTATTACATCACAAAATAAAAAATTTAGTAAAAAAAAATCAAAAAGTGCATAATCTTATTAATAGGTGTTCAACAGTCATCCATCAGACATTCTTGATTGGTGCTGTTCGGGCTACACTAGTGATGAGAACATGGTTCCAAGCTTGTAGGGGCTGAAACCAAGTGGGAGAAACAGTTGAAGTGAAGACTACAGGGATGGTCATTGTGATAGCGGGGGTCTATATGAGGTACTTTGGTAGCAGAAAGGACAAAGCACGGAACTCCAATGTGCCTCTCTTTGAAGTCATGGTAGTTGTCATGGAGGGGACAATGCTGGAGTCAGTGGGGACACCATGCCCACAATGTTCTAGGGAAACCAACCAGTAAGTGTGGAGGATGGACTGATGGAAAGTCAAAGTCTAACCAGCTAGACCAGGAGGTTGTGCTGGTCACAGCCCTCTTAGTGGTCTGGTCTATTTCCTGTCCTTTTCACAGGGACCGCATTTCTCAGCATCCGTGTCTTCTGGCCTCCAGCTGGTGTTGCCCTATGTTGGAAGACTGGAAGTTGAGGAGGAGCTAGGCGCTTCCTTTGGGCAGCAGCCCTAGCAGGACTGCATCTTCTCCAGGTCATTGTTCCAGTCCCTGCCTCTGTGGTACTGCCTGGCTCCAGCTCTCACGGAGCAGATCCTCTCAGGGTCTAGGCCCATCAAAGGAATCTGGCTCCCAGGCAGGACGGCATCCTCCCTACCCCCTTGCTCCATGTGTCCCTTCAGGGTATGTAGCAGCTGCCCTGTTTATCTCTTTGTTGCCTTGTAAACCCTTGTTTGTTCCTCAGAAGACATACATCAGTGTCACCAATTCCTGGTACTAAGTTCCCTCCGTTTGAAATATTCAGGGTTGTTTCCATATTCTGCCTGCATCCTGACCTATATACAAAGGCTGATGAATTAGTTCAAGTAAGAGATAATGATGGATGGAGGCAGTGAGGGGAACCAGGAAGATTTGACACTCAAGTGGATGTGGGAATAAAGGAGAGGAGAGCTGACAGAGAGTTTCCAAGATGACAGGACCCACCAATTTGCAAACAGAATCATGAGTGCATAAGGGCTTAAATTTATTCACCCGATTCCTAGGGTTGAGCTGACTGTCTATGATTTGTCTTCATATCTCCAATTCCAATCTGAAGTCAAGGAACAGATGGGAAATTTCTACACGCAGCACTAAGGAGAGTTCGTCCTGCAATATGCAATTTTTATTGCTTTTCCAAATAAATAAATAACAGTGTATGTGTATCCTGATGGAGATGAAATCTCTCATATTAAAGAAAGCTTGTTTACTTTTTCAGAAAGAACTCTGGTTTCTGCACCAAAACATTTAGAATTTGTAAATGCCTCTGATGATAGTGGAAAGGAAGCAATCTCAATTACTGTGAGTACTAGAAGTTAATTCTAATGTCTAAGTTAATTCTAGTATCTTCCAAACTGAAATACTGACTTTGATCTTTCCTTTCACATCAGAATCCCATGAAATTAACATTTGTAACTGTCTCCTAACTGGCTGCCTTAACCTAAACTTTTCTTTCAGAATGCCTGCTCTGTGCGGTTGCTCAGAAGACTCCCGTACATTGTTCATCTCCCCATGGCTGACAGAACAAAGTCTGAGCTCTATTCCAGTAGTTGAAATTCCTCAACATAAAACTCTAGCATGGACAGCTTCTCAAAAAATTAAAAATAGAATTACTATGTGATCCAGCAATTCTATTTCTGAGCTTGTGCTTCAAAGAACTGTTTATAGCAGCATTCATTACAATATCCAAAAGGTGGAAGCAAATCAAAATGTCCAGAGACAGATGAATGGGTAAACAAAATGTGGTATATACATACAGTGGAATATTACTCAGCCTTAATAATGAAGGAAATCCTGACACATGCTGTAAATGGATGAACCTTAGACATGATGCTAAGTGAAATAAGCCAGTCACAAGACAAACACTATAGAAGCTCGCTGATATGAGGCGCCTAGAGTCAAGTTTAGACAGAAAGTACAATAGTGGTTGCCGAGGGCTGGAAGGAGAGGGAGTGGGGGAGTCGCTGCTTAATGGGTTTATTCTGAGCTTCAGGTTGGCAAGATGGAAGAATTCTAGGTTGTACAACAGTGTGGATGTACTTAACATTACTGAACTGTACCGTTGAGATGGTTAAGTGCTATGTGTGAAATGAAGTCGCTCCGTCGTGTCCGACTCTTTGGGACCCCACGGACTGTAGCCCACCAGGCTCCTCCATCCACGGGATTTTCCAGGCAAGGATACTGGAGTGGGTAGCCATTTCCATCTCCAGGGGATCTTCCCACCCCAGGGACCAAATCTGGGTTTTGAGCACTGCAGGCGCTCTTTACCATCTGAGCCACCAGTGAAGCATCAAGTGTTATGTGTATTTCACCACAATAAAAAATAAACAACTCTAGCTCAGCCTTCCAGTTTCATCCTGTCTTGTCCACTGCAAGGCTCATCCAGGTGATTCCCACCTAACTTACCTGAGCCTCCTGCTCACATGATCCCACAAAGCCCTGCATCAGTTACGCCCTCCCCAATACCACAGCTCCGATGATCAGGGAACAGTCAGCTCCTCGCAGCAGAGCACATACCCCTCCTAAGCCCCAAAGGGTTGCCTCATCTCACCTGGCGTCCTGTCCCCTGGGTGAGCTCACAGTCACATTAAACCCTGACTTAGGGCTTTTTCTCTCCAAGCACATGGGGCTCTCTGCTGTTTCACTGTAATGTGTGAGCATCTTTGATCTTCCCAACCCTGGGCATGAAGTACTTTGAAGACTGCCATGGCTCTACTCCAATTCTGTTACCCCAGAATGGAGTAATAGATCTGGGACCTTGCAGTGGAATCTGTCAAATGGAGTCTCTCTTTCCAGGTAAGTGAGCTGTGGCTCATTTGGCAAAATGAGGAATCAAGGGCAGGTTATCTGAGCTTCCACTGAATTGTGTCTCTGCTCTCAGAAAGAGCTGTGCCTTCTCTTCAGCTGCAGGGAGGGGGGCTACTTCCCCTTCTCCTGCCTACAGTCCATCTTCCATGCAGCAGCCAGACGACCTGCGAAAGCACCTCTGTTGAAGCCACAGATCAGATCATGTAACTCCTCTGCTGAAAACAGGATGATAGCTTACCCCTCTATCAGGGTAGAAGCCCGAGCTGATGAATCCTGATTCCCCTTGATCTTACCTCCCGCCCTGGTCTCACTTCCACCACTCCCCTCAAAGCTCCAGCCACGTTGCTCTCTCACTGTTCCAGAGACACGCCAAGGACACTCCCATCTCGCCACCTGTACACCAGCAGCTGGAAAGGCTGCCTGCCCCAAGACTGCCACAATCCCACATCTCCCATCTTGCAGCTCATGCTCACATGGCCCAGGATCAGAGAGGTCTTTTTCTGACTGCCCTCTGTACAGCAGCAGCAAGCCAGACCCCTGCTTGTGGTCCACCCTATGTTGCCATCGAATCTGAGAGCACTTAGGTAGCGCTGGAGGTAAAGAACCCACCTGTTGATGCCGGAGACCTAGAGATGCAGGTTCGCTCCCTGGGTCAGGAAGATTCCTTGGAGGAGGGCATGGCAACCCACTTCAGTATTCTTGCCTAGAGAATCCCATGGTCAGAGCAGCCTGGGGGTCTACAGTCCACAGGGTCACATAGAGTCAAACATTACTGAAGTGATTTAGCACACCCACACACCTCATCTCCTGGGGCTTCCCAAGTGGCTCAATGGTAAAGAATTTGCCTGTTGATGCAGGAGATGCAGGAGACATGGGTTCAATCCCTGGATCAGGAAGATCCTCTGAAGGAGGAAATGTCAACCCACTTCAGTAATCTTGCTTGGAAAATTACATGGGTAGCAGAGCCTGGCGGGCTATCGTTCATGGGGTCTCAAAGAGTCAGACACGACTGAGCACGCACACATCTATCATATCCTGACATATTATATACACATCTATTTACTGTCTGCCTCCCTCCACAAGAACATATGCAGTAAGCAGGCAGAAACTTGATCAGCGTTCACTGCTGTAGCCTTAGCCTGACATGATGTAGGTACTAGGTAAGACTCTGTTAAGTCGATGCATGCATGGATGGATGGAAGAAAGGATGGCTGGCTGCATGGATACATGCACGCATGGTTGGATGGATGAATGGAAAAATGAATGAATGAGTACCTGTGAAGGCTGCACAGGTTATCAGTTCCAGCCCAAGGGAGATAATGCAGAGTGGTATGGTGCTGCTGCTAAGTCGCTTCAGTCATGTCCAACTCTGTGAGACCCCATAGACAGCAGCCCACCAGGCTCCCCCGTCCCCGAGATTCACCAGGCAAGAACACTGGAGTGGGTTGCCATTTCCTTCTCCAATGGATGAAAGTGGAAAGTGAAAGTGAAGTCGCTCAGTCGTGTCCGACTCTTAGCGACGCCATGGACTGCAGCCCACCAGGCTCCTCCGTCCATAGGATTTTCCAGGCAAGAGTACTGGAGTGGGTTGCCATTGCTTTCTCCCGAGTGGCATGGTAGGTATTACCAATCTGTTGGTATGGAAATAGCTACACCATCCTCCTCTCTTCTTCCTTTATTTCAATCCTCATCTGATTTAAAGTAATTATTTCAACAATCCCTGTGGCAACTGTCACAAGACAAAGCCTGTATTTAATAACCTTACTCAAGGTCCTGTACAAGAAGACCTGAAGTCAGTCAACCCCTTTCACGTGCCAAATCCTCCTCCTGGAAAAATGTTCTCTGCCATCTGTGCCTGTTAAAATGCTATTCAGACTTCAAAGTACAGCTGCTCCAGAAGCCCAGGCAAGATATATAGTGTATGTGATCTCTTACTTCTTGGAATTATCAGGGTATTTTATCTCTACTTACCCCTTCTTATGATTCATATCCTTTCTAGCCCTATATTTTCTTCACTTGCTAAAAGTGGGGGAGGCTACACTGAATCATAATAAGATATATATATATAGAGAGAGACATATATATTATAATAAGATATATATCTGTAGCAGTTGTATATGTATGGTTATCTAGAGCACCAAATATGGTATTTAACAGCTATTTTGTGGATTGCTTTTTTAAAAATTGGAGTCTAGCTGCTTTACAATGTTCTGTTAGTTTCTGCTGTACAGCAAAGTGAATCAGCTCTATGTACACATACATCCTCACTTTTCTGGATTTCCTTCCCATTTAGGTCACCACAGAGCAGTGAGCGAGTTCCCCATGCTATGCAGTGGGCTCTCGTTAGTTACCTGTTTTATACATATCCCAATCCATCCCATCCCCTCTTGCTATCCATACATTCATTCTCTGTGTCTGTGTCTCTATTTCTGCTTTGCAAATAAGTTCATCTATACCGTTTTTCTAGATTCCCCATATATGTGGTTGCTATTATTATTAACAACCAACGTGCTTCTCCCACAAGGACTGAGGCTTCTTGAGGGTAGTTTTGTTGTCATAATGCATCTGCCCTTAATGCCCAAGCTCTGACACTTTCCCATCATTGCTTACTGAATGACTGCAGGAATGAATGAAGGATTCTACTTGAGAGAGGGATGCAGGGCCTCAGGGAACAGCATGGGAATAAGGCTTCAGCAGCCTTCGTGTTCTCACGACGTGGTGCCATTTCCAAAAATGCTGACCCGGTTTTCTGACGCTGCGTTCATCGTCTTACTTTTGAACATCTTCTGTAAAACAGCCTCTAATTTATTGGATTCTTTCAGAGATTTGTTTTCTGCCTTCAAATTCTGCTCCCAGATTTCATTCCAGTTTCTTCGACGTTACGTTGAGACCCAGGTCCTTATTTCTAAAATTTATTATCTAACATAAATGCTCTCCACCCAATTGCAGGAGCAATTTATACCCCGGAGATGGAACAATCCCTTTAAGGAATAATTGGATTCTCTTGTATCTCACTTTTTTATCATCACAAAGCCATAAATTCTCAAAATGCTGGCCTATAATAGAAGGGAAACCAAGCTTTGTGCTTAGAAATAACAAAGTTACTCCTGAAATTGAATTGGAATTTCCATCCTAAATGACACTTCTGAATGCCTTCAATTTCTTTTCCCAACTGAAAATTTCTTTCTCATTGCACTGATGCTGGGCCCAGAGGGTAGTGAAGAAGGATTGCTGAAGTGTTTGTTCTTTAATCTGATGAAAACTGGTAGTTTATTTTTGGCACAGTGTTGCCTGAGGGGGGTGGGGAAGATATTTAAGATACAAAATTAGGTCATTTCAGTTTTATCCTGTGTTTATTAATTACTATTACTCTACTATGAATCTCGCCAAAGGCTTAGTATGTGTGAAGCAGGCATTATGCTATGAGCATTTATGGATCATTTCATCCGATTCTCACATTAGCCCATTTTAAAGATGACAAGACTGAGGAATGATGAGATGAACTGTTCTGAGCTCTCACATTGTTAGGATTCCAATCCAGGCAGTCCAATCTCAAGGTCATACATGATAGACAGACTGTAAGTCTCAATGTAAAGTGCCAAAATTTAGGATGATATTAAGGTGATTTCAACAGCTCTGAATTTTTATCAATGTATTTGCTTTTCTAACATACTCACCTCCCTTACACCAACCCAACAGTGCAGTTTTCAACAAGGATTTAGAAAAAAATGTATAAGGGAAATATAAGACAATTTAATCATTAACAAAATATACTAATTTCTATAGCAAAACTACTAAACTGTGTATCTGAAGATACATATGCTTATTGATGGATCCATAAATAGAGCATTGCTATTTAAAAAAATAAAAGTTTACAAAAAAACAAAGCTCACATTTGATAAACACCTTCCCTTTAGAGAGAAATCTATGCTTTGATTTTCTTCATTAAAAGGATAACATTCAAGAAAATTTCAAAATAGGAAAAAGAAGAAAAAGAAAATCTCCCTTGAGCCCCAGTGCCCTGGAAAATTGTTTGTTTAATAAGCAGACATTTCTTTACATAGTCATGCAATTTTATAAGCTATAATTTTCTTCCAAAATCATAAAAATAGCTTTTTAATACCACAGGATTTCTACAGTAAGCACTATATATATAAGCATATCGTAGTCTCAGGTCTCTTAAAAGTAGGCACACACTTTACTAAGCTGATTTCTTTCCTTTAGGTTATTTCAAAATAATTGGTTATTGTAGCAACACCATAATAAATATCCTAGGGCTTAGAACCTTTTATGCAGGTCAGACTGGAGCCCTACGACATATTCCAAGAAATGAAATCAGTGGGTCAAAATGTATGAATATTTTAAAAGTACTTGATTCTTATTGCCAAATATCTTTTCAAAAGGGTTTTAACAATTTCTACCGCCATCAGCAAACAGATATTCAGACTGCCCAGAGACCATGTTTCTAGAATGCTTCATCTCAGGAAACACCCCTGTCTCCCCTACAAGTAAAATCCAACCCAGATACCATCATCTCCCTGCAGCCTGAATGACCCTTGAAGCCAAATTAAATCCTGGGTCCTCTGTGTGCTGTGGCATTCTGAACAAGCTCTGAGCAAGCACCTCCCACCTCAGCTGAGAGGGTCAATGCATGTCCGTCTCCCTAGGCCACCTGGGAGCCCAGTGGCAGGCACACAGTAGGTACTCAATGCGTAATTAAGAAGATTTGAAGGTTTTAAGAAAAAGACCACATATTTATGTATCAGGATGTCTGTTGTGCTGTCTGGCACACAGTACGTGCCAATTGAACACTTACTAAATGAATGAATGTGATCCTGAGATTAAGTTTACTTCAAAGCCTGTCAAAGCAGAAAAGCTACTACCTGGGAAATCTGTTTCAATTCCCTAGGCCTCAGTCATTCATTTAAGGCATAAACATTTTTTACCTTTTTTAAAAAAATTCTTTTCCATTATGGTTTATCACAGGATATTGAATGTAGTTCCCTGTGCTATATAGCAGGCCCTTGTTGTTTCTCCATTCTATGTGTAATAATTTGCATCTGCTAATCCTAAACTCCCAGTCCAACTTTCCTCCACCCCCACCTCCTCCTTGGCAACCACAAGATTTATTCTCTATGCTTCTGAGTCTGTTTCTGTTTTGTAGATAAGTTCATTTGTGTCATATTTTAGATTCGACATATAAGTGACATCATATGATATTTGTATTTCTTTGTCTGGCTTACTTTACTAAGTATGATAATCACTAGGTTCATCCATGTCGCTGCAAATGGCATTACTTCATTCTTTTTTATGGCTGAGTAATATTCCACTATATATATATATATATATATATATATATATATATATGTATATATATATATACATACACATACACAAACCACAGCTTCTTTATCCATTAATCTGTTGATGGATGTTTAGGCTGTTGGCATGTCTTGGCTACTGTAAAAAGTGCTGCTGAGCCATAAACATTTATTAAACACCTACTATGTGCCAGAACCTAAAATCAGGAACCAGGACATAGGTAATTCTGAAAGCACCTTTTGGAAGAATATACAGTTTTGGGGGGGTCTCCAGTACACAATAGCAAGTGTAGGGAAGTCCTCCTCGAAGTATGAAGAGGATGCCCAAAGGAGGAACCACCTGTCTCTCCTTGGACCATTTAGGAGTCTTTACATAGGAGTGGCTTGGAGCTGGAAGGTGACAGTGTAAGCTACACTGGGTCCTCCAAAAATATGTCTAAGTTCTAACCCCCTCTGTCTGTGAATGTGACCTTATTTACAAGTAGGTTCTTTGGAGAGGTAATGAAATTAAATATCTTGAGATGAGCTCATCCTGGGTTTGAGGTGGTCCTATGACTGGTGTCCTTATAAGGGAAAGGAGTGGGGGATTTGAGGCGTGGAGATGAAGGGACCACAAGTTCACATGAAGGTGAAGGCGGAGGCTGGAGTGATGTTGCTGCAGGCCAAGGTACACCAGGAGCCATCAGAAGGCACTGCCAGGAGACGAGGAAGGAGCCTCCCCTAGAGCCTTCAGAGAAAAAGAACCCCAGCCCTGCTGACAGCTTGGATTTCTGGCCTCCAGACCCAGGAGAGAATAAGTTTCTGTTGCTTTAAGCCACCAAGTTTGTGGTACTTTGTTGCAGCAGCCACAGGAAACTAATGAGATGATGCAGAAGATGCCAAATGCTTTATATCCCTCTTTTCCTCACTTCTGCAAAGACTGCTGTTCTGAGAGGTTGGATTCCAGGCAATGGACTGGGCCACTGTGTGCTGAAAGGTGAGTGCAGAGGTAGGCTCACTTCTTCCTGCTTCTCCCTTCCTGCAGTCAGAAATAAAGTCATGCAGCCCACCTCTTCCTTAACTAACCCTCTTTCCTGATCTGCTTCCTCTCATACCACAGACCCGTCCAGGGATGTGTCTGGCTGGGCCCAGCCAGGCTCTAAGTCTGCTCAGCACCTCCTGCAGGTTTGACTGTCCCTATTGCCCACTTCTCTCTGTGGCATCCTCCTGGGCACAAGGAGTGAGATGCAGCCCCCTGGCCTCTGGTTTGAAGGTGCTGAGTCCTCAGTAGCTCACTGGGATGATGCTCCATGGCATCTGGCTCTGTTCCTAGAAATGCCTTTTTTGAGGTTTGGGGTCCAAGCCCAGCTATCAGTAAAGCGGTGCTTGAGTTTTCCAGAGGGTTGTGTTCCTTGGGAAAGTCATGTATTTGCACAGCTTAATTTAGTTTGGAGCAGGATTTGGGGTGATATCCCCTAAAGCAGTAATTCTCAACCAGGGGTGACATTGCCCTCCAAGGCACATTCAACTGTATCTGGGGACATTCTTGATTGTCACACTTGGCAGGGAAGGAGAGGAAGGGCTTTAAGCACCTAGAAAGCAGAGACCACAAATGCAGCTAAAAGTCCTTCAGTGCACAGGACAGCCCCCACGAGAAAGAATTATCTGGACCAAAATACCAACACTGTCAAGACTGAGAAAGCCTGCTCTATAGCCTTCAGAATTCCACCACGAATCCTAATGTGCTTAGTCACTCGGTCGTGTCTGACTCTTTGTGACCCCATGGACTGCAGCCTGCCAGGCTCCTCTGTCCATGGGGATTCTCCAGGCAAGAATACTGGAGTGGGTTGCCATGGCCTCCTCCAGCAGATCTTCCCAAACCAGGGATTGAACCCAGGGATCGAATCTCCTGCATTGCAGGTGGATTCTTTACCACCTGAGCCACCAGAGAATCCTAACAGTTGGGACTAATTTAACCAGGCCGACTGGGTAAGTAAAAGCAGTTTAAAACACCATGCAAAGGAAGAACAGAAGTGGAAGACAACAGGAACTCTGGAAAAAAGTAAGGAGTCTGGAACAAGTGAATTTAAAAAGTCTGTGGGTGGAACCAAAGGAAGAGGATGCAAGAGATGAGGCTGGAGGATGGGCTAGAGTAAGGCTCTCAAATATCACCATCATCATCATCACCATCAGCTTCATCTTCTTCATCACCATCACCATCATCATCACCATCATCAGTAACTTTTGTCACAGAAGCTCATGTTTATTGAACACTTACTGGGGACTAAGTTTAAACGTGCAACACATTATTTTAGTTTATTCTTTCAACATCCAAGTGTAGTTGGGTATTAGTTTAAGCTTATGACAAATGACCACATACTTAGTGGTTTAAAACAACGAAATTTGTTCTCTTACAGTCTAGAGGTCAGAGGTCCAATGGAAAGTCAAGGTTCTGGCAGGGTTTGCATTCCTTCTGGAGGTTCTTGGGGGAGAATCTGTTTCCTTCCTTTTCCCAGCTTCTAGAAGCCACCTGCCTTTCCTGGCTCATGGCCCTTTCCTCCATCATCAAGGCCAGAAAAGCCTTGGGTGAAGGCTGAGGGCTCACATTGCATCCCTTTGACCTATTCTTGTTCCTCTTCTTCTACTTCTAAAGAGCCTTGTGATTCCATCGCGCCACCTGGAAAATCCAGGACAATCTCCCCATCTCAAGGGCTGCAGATGAGCAACCCCTTGGCCGGGAATATAACATATTCACAGAGCTCAGTAATTAGGATATGACCATCTTGTGGCAGGGGCAGTTTTTGGTCCACCGTCATTTTTCCTACAGGTAATAAACCAGAGCTTCAGATCAGTTAGATGCTGTGCCTGAGCTCACAAACTCCCAATGCAGGGGGTGCAGGTTCAATCCCTGGTCAGGGAACTAAGATCCCACCTGCTGCATGATGCAGCCAGGAAAAAAAAAAAAAAAAAGTCCAAAAGGGAGCTGCTGCTGCTGCTGCTGCTAAGTCACTTCAGTCGTGTCCAACTCTGTGCGACCCCATAGACGGCAGCCCACCAGGCTTCCCCGTCCCTGGGATTCTCCAGGCAAGAACACTGGAGTGGGTTGCCATTTCCTTCTCCAATGCATGAAAGTGAAAAAATAAGGTGAAGTCACTCAGTTGTGTCTGACTCCTAGTGACTCCATGGACTGCAGCCCACCAGGCCCCTCCGTCCATGGGATTTTCCAGGCAAGAGTACTGGAGTGGGTTGCCATTGCCTTCTCCGCCAAAAGGGAGCAGATATATTTATATGTATGACCGATTCAATTCGTTGCTCAGTAGTTATGGGAAAAGTCAATTCATTGGAAAAGACCCTGATATTGAGAAATATTGAAGGCAAAAGGAGAAGAGAGTGGCAGAGGATGAGATGGTTAGATAGCATCACCATCTCAGTGGACATGAATTTGAGCAAACTCTGGGAGATAGTGAAGGACAGGGAAGTCCTGTGGGGTTGCAAAGAGTTGGATACAACTTAACGACTGAACAACAACAACAACATAAACTAAAACAACATTGTAAACCAACTGTGCTCCAATAAATGTTAATTTCAAACAACAACAAAATACACATAGGCAACTATACCAAATTATCAATAGTTAAGACAGTTTCTCTTTCCAGAATTCAGGAGGCACAAGCCTAAGGGAGTGACTCTATTTACCAAAAAGAAAATTAAATCATAAACACACGAGCATTCCAAAGTGAGAACACAGATGCGAGCCCCATCAGTTCAGACAACCCAAGCTGAAAACTAGTGCTGTGCCCACAAGATAATGAGCAACTAATCTGGAAACGCCAAGGGCTTCAGGGACAGAAGAGGTGAATATTGCTGCAGAAAATAGAGTTCTATTTGCATGTACATGTGAAAGCATAAGGTGTCACTTTTTGGTGATAGTCACATGTTTTTTTTTTCCTTCATAAAAGCCTGGATAGTAGATATTATGTGTAAATATGATAGAGAAACTGACTGCCACTTACTATCAGTATAGAGACAGTAAGAGCTTGGTGACTTGAGATGTCCACTTACTGTTTGCTCTCAGGCAAGTTATTTCCTCCCTATGAGACTCTGGTCTCACCTTACAGGTCTCACCCTGATCAGGTCTGGCCTGATAATGGGCCCCATCTCTGAGGCCTGGTGTTGGGATTAGGTGAGGTCATACCTGTAAAGTACTTAAAGTAGAGCTTGGCACATGCAACATGCTCAGCAAATTTTTATCTACATCATGGGTATAGTATCTTACAAAGTGATTCCTATTTTGTTACCTTCCAATCACAAGTTCCAAATATGCTGAGAATGCACTGCATTTACATTCTTATGTGGCTCCTGCGATGCAGGAGACCTAGGTTTGATCCCTGGGTCAGAAAGATCCTCTGGAGGAGGAAATAACAACTCAATTCAGTATTCTTGCCTGGAGAATCGCATGGATAGAGGAGCCTGGTGGGCTACAGCCCCTGTTGCAAAGAGCCAAACACAATTGAGTGACTAACACTTTCACTTTCAGTTCCAAGCCCTGCCCTAGTGAGTAATCTCCTTCTTAAACTATTCCCACTCAAATACACAAAATGACAAAAATCTCCTGTGTGTGTGTGTACCTGCACATGCTTCATTTACTTTTTATATGTTAATACATAAGAATTAAATTGTCCATAGAGAACATGAATGATTACTTCAAAAAGAAAGCCTGAAGAGCGTATACTTTAAATAAATGAAAATCTTCAAGATAATCAGAAAATTATTTTTCAATTACATATTTTTGAATCGTTTGAACTTTGCAACATGAACACATATTATCTGTTACAAATAAAATCTTGACTTAATCCTATTCTCCATAGCAAAAAAAACAAAATTTATTCCTTTCTTTTCTCAGTGTATTCAATACAGTAACAAAAAATTGTAAAAAGGAAGAACCTTTGTATTCTATTACAAGTTATTCACTAAAGGGATAGTTCCTATAAACTTAAAGTATAAATAATGGCCCATCTCTGAGAACCTTGTCTCCCAGGTAATGGGCATCAAGCTAAAATATCTTTGTGTAGCTCACAGGAAATAGCCTGACCAGGGATGCCTGTGAATAACTGCAGGAAGGAAGAAATTAACTCACTCTCTCTGGAGGCTTCAGAGACTACGCCAAAGCGTTTGACTGTGTGCATCACAACAAACTGGAGAATTCTTCAAGAGACGGAAATACCAGACCACCTGACCTGCCTCCTGAGAAATCTTGTATGCAGGTCAAGAAGCCACAGTTAGAGCCAGACATGGAACAACAGACTGGTTCCAAACTGGGAAAGGAGTACCTCAAGGCTGTATATTATCACCCTGCTTATTTAACTTATATACAGAGTACATCATGAGAAACGCTGGGCTGGATGAAGCACAAGCTGGAATCAAGATTGCCAGGAGAAATATCAATAACCTCAGATATGCAGATGACACCACCCTAATGGCAGAAAGCGAAGAAGAACTAAAGATCCTCTTAATGAAAGTGAAAGAGGAGAGTGAAAAATTTGGCTTAAAACTCAATATTCAAAAAACGAAGATCAAGGCATCTGGTCCATCACTTCATGGCAAATACATGGGGAAACAA
Source organism: Bubalus kerabau (assembly GCF_029407905.1). Lineage (NCBI taxonomy): Eukaryota > Metazoa > Chordata > Mammalia > Artiodactyla > Bovidae > Bubalus > Bubalus kerabau. The sequence continues at coordinate 108,074,580 of NC_073630.1, forward strand.
TGGAAACAGTGACAAACTATATTTTTGGGCTCCATAATGACTGCAGATGGTGACTGTGGCCATGAAATTAAAAAATGCTTGCTTCTTGGAAGAAAAGCTATGATCAACCTAAATAGCATATTAAAAAGCAGAGACATTACTTGCCTACAAAGGTCCATCTAGTCAAAGCTATGGGTTTTCCAGTAGTCATGTATGGATGTGAGAGTTGGACTATAAAGAAAGCTGAGTGCTGAAGAATTGATGCTTTTGAACTGTGGTGTTGGAGAAGACTCTTGAGAGTCCCTTGGACTGCAAGGAGATTCAACCAGTCCATCCTAAAGGGAATCAGTCCTAAATATTCATTGGAAGGACTGATGCTGAAGCTGAAACTCCAAATCTCTGGCCACCTGCTGAGGAGAACTGACTCATTGGAAAAGACCCTGATGCTGGGAATGATTGGAGGCAGGAAGAGAAGGGGACGACAGGGGATGAGATGGTTGGATGGCATCACCTACTCGATGGACATGAGTTTGAGTAAGCTCCAGGAGTTGGTGATGGACAGGGAATCCTGGTGTGCTGCAGTCCATGGGGTTGCAAAGAGTCGACTGAGCAACTGAACTGGACTGAACTCTGGAGGCTGACTGGAATCAGAAATGTTTAACTTTATTCCCTCCTCGTTTAGTACGAAAGAAGCCTGAATTTTAACTCAGACAAGATAGTTCTTTGGGACAGGAGTCTTCCATCTTCTTGTGTGTGTCTTCCATCTTTATTTGCTCGCTTTCCAAATAAAGTCACTATTTCTTGCCCCAACAACTTGTGTTTTGATTAAAAGACCTGTCATGCAGTGAGTAGTTGGGAGTCGGAAATGGGAACCCACTCTAGTATTCTTGCTAGAAAATCTTATGGACAGAGGGGCCTGGCAGGCTACAGTCCATGGGATCACAGAGAGTCAGACATGACTGAGCGATTGAGCACGCACGCTTGCATGTGGTGAGCAGTATGAGCTTCGACTTGATAACAAAATGATAAGCTATAAAACAGCACTGTATCCTTATCTTTTAGACAATTTGTAGAAATGAGAAATAACTTTTTAAAATTTGCTCTTCTCAAAAATAATGCTAGTTTAAAGAAAATTGCTTGCTGGTGTTTCAGGATTAAACTATTATCCTTCCTAAAGGTAAAAACAGAGAAAAAAAGATTTCTGACAAAGATCATAAAAAAACCCTCAAATAAAATTTATAATTAGCTTTAATGATAGAAAGGGCTTCACAAATATTTGACGCATTAAGCAGATATTTTCTCAAGGCTGAGTACTTTCAATCAACAACTCCAAGGCAAAGATGTAGATACTTTTCATACATCTATAAGATTCCTGTCTTGGAAAGGAAGCTTGTGAATTTGATGATGTGAAGGATCACTGAGATTACAAACCTTTGAGACTGTGAGTTCATCTGAATGTGATGCAGATTCGGGGCTGGAAGCAAAATAAAATGCACTATATAAATAATCAGACTTCATTGAAAGATTTTTCCCAAGGGAGTGAAAGATATGGCCCTAAGGCTTTCGGGCATTTTCAGACCACAATTTGATAGAAGTAACCTCACTGGTGAAAATTTTTCTCAAAAAGAAGCTTGAAAATATTTCCCTAAAGCCACTTCAATTAGCATTTAGGTCTCTGCTCTGTTCTAAAGAGTGAACAAGCTTGCTGTTTACCAGCTCATATTTGGATTGGATTGGATCTAAAATTACAAGATAGAGGAAAGAATTACGGGTGTCCTGAACCTCACCTGAGCCATGAGCTCTCTTCAGATCAGTTCATTTTTCCAAAATTGATAGATGTAATACAACAGCACCTGCCATTCATCAAGGAGATTCTGAAAAGCCTTTATTGTTCATATCCTTTATTTTTGTGATGAAAGGTAGTTATGTATCAAAAGAATTATGACTATATTTTGCAGTGAAACTTCGTGAAATTTTTAACATCAAACATGAGATTTCAAAGGAATTTCATGTTTGTGGCAAGCTACTTTGGGGAATTTTTGAGAGTCTGACTCTTCAGATATCAAGAGATATTTGGGCAGAAAAATTATAGGAAGCTGTGCAAGATATAGGTAGTGACCCACTGCATTTGAACTTGTGTTTTCAAGTAATTTCAAGTAAGGCGTGTCTTTCCTCTCTTGAGTATTTCTTCATTGATTCAATATATAGTTATGGAGTACCTACCCTGTGCCAGACAGCAAGTCAGGTGTGATTTACAGGCTGGGGGCATCACCACTAGAAGCCTTCCTTGCTTCATGGCCACTGCTAGAATACAGCCTTCCTTGCGGGGGTTGATGAGATCCATCTGTGCATATTGTTATTTTCAGATGTGGAAGCACCCTCCCTCATTTAAGTGCTCTATCAACCGTTCAATGCATTTTGAAAGATAAGAAAGTCAGGACAGAGCATGCTTATCAGTGTGAGGTCCAGGGTAGAACTGAGATCAGAGAGTCTTGGTTTGAAACCTGGCTTATGACCTTCCAGCTGTGTGTCAGGGTGCAAATTGTCCAATCACCATGACAAATGAGGATAATCATAGCATCTGCCCATTGGACTGACATGAGAATTAAATGAGGTGATATTTATATGTATATTAACATACCCACATGCACATATCTGCACATGCTACGTTGCTTCAGTAGTATGTGACTCTTTGTGACCCCATGGACTATAACCCGCAAGGCTCCCCTGTCCATGGGATTCTCCAGACAAGAATACTAGAGTGGGTTGCCATGCCCTCCTCCAGGGGTTCTTCCCGACCCAGGGACCAAACCCACGTCTCTTACATCTCCTGAATTGGCAGGAGGGTTCTTTACCACTAATGCCACCTGGGAAGCCCATATATATGCACACACATATGTGAACACACATATACACATGTTTGTATGTAAGCATATATTCCTATGTCTAGTTTAAAGTAGTGTTGACACATAAGAGTTTAATAAGCTTGATTCACTGGCACTGTTTTTGCTCATCTGATTTTCTATGAGCTGGCCCTTCTGGGTACCTAGTGACCAGCTCTGGCTGAAGAGCCCTCCGGGGAGGGGCCTTCAGTGAAGGTTATTCTCAATTATCAGTTGAATTAGGTCATTCCCAAACTTCAACCCATCAATGATTAACATCAGTGGAGGTCTCAGGACGTGCCCCCTACTGAGCTGAACAGTGTAGGCTTTACCCACCCAAATTCTCTCTAGGAGCCCATCTGCCCAGTGTCTCCTGCATTCCTCTTCTCCAAGCTAATGGTTATTTGTCCTACAAATCACAGATGCACGTCCCAGAGGAAGACTTGCCAGCCTCCTCTGTGCTCCCCGCCCTGCCCCCCACCTCAGTCTGGGCTGGGTGCCCTCTTCAGAGCTCCCTTCTGCCCCAGGACATGTGATGTCCTGTCCTGGGTGCTCCCCCTGGACTGCAGTAATCTGGCCCCTAGGGGGGTTGCCTCCTCCATCTGGGGAGTGCCCCATGGTGCAGACAAAGGGCCCCACCAGTCATTTTCCTCCCAGGGCTGGCACGCTTCTTGGCCCAAAGTGTTTTGGAAGATTGAAGGGCCAACTCAAGTGCTCTAAAAAGTAGATCTTCTAATTGTTTTAAAACAATGATTTATTTTGAACCCACAGAGGTTATTTCCCTGCTTCAGTGCTTTCAAACTCACTGGGTTATACTCTGAAATACCTTTTTTAAAAATTTTATTTATTTTTTATTGACAGATAATTGCTTTACAGAATTTTGCTGCTTTCTGTCAAACCTCAACATGAATCAGCCATTGGTATTCATATATCCCTTTTATATTCTATAAATCCTCAACATCAGCCTCAAAGGATGAAGGTTTGTCACCACTGAGAACAAATGAATACCTGGCTTCAAAGTCAACTCCTCAGATGAAAGGAAGAGGAATGAGGCATGTAAGGCCCCACCCCAACCCCTCCCAGTTCAGTTCAGTTCAGTCGTTCAGTCGTGTCCCACTCTTTGCGACTCCATGAATCGCAGCACACCAGGCCTGCCTGTCCATCACCAACTCCCAGAGTTCACTCAGACTCACGTCCATTGAGTCAGTGATGCCATCCAGCCATCTCATCCTCTGTCGTCCCCTTCTTCTCCTGCCCCCAATCCCTCCCAGTATCAGAGTCTTTTCCAATGAGTCAACTCTTCGCATGAGGTGGCCAAAGTACTGGAGGTTCAGCTTTAGCATCATTCCTTCCAAAGAAATCCCAGGGCTGATCTCCTTCAGAATGGACTGGTTGGATCTCCTTGCAGTCCAAGGGACTCTCGAGAGTCTTCTCCAACACCATACTTCAAAAGCATCAATTCTTCGGTGCTCAGCCTTCTTCACAGTCCAACTCTCACATCCATACATGAGCACTGGAAAAACCATAGCCTTGACTAGACGAACCTTTGTTGGTAAAGTAATGTCTCTGCTTTTGAATATGCTATCTAGGTTGGTCATAACTTTCCTTCCAAGGAGTAAGCGTCTTTTAATTTCATGGCTGCAGTCACCATCTGCAGTGATTTTGAAGCCCAAGAAAATAAAGCCTGACACTGTTTCCACTGTTTCCCCATCTATTTGCCATGAAGTGATGGGACCAGATGCCATGATCTTCGTTTTCTGAATGTTGAGCTTTAAGCCAACTTTTTCACTCTCCACTTTCACTTTCATCAAGAGGTTTTTTAGTTCCTCTTTACTTTCTGCCATAAGGGTGGTGTCATCTGCATATCTGAGGCTATTGATATTTCTCCTGGCAATCTTGATTCCAGTTTGTGTTTCTTCCAGTCCAGGGTTTCTCATGATGTACTCTGCATATAAGTTAAATAAGCAGGGTGACAATATACAGCCTTGACGTACTCCTTTTCCTATTTGGAACCAGTCTGTTGTTCCATGTCCAGTTCTAACTGTTGCTTCCTGACCTGCATACAAATTTCTCAAGAGGCAGATCAGGTGGTCTGGTATTCCCATGTCTTTCAGAATTTTCCACAGTTTATTGTGATCCACAACAGTCAAAGGCTTTGGCATAGTCAATAAAGCAGAAATAGTTTTTCTTACAGAATTCACATCAGAGCCCAGCAAAGCAGATGTCATCAGGCCCATGTTGCAGATTAGGAAAAGGAGGTCCGAAAAGCTAAGTCTGAGTTCACCAAGATAGAAGATTAGAAATTACTGGCAATTCAACTCAGGCTTGCATTTGTCAAAGGATTCTACCACTTGCAAGTGTGGCTACTTGGGAAGAAGCAACACTCATCAGTCTGTATAAAATGTGGCACTGAAAATGTCTTGTACATACGCAGTGGGGGACTTATAAGATCGGCTGTTGAATGAATGAGAAACATCGCCCAACACTGTCCTATATCCCTATGCATGGTGAATACAGACACACATCATTTCAAGTCTGTACACACGTATACAGTGAAAAAGAGATTTATTGAGCCATATGGGAGAGGGAGAAAACCGGACTCAAAACTCTGCCAAGTCTGTAAGTTTACAAATGGTAAGGTAATTCCATTCACTTAGAGGATTTTTTAAAAACAATTTCCCTATCCTGTTGGACAGCTCGTTTTCTCCATGGTAGATTTAGAATCTGAGGACAGATGAGCCCAAAGAGAGTAACTTTAAAATATTTATTGAAATATAATGAAATGGTTCCAACAACCATGCTCTTTTTAAAAAAATTTTGTGTGTGTGTGTGATGTAGACCATTTTTAAGGTCTTTATTGAATTTGTCACAATATTGCTTTTGCTTTATGTTTTTTGGCTTCGAGGCATGTGGACTCTTAGCTCCCTAACCAGGGATAGAACCTGCACCTCTTGCGTTGAAAGGTGAAGTCTTAACCAGTGGAGTGCCATGGAAGTCCCCCAACCACCATGCTCTTAACTGACAGTTTCATTTTCGCCTGGTCTGTCTGCCCTGGGATGCTGGCCTCTGTCTCACCCAGGTCCACAAAGGCTCAGTCTGGGGGGTTGTAGGCCAACAGATCATCTATTGCTATTCTATTGCACATCTGCTGCACCCTAGCAGAGCAATGACTGTGAAAATTGGTGAATGACACTGGTACAAGAGATTGGAAAAGAGCTCACTCCTTTCCGTGCCTTCAAAGCAGCCCAGCCAGCCCACAGAGTCTTCTCTGGTACTGAATGACCTTCCTTAACAAATATAGCACAGGGCTTACAAGCAGAGACTCTGGAGCCAGAATTCCTGCGGGCAAAAGCTAGTCTTTGACCGTGTGAATGAACAATGCGCCTCAGTAAACAGGCCGCATTTCATTGAACATTCCCTTTACTCCTACATGGCTAAGGCTGCTGGGGCTATTACTACTTCTGCTGTTACCATGGCGACCACTACAGCCTCGCCTCTTCCCCCTTCCTCTTTCTAAATACTTCGTCTCTTCCTCTTTCTTCTTCATTTGCATTGGGTCATGTTTGCTACTATTTGTGTTAAAATTATACATGTGAACAATTCCAAGAATCAAACTGCACTGAAAGTTTTGTTACAATTTTTAGCAACAATTCATATCTTTCTCTCCCTCTTTTCCCTCTCCATCCCTTTCATCTGTCTCAGGCTACAATTTTGGTATTTAGCTCCTTATCTTGAAATCTTTAGGACTCATTGACTTTTCAGTTTCCAGCTCTACCTACTGTCTTCCCACTATGGATGAAAGAGTGTGTAGCAGTCTTTTTCTTTTATGTGTCCCCAAGAGACACACTCATCTCCCCACTCCCTCACTTCCCCAAATGGGGTATTAATATATTTTTCTGGTTAGGTCAACTTTCAGGGTTTAGGGGATTATGACTAAGCATGCTACACAGAGATGTTTCATGTAGTAAATTGTATGATATCCAATGTCCTAGCTAACACTTTGATTCCTTGGAGTTAAAAATTACCTTTTTTTTATTGTTGAGGTTTTTTTCTCCCGACCTCATTTATTCAAATTCAGATTCTTAACCAACTAAATAAATCTCTCAAGGCAGCCAGATATCTTAGCCATTTTTATCAGCTCACTCTTCCTGAAGAAGACTCTCCGAGGGTCTTTTGGTCTGACTCCAATCAGAACTAGTCATGGTCTACACATTAGGCACAGCTGACATTGATGACACGCCCATCATCGTGAAGCTTTTGCCTCTTTCTCTCCTTTGCTGAAGCTCCGGCTTTCCATATTCCATGTCTTCCTCCTGATTTAGCCCTTCATTTTAGTACAGTCCATGTCATTTTCTAACTACTTGAGACAAGATATATGAGAGATATATTTTTTGAGACCTTGACCTTGTAAAAACGTACATCTCAGATTTGATTGATTAGCACGTTTCCTCCGCCTTCTAGTGATAGATAATCCCAAAGGATCCTGATTCCTCAGCCTTTATACCCTGTTCTTCTGTGCAGACTTATTGGCTTTGAAGTTTGTTTTGATTTATGTCTGTTTCTAGTCATTACCCTGTAGCCTTGGTGGACCCTTCAATCTGGAAACTCATATATTTCAGGTCTTTATTTCATTGATGATTTTTTCCCCCTGTGAAGTGAAGTGAAAGTCGCTCAGTGGTGTCTGATTCTTTGTGACCCCATGGACTATATGCCCATGGAATTCTCCAGGCCAGAATACTGGAGTGGGTAGCCTTTCCCTTCTCCAAGAGATCTTCCCAACCCAGGAATCGAACCCAGGTCTCCCGCATTGCAGGTGGATTCTTTACCAGCTGAGCCACCAGGGAATGTTTTCCCACTTTTCTTCACCCCCTCCATCCCTCCCTATTTTCTTTCTTTCTGTCTCTCTCTCTCTCCCTTTCTTCTTTCTCTGTCTGATATTGAACTTCCTGTTCTGGCCCTCTAATTCTCTTATATTTTCTTTTTCCTTCTTATTCTACTGTTTAAGGAATATCCTTAACTTTGCCTTCCAACACATCTTTTGAATATTTCATTTCTACTTTCATGTTTTTAATTTATGAGAACTCTCATCTGAAGTTTGTTCTTTGAATGTTAAGTAAACATAGCATTTATTTTACAATTGCAAAAATCTGTTCATTCCTCTGAAAATACCGAGCATGATTCTTTTGATAGTTCTTTCTCCTGGCAGAGTTTCTGTTTATTCCAAGCTTTTTTTTCTTTTTCCCATTTTATTGCATGGCTCTCACTATTCATGTTAGAAGATTTCTCTGGATGTCTGATAATCTTTAGTAGTCACTAACCTAGTTGGGAGCTTACAGCAAAGAAGCAGGTCTCGCTGACTGTGAACTACACTCCAAGGGAACTGGGGAACTTCTGATGTCTCAATCTCTCTCCTCTTGGCTCAGCCACATCTCCCTTGAAATCATTCCAGTGTCCAGCCTGGAAGCTGAAGTCTTGATCCCAGCTGGAAGTAGGGTGGGTGTGTTATTTCAGTATCTGGTATGGATGCGTCTAGTTAGTTGTGCTATCTTCAGTACTGCATCCCAATTCAAGAGGCTTAATGTACTTCAGTTCAGACACTCTCTGTTTTACTCTCTTTAGTGAATAAGCCTTCAGTCTTCTGCTTGGAAGAGGAAGGGACAGACATCCAGTTATTCAGGATGGGCAAGCAGATTGGTGCTTTTTAAAATGTCTTAAAAGGCTTTCAAACCCTGCACCCCATTTTAGCCTCTCTTTTATCCCTTCTTCCTCCTTCCATCATTGTTGATGACTATTCATTTCTGAGCGTTTGAAGAGATTCTTTAACATCTATCAATTCATGGTTATTTCCAGACACAACTCAAAATTCAGCTTCTGGTGTAAGTCGTCAGCCACTTACCATGAAACACTTTCTTTCCAATTTCCCCTGTGTTTTGCGATAGTCTCCTCTTTAATTTTCTCCATCTTTGTGAATTTACCATTTTTCAAACATACTTCATTTCCATTTTATGGAGATTTTAGAAGCGAGAAAATGTAAGTGTGTGTGTGCTTAATCTACCATCTTTATGCTGAAATTCAAGTCCTTCTCTTTCCCAAGTCTTCCCAAATTGTACAAGTTAGAAGAAGACCCTCTGGGCACAGTGCAAGACCATGGGTGCACAGATCTGCAGCCACTCATGTCCCCTCCTCTGTGGTCAGAAAGAAGATTTCATTAAGGATCCCACTGCTGGACTTCCCTGGTGGCTCAATGGTAAAAATCCACCTGCCAACACAGGAGATGCAGGAGAGGCAGGTTTGATCCCTGGATTGAGAAGATCCCCTGGAGAAGGAGATCTTCCACCACGACCAGTGTTCTCGCCTGGTAAATCCCATGGACAGAACAGCCTGGTGAGCTACAGTCCGCAGGATCACAAAAGACTCAGACACGACTTAGCGAGTAAACAACAAGGATCCCATTGCTATCTGAAGGCTCTTGCTAGCCTCCTGCCTCTGCAGTCAAACTCACCTTACTCATCTGTGCTGTGCACAGGCAGGGAAAAGTCAAGGTCCTGAGGAAGCAGAAGAAACTCAGGGCTTATATCCAGAGCCCAAAGCCAGCACCAAAGCTTTGCAAGAGGAAGAAGTCCTCCACGATGCACAGCATTGATTTCAAGGTATGGAAAGTAAGAGAGTAGAATCCGTCATGTTCCCAACTCATGCCACTCCTTCTAACCTGAGTCTGAACACTCCAGGCTCCCAAAGACATACCAGAATGGAAAAGCAAAGGGCAGCCACGTCTCTAAGCAGTGGGTATCAAGAGAGGAGGGCACATGGGCAGTGGCGGTGTTTCACCTCAATGCAGGTGATGATGGAGTAGGCTGTCTGCAGAGAAGGTATGAGCAATAATAATGTTGCTCTGCTTTTTATGATCTCCATGTACTGCCACATCTAAAGAATGTCAGTGAGAAAATATTCTCCACGGCTGCAGACTGCTCCCATCACACCCTACCCACTGGCATCTCTCTGGGGATGATGTTACCTGTGGATGATGTGGTACCGCTGCAGATACTCCAGGGCCAGGGCCAGCTCACAGATGTAGAGCTTCACGTCCCCTTCTGTGAAATGTACATTCTGCTGCAGGTGATAACGCAGATCCCCTCCAAGCAGCAGGTCCACCACCATGAACATGTCCTCCTCATCCTGGAAGGAGTACCTAGGAGCACCGAGGAGCAGAGAAAGTTAGGGATGGAGATGTCTCCCATGCCCTCAAGGCCAATGGCCCCATTTTCCAGAAGCGCAAGCTGAGGCTCAGAGAGAGGCACTGATGCTAAGTCACAGTGCCCTGTGGTGAAGTACCAGTCCTCTGGGTCTGAGCTGACAAATGGCACCTGAACCAATGCTGGTCTCCAATACATTACTTCATTTTTAGTGCATGCTTTAATTAGACATAGGCTGAGCACCAAAGAATTGATGCTTTTGAATTGTGATTTTGGAGAAGACTCTTGAGAGTCTCTTGGACTGCAAAGAGATCAAACCAGTCAATTGTAAAGGAAATCAAACCTGAATATTCATTGGAAGGACTGATGCTGAAGCTGAATCTCCAATACTTTGGCCACCTGATGCTAAGGGCTGGCTCACTGGAAAAGACCCTGATGCTGGGAAAGATTGAAGGCAGGAGGAGAAGGGGATGACAGAGGATGAGATAGTTGGATGGCATCACTGACTCAATGGACATGAGTTTGGGTAAACTTTGGGAGATGGTGAAGGACAGAGAAGCCTGGCATGCTGCGTCCATGGGTTGCAAACAGCCGGACATGACTCAGTGACTGAACAACAACAATGGACTTCAGTAAGGTCTCCAAAGCTGCAGTCTGCTCTCCACTCCATTCCCCTGTCCTCCCCACATGTGCTACTCCCCACAAGGAGCTTGTTTCTGCAGCCCTAGAAGGCAGTGATGCTCTTGCAAGAAACACCCAAGCTTTAAGGGAACTGGCAATTTCTACTTGGATGGCTGCTTGGAACCCAGCTGGTGCCCAAGCTCTATGGAGAGACCACAAGAAGGAAAACCAAGGTGCTCCACTCGACAGCCTCAGCTGAGCACCCAGTGCCAGCCATCGCCAATCAGCAGCGTTGGGAGTGACCCTTTGGGAATTTGGATATTTCGTTATAGCCCCAGCTGACATCACGTGGGGCAGAACCACCCCGATGAGCCCAGTCAACTCACAGAACATGAGATAATTAAGTGATTGTATTTTGAGCACTATGTTTTGGGGTGTATTTTTTCCCCAAAGCAGTAAGAAATGCACTTAGGCCTTTTATGGATCAAAGAGACAACAGATAAACTCTAAGAATAGTGTCAAACAATTGTACACTAGAATCACATCATAAAATGTTGTCACAATCCACCTGGAGCCATGGACTGTAATGAGGGCATTGCAGAATGGCAGGATGTTGTCCTGGATGCTTAGATCTGTGTCTCAGATCCTTGAATATTATATCCTGGGCCAGTCGGGCTATCCCTCTTGTTGGACAGAAGAGGGAAGAAGGGCCTCAGTGAGCCAGCGTTAGGGTGAAGACAAGGACCCAGACCCCTCAGTCTCGCCTCACTTACAACTGCCCACTGTTGGGATGCTGCTGTAGTCGCACACTGCCGTGGTTCCCTGCCCTGGGCGTGCAGACCGGGGCAGGGAACCTGATTCGGTCGTAGAAGAGGTGACAGACCCTGAGCTTATGGGACGGAGAGCTCCAGAACTGGGAGGAAACCTAAATGCCATCTAGTCCCATATGACAGAGATCGGGAGCCAGAGGGAGTGAAGAAATGGCTGGTTTATGATCTAAATGTCTGGTCTTCTTTTTATGCTTGTCAATAAAGCTTTATAATTTTCTACTTAAAAGCCTGGGATGTATGCATTTTTATTATGATATTTTTATTATCATCGTTCTTATTATCACACTTCATTATTGTTTTTTAAATTTGTTCTTAATTGGAGGATAATTGTTTCACAATATTGTGTTGCTTTCTGCCATACATCAGCGTGAATCAGCCATAGGTATACATATGAAACCTCCCTATTGTTATGATATTTTAAAATAGATTTTATTTGCGAAGACAGTCTTTTAAAGTAAGAGGTACTCACAAGTCATTGCTAGGGGAAGATGTACTCTGGAATTGCTTATGTTTATCTTGAATTTAGCAGCTTGGCTGACCTCTTAGTTATAATACCTTTCTAATACTTTTTCCACTTGTGAAAGTGTTAGTCGCATAGACATGTCCAACTCTTTGCAACCCCATGGACGGGAGCCCACCAGGCTCCTCTGTCCATGGGGATTCTCCAGGCAAGTATACTGGAATAGGTTGCCATTCCCTTCTCCAGGGAATCTTACTGACCCAGGGATCGAACTCAGGTCTCCCACATTGCAGGCAGATTCTTTACTTCTTGAGCCACCAGGGAAGCCCCACTTTTTCCACTTATTACATGAAATGATGATTCTTTCACAACAACTGCCATGTTCATATATCCTTGCAATCCTTATGCCCCCTACTTCTTCTTCCTTATTTTATTTTACTATCCAGGACCTCCAGTAAAACACTGATTATAAGAGGTGACATCGCGCATTTTCATTTTGGTCTGGAATATAGTAAACTCTATTAAATAAATTGTTTGCTGTAGATATTTGGTGAATAACTTTTTTTTTGCCACACATGTGGCTCTTAGTTCCCTGACTAGGGACTGAACCCGTGCCTCCTGCATTGGGAGTGTGGAGTCCAAACCACTGGACGACTGCCACTGGATAACATTTATCCAGTTAAGAAAGTTGCTATCTAGACTGCTAAGAAATGTTATTGAGTGGTTCAGACGCTTTGTTTTTTTTTAACATTAAAATGTCTTTGCATTCCTAAACTAAACCTTACTTGATAAACACACTCATATATGTATATCTAAGTAAATAAGACACATATATACGTATCTATTACATCAGATCAGGTCAGTCGCTCAGTTGTGTCCGACTCTTTCCGACCCCATGAATCGCAGCACGCCAGGCCTCCCTGTTCATCACCAGCTCCCGGAGTTCACTCAGACTCACGTCCATCGAGTCAGTGATGCCATCCAGCCATCTCATCCTCTGTTGTTCCCTTCTCCTCCTGCCCCCAATCCCTCCCAGCATCAGACTCTTTTCCAATGAGTCAACTCTTCTCATGAGGTGGCCAAAGTACTGGAGTTTCAGCTTTAGCATCATTCCTTCCAAAGAAATCCCAGGGCTGATCTCCTTCAGAATGGACTGGTTGGATCTCCTTGCAGTCCAAGGGACTCTCAAGAGTCTTCTCCAGTGTAATAGATATACACATCATAGAGAAGTATACTAGATATAACATATACTATATATATTTTTTAAAATTGGATTCATGCTTTTCATTTAGGATTTTTTTTTATTCTCTTTGTATATTGATAGATTTGGTTTATTTTTTTTAATTTTTATTTATTTTTTTTTAATTTTATTTTATTTAACTTTACAATATTGTATTGTTTTGCCATATATCAAAATGAATCTGCCACAGGTATACATGTGTTCCCCATCCTGAACCCTCCTCTCTCCTCCCTCCCGCTACCATCCCTCTGGGTCGTCCCAGTGCACCAGCCCCAAGCATCCAGTATCATGCATCGAACCTGGACTGGTGACTCATTTCATATATGATATTATACATATTTCAATGCCATTCTCCCAAATCATCCCACCCTCTCCCTCTCCCACAGAGCCCAAAAGACTGTTCTATACATTTAGGATTTTTTAATCAAATGTTACAAGTGACACTGGCTTAAATTTTCCTACCTTTGTCCTGACCCATTTTGGTATCATGGTAATACTGACTTTGTATGATGAAGTGATTTTTTTTTGTCTATGTTCAAGAAGAGTGCATAAGAGACACCATTTGGTTGCAGAATGTGTGGTCTCAAAACATCCTGCATTTCCCTATTTCTAATTCATGTGGGATTTTCCCTCCTCACTGAAGGTGTACCTGTTGGATGTCTGATGATTCCTGCTCCTTTCTCTCAACAAAGAGAGGAAAACTGACTAGGAAATTTATGCACCTCTATTGCACTCATTTCATATGATAGTAAAGTAATGCTCAAAATTCTCCAAGCTAGGCTTCAATAGTATATGAACCAAGAACTTCCAGATGTTCAAACTGGATTTAGAAAAGGCAGAGGAACCAGAGATTAAATTGCCAACATCCATTGGGTCATTGAAAAAGCAAGAGAATTCCAAAAAAAATCTACTTCATTGACTATGCTGAAGCCTTTGACTGTATGGATCACAACAAACTATGGAAAATTCTTCAAGAGATGGGAATAAAAGACCACCTTACCTGCCTCCTGAGAAATCTGTATGCAGGTCAAGAAGCAACAGTTAGAACTGGACATGGAACAACAGACTGGTTCCAAATTGGGAAAGGAGTATGTCAATGCTGTATATTGTCACCCTACTTTCTTAATTTGTATGCAGAGTACATCATGAGAAACGCTGGGCTGGAGGAAGCACAAGCTGGACTCAATGTTGCTGGGAGAAATATCAATAACCTCAAATATGTAGATGACACCACCCTTATGGCAGAAAGCAAAGCAGAACTAGAGTCTCTTGATGAAAATGAAAGACGAAAGTGAAAAAGTTGGCTTAAAACTCAACATTCAGAAAACTAAGATCGTGGCATCCGGTCCCATCACTTCATGGCAAACAGATGGGGAAACAATGAAAACAATGAGAGACTTTATTTTCTTGGGCTCCAAAATCACTGCAGATAGTGACTGCAGGCATGAAATTAAAAGACGCTTGCTCCTGGGAAGAAAAACTATGACAAACCTAGACAGCATATTAAAAAGAAGAGACATTACTTCGCTGACAAAGGTCCGTCTAGTCAAAGCTATGGTTTTTTCAGTAGTCGTGTATGGATGTGAAAGCTGAACTGTAAAGAAGGCTGAGAGCCGAAGAATTGATGCTTTTGAACTGCGGTGTTGGAGAAGACTCTCGAGAGTCCCTTGGACTGCAAGGAGATCAAACCAGCCAGTCCTAAAGGAAATTAACTCTGAATATTAATTGGAAGGACTGATCCTGAAGCTGAAACTCCAATACTTTGGCCACCTGATGTGTAGAACCAAATCATTAGAAAAGACCTTGATGCTGGGAAAGATTGATGGCAGGAGGAGAAGGGGACTACAGTGGATGAGATGGTTGGATGGCATCACCAAGTCAATGGACATGAGTTTGAGCAAGCTCCAGGAGATTGTGAAGGACAGGGATGCCTGGACTGCTGCAGCCCATGGGGTTGCACAGAGTCAGACACGACTGAGGGACTGAACAACAACTGGCCACTGGTGTTGGTTCATCAGGCCCCCTTGCGGATGCTTTTGCAATCAGCGTGTGGACACTGAAAGAAAAACCTGTTCCTCTATGCATGCTTGGCCAAAAGCTGTAACTGTGAGACTGTCTAGATCCTGATGCCCAAACGAAGATGAGACCCACCTGAAGCTGCAGGGAGTTGAGCCAGGCTGAGATCTAAGTACAGACAGAGGCCCTGCTGGAGGTGTGGGCTCCAGCCCAGGCAGAAGAGTGGTCTGTCCCTGAACTTCATGTTTACATGGTCAATGGCTGTACTTTTTGATTAAAGCTACTTAACATTGTGCTTCATTCACTTGGAACTGAAAGAGTCATTTGATGCATACTTCTACTTATTTGCTAGTGGAGAGAAAGGTTTAGATGGTCAAAAAGGAATGATAGGAATCAGCTATAATATGCCTCCTACAGATCCTCAGTTTATATTCCAATAGTTGATGGACTATTGAAACGCTGTGTTAATAAGAGTGAGTTCTGCACTCTCAATTCACAGCTAAACAGTCAAAGGGCATCTCATTCCATATTCCATCAGAACTCTTTGGAAGAGCAACATGAATTTTCAGGAGAGAAACAAGCAGAGTGGAATGAATCCTAAAGAGGAAATTCAAAATGCAAAGAGAACAATAATTTAGGCAATAACTCTGGTTACGGCTTTTTCTCGCTGCGGATCCTTTGTCACCTGGGCCATGGACTCTGCATTCCCCAGGAGTCTCAGTGCTATTATCTGAGAACAGAGAATGGCCTTGCATTGATCTCCCTGTGGTTTCCTGCTGTTCTACAGCCCCGTGCTGTTGTCTCTTTTGCTTCTTCTTGGATTGGAATTACAATTACGTTCTCATGATACTGTTGCACACTGTCATGGAAATGATGGAGACCAGGAACGAGAAACCTACACCGGATTACAGTAACAGTGACCATGGAGAAATCAACATTCAAGATCAAAGAACATCAGGGGCCAGAAAGGCATCAGTCCAGGCCTGGACATTGACACAGGCCACCATGGTGGCTCAGTGGTAAAGAATCCGCTTGCCAGTGAGGAGTGGCAGAACACGCAAGTTTGAGCCCTTGGTCGGGGAGGTCCCCTGGAGAAGGAAATGGTAACCTGCTCTAGTATTCCTGCTGGGTTAATCCCACAGACAGAGGAGCCAGGCAGGTACAGTCCATGGGATCACAAAGAGTCAGACATGACTGAGCACGAACACACAGCATGTGTGCTGGGTTTTTTTTTTTTTTTTTTTAAAAGCATTTGCTACCTTATTACAAAATAGATTAAAAGTGACTTGCTAAATACATGTAACATAATACAATTGAAAATAAGTAAACTATCGGTCAAGTCAAAGAATAAAAAAGAAAGTCAAGAAAATGGATGCAGGCAAAAATACCCCAATTCATGCTCAAAGAACCTGCCTGCATGCCAGAAGTGGGTCATCAATGGGACTCTAATCTTCCCCAGCAACTAGAACAAAGTGAAAAACACGACCAGCTCCATGATTCAAGGGTCAAGGTGAAAAAACAAAAGTAAACTTGTTTACTTTTATGATTCATATGTTTATTACTGGTACAGAAGCCAGAGAGACATCTTTCCCACTGGCTTCTTATGGCATTCTGTAACGTGTGATCAATGAGCTACATACAATTGTTCTGTGGACTTCCTTGGTTGTTCAGTGGCTAAGACTCCGTGGTCCCAAAGCAAGAAGTCTGGGTTCAGTCTCTGGGCAGGGAACTTGATCCCACATGTCACAACTAAGAGTTCACATGCTGCCACTAAGAGATCTTGCATGTCACAATTACGACCTGGTGCAGCCAAATAAAAAGTAAATGTTAAAAAATAATAAAATAGCTCTGAACAGAGTCGCAAGTTTAACGGGAGATTTTTTTGTATGATGTCCCTCAGCATAGGCTGAATGTGTCAAAGCCCAAGTCCATAAACACAATGCATCATGGGGCAATAGCAAGGTGGTCCGGGCAGCATGATCATGGATGAACTTTCTTAATAAAGAAATGATGGCAGATGGCGTCAGGGACTACTTTACAAACGTGAGCTCATGCACGCACCAACAAAGACTCTGTAGGCTTCTACCATCCAGCCAGCCCTGTGCCAGAAGCTGGGGTTCAACGGGAGAAGTTGCCCCAGATGTCTTACCTGAGTTTGGGATAGCCATAAGGGGTCTGGAGTTCGATGTTCCATGCCAGGACAAGTGCCCCAGGTGATCCATTGCTGCATTTCCATTTCTTGCCCTTGGCCATGAACCTACAGTCCCAAGGAGACTCTTTGTTGTCATGTCATCCCTACCTGATCACTCACAATGTTCCCTAATCCTGCCTTTCTACTCTTTTTCATCCATCATCTTCTTTTCAGTTTAGAGCAGTAGTTTCCAACCAGGGGCACCTTTGCTCTCATGGGGACATTTGACAACATCTAGAGACATTTTTGGTAGTTACAACTGGGGGAATGGGTGCTACTGGCCTCTAGTAAGTAGAGGCCAAAGTTGCCGTTAAACATCCCACAATGAACTGGACGCCCCCATCACAAAGTGTGACCTGGCCCCGAATGTCCACAGCACCAAGGCTAAGAAACCCTGGTTTAGATGAATGTGCTCCTTTTAGGGGGCTTCCCTTGTGGCTCAGCTGGTAAAGAACCCACCTGCAATGCAGGACACCTAGGTTCGATCCCTAGGTTGGGAAGATTCCCTGGAGAAGGGAAAGGCTACCCATTCCAGTATTCTGGCCTGAAGAATTCCATGGACTGTATAGTCCATGGGGTTGCAAAGAGTCAGCCATGACTCTTAACCTGGAAGACTGAACTGGGTGACCCTTTTTCTGTCCCTGTGTACCCTATAATAGTTAACACTGGTGTGCTGCCCACCGTGTGCCAGGCACTATTCCACGTACCCTATATCTATTAACTCATTGCATCGTCTCAACGGCCCTCGGAGGTAAGTGTTACCATGAGCTGCCTTTGGCAGATTTGGACACACTGAGACTCAGAAAGATGAAGGACTATTTTTCAACTGACCCAGCCAGGAAACGGCAGAGCTGAGAGTTGAACCAAGATGATTTCTCCACCTCCAGATTCTAGAATTATTACGGGAAGTAAGGTCTGGCTGCTTGCCGCTTGAAAGTCAATCAAGAAGCAAGATAGGTGGAAAAGAAGTTTGCTTTATTTTGGACGCCAGTAACTGGGGGAAGGGCAAGCTCATGTCCAAAGGCGAATTCACGTCCAAAGACGAACTTATGTCCAACAATCAGTGGGTAAGAGCTTTTAAAGGCAGTGCAGTGGGAGGTTGGGGGGCTACATGTAGAAACAGCACAGTCAATTCTTGACATCTTGAAATCGGTCACACAGTGGTCTGGTCAGTCATCTTGATTGTTTTAAGCAGTAATTGGTTTTCAGTGTTCCAGGGTTGGTTTGTCCCTATTTCCTTGAGGCCAGTTCTTGGAACTGTGGCAGCTTATGTGAGGGCTACAGTCTGGTCATCATGTGTTAACTTCTTCTACTTGGTGAGGGTTTAAGTATCTACAAGACAGCTCAGTTCAGAATATTATCTACAGCCCTTGATGAGGAACTAAAGTCCTTGATTTTGTATAGTGACTAAACTATTATCATTTTGCCCCATTTGACTGCTTTCCTTGGTTTCTTCATTCTCTCACTTATCTGGTTAAACTTACTCTTTGGCTAAAGTGTTTCCACAGACAAAAGGCAGGCTGAGGACGTGGTGCCGAAGGACCATAGGGTCCTGCTCCATTTCAGAATCCCTGCTCAGGGCTCTGGTGGCACTTTCCTTGTGGCACAGGGATCCTCTCTCTCCTGGTCTCTTCTTCCCACCAGACAGCCAGCTGTCTGGCACAGGGACCAAGCTGTTTTTAGCTTTCTGCCCTTGCATTTAGCCCATTACCCGGAGCATCAGACACACTCAAGAATGAATGAATCATAAACACCCAAAGGACCCATAGTCTATGTGGCACATCAGTCTGTCAATTTCATGCAGAAGCTTGAGGGAGCGGGGAGATAGTACAGAAAGAAATATGGGAGGTGGTGGGTTGATGGGAAAGGAAAGCTTTGTGTTGGGCACTGGTCTCTGGTGTTTACATCATTGCTTCCAGGAGCTTCTTGTCCTCCACACTCCTCCCCACCTGCCAGCTACACAGCAGGTTTTGCAGACTCTAAAGTACCATCTCTCTGTGTCAGTGCAGAACCTTGTTCTTGTGACTTAATGGTTTCATTTAATTTGTAAATTAAATTTGTGCTTGCTCCTGCTTTCTTCTAAAGGTTTTGCAGTGCCTAACAAAGTTAGACTGATGGAAAGGGAAAATGTGGAATGAAAGGGAGGCGAATGGTGCATTCATGTGGACAAACTGGTTGTGAGCATGGTTCAACCTCCTTCGCAGGGCACAGCGATGAGGCAGTACAGAACGGACAATCTGCGCTCGCTGTCTAAATGAGATGGAGCCAAACCTCTCCCCTTGGGCTGAATTACAAAAGAAATGTATAATTTGTATTCTTTACAAAGGGGCATGGAGTAAGAAACAGGAAGTGAATAATGGTAATGCACACTAGAGAGTGTGTCCTGTGTATATCCCTATATTCCTGGGAGATATTGGTCCTTAGTTTTCACTGCACTATCTTTATCTGCCTTTGGTATCAGGGTAACACAAGTTCATAAAATGAATTGGGTAGTGTTCATTTCTCTTCTATTTCCTAGATTTCCTGGAAAAGACTGTATAAAATAGGTATTAGTTCTTTAAATATTTGTTACAACTCTCTAGTGAAACTATCTGGACATGGAATTTCATTCTAAGAGCTTTTAAATTATGAATTCAGTTTATATAAAAGTGATAGGATTATTTAATTTTTTCTTGCTTAAGTGTTGGCAGTATATAGATTTTGAGAAATTGCTCCATTTCTTCTAAACTGTCAAATTTATGAGTATAAAGCTTTTCACAGTGTTCCCTTATTATCCTTTTAATGGCTGAAGAATCTTTAGGGATAGCCTCTGTTTTATTCCTGATTTTCATAATTTGTACCTTCTCTCTGTTTCTATTTGTCACTCTTGCTAAAGTTTCATCAGTCTTTTTTCTGAAGAATAAGCTTGCTGTTCCACTGATTTTTTTTTTTCCTACTGCTTTCTTCTTTTCAATTTCATTGATTCTACTCTATAATTTCCTTCTTTTTTCTTTCTTTGGGTTTATTTTTCTAATCATTTTTTTAGTTTTTTGAGATGAAAAATAGATAAAAATTTGAGACCTTTTCCCTTTTCTAATGTAAGCATCCAGAGCTATAAATTTATAAATCATCACAGCTTTAGCTGAATCCTACAGATTTTGTGTTTTCATTCACACTTGTATGTATCTTTATCTCTTCTGAGGCCTCTTCTTTAACCCAAAGAATATTAGAAGTCGGTGTTTAATAAACAAGTATCTGGAGATTTTCCTACAGTCCTTCTGTGAGTATGGTCCAGTGTGGTTGCATTATGGTCATAGCACATGTTCTGTTATGATTTCATTTTTTAAAGTTTGTTGGGGTTTGTTTTATGAACCAAGAACCAGATATATTATTTGTGAACTTTCCATTGAAAAAAAAGTCCTTTCTGCTGTTACTTGTTGAAATGTTGTACAAATGTCAGTTAGGTACTCTTGGTCATGGTGAAGTTCATCCTTTTATATCTTTGCTGACTTTCTGTCTAGAAGTTCTATCAATTGCTAAGACACCCCCAGGTATAACTGTGGGTTTTTCTGTTTTTCCTTCTAGGGCTATTAAATTTTGCTTCATGCATTTGGAAATTGTAATGGTTGACTCACTTGTAACATTATTTGAATCATCTTAATATAGTGCCCTATATCAATTACCATGTATAAATTTCATTTTCTATTTATAAATATTATCTATTTCCTACTGAGTCTCAGCACAGTTGGTTTTACTTGTCCCTTGTTATAAGCAATGCTGCAGTGATGCTTTCTACATATTTCTTCTTATGCTCACAGGCACAAGATAGCTTGTTAAACAAATGCACCAAGCACCAACCGTATGTCAGACCCTGGTCTAGGTGCTGTGGATACGTAAGCAAACAACAGAAATCACATCCTGTCTCTGTGGGATTACGTAAAGTGGGGTAAGCAACCAGCACAGTGGGAAGCACATAGAAAGCCTTAAGGGGAACTAGTTATAACAATGAGCGGCTAAATGAATAATGCTACATTCTGATGCTAAATATATGGAATGATGAATGTGTATCACATTCTTACTCTTGCAATCCTTGCAATAACTCCAGAGCAATATACAATTATACCTATTTTGTGCGTGCTCACATGTGTGATAAGTTGCTCAGTCGTGTCAGACTCTTTGCAACCCCATGGACTGCATGCAGCCCACCAGGCTCCCCTGTCCATGGGAATTCCCAGGCAAGAATACTGGAGTGGGTTGCCAGTTCCTCCTCCAGGGATTGAAACTATGCCTCCTGCATCTCCTGCATTGCAGGAGGATTCTTTACACTGTGCCACCAGAGAAGACTTTACACCTATTTCACTAAGCCCAAACAAGCACCTAGAAAGTTTACCTTATTTAAAGTCATACACTTCATTTATTTTTTTTTAATTTAAATTTATTTAATTGGAGGCTAATTACTTTACAATATTGTATTGATTTTGCCATACATCAACCTGAATCCACAGGAAGTGGGGCATATTAACCAGTGGCAAATGGGAGGTTTTTCAGTAAATGGTTCCGCATCAATTGTATGTCTATGAGGAGAAAAATGAATTCTGACAGACCGCATATCATACACACCTAAAAATTTCAGAAGGACTGTAAATCTTAATGTATGATACAAAACAGTGAAATTTCTAGGAAAAAAAACATATGTTAGAAGAGTACAGGGAATAAAGACTGATGGCTAATAGATATTAAATGTTTTTTAGGGATGACAGAAATGTTCTAAAATTAGATAGTGGTGATGGTTATGCAACTTGTGAATATATTTAAAACTACTGAATTGTGTGTTTAAAATTGTGCATGTGGAAATTTTATAGCATGTGAATTTATATCTCAATGAAACTTTATCAAAAAAAGCAATGTACACAACAATGTTCAGTATACAAAGCCATTTATGCAAGAAGTGGAAGGACTTTTTTTTTTTTTAAGGAAATAATATATGGGTTATTTAGGCATACATAAAAGATTGCTGGAATTATAAGACTGACAACTATGATCTGGGCAGGATCACTTGATGGCCTGGTTTTAGGACTAGAGGAAGGAATTTTCACTATTTACCCTTTTGCATGATGGATAGTAACACTGACATAAATATGAGCAAACTCTGGGAACGCAAGGAGTCATTAGCAACTGAACAGCAATAACAAATTATGAACCCTATGAAAATACCTATTCAAAATTGAATAAAATTAGCTTAAGTTCATACATTTGAAGTGAAAGAAAAAAGGGCAAGAGATTTGAAGAGTTGCTTGAACAAAAGGAGGGATATACAACTAGTACATATAAAAATATATAAAGTGTTCAGCCTCATTGGAGAAGTACAGATCAAAATGAAAATGTGGTTTCATTTGTTGGGTATGAAAATGTGGTTTCATACCCAACAAAATGGCTAAAATAAGAACTAGGGACAACAGCACAAGGTGCAGGCTCTGTAACAGGCCTGCCTGTCATACACGGCTGACTGTAATACAAATTGGCCAAGTACTTTGGAAAAGTACTTAGTAGTATCTACTGAGTATCTACAGTACTCAGGTTGAGTATCTATGCTAGCAAAGTAATGCTCAAAATACTCCAAGCCAGGCTTCAACAGTACGTGAACTGTGACCTTTCAGGTGTTCAAGCTGGATTTAGAAAAGGCAGAGGACCCAGAGATCAAATTGCCAATATCCGTTGGATCATAGAAAAAGCAAGAGAGTTCCAGAAAAACATCTACTTTGGCTTTATTGACTATGCCAAAGCCTTTGACTGTGTGGATCACAACAAACTGTGGAAAATTCTTCAAGAGATGGGAATACCAGACCACCTGACCTGCCTCCTGAGAAATCTGTATGCAGGTCAAGAAGCAATGGATGATTTGGGAGAATGACATTGAAATATGTGTAATATCATATATGAAACGAGTCGCCAGTCCAGGTTCGATGCACGATACTGGATGCTTGGGGCTGGTGCACTGGGACGACCCAGAGGGATGGTATGGGGAGGGAGGAGGGAGGAGGGTTCAGGATGAGGAACACATGTATACCTGTGGCAGATTCATTTTGATATATGGCAAAACAATACAATATTGTAAAGTTAAATAAAATAAAATTAAAAAAAAAATAACAGAACATACATTCTTCTCAATGTTATGTGGAACATATACACACCAATATAGACCTTGAAACCATGAAATTGATCCAAATTCTTGGGATGCAGTGAAAGCAGTGCTTAGAGGGAAATTTATAGCATTAAGTGCATATATTAGAAAAGAAGAAAGATTAAAAATCTGTGATATAAGCTCCCACCTTAGGAAACAAGAGAAAGAAAAGCAATTTAAGACTAAAGCAAGCAGAAAAAATAAAACAAAATTTTGAGGGAGAATCATTGAAATTGAAAATAGGAAATCAATGGGCAAAATGAAGAAAGCTATTTGAATGAAATTAATGAAAAACTGAACTCTAGTTAATAAAATTGTATCATTATTTAAAAAAAAAAAGAATTGGACATGAGCAGAAAAAGAAATAAAAGGAATCCAAATTGGAAAAGAAGAAGTAAAACTCTCACTGTTTGCAGATGACATGATCCTCTACATAGAAAACCCTAAAGACTCCACCAGAAAATTACTAGAACTAATCAATGAATATAGTGAAGTTGCAGGATATAAAATCAACACACAGAAATCCCTTGCATTCCTATACACTAATAATGAGAAAATAGAAAGAGAAATTAAGGAAACAATTCCATTCACCATAGCAACAAAAAGAATAAAATACTTAGAAATATATCTACCTAAAGAAAATAAAGACCTATATATAGAAAACTATAAAACACTGGTTAAAGAAATCAAAGAGGACACTAATAGATGGAGAAATATACCATGTTCATGGATTGGAAGAATCAATATAGTGAAAATGAGTATACTACCCAAAGCAATCTATAGATTCAATGCAATCCCTATCAAGCTACCAACAGCATTCTTCACAGAGCTAGAACAAATAATTTCACAATTTGTATGGAAATACAAAAAACCTCGAATAGCCAAAGCAATCTTGAGAAAGAAGAATGGAACTGGAGGAATCAACCTACCTGACTTCAGGCTCTACTACAAAGCCACAGTCATCAAGACAGTATGGTACTGGCACAAAGACAGAAATATAGATCAATGGAACAAAATAGAAAGCCCAGAGATAAATCCATGCACATATGGACACCTTATCTTTGACAAAGGAGGCAAGAATATACAATGGATTAAAGACAATCTCTTTAACAAGTGGTGCTGGGAACTCTGGTCAACCACTTGTAAAAGAATGAAACTAGAACACTTTCTAACACCATACACAAAAATAAATGCAAAATGGATTAAAGATCTAAACATAAGACCAGAAACTATAAAACTCTTAGCGGAGAACATAGGCAAAACACTCTCCAACATACATCACAGCAGGATCCTCTATGACCCACCTCCCAGAATATTGGAAATAAAAGCAAAAATAAACAAATGGGACCTAATTAACCTTAAAAGCTTCTGCACAACAAAGGAAACTATAAGCAAGGTGAAAAGACAGCCTTCAAAATGGGAGAAGATAATAGCAAATGAAGCAACAGAAAAACAACTAATCTCAAAAATATACAAGCAACTCCTGCAGCTCAATTCCAGAAAAATAACTGACCCAATCAAAAAATGGGCCAAAGAACTAAATAGACATTTCTCCAAAGAAGACATACAGATGGCTAACAAACACATGAAAAGATGCTCAACATCACTCATTATCAGAGAAATGCAAATCAAAACCACTATGAGGTACCATTTCACACCAGTCAGAATGGCTGCAATCCAGAAGTCTACAAGCAATAAATGCTGGAGAGGGTGTGGAGAAAAGGGAACCCTCTTCCACTGTTGGTGGGAATGCAAACTAGTACAGCCACTATGGAGAACAGTGTGGAGATTCCTTAAAAAACTGGAAATAGAACTGCCTTATGATCCAGCAATCCCACTGCTGGGCATACACACTGAGGAAACCAGAATTGAAAGAGACACATGTACCCCAATGTTCATCGCAGCACTGTTTATAATAGCCAGAACATGGAAACAACCTAGATGTCCATCAGCAGATGAATGGATAAGAAAGCTGTGGTACATATACACAATGGAGTATTATTTAGCCACTAAAAAGAATACATTTGAATCAGTTCTAATGAGGTGGATGAAACTGGAGCCTATTATAGAGTGAAGTAAGCCAGAAGGAAAAACACCAATACAGTATACTAACGCATATATATGGAATTTAGAAAGATGGTAACAACAACAAAAAAAAGAAAGATGGTAACAATAACCCTGTATACGAGACAGCAAAAGAGACACTGATGTATAGAACAGTCTTTTGGACTCTGTGGGAGAGGGAGAGGGTGCGAAGATTTGGGAGAATGGCATTGAAATATGTATAATATCATATATGAAACGAGTCGCCAGTCCAGGTTCGATGCACGATACTAGATGTTTGGGGCTGGTGCACTGGGACGACCCAGAGGGATGGTATGGGGAGGGAGGAGGGAGGAGGGTTCAGAATGGGGAACACATGTATACCTGTGGCAGATTCATTTTGATATATGGCAAAACCAATACAATATTGTAAAGTTAAGTAAAATAAAAAAAAAAAAAAAGAATTGGACATGAAACAACAGACTGGTTCCAAATAGGGAAAGGAATATATTAAGGCTGCATATTGTCACCCTGCTTATTTAACTTATATGCAGAGCACATCATGTGAAATGGATGAAACACAAGCTAGAATCAAGATTGCTGGGAGAAATATCAATAATATCAGATATGCAGATGACACCACCCTTACGGCAGAAAGAGGAGAGAAACTAAAAAGCCTCTTAATGAAAGTGAATAGATGGGGGAAACAATGAAAACAATGACAGATTTTATTTTGGGGGGCTCCAAAATCACTGCAGATGATGACTGCAGCCATGAAATTAAGACACTTGCTCCTTGGAAGAAAAGCTATGACCAACCTAGACAGCATACTAAAAACCAGAAACATTACTTTGCCAACAAAGGTTCGTCTAGTCAAAACTACAGTTTTTCCAGTAGTCATGTATGGATGTGAGAGCTGGACTATAAAGAATGCTGAGCACTGAAGAACTGATACTTTTGAACTGTGGTGTTGGAGAAGACTCTTGAGAGTCCCTTGGACTGCATGGAGATCCAACCAGTCCATCCTAAAGGAAATCAGTCCTGAATATTCATTGGGAGGACCCATGCTGAAGCTGAAACTCCAATACTTTGACCACCTAATGCGAAGGACTGACTCATTGGACAAGACTCTGATGTTAGGAAAGATTGAAGGCAGGAGGAGAAGGGGACGACAGAAGAGAAGAGATAGTTGGATGGCATTACGGACTCTATGGACATGAGTTTGAGTAAGCTTCAGGAGTTGGTGATGGACAGAGAAGCCTGGCGTGTTGCAGTCGATGGGGTTGCAAAGAGTCAGACATGGCTGAGTGACTGAACTGAACTAAACTTAGGTTGAACATAGTTTCCCTGGTGGCTCAGTGGTAAAGAATCCACCTGCCAATGCAGGAAATGTGGGTTTGATCCCTGGTTTGGGAAGATCCCCTGAAGAAGGAAATGGCAACTCACCCCAGTATTCTTGTCTGGGTAATCGCAATGGACAGAGGAGCCTGGGAAGCTACAGTCCATGGGGTCACAAAGAGTTGGACATGACTTAGTGACTAAGTAGCAACTCAAGCTGAACAAAAACATGACCAGTTATCCAACAATTTCTTTCTTCTGCAGATATCCAGCAAAGACATTCACCTGCATATACAAAAATACATGCACCAAAATGTTTGAACCAAGAGTTTTGATTTTTGCAGGGATACCACAACAAAACACCATAGACAGGGGTGGAGTGGGGTGAGGATTTAAAAGACAGCAATTTACTCTCTCACAATTTGGCAGGGTTGAAAGTCCGACATCAAAGTGTCAACCTGGGGCCTCTCCCTTAGGTTTGCTGATGGCTGTCTTCTCCCTGTGTTCTCATATGATTGTCCCTCTGTGTGTTTCTGTGTCCAAATTTAATCTTCTTATAAGGAGATCAGTCAGATGGATTAAGATTCACCTTAATGACCTAATTTACCCTTAATTACTTCTTCAAAGACCCCCCTGTCTTCAAACACAGTCAGATTCTGAGGCACTGGGGGTTTGGATTTCAACACATTTATTTTGAGTGGACACAATTCAGCCCCAGTGAGTCTGTGACCTGTTCACAGATTCATTTGCCACTTGGGCCTTCTCTTCTGTGCATCCTGTTGTTATTCATCATCCATTTATCTATGGAGCTGTTTGATTTTCTAATTAGTCGTGTGCACGTGTGTGTTAGTTGCTCAGTTGTGTCCAACTCTCTGCAAGCCCATGGACTATAGCCTTCCAGGCTCCTCTGTCCATGGAATTCTCCAGGCAAGAATACTGGAGTGGGTAACCATTCCCTTCTCCAAGGGATCTTCCTGACCCAGGGATCAAACCTGGCTCTCCTGCATTGCAGGCAGATTCTTTACCTGATTCTGAGAAGCCCTACTTATTTGTAGGTGCTGTTTACATATTGGAGACTAAACTTTTGACATGTATATATGCTGACAATACCTTCTCTCAACCAGTGTTCTGACTATTCACTTTGTTTCCTGCAGGGATCTATTTCCATGCAGCAGCTTAAACTTGTTAATTGTGTCTTATTTTCTGTCCCTTTGATCTATTTCCACATGAGACAGGTGAAAGTCTCTCATCAAATATTTGACTTGTTATATTTCCTTATGATTCCAGCAATTTTTGCTTCATATATTTTTCAATTTTGTATCAGCATACACCTTCAGAGATGTGAATTTTTCTTATCACTTTGTAGTTTATTCTCATTATCCTGAAAAAAAAAATTTTTTTGCTGTGATGTCAATTTTGACCTATATTCTTTTCCTGATCTATCTTTTTACGTCTCATTACATATAGTTTTTCACTATCTATCTTCATGTTTTTTGCTGCACTCTTGTAAATAGGCCATGCATAGATTTTGAAAATATCCAAACTGAGAGTTTGACTATTGTTTAGTGAGAACAGTATGTTTACCCCTATTATAGTGACTGATATTACTGCTATCTTTATGTGTAGTGCTTTCTGTCTACCGTATTTTTCTCTTCTTCAAGTTCATTGATTCAGTTTCTTTAATTCCCCTCTTGGCTATTTCTAAACTTTTAGTGCTTACATTTAAATTTTAACATCTACATCATCTTACTTAGCAAGGTATTGAATTAAACAATGTTTCTACTTTCTTTTTAAAAAACATAGAAGTAGTATGTTTTACTATGATCACGTCTTTTTCTATATCCTTTATGTTATTGTTACCTAGTCTTTTTTTAACCTAGTTTTTAGAATTAAATTTTATTTATGTTAATCTTGTTCAACTTTTGTCACTTATATATATACATATATTCTTTTAAGTAATTTTAAATATAATACAATATATATTTTATATATAATAAAATATATGTTATATACACAATAATTATATATATGTAATATATACATATAAAACACATGTACCTGTGGCTTGTAAATAATAATTCAATAAACTCTATAGCTACTGCCCAAATTAAATAGAACCTGATTCTGAAAAGATGGTGGAGAACACCAGGAACCTATTCCCACCTCAACAACAACTGTACTGGTAGAGTGTCTGATGCAATTATTTTGGACTCTGGAGTCTGACGAAGGCTTGAAACTTTCAAGGCTTGGATTTAAGTTAATTATGGCTAATTTCAGCGCTTAGTACAGCAGCAGCTACCCATCTCTCACCCCCAGGCCCAGAGCAGGCAGATGTTCTTGTGTTCCAGGAGCAGCCGGCACACAACTTGCAGAAGGCAGGGTGGGCCAAGAGGTCCGTGACCTTCAAATGTTGGAGATCTGTGACCTGACTGCTAATTGTTGCTTCTGACCACAGAAGTGAAGACAAAGAGGCGGGGGAGCATTGCTGTTGTATCTCCCCTTATTGTTGTGAACTCCTCCCCCACTGGCTGAAGTGACCTTCAGGGGACTTAAAGGGCGTGTACCCGTTTCACCCCACTTTCATTTTTCTCTTTTCCTCTTTTGGGACTCAGATATTAAAGTCTAGTACATTTAAAACCACATTTATGGGGAAAATTAGAAATTCACCATGCATGCATAGGGAAAAGCACAGTCTCAGAAAAAAAAAAATTAGGAAGACCTAAAGTTGACACCTCAGGCTGATCCCTGGCACAGGGACAACATACAACAATCAAAAACAAAAAAGATCCTGAGGAAGGGAAGAATCTGATTCCTGAGTTACCAAATCATTAGATTAAAAAGTCAAGTTTTGAAAAAAAGTGTCATAAGACATACAAAGAAGCCAGAAAGTATGGCCCATTCAAAGGGAAAAAATAAACAAGAAACTGTCCCTGTGACAAGATCTTATAGCAGAATTTAGTAGACAAACACTTTGAAATAATGATCTTAAAGATGCTCAAAGGACTAGAACTAAAGGAAGCTGTGGAGAAATTCAAGGAAATGATACACAAGCAAAATGGAAATATCAAAAAAGAGCTAGAAAACCTAAAAAGAAACCAAAAAGAAATTCTGGAACTAAAAATTATAATAGCTAAAATGAAAAATCACTATAGGGATTCAAAGGTAGATTTCAACCAGTAGAAGAATGTATCAACAATGTTGAAGCTAGGCCAATGGAAATTATTGAGGCTGAAGAAGAGAAAGGAAAGGGATTGAAAAAAAAAAAACAGAGCATGAGGGGTCCTCTGAGATACCATCAAGTGGACCAACATACACATCATAGGAGTCCTAGAAGGAAGAGACAGACAGAGGCAGAGAGACTATTTGGAGATATAATGGCTGAAGCGTCCCAAATATGAGGAAGCGCATGAAAATAAACATCCAAGAAGCTCAACGAAGTCCAATAGGATGAACTTAAAGAGACCCACACTGAGACACATTATAAAAACTGGGGAAAACCAAAGACACAGTCTTGAATGCAGTAAGAGAGAGGCAACCTGCCATAGAATATACTGCTAAGTCACTTCAGTCGTGTCCGACTCCATGTGAACCCATAGTCAGCAGCCCACCAGGCTCCCCCATGCCTGGGATTCTTCAGGCAAGAACAGTGGAGTGGGTTGCCATTTCCTTCTCCAATGCATGAAAGTGAAAAGTGAAAGTGAAGTCGCTCAGTCGTGTCCGACCCTCAGCGACCCCATGGACTGCAGCCCACCAGGCTCCTCCGTCCATGGGATTTTCCAGGCAAGAGTACTGGAGTGGGGTGCCATTGCCTTCTCCGATCATATAATATAAGGAAACCACAATAAGATTATCTGCAGATTTCTCATCAAAAAATTTGGAAACCGGAAGTCAGGGGGCTGATAACATTCAAAGTTCTAAAACAACAACAAAACAACTCTCAAGCAAGAATCTTATATCCAACGAAAAGTCCTTCAAAAGGAAGCGAGAAAATACGACTCCCCCAGATAAATAAAGTTGAGGAATTTCATTACCTCTAGACCTGACTAATAAGAAATTCTCAGGGCAGTCCTACAGGCTGACACAGAAGGATACTAGACAATTTGAAGCCATAAGAAGAAATAAAGGTCTCAATGAAGGTAAATACAGGGCAAATGTAAAAGCTAGTGTGGTTTAACAACAGTTTGTAATCCCACTTTTCATTTTCTACATGGTTTGAGAGATTAATGCTTTTAAAAAAAGCAATTATTAGTCTAAAAGTATTATTATAACTTTAGTTTGTAACTCCACACTTTATTTTCTACATAATTTAAGACATGGATTCATTTTGATATTTGGCAAAACTAATACAATTTTGTAAAGTTTAAAAATAAAATAAAATAAAAAAAAATAAAAATCTAAATCCAAAAAAAAAAAATATTAGTTTATGTTTTTAGATACACAATGTGGTCATGTCTGACTCTTTTGTGACCCCATGGACCGTAGCCCACCAGGCTACTCTGTCCATAGGATTTCCCAGACAAGAATGCTGGAGTGGGCTGCCATTTCCTTCTTTAGGGGATCTTCCCAACCCAGGGATCAAACCTGTGTCTCTTCCATTGGCAGGCAGATTCTTTACTGCTGAGATACCAGAGAAGCCCAGATACACAATGTATAAAGAAAGGTGTGATTCTGGGACGTCAAGCACTAAAAGGAGGAATGGGGATGGAGGTGTAAAGGAATGGAGTATGTTACTTAAGTTTTATTTAGGGTAAATCCAAATTAGTGTTATAATCTTAGGATGTTAAATTTAACTCCGTGGTAACCACAAAGAAAATAGATACAGAATGCACACAAAAGAAATGAGATAGGAGAGTGAACATTTCACTACAAAAAAATTCGCTAAACACAAAAGAAGACAATAATGAAGAAAATGAGATGCAAAAAGCTCTAAGGTATATAGAAAACAAATAGTAAAGTGACAGGAAATGAAATAGCACCTTGTTAGCCTTAAAAAGGAAGGAAATTCTGACTCACTCTACAACATGGATGAACCTTGAAGACATCATGCTGAGTGAAATAAACCAGTCACCAAAAGTCAAATACTGTATGATTCCACTTTTATGATCTTAGAGTAGTCAAAATCACGGAGACAGAAAGAAGAATGGTGAGTCCAGCGATGAAGAAGGGGACAATGGGGACTTCTGGAATTGATTTTTGCAGAATAAAAAGAGTTCTGGAGATAGACAGGGGTGATGACAATATGAATGTACTTCATACCATTGAACTGTACACTTTTAAATGGTTATGATGGAAAATTTTATATGTGCACTGTGCCAGAATAAAAAATTAAATTAAAAACAAAACGCAGAATCTGACCAATAGCGCCTAAGTACTTGCAGACCTCCCTTCAGTTACATCTTCCTCTATCTCCCAGATAGAACTTCATTCTTTAAAAAAAAATTTATCCTTGTCTTGCTATTTTATAGATTTAATACCATTATGCATATATCTAAAATGTGTTGTCTGGTTTAGCATAATTCAAAATGTATACACTGGTACTTATTACATAGCAGTACTTCTCAGTAACAATGTAGGTAATGTACATTCAAGCCCCAGTACTTGTGAGGTGTACACTTCAGGTATCAAATTCACATGTGAAATAATCTGTTTTTTCTTTCCAGAGCCCATCAGAGACTTTCTTGTTGTATCCTTCTCTGCTGGACAGTTTTTTTCCTGGTTGACTTTTCAACGAAGGCACAACCTTCAGAAGGTTCTCAGTGTATGTGGAGGTCTCAGATCATACTTCTCCATCTTACATTTGCCCAAAGTCTAATCTTCTACCCCTGGGGGTGCTGAACCCTAAGTCCCAGTGTAACTGAGGTCAGCGCCCTCACCTGCTTCCGGGCAGCTAAGGTGTCAGTGCATATCCTTCATACTCTGGTTCAGTGCCCATCTGCCGGCACATGAAGGTTTTCCTTTCTTTCAAGTCAAATTCTGTACTTAAAATAGTTTTTAAAAATATGCTTCATCCCGTGTTTCTTGGTCTTTTTACTGAGAGGCTTTTCATGTCCTGTATTAGAGCACTGCTTTGCTATAAGTAGAAACCAACATGCCATCTTGAACAACAGCTTTTTTTTTTTTTTCCTTTCACCACCCCTGGGACCCTTCACCAGTCATCCCATTCACCTTGCCACTGACCAGCATGAATGCGAACTACAAAGTGAGGCTTCTTGATCAGTCACTCTCATAAAGGGCATCCTAAAGATGGATATGCGGTAGAGAGTCATATCAAGCATTAGAAACAGTTCCTGGGTCACTCACTCATTAATTCATTGCACAAATAGTTAAAGAATATCTGCTGAGTGACAGGTAAGGCTTAATATAACCAGCAATATTTTATTGATGGTCAAAAAATGTTTAAAAGATCCAGATTGCAGGTTCTCAATACATACAATTTTTATACAATTTTAAAAAAATCTGTATATCCTTTTCAAATGTGAAAGGAAAAATACAATGTAAAGGCTCCTGAAGATGTTGGTCATATGAACACTAAAAGCACCACATGTGAGT
This sequence comes from Bubalus kerabau, assembly GCF_029407905.1. Classification (NCBI taxonomy): domain Eukaryota; kingdom Metazoa; phylum Chordata; class Mammalia; order Artiodactyla; family Bovidae; genus Bubalus; species Bubalus kerabau. Next base: position 108,108,082 of record NC_073630.1, read on the forward strand.
GAGCTACAGAGGCATAACTATGAGGTGCAGCTCTTTATATCTTTTTTTTTTTTTTGAGTGATCAAAACACCTCCCATTAATTTTCCAGCCAGGTAGGCAGGTGAAAATAGATTTATCCACTTGTTACAAATGGAGACAATGGATCTGAGAATGCACCCATAAGCAAATGAAGGCTCAGGCTTCAATTTCTTGATATTGGTATTAGCTGATCCACAAGCACCCCAGTAAAATTGTGGCTGATTGTAATGATCTAAAGCATCTAAGGCAATTTAAAAAAAAAGAATGAATTGGCTGAGTAAAAAAAAAAAAATACTCTAGACAGCTTTCATGTTCCAGAAATGACCTGTTCTCTAATAGTTCCTTCACCACCCTGTCCTGAAAGTTAGAAGATACACACTGGCACCAATAATGATTCAAATGAAGTCAGCACATTCAAGTCAATCTTAGAATGAGCATTGATTCTCTCTGCACTCTGCCACCTACAACACAATCGTCCTACCATGCAAAATTGAACATGCTTGCTATACTCGATCTTTAAAAAAACAATTAACAAGAACAAAGCAAACAAACCTGTTTGGCTTTCATATGCTCCAAGTTTATGACATGGATTTGGAGTTGGAGAGAACAAACTCAGTGAGATAAAAAGATCATTTGGAACAATCCATGTCAGTTCGAAAGTCTGGCACTCATATTCAGTGGGAGCTAGTCCAAATGAATGGCAATTAAACAAGTATTTATAGAGTGTCCTCTATATGAGTCAGTCAGTGAGGAAATTGGAAAATCCCACAGGCTCCTGTTCTCACTGTGAGGCAATTTGGTGCTTCAGAAAAACAGCAGAGCCGGGCACTTGGACAGAGCAGAGGTGGAGACTACATACTACCATTTGCCAGCTGTGTCTCTCTGGGCAAGTATTTCAAGTTATTGAGCCACATTTTCTTTCTTTGTAATATGATTATTGCAAGAATAAAAACAAATCATTAGTTGGTATAAGAAACACATGAGAAGATGCATGTGGAAGCAGTTTGAAAAATAGATACAATATTTTTTAAGAGTTGTGTCCGACTCTTTGTGACCCCATGGACTATAACCTACCAGGCTCCTTGGTCCATGGGATTTTCCAGGCAAGAATTCTGGAGTGGGTTGCCATTTCCTTCTCCAGGGGATTTTCCCAACCCAGGGATTGAACCAGGGTCTCCCACATTGCAGGCTGATTCTTTATCTTCTTAGCCACCAGGGAAGCCCATAGATGCAATCACTGTTCCATTACAATAATAAATAAAACAAAAAGAATCTCCTTGTGTTTTAAGTCCTTTGGTTTTCCTCTCAGACAAGAAGCTGCGACATGATGTACAACAGCCCTTTCAGTGAATTCCTTCAAGGTTTGACATCAGATGCTCTGAAAACATCAAATTCTCTATCTTCAAGTAGCAGCCTGGGGAAGAACTTGGAATGGAATCTTTGGATGGCAAGGATGGCATATTAAGAGAGGGCCCCTAGCTGAACTCCCCAAAGTAGGATGTGGATTCTAAGAAACCTGTATACTTTTTAAAAGCATCAAGACTTGATAAAAATTCCTTCAAAATGCAGGCTGACTGTGTTCTCCCTTGGTTCTTGAGTGAAAAGAGATGCTTGGGGGCATTTACAACAGATGATAGAAGTGATGTGTTGGGGCACCTGGAAGAGTTGGGGTGACATGCATGGCTGAAAAGCTGATTCTGTTTAAAAATGTTAAAAATTCCTAATAAGGCTCTCCTTGACTTCTCAGATTCGGGCCCTGCCTTTTCTTTGAGCCTATCTTTCTCCCCAGCCCCACCAGTGACCTGGGCACCAGTCATACTCAGTGTGACTGACTCAGTGGTGGTTCTTCCCACAGGGGACCCTCCCAGAATTTTCTCAACTCAGCCCTAAAGCCCTGATCATCCCTCCATCCACCCATCCAATATTTTCAAAGCACGCACTGAACACCAGGTGCTGCAGAAATTGATGGGGATACAGGATGACAGTCATGGAGACAACATCAGATCTACGATGTAAAGGGTGGACATGAGATAGTGAGCAAAGGATTCATGGGGATTCAGAGCAATCCTGGCAAAAGTGCACCTTCTCTGAGAAGACTTATTCCCCTCACAGAGTGTCTTCCTGGGCCAGAGACCAATCATAGATGAACCACAATAAGAAGATATTTGTATCAAAATGAATTAGCCGAGGTTTTAAATAGAATACTAATTAAAAAAAGTCAGACTCGTGGAATCATGATTGAATCCCACTGCTGCCAGACCAGAGTCTGGGGCTTCCCTAGTGGCTTAGTGGTAAAGAATCTGCCTGATAATGCAGAAGACACAGGTTCACATGTTTGATCTCTGGGTCAGGAAGACACCCTGGAGAAGGAAACGGCAACCCACTCCAGAATTCTTGCCGTGGACAATCCATGGACAGAGGAGCCTGGTGGGCTAGAATCCATGGGGTTGCAAAGAATTGGACATGATTTAGCAACTAAATAGCAGCAGCAGCAAGTTGAAACTACAACATTAAATAATATTATATCATTGGTTTACTTGGTTTATCTGAATCTAGTCTGCCGCCCCACCCCTGTCCCCACATCAGGAAGGGCCTGCTCTTACAAGACAAAAGCACTATCAAAAATCAACTGACCATATATTTGTGGATCTATCCTTGGACTTTCTGTTTTGTTCCATCCATCTGTCTATGTTGATACCAATACAACACTGTCTTGATTATTGTATATTTATAAGTTTTGGATTAGTTTTGTAACTACATTCTTAGTAGAAGGAAGTTCCCATCTATTCTAAATAGATATTGCTTTGTAGGTTTCTTTTCTTGTAATGTCTTAGTTTTAAAAATTGTTTTGGCTATTCCATTTCCACATATATTTTAGAACAAGTTTTTAATTTCTACATAAAAGCTTGCTGAGATTTTGACTGAAGTTGTATTGGATCTGTGGATCAATTTGGGGAGAATTTATACCATAGCAATATTGAATTTTAAGACCCATGAGCAAGGTATATCTCACCATTTATTTAAATCTTCTTTTGGAAATGTTTTATAATATTCAATGTATAAGTCTTACATAGGTTTATTCAGATTCATTCCTATTTCACATTTTTATGTTATTATAAATGGTATTTTTAAAAAATCAATTTCTAAATGTTTATTCTTAGTACTGAGAAATTTAATAATTTTAAATATATTGATCTTATCTGGAACTCTACTAAGTTCTCTTGTTATAATATTTTTATGTTGATTCTATCAAATTTTCTATATAAACAACATCATCATGCAATTTGTAAATAAAGAGGGTTGTATTCATCCTTTCCAATATGAGTGCTTTCTATTTCTTTTTCCTGCCTTATTGCACTGGCTAAAACCTCCAATATAATGTTTCATGGAAGTAGTGAGAGTGGATATTCTCATCTTGTTTCAGATCTTCGGGAAAAAGCATTAAATTTTCTCCATTAAATACAACAATATCTAAGGTTTTCTATAGATGTCCTTTATTGGGTTGAGGAAGTTCCCTTCTACTCTAAGCTTCTTAAAAGTTTTTAGCAGAAATGGATGTTTGATTTTGTCAAATGCTGTTTCTGCACTAATAGAAATGATTATATATTTCTTCTTTTTTAGCATGCTTATATAGTTAATTCTATTATTTTTCAAATGTTAAACCAACCTTGAATTCCTGAGATAAATTTCACTCAGAAATTGATATCCTTTTTATGTATTATTAGATTTGATTTTTAAAATTTTGTGAATAAGCCAGAAAGAAAAACACCAATACAGTATATTAACGCATATATATGGAATTTAGAAAGATGGTAACAATAACCCTGTATATGAGACAGCAAAAGAGACTATGAACAGTCTTTTGGACTCTGTGGGAGAGGGAGAGGGTGGGATGATTTGGGAGAATGGCACTGAAACATGTATAATATCATATATGAAATGAGTTGCCAGTCCAGGTTTGATGCACAATACTGGATGCTTGGGGCTAGTGCACTGGGACGACCCAGAGGGATGGTACGGGGAGGGAGGAGGGAGGAGGGTTCAGGATGGGGAATACGTGTATACCTATGGCAGAATCATGTTGATATATGACAAAACCAATACAATATTGTAAAGTTAAAAAATATAATAAAAAAAGAAAAAAAATTTTGTGAATATATTTTGCATCAATATTCTTGAGGGATATTGGCTTGCAGGTTTCTTTTCTTGTAATGTCTTTGCCTGGTTTTCATAACGGTAATGTTGAATTCAAAGAATAAAGTGGGGAGTATTCCCTCTATTGGTATGTCTTCAAGTTCACTAAACTTTTCTCTTGCAATGTCTAATCTGCTATTAATCCTATCCAGCATATCTTCAACACATTTAGTTTTCAACTCTAGAAGTTTGATTTAGGTCTTTTTCATATCTTCCATGTCTCCACTTAACTTTTTAAACTTATGGAATACAGTTATAATAACTTTTAATGTCCTCGTATGTTTCATATAAATGTTCCTTTTATTTTATTTTATTTTTGGTTGTTTCAAGTAGGAGGATAAATCTGGTCTCTTATTCCATCTTGGTAAGAAGCAGAAGCCCTTAGCCTACATTCTGATACAGAGTAGATTTTCCAAAAGAAAGGCTGATGGAATTAATACTTACAGAGTGCTCAAGGTGCCAGGAATGCACAGTGAATAGGACAGAAAGACCTCTGTGCTCCTAAGTTTACAGTCTAGTGGGGGATGACAGCAAACTAACATGAAGCGAAAAGTAAATACATAAATGAGACAATTTTAGATAGCTAGGCAAATGAGAGTGATCACTAGGGATTGGAAGAGACTAGGAAAACAGCCTTACAGATATTGGTCAGGGAATGCATCTCTGAGGAGGAGGCGAACATGCAGTAGTCATGGGGAAAGGCAACGCAGGCAGAGAGATCCACAGGTACAAAAGTCCTGAGTGGGAGTGACCGCAGCACACTGCAGTGTGGAATGAGGACCAGAGAGGCTTGCATGTAGTGAGAGAGAGAGAAGGGGAAGACAGGGGCCAGATCAGCTAGAATCTTATACATCAGGGGCGAGGAGTGCAGTAGAGTGGGGAAACTGCACTCAAACATGCAAGAAATATCAAAGTGAATTTTTCTTTACATCCCTCCCTCGAGAATGATGAACAACAAACATCAGAGAAATTGGCTCACTCTTCCTTGCATCTGCAGAATGTATTCAGCCCACAGGCTGCTGGCAGTCAGGATGGAATGGTCCTAAACCTACTGCTGTCCTGCACCTCATCCAAGACATCCTCCCAACAGCACACCCTAAGCACTGCGGGCAAGCCATTCCTGCAGTCTCACAGCCATCCTCCTCACTCTCTGGCCCCGAAAGGGAAATGACAGAGCTGCAAACTGTTTGGCAGCTGCCACATTTCCCTCCAGATATGATGGAACATAGAAATGGATGAAGCACACAAATGTTCTCTTTGCATGAGAAAAACTGGTAGGAACAGTATCTCTTTAGAGTGGGTTGCCATTTACAATCATAAGCAGAACCATTTTTTGGTTTCCTTCCCCCACATTCTGGTGTAATTTGTTTTCTCCATATCTGGCTTTGAGAAATCCATAACCAGAATATCTGAATAAACTTGATTTATGTCCCAGCTGTGTGACTTACTCACTGTGTGACTTTGGGCAAGTCATTTAATCTCCTTGAGATTTTGTTTCCTTTCCTGAGATATGAAGAAGCTCTCACCTTCCCATCCTCTCCCAGGGGAGCTGCTATTAACCATATTAACATACACGAGTCCTTCTGTACCTAGATAATGAGGCTGAGTCACACACAATCCTTCATGTAAGAAGATAATTTGGTGTTAAGCTGAGAATTCTAGGGAAAATGGGGAGGGGGGAGAAATCAAGGTCACAGTCTATAATAAATACTTTTACTCTTATTCAGTTTTAAAAATTAAAGACTGAACTGAATTTAAGAGAACAGCGATGGCATTGCACCCATTGACTCAGACATACTGAAAAACTATTACCACCCATGGCTCTCTGGGAATCTTTCAGATCTTCCTCACTCACAGTTTCAACAAGATGATTGAAAATGTGGCTTTCTCTTTGCAAACCAAACACATTTTCTGTGTAATGTCCTCCATCCAAGCATTCCACATCATCTTGGTTACATGGTTCAGGAACCTATCTTCTGGGTCCCATCTTGGTCCTGTGGACCCCAAAGTGTTTGGATGTTTGAGATGGGAAATCCTCTGCTTGGCCTTTATTGAATTCTGCAGTGGGCAAAATGTATTTAAAAGCATAAAATCTAAGTTCATGCAAAAGATTCTGGGGGTTAAAAAGGAATTATAAGTAGAGTAACTTTTGAGCTAACCAAGTCGTTTCACCTTCTTCCTGTTATTTCATGAAAAATCAGCAGAGCCATTATCCCCAGTGTGTAGACAGAAACCTGAACCCCAGAGAGGGCAAGGGGAGCTGGTGACGATCACAAAGATGGTGAGAAGAGACTGACGCCCAAATTGCTTTTCCAAACCCAGTGCTCCTTTAAGTAAGCTGTGCTAGAAGAAAGCTATGACTGGGATAAAACACTATTAATATAAGACCAAATTATTTTGATTCAGACTACTGCAAATTATTACTTTCACTCTGTGTTCCTTGGCGACTGCAACTGAGTTCTTTATCTAATTTCTTCACCTTTTCCCAGAGTTCACACCACCTCCCAAATGAGTCCCATCTGTGAATTTAATTAACCAGCTGCTGTCCTGGTCTTCCAGATCCTTAATTAAGATCTTCTTTGAAACCAGACCTAACCCTTTTACCCTCAGACATCCCCTGGAGACTTTCATGAGGCTCTGAAGATAACTGTTTATTTTAACCCCACATTATATGCTCAGCTTGCAAAGAGAGTTTTAGAACCCTACTATTTCAAAAAGTTAATTTCTCCAGGGACAGACTGTGAGCCAGCTCTGAATGTTTTATCAAAATCCAAACAAAATAAACTGCTTCCAAATGTTGTTTATGCTTTTGTTTTTATTAATGTTAGGTAATTAGAAAAAATATTAATAACATTTGCTGTAGAACCTTTGGTTTAAATCCCAAACCTGCTAAATGCATGTATTAACAGGGGACTACATGTGTATCAGCAGACGAAAAATAACCGTCCATTTATCTCTTTCATGTAGGAATCCAAGATCTAGAAAGTTGGCTTAAAAAACTAAATTAAAATAAGAAAAAAATGTTTATGTATAAGGATGCTCATTATTCTATACATTACCAAACATTGGGGCTGACCTTATTATCTAAGAATGGGAGAATGGTTAAGTACATTTTGGTACATCTGTGTTATGGGATATTATGTTGCTATTAAAATCAACACCATGTGATTACAGGGAAGGCACTTGGGGATATAATCTCAAGTGGACAATAAAGAAGACAAATAAGCAAAATTTAAGGTTATTTTAAGGGGGCTTCCCAGGTGGCTCAGTGGTGAAGAATCTGCCTGCAGGCGTAGGAGCTGCAGGAGATGGGAGTTCGATCCCTGGTTTGGGATTATCCTCTGGAGAAGGAAATGGCAACCTACTCCAGTATTCTTGTTGGGATAATCCCATGGACAGAGGAGCCTGTTGGGCTATACTCCATGGGGTCACAAAAAGTCAGACATGACTGAGTGACTAAGCATGCACACACAATTACTTTACATAGAAGTAGGTCCCTATGGGCAAACATGGGAATGACCAGGAGTAAAGATTAAAAATAGTCAATTTGGAATTATAAGATTGTGGAGGTTTATTTGTATGTTTAAGTTAATACATATGCAACATATACAGTTAGACTGCCCTAACTCAAAATATCTTAGAAACATCACTGATGATCATGGTATGATTCAGGATGCTTGCACTACAGCTCTCTACAGCACATGTGTTAAAGCCTACTCATAGACGTTGGACCCTACCATGTCAGTTAGCCCGGAGGTACTTCTAACCTCCAGTATTTGTATTTCTATGCCCAAAGATGTTTATTCGGCACCTGCAGGAGGCCATGCTTACAGCAGATCAGAACATCCAAAGAATCAACATTTCCTTAGAAGGAAATTTCAACTCTTCTTAGGAGGCAACCAAACACCGAAATAATCTCACTTTTCAGGTGGTGTAATTCTGAGATGTCTCTTTTGCATCATTTCTCAGATTCTAACAAAGGACCAAAGAAAGTCTTTAAAGTTTTTCTAACATTTAGAATGAGAACAACTGGTTATCCACATGAAATAACAGGAACATCAATAACTACCTCATATCATACACCAAAGATAATTTGAAGGAGAAAATAAATATACAAGTTGAATATATTTTCTAGAAGAAACACAGAAAGCTCTCTCTGTGATGGGATAAGTAAGAATCCTTAGGGGATGAAAAGCAATGAACATAAGGAAGACTGATCAACTGCAGTTCATCCAAACTAAAATCTTTACTTACTAATGATACCACAAAGAAAAAGAAAAGCAAGTCACAGGCTGGGCTAAAATATCCACAGTGTAAAAATGACAAAGCATTTTCATCCAGATTTTATAAAGAACCCCTACAACTCAATAATAATTAAAAAACAAATAACCCAATTTAAAAAATGCAAAAGACGTGGGCAGATACCTTGCAAAAAAGATATATAAATGCTAATAAGAAGATGAAAGTTCCCAACATCATCAATTATCAGAAAAAAAGGGAAATTAAAATCACAAAGAAATGCCTGTACACATTGACTGGAATGGCTATAATTTAAAAGGCTGGCAGCTCCAAATGTTGAAAATGTTGTGAAGCAACAAGAATCATAAATTGCCACTGAAAGTGGACATGTTAGTCACTCAGTCGTGTCCAATTTTTGAGACCCCATGGACTGTAGCCCACCAGGCTCCTCTGTCCATGGGATTCTCCAGGCAAGAATACTGGAGTGAGTAGCCACTCCCTTCTCCAGGGGATCTTCCTGCATAAAGAATATGCAGGCATATTCTTTACCATCTGAGCCACCAGAGAAGCAACCATTGTCATCAGGGAGCAACAAATTTGATAACTTTGGAAAACTCTTTGGCAGGTTCTTATAAAGTTAAACAATTCAACTTTTCCCAAAGTGTTTACGCAATAGAAACCAAAGTATAAGTTCACAAAAAGACCTATATAAGAATATCCATTGTAGCCTTCCTCACAGTAGCCCCAAACTGGAAACAGCAAATGTCTATCAGAGAATGGATAATCAATGTGGTATTTTCACATAGCAGAACACTACACAGTAAGAAGGAATGAATTACATGGACTCAACAAATGATATGGGTGCACAGCCCGCTCAGTTGTTATCTGATTCTGCAGCCCCATGGATAGTAGCCTGCCAGGCTCCTCTGTCCATGGAATTTTCCAGGCAAGAATACTGAAGTGGGTTACCATGACCTCCTCCGGGAGATCTTCCCAATCCAGGGATTGAACCCTCATCTCTTGTGTCTCCTGCATTGCCAGGCAGATTCTTTACCACTAGCGCCCCCTGGGAAGCCCTTATGAATGATGTGCATGTGTGTGTAAGAATGTGTAGATGTGTGTGTGCACTCATTCATGTCCAACTCTTTGCAACCCCATGGACTATAGCCCGCCAGGCTCCTATGTCCATGGGATTTCTCAGGCATGAATACCAGAGTGAGTTTCTATTTCCTTCTCCAGCGGATCTTCCTGACCCAGGGATCAAACCCGCGTCTTTTTCGTCTCCTGCACTGGCAGGCAGGTTCTTTACCACTGTCCCATCAGGGAAGCCCCTTGAATGAGAGGGCTGAATCTCAAAAACAGTGCTTGAGAGCCAGGCACGAGCTTTCCATTCATATGAAATTCTACTAGGCCAAGAGAAATGACGGTGATGGACATAAGAACAGTGATTTTCTGGAAAGCAGAGATGGAGATGGACAAGGAAAGCACACAAAAGAAATCTGGGAATGATCGTTATGTTCTTTGTTAGCAACTGAACAACAACATCTTGATAAGAACGTGGGTTACATGGATACTTTTGTCAGAACTGATTAAACTAATTGATGCATCAAATGTAACAGTACACTTAGGATGTGTGTAGCTTGCTTTGGGAAAAAGAAAAGAACTAAGCCATTCCATTCAAAGACATGCTCTACTGATCACTCCCTACTCTCCAGTGTGTGGTAATTTGCCAAGCCTTCTGGCACAGGTCAGTTTAGGAAACACTTCCCACTCAAGACGGTGTGTGTGTGTGTGCTCAGTCATTTCAGTTGTGTCCAACTCTTTGTGATACTATGGATTATAGTCCATCAGGCTCATTCACGGGATTCTCCAGGCAAGAATACTGGAATGGGTTGCCATGCCCTCCTCCAGGGGATCTTCTCAACCCAGGGATCAAACCCACATTTCCTGCGTCTCCTGCACTGCAGGCAGATTCTTCACCCAATGAGCCACCTGGGAAGCCCACTCAAGTCTGCAGGGACTGAATATAAGCCAGAGACAACCAACAATTCCTTTCATTGGCTTTTGGTCCCTGTGAATACGTTAGCCTTGAATAGCCATCCTTCCACATTTGACTCAGGCTGATTCTTCTCTCAGGTCTGACTTCTGGATGGATTGCTTGGCTTAGGGACACATTGTAGGTTTGGACATTTGTGGTTTTGGCTGACAGTCTCTAGGGGATGAGAGCCTCCAGTAAGAAGTATACCCATAGGATGAGAGTCTGGGGCACTGAGGTGAAGGGAGGTGAATGCTCTCTCACTCCAAGGATATGGACATTCTGAATAAAAGATAACCAAAAAAAAGCCAAATAATCTATTCACGGTTGAGAGAAAAAAAGTTACAGAAGGCAGATGCAGAAACCAGGAAGGATGTCTAAGTCAGAGAAGTGAGTGTGAGATGAAGTCAAACACTCAAAGTTGGATACAGACCTTAGAGGTGGGGAAGAGTCAACCCAAGTGGAGAATGGAGGTGGGGGTTGGACCCAGATAAGTGGAAGAACAGGAAGCATTTCTTGAAGAAGGGAGCCTTGAAGGACTATATGTTTGATCAATGACAAACATATTTAAAACACCCCCTTCACACCCAGGGAACTACAAGAAAACCTTGCCATCCACCCTGGGAAATGGTGGGAAAAATCACCCACACAAGAAACAAAAATTCCAAGTCTGTATCAAATGTGGTGTGAAGGCGAAATTCATACCACCCATCTGATAGGCATTTAACAGAAAAACTGGCCTGACTAGTGGAAACTGAGAACACAGCAGAAGAAAAGATGAAATACTTGGGCAGTCAAGGTGACACAGAAAACTGGCTGAGGATGAATCCTCTGACAAAAACTTTAACCACACGTCAGATGTTTAAGAAAAGAATTAGCCTCTCAATAAATGGACTTAAAGGAACAATATGAAAGGGAGCCGCAGATAATTATTTTCAAATTGTTTAAAGAAAAAATAAGGAATAGAAACCATAAGTCAAAAATAAGAACTTGAGAACAATAACAAGCCCCACCCGCCAAAAAAAAAAAAAAAAAAAAAAAAAAAACCAGGAAAATTGAAAAATAATGAAACAGCCCAAACTATGTGCTGGTCACAATTCTGGATAATAGATAAGAATACATCACTGCAGAAAATGGACAAAACCCTGTCTTCCAGAGCATTCATTCAGGAGGGGGAGATAACAAACAAACATAGAAAATAATTTTAGCAGTGATCAACGTCACTTAATTGTGCCAAGATCAAGTGAACACATACATTAACCAAACATAAAACGAGCAAAGTCCTGCATACATGGCTCATGAAAGAAAGAAAAGAGGACATATGGTGTCATGGATATGACACAGTGCAGCTGTATTGAATGGGCATGGAAAAAAAGTGCAGATTTCACCACAATTTCATTAAGATTAAGGATCTAAGACATAATCCGACCTTCCTTCTTAAGCAAAGCTCAGTCTTTGATGTCCCAAGCTCCAAATCTTCTTGAATTCAAATAGCTCCTCCTCAATACAACACAAATCCAGAAGAAACCTTCTCCAGAAAATTCAATTTCTATCTTTAGGTGACTTCTGCCATTTTTAATTGAAAGTCTTATTGAAATAATATTAGACTTATGTGGGATTCTAAGGAATAATTCAGGGAGACTGAATGTACCCTTAACTCAGTTTCCCACAAATAGTAACAAAACTGTTATACAATACAACCACCTGGAATTGACACTGGTGCCAGCCTCCCATCTTAATCACATTTCCTTAGCTTTACTTTGTATTCATAGGTGTGTGCATTTGGTTCTATATAATTTTACCATATGTGTGGGTCCCTGAATCCACTCTCACAGTCAAGATAATGAAAAGTTCCACCACCACTAGAATCCCCTGGCCTCGTCCTTTAAAGACCACACTCACCTCCATCTTCTCATGCTCCACCACTGTGCAAGCCTCTAATCTGCTCTCCATTTCTAAAACTTTTTTTTCAAAAAAGGTGATATAAATGGAATCATAACACAACCTTTTGGAAGTGGCTTTTCTCATTCACAATTCTCCAGAGATTTATCCAAGTTGTATACATCAACACTTTCCTTCTGATTGCTGAGTCATATGCCATGCTATTCATGTACAGCAGTTTATTTAACCACTCACCCATTGAATTACACCTGTACTGATTTTTAGCATTTGGCTATTGCCAATTAAGTTGCTATGATTAGGGTTTTTTTTTTTAATATTTATTTATTTGGCTGTTTTGGGTCTTAGCTGTGGCACGAGAATCTTTGTTGCATCATGAGGGATCTTTCACTGATGTGCACAGACTTGCTAGTTGCAATGCATGGGCTCAGTAGTCATGGCACATGGGCTTAGTTGCTCATTGGCATTTGGGATCTTAGTTCCCCGACCAGGGATCAGACCTGCATTGCAAGATGGATTCTAAACCCCTGAACCACCAGGGAAGTCCCTATGATTAGGTTTTGTGCGAATGTATAAGTTTTCATCTCTCTAGGATTCATTCCGGAGAGTGCAGTTGCTGAGTCACACGGCAATTCAATGTTCAGCTTTACAAGAAACTGCAATACTGAGAAAGTTTTACAGAGCAGCTGTATCATTTCATATTCCCACCAGCAGTGAAGGAATGATCCAATTTCTCCACGTTCTCACCAGCATTTGGTGTTGTCACAGTTTTTAAATTTTAGTCATTCTGATAGATGTAGCGTGATTTAACACTGCAGTTTAAGTTTGCATTTCCCTCATGGCTAACGATGTTGAAACATTTTTCATGTGCTTATTTGACATCTGTGTATGCTCTTCAGTGAAATGACTACTCATGCCTCTTGCTAATTTTTAAAGTGGATTTTTTTTTTACTGCTATCTACTCTAGATAATTGTTCTTTGTCAAATGTGTGATTTGCAAATACTTTTTTCTAGGAGCTTTTGTACGGCGAACATTTCAAATTTCAATGAAGTCAATTTTATCAAATTTTTGAGCTTGCTTTTGATGTCAAGTCTAGGAATTCTTCACCAAGTCCTTGATCCTCAGATTTTCTCCTTAATTTTTTTCCTATAAATTTTATGGCTTTACATTTACATGATTCATTTTCAGTTAACTTCTGTATAACATGTAAGGTTTAGATTTAAGTCTTTTTTCCATTTGACTATGAATCCCCAAGTGCTCCAGCATTATTTGTTGAAACGCTATCTTTCCTCTATTGAAATTCTTTTGATCTTAGTAAAAAAAAAAATTAGTTGAGCACATTTGTGGTTATATTTCTGCGAGTTTCATTCTGTTTCATTGATTTATAGTTCTATCATTCTGCTAATACCACACAATCTTGATTAGCATTGCTGAAGAATACTTTATTATCAGGCAGAATGCTGCGTTATGCTTAGTCGCTCAGTCATGTCTGACTCTGCGACCCCCATGGACTGTAGCCTGCCAAGCTGTTCTGTCTGTGGAATTCCCCAGGCAAGAATATTGGAGTGGGTTGCCATGCCCTCCTCCAGGGAATCTTTCCGACCCAGGAATCAAACTGTGGTCTCCTGCATTGCAGGCAGATTCTTTACCAGCTGAGCTACCAGGGAAGACCATCAGGTAGACTAAGAACTTATTTCTTCCCTTTTAGGATTGTTTTAGCTTGTTTAAGGCCTGTGCTTTCCATAGTTTGTCCTGGTCAACAAAACTCCGTGCTGGGATTATGCTAGGGTTACATTTGGATTGTTTGAAACCTATAGATCCGTTGGGGAGAACTGACATATTTGCTTTGCTGAGTTTACCAATCCATGAAGATAGTATGCTGCTTCATTTATTTAGGTCTTCCTTGAGTTCCCTCTTTAAGTACTTGCAATTTTCAGCACACAGAGCCTATAAATATTTTGTTATGTGTATATCTAAGTATCTCATTTATCTTTGAAGTGAGTATAAATGATACTGTGTTTAAAATGACAGTTTCTGCATGTCCATTCTTAGAATATAGAAATGAAATGGATTTTGGAGTAATGGTTTTTTATTCTGCAACCTTGCTGAATTCACTTATTAGTTCTTGGATTTTTTTTTTTTTTTTGGTAACTTCTTTTAGGTTCTTTATTTAGACAAACATGGTATATGCAAATAGAATTGTTTTATTTTTCTCTTTCTACTACATATACATTTTTCTTTTTTATTACCACATTGACTAGAACTTCTAGTATTATGTTGAATAAAAATGGTGAGAGTAAATATTCTTGACTCATTCCCAATCTTCTGGGGAAAAAATTCAGTCTTTCACAATAAGTGTGAAATTAGCTGTTGATTTTTTTGTAGATGTTTTTATCAAGTTGAGGCTTTTCTTCTATTCCTAAAATGTTGATAGTTTTTTATTATTAATGAGTATGGGGTTTTATCAAATGCTTTTTCTGAATCAATAGATATGCACATATGGCTTTTTAATTTAGACTATGAATATGGTAGATTACATTAACTAACAATGCTGAAGGTTGAACCTCGTGTATCATGGATAAATCCCAGTTGCTGGTGGAGTATGACTCTATAGATTGTTGGATTCAATTTGGTAATATTTTGTTGTGGATTTTTAGGTGTACATTCATGAAAAATACTGTTATGTAGCTTTCTTTTGAGGGGGGATTGGTACTATCTTTGTCTGGTTTGGGTATCAGGTAATACTGGCTTTTTAAAGATGAGTTGGGAATGTTCTACTCTCTTCTATTTTCTGAAAGAGACTGTATAAAGTTCATGCTAAGTTTTCTCTTTTTTTTGGCCACACCACGTGGCTTATAGGATCTTAGTTCCCCAACCAGGGACTGAACTTACACCCCCTGCAACAGAAGCACAGAGTCCTAAGCACTGGACCACCAGGGAATTCCTAGTGTTAATTCTTCTTTACTGTTTGGTAGAATTCTCCAGTGAAACTTTCTGACTATGGAGCTTTTTAATTAAGAATACTTAAGTTACAAACTCAATTTCTTTAATGGTTCAGATAATCTATGTCATATTAGTTAAGTTAACAGTTTGGGATTTTCAAGGAATTGTTCCATGTCTTCTAAAATGTTGAATGTATTTTGAGTATAAAGCTGACTAAAGTATTCCCTTATTAACCTTTTAATGCTGCAAGATCCTTACTGATCATCTCTGTTTCATTCCTGATATGCATGATTTGTTTCTTATCTTTTCATCTTTGTCAGTCTGTCTGGAGGTTTTTTCATTTTACTGATTATATCAAAGAACCAGCTTAAAATTTTTTTTCTCTACAGTTTCCCTATTTTCAATATTGTTGATTTCTATTCTTATCTCTGTTATTTTCTTCCTTTGTTTGGGTTTAGTTTGCTCTTCTTTTTCTAGTTTATTGAAGTAGAAACATATTGATTTGAAATTTTTTGTTTCTAATGTAAGCATTTAATGTTATTAGTTTACCTCTCAACATTGCTTTGTTTCACACATATTTTGATGTATTTTATTTCCATTTCCAGTCAGTTAAACCCATTTTTTTTTAAATCTGATACCTCTTAACTGATGCTTTATTATATAGGAGTTTATTATCTAAGTTCCAGGTATTTGAGTGTTTTTCTGTTATTGATTTCCAGTTTGAATTCATTATAGTCAGATTATACTCTGACTGTAACTCTTTAATATTTGCAGAGACTTGTTTAATTTTATTTTTAATATTTTCCAGGGTGTGATTCCAACAACAATTTAGACATCAACCACTAGGGAGTGATCATGAACTCCATTCAGCTCTTTAGGCCTCAGCTTCATCATGTATAAAAGTGCTGTGGATTTAAGTAGACGTCCTGAGAGCCTACTCTGTACCAGGCACTGTGCTGGGTGCTTTAACACAATGCTAGTCCTAATAACATCCTTACAGAAAAGACACAGTTGATTCTCACTGTTCATGGAAGCTTTATTGGATGAAATTGCTGTGAAAACTGGATTAGTGACTAGCAAACCAGTGGTCCTAACAGGCTAGGCTCCTATGAGCCTCTGGTCACAACATTCTATCAACCAATCAATATCCTTGCTTTGTGTGTGTTTCTGTTTAAAGACAACTTGCTTGATGTATCTTATTGATTAGTTAACAGTGAACTCACAGCCAACAGCACTATAACTCATATCTGAATGAAACTTACCTAGCATATATATTTTCTCCATAAGGCACATCACAGGCTTGAAATTAAGAATACTAGCCAGCAGTTCACACCAGGTTTGGTGGCCATTTAAAACACCAACAGCTACAAAAAGCATAAAAATGTGATTGTAGAAAGGACACATGCAGCAGTGTAAGAGCTGAAACAAGGCACTCTTGTCCAACCTCATTTGGGAACACACACATCTGGTGACTCTTATTTTGCAGCTCCGTGCATGTCCACAGATGACCATGAAAGTGCCATGAGTATTGATTTGAGGCTTTCAAATAAATTTTTGTGAGTTGTAAATCTGCAAATATGGGATCCATAAATAATGAAGATTGACTGTACTCTTATCCACACTTTCCAGATGCAAAAATGGAGACTCAAAGAGGTTATGGCATCATCCAGTAACAGGCAGAGGGTGTTCCTTCCATAATACTAGCTCAATTCATGACATTCCCCCAGGCTTTCTCTTGCTCTTCCTGAACTCGGCAATCCCAGGGCAGAAGGGGAGCCCTTCCCTCCTTTGAGTCCCAAGAGTAGTGATAAGGATGCAACCGTAGCTCACTCACATTTACTGAGCACTTGCCATGTGCTGGGTGCTGGGCCAAGGGCTTTGCAATCACTGACTCACTTAATCTTCACAACCACCTTTGTGAGTCTATGTTAATATCATCTCTGTACAAATGCACGGCGAGCACAAGTGATGTGGGCCCTGTCACCTAGATCATAAGAAGAGGATCCAGGATCTAATTATAGGCAGCCCAAACCCTTGGAAGGTGCACTGCACACACAGCCCTGGACTGAACCCTACCTCTACTGCAACACAGCATGCTGTGTGGAAATTATATGCTTCTCTATTTCTCTCAGAAAGATTGTGAGTTTCCAAAAGACATCAGCCTGTTTTCTTCCTCCTTGTGTCCAGATGCTGACATGGAGCAGGTTGCCAGTGAATGAGAGAGAGATAAATGAAGGTGTGAACCTCTATCCTCCTGGTACCCAGCATAGGGCTGGGCACACAGTGGCTGCTTAGTAGGTGTTTGTTCTAGAAGATGATCAACAGTTTTCATAAGCAGCATCACTTATCAGCAAAAGAGAAGGAACACAAAGTTCTCTGATTGCCCCTGCCCACCAGCCCCAGGCAGGTTGTGGAGCCAGCTCCTCTTCTGAGCCACAGCTAGACACATCCTGGCTCTGGGAGAGTCCAGCTAATTAGACTCTTGTCTGCCAACAGGGAGCGTCGACAAACACAGAGAGGAATTGTTAGCAGCGAAGAGGAGGAGAAGGCGGGAGTGGGGAGGCGGGGCATCAGCAATTTGTTAGAGGCAACGAAATGGAGCGAGTTGTGCCTCCTGCTAAATTACCATATGTGCTAATTGTATATGCATCAGTAATTGTTGGCTGCTGCTCATTTACATTTGATTATTATATTTGCGGTTTTTAATTGCATTTGAATATGTCTTCCCCTAATACTGTCAAGATCACCATAGCTGTCAGCAATCCTCAGTGCCTTTTCTGCTAACAAAATGCAGATCTACTACCCAGGCCTTCATCTTATCCATATGAAGATGGGAATAGCTGTGATTAGCTACAATACTAAGGACGACTAGTGTTCTGAGCATCCACTGTTTCGGAAGCTGTCCTGGGTGCAGAATTTTAAGTCTGACAAAATTGAGTTTCATTTCTGGCTCTGTTGTTTACCACTGTGTGATTTTAGGCAAGTGACTTAACCTCTCTGATCCTCCATTTGATTCTGTATAAAAACGCATGCTTTGCACAACTGCTGAGGAGGTTGATAACAGTAGGTTAAAGGGCCAGCTGTGTGGCAGGGGTTGAATAAATGACGACTGTGATTACTGTCATTTACCCTGAAATCTTTCACGTCCCCATTGCCTCTATCTTTGCTAAGAGTCTCATTGCTCACCTGGAATGAAGTGATAAGCTTCCCAGCGGGTCTCTCTGCCTCCCTCCTCTCTGCCCAGGCTACTACACACATACAGATACACATCTGAATGCATGTCTTTTCCATGTGCAGAGATGACCCTTTGCAGCCTGAAGGACAAGCTCCAAACCTCATAAAGAGACACACAGACCTTCACATACAGGGTCTGCCTGCCATGATGGAGGCTGCGAGCCACCCTGAATAAGATGGCAGGCTCACTTCTGCCCCTGCTGGGAGGGCTGAGGTCTGCCTGCCACGATGGAGGCTGCGAGCCACCCTGAATAAGATGGCGGGCTCACCTCTGCCCCTGCTGGGAGGGCTGAGGGTAGACAGCCCTCAACTGAATTAGAATTGCCTCAACTAAAGAAAATTGCCTTGGCCAAGGTCACTCCCTCCTTCCTGGGGCAGCCCATAGCCACCACCTGGTCAGCCTCAGGGTAGCGAAGCCTGGTCCAAAATCCCCACTCAGGATAACTCTGAAGAGCTGGTCAGCTTCAAAATACCCCGCGGGGTCATCCTAGGCCTCACTGAGACTCCACCAGGACCAAGTGCCCCTGTGCTCACCCTGCCTCCTCCCATCTCTTCCTTCTCCAGATGCTGAGCCCCAGGGCACTTGCTAATTAGGCTCCCCACCCACCCCTTGCTTGCTGATTTCCACCTCAGAGTCTATTTCCGAAGAAACCACCTTGTAACCCAGGCAACCTCTCTAGATGGGTGACCCACCTCTCATGTGTCTGATACACGCAGATGTCTTTCCTCCCCACAGGCCATTCACTGCCCCAGCTCCCTGCTGTTACTCGCACTTCTCTCCCTTTCTAGAAGGTCTTTTCAAACTTGGCAGCCTAGAGAGCTCCTACTCCTCCAGCAGGCACAGATCAAATAGCACCTCCTCTGGGAAGCCTCTCCTGATTGTCCCAAGCAGTATTCAAGTGTGGGTCCTCTGGGCCCTAGAGGCCTGTCTGTCTCTGAACAATGTAGGTCGCTTAAAACCTACAAGGGTGAACTATTATTCTCTCAGTACACATGAGGAAACTGAGACTTAGGTTCTATAACCTGCCCAAGGTCACACAGCTGCTAAGTGGCAGAACCAGGACTTGAGCCCAGCACTGGATGGCCTGCACGTCTATCCCCAGGGCTGTGTCACTTCGCAATACCATCACCATTTTTGTTTCTCTCCTCTGGCTTGCTCCTCACTACACTAATACTGGCCTTCTTTGGGCACTGCCCTTAGTGCTTTCTATGAATTCTGCACGAGCCCATCCGTAGGCAGAGAGGTGAAGCAATGGGGCAGAATTGCACAGCCAAAGCCAAGGAGCCTGGATTTGGACTCAGGAGGTCTGACCCCAGGGTTCACACTCTTCTCCCACATAGTGTTTAAATGAGATGGAAGTCACTGAAGGATTCTGAGCAATGACATGCTAAAAGGTCAAAGGACCCCCCCCCCATCCCTCAGCTGCTGTGTTGCAGAGACTGCAGAGGGGCCAAGGAGGGGAGAAGGAGACCACTTAGGGTTGAGACCATGGTGGTCAGAGAAAGGTTATGGGCAAGTGGAGAGGAGTTGTCATGTTCTGAGCAGAAGTTTGCATTCATTCACTCATTCATCCATTCACTCATTCATTCATTTACTTTTCCTCAGGGTGTTCTTATGCACCTTTCATAGTTCCATCCTCCCCTGTGCGAAGCCCCATGTGAGGTGTCAAGGACTGTGGGGGTGAAGGCAGGTATAATTCCCACCCTCACAAAGTTCAGAACCTCACCAGGAAAGGAGACAGGAAGCATGATTGCATAAGATATTCTAGGAGGTCAGGGCTCTTAGGGCATGTGGGGCTTATCTCAGAGGAGCAGATCCATTGAGTCCAGGCCAAGCTCAGCTCATACGAGGCTGCAGGAACTCAATGAGAGAGTTAGTTACTAGGGGCACAGGATGTCTGACCCGGGGCTTAAAGTTAGAAAAAGTAGTGAAAGGTGTTCAGACACTATGGAGAGAAAAGCTGAGGCACAAGCTTGGCTGAACACTCAGACAATAGAGATGCTCTAAGTCTGCAGTGAAGAATGCATGTGTGCATGCTCAGTTGCTAAGTCATGTCCGACTCTTTGCAACCAAAGGGTACAGTTAGGTTATTGCATGGGGAAGCGGGAAAGGGATGGGAGGGATGCGACTGGGGCAGAAGGGCCTTCAATAAGCATTTACCTTGGGGCTGCTCCTTTATGTACCAAACTCCTCCCTGCTGTATGCTCCCAACCCCTAGAAAACCTCAGGTCCTCCTCCTGAGATTCTAGGCCTGGACACCCTGTCAATATGTCTACACCCTGTCTGTGACACCAGGTTCAGTCTAATAAATTTCACACATGTTTATGAAAGACAGTCTCTGGCTTACAAAACAGTAATCCTGTGAGATGAACCATTTGTAAGTTTGAAGTGTGGTCCCAGGAAGGCTATGTTCTCCCTCTGGGTTCAGTGTCTGCATCAATAACAGACGGGAAGGCCTGATGAGATCAAACATCAACTCCGGAACAGAAAGCCTGCAATTTCCTTCTTCTAATCTCAGAATAATAAACAAGCAAGGCAACCACTCACAGGCAATACAGCACTTGGACTTGCAATATCCTTGCACATACTATATACTTTACATATTACACTTCTTTCAACAAAACCCCATGAAGTGTAAATTGCCCAAGAGACATGAGTGCATATATTCACCACAGACAAGAAAATTCACATCAGCCTCAATAATAGCAGCCCTAAATTATAGGCAACCCAACTGTCCATCCATAGGAAAATGATTGAATAAACTACAGCATATTCATATATCAGAATAGTACACAGCTGTGAAAAAAAAAAAAAGAAAACTTCTGAAGTACAACAGATGAATCTCAAAGACACTGTTAATTAAAAGAAGCCAAACATGATAGAGTATTTTTCCATTGTTACATTCATGGCAAAGTTTCAAATGCTGGCAAAGTTTCATAACTTGATTTGGGTGGTCGTCAACTTCCCTGGTGGCTCAGATGGTAAAGAATCTACCTGCAGTGCAGGAATCGCAGGTTCAGTCCTTGGGTTGGGAAGGAAAAGCGAGTGTCTACCCACTCCATATTCTTGCCTGGGAAATCTCATGGACAAAGGAGCCTAGTGGGCTACAATCCTTGGGAGTCACAAAGAGTCACACACGACTGAGAGACTAAGCATACGTATGTAAAATTCTATTTAACTGAATCGCTAAGATTAACGCAATTTGCTATCTGTGTGTTATGCTGTTGTTGTTTAGTCAGTTGTGTCGACTCTGCAACCCCATGGACTGTAGCCTTCCAGGCTCCTCTGCCCTTGGGGTTTTCCAGGTAAGAATACTGGAGTAGGTTACCATTTCTTTCTCAAGGGGATCTTGCCAATTTTACCAAGAATCAAACCCCCATGTCTCCTGCATTGGCAGGCAGATTCTTTACTGCCAAGCCAAAATAAATTTTAAAAAGTCTCTGAAGTGAGTATTCCAAACAGGAAGACGTCAGATGGCTGAGTATTAATTAATAGGAGGGGGAACTCAGATGGCTGTGATGCTCTCAAAATAAGATAAGAAACATTACTGATGCTGATCCTCTAGACACCAAATCCTATTAGTTTTTCTACAGCTTGATATATGAAAAATAGACCTGCCCCTCCTCCAGCCCCAAATAGATAAGACTCCTTAGATATAAGATCTCAGAGATCATGTGCTCATTTTCCTCAGAGCACTTATCTTAGTTTAAAATAACACACTACTATGCTGATTGTTTGATTAATCTCAGTCTGCCCCATTGGGCTGTGAAATCTAGGACAGTGTCTGATTTCTCTTGCTGTGGAATCTCCAACATTTAGCTCAATGCCTTGTACGCAGAACATTCTCAAAAAATATTTTTTAGTGAGTGGTGGCAACTGGTAATAAACTAAGAATTTTATATATGGGATGTTTGTTGAGGTTAACTCAAAAGAAAACCCAAGATCATAATATCCACTTCATTTCATGAGTCTTTACATTTATATCTGGTAATCTTTTAAAGATGTACAGGCAAAATTTGAAAAATTGCATCAAAGAACATAACACATGTGAGGTCAATGGGCAAGACCTGACTGAAGGTTACATTCTGGTTGCAGTTAAATTAAGCTAGACCTTAGGACTCTGATGCTGGGAGGGATTGGGGGCAGGAGGAGAAGGGGATAACAGAGGATGGCTGGATGGCATCACTGACTCGATGGACGTGAGTCTGGGTGAACTCTGGGAGTTGGTGATGGACAGGGAGGCCTGGCATGCTGCGATTCATGGGGTCGCAAGGAGTCGGACACGACTGAGCAACTGAACTGAACTGAACTGAACTGAGACCTTAATAACAAAATGTTAACTAGAAAATCCCCAGGTAATTGGAAATTTAAAAATATACTTCTCAAAAACTAATGAGTCAAAGCAAAAATTACCATGGAAATTAGAAAATAATTGGAAAAGAATGATAATGAAAATACAATATATTAAAACTTGTGTGATTCAGATAAAGCAATGCTTTGAAGAAAATTATAGCCTTAAGTGCAGTGTTACAAACAAAAAAATGATGCTAAAAATTAATGTTGCATGTATACCTCTAAAGAAATTAGAAAAAAACATTTTAAATTGCAAACTGGGAAATAATTTTTAAATGCACAATCAATGAAATAGATAAAAATGAACAATATACAAGATCAATAAGACCATTACTTCTTGGAAACCACCAATAAAATTAATAAAACTCTGGAAACATTGATGAAGAAAACAAGGGAACCATAAACAACACCAGGCATGAAGAAAGAGGCATCATTACAGATCCAAGAGATATTAAAAATATAAGAGGTATGGTAAATTAATGTATGACAATAAGTTTGAAATTTAAGTGAAATAAATAACTCTAGAGAGGCATGGCTTACTAGAACTAGCACAGGAAGAAATTAAAAAACTGAGTGATATTAGTTCAGTTCAGCCATTCAGTTGCATCCGACTCTGCAACCCCATGGACTGCAGCACGCCAGGCCTCCCTGTCCATCACCAACTCCCGGAGCTTTCTCAAACTCATGTCCATTGAGTTGCTGATGCCATCCAACCATCTCATCCTCTGTCGTTCCCTTCTCCTTCTGCCTTCAATCTTTCCCGGCATCAAGGTCTTTTCAAATGAGTCATGCAATAAGATATAAACATTTGTCAGCTACTGAGAATTTCAGACACACAAGCCACGACTCTTGCCTGGTTGGAGATTCAGGCTTGGTCTTATGCAGCCTTTCTTCAGGCAGAAGTTGCTGGGTCGGGGGGTGGGGAGGGGGGCGGCTCCCTCTAGGCAGAGAGAAGCAACAGGGCAAGTGGATGAACCCTGTGCTACTTTCTGGGTCAGGTGCTGAAAACCCTAGGGGCTTTTCCAGGAGACAGTATTGGAAAGGGATGCCACGGCCAAATTTTGTAGATCCTGAAAAGCCAGAGTGAAGAGTCTAATAGTTCTGGTAAGTGTTCAGGAGCAAGGAGAAAATCAAGGATACATCCTTAGGAAGCCTAAGGCAGCAGTGGTGGCAGAAGGATTAAAAGGGGCAAATGCTTAGAGAGAACAGAGAAATGGTGAGAGGAAGTACAATCAGTCAGGTGAGAGAAGAAGAAGCTCCCTTTACTAGTCGCTACTGAATGCCAAGCAAGGCACCAGGGCATTTTATCAGTCACTGCATGTAGCTCTGACCCTGATTCAGTGATTTTACTGCCTCTGTTTTGCAGATGGGAAAACCAACCCCTGGGCTAAATACTCTGCCTAAGATCACACAGAGGGGCTTCCCCAGTGGCTCAATGGTAAAGAATCTGCCTGCAATGCAGGAGACGCAGGTTCCATTCCCGACCTAGAGAAGGAAATGGCAATCCACTCCAGTATGCTTGCCTGGAAATCCCCTGGGTAGAGGATTCTGGTGGGATCCAGTTCATGGGGTCACAAGAGAGGGACACGACTTAGCGACTAAACCACCACCACCCCAAGATGACATGGGTTAGAAGTGGTACTGCTAATTTATATCCAGGTATGACTCCAGTTCAGATTCTTTCTCCTCATCCATTTCTCTCCTCAAAATGAGTGATAATGACAGCCTATGGTAGAGGGGATAGGTAAGTGTAATAGAGTGCGCAGGATGGCTAGAGAGCAAGAAACAAAGGAGGACACAGGGCTGGAGAAGACACATCAGCTACCTGCACAGTATCACTCTCTGAGATGAGGCACGGGCAATTGTTACCATGGATACGGAAGAGGATCCAGTTTCTTCCAGTGCCCATGATGTTCAGTTTTATTTCCTATAAAATGGGGATATTGAAACTGACGTCTCACTGTTCTGGTAAGAATGAGATATTCTTTATCTGATGCGTACAGCACAAGTCCTGGCACAAAGGACTTGTATACAGGATACTCACAAAACGATTCTGTTATGGTCAGTTGTAACAAATGTCTGACGGGAATTTATGTAAAAGGGGGAAGAGATAGAGAAAAGACATTGAATATAGAAAAAGTATCTCATCACAGAAATTCCTCCTTTCCCATCTTGTTCCTGAAAGCACCTCAACTAAGTCACCTGGGCTGTGTTTTGCCATAGGCTAGCTGGAGATCTCTGGGTTGGAGAAGTTTAAGGAATGTGAGGGCTTCCCTGGTTAGCTAAGCTGGTGAAGAACCTGCCTGCAATGTGGGAGACCCGGGTTTGATCCCTGGGTTGGGAAAATCCCCTGGAGGAGGGCATGGCAACTCACTCCAGTATTCCTGCCTGGAAAATCCCCGTGAGAAGAGGGGCCTGGCAGGCTACAATCCAAGGGGTCACAAAGAGTCGGACATGACTGAGTGACTAAGCACAACCCAGCACAAAAAATGTGAACTTCATAACTCAAGCCTTCCATATATTCATTAACAACTTATACCTTCTCAGAGAGCTTTCATAAACATCACCCAGTTTCTGCATAACCCACTGAGAAGCAGCAAGGGCAGCACTATCAGTCTTAACATCTCAGAGAAAGAAACTGGTACCCATGTGGGGTCTGACTTCTTATCAAACATCGTAAAACAACTTAGGGGAGGAGCCAGGCTGAGAACTCCGGAGTTTAGACCTTGGGAAACAGGCTTTCAACCTACCTCTATGCTTGATATCCAGATCAAGGAAGAAATTTATTTTAATAAACATTAAGCCTATGCTTTAATATGAATTTTATGGGCTTTGGGCTTTGGCTAAACCCTGAAGATACACACAGATAAATATACTTACCCCTTACTTCAGCAGATCCATTGTTGCCTTGCTGCTGCTGCTGCTAAGTCACTTCAGTATAATTAAATTGTTTTTGTTCCTTTCCTCCCACTAGGCTGTAAACTCCTTAAGAGCAAGAACCACATCTAGTTGGACATCATTTTCCCTGATGCTCAACACAGTATCTAGCACACAGTAGCTGATGAATAGTTTTGGAAAAAAGGAAAGGGAGTGCGAGGGAGGGAAGTAGGGAGGGAGAGGAGGAAGGAAGACAGAGAGAGCAAAGAAGAAAGAGGAAAGGAAGGGAGGGGAGGAAAGATGGATAAACGGAGGGAGGAAAGAAAGGAGGGATGGAAGGAGATGGAAAGTGAGAGAAAGAGCCTGGGCTCTAGAATCAGAAACCCTGAGTCGGGATACCTTCTCTCACCAATGGAAACCATGAGCAAATCTCTCCACCTGCCTAAACAATCAGACACCAGGGACCAACCTTGGACAGCACTGTGCACGTGGTCAGTGAGCTCACTCTGCAGAGGACACAGGCTTTAGTGATTTGCTGAGGCTTCATGGTGAGGGTGTGATGGAGCCTGCTCCAAAACCTGTGCGGACCCCATCTCAGCCCACAGCCTCCCCAGTTGTGGTATAAAACAGGCTTTTTCCCTCTTAATAGCTTTTAGGGTAGGAGATCTTTCCATGGTGATGGACTCTCCAGTGACTGTAGCCCAGCACAGAATATCTGGCATGTGTAAAGGCACCACACATTTCACAAGAGTCCTTAGTGACTCATTTGGCTAAGAAGGCAAGGTGCTTCCTCTATCAGCAGCGATTAGGAAAAGGAATCAGAATAAGACAGTCCTGGGAGTGAAACGACAGTGTACAAAAACCAGGGACTTTATTCCCCACCACGGGCAGAAACTCAATAACTCAGACTTGTCCTTTGAAATCTGACAATAAGGCTGAGGGCATCTTCAAGTATGACCACGGTTCTTGCATCTTCTACCCTGCTCCATCGATTAGAATGAGAAATCTTAGCATTAGCTCTAACATATAGAAGTTTCACATAAATTAGAACCAACACTTTCCTCTGTCTTCTTACTTACACACCTCTTTGCTGCTCGAGACAGCTCAGCTATCACACTGAATGAATCATGGGCTTTGGAAGCTGAACTCCAATTTGGAGAAGGGTGGGTTATTTGTTCTATCATTCAATTTTGGTCTCCATTCTCAAGGAGCTCAGAAACCCATGGAAGCTTCAGGTAGGTACATCGGTAATTTTCTTTAAAAGGTTTTTCGATGTAGGCCATTTTTAAAAAACAAGCCTTTATTGAATTTGTTACAATGCTGCTTCTGTTTTATGTTTTGGGTTTTGGCCCTCAAGGTGTGTGGGATCTTAGCTCTGACCAGAGATCGAACTGGCAGCCCCAGCACTGGAAGTCAAAGTCCTAACCTCTGAACCACCAGGGAAGTCCCTACACTGGTCATTTTTATAAAGTGAGAGAAGTGGCATGATGGAGGCAGGGTGCTCTGAGAGTTCTGCAGAAGCAATGGTCCAAACAAGGGTTGTTGGGTTGGGGTGGACAGTCAGTGAGGACTTCCTGGAGATGAGGGAGTGGGGAAACGAATAGAGGTTGACCAGGAAAAGAAACAGAGGGCAAGGCATAGGTGAGTGGATGAAAGAAAATATCACCAGCTGTCACCAGCTATATCAGTAAACAAAGGATGTTGCAGGCATCAAGTCTTCAGCCACTGCAGCCACCCTCCTGGACTGTGCAGTGAGGAGACTCGGGATGAAAAACAACAGGCCCTAGATGGCTAAGGTGCATATTAAAGGAATGATTTCCATGAGTCCAGATTCTTACATCTTCCTCTACACAGAAAAGCGCTGAGCTCATTAAGTTGAGATAACTGTTTTTTCCCCTTAATTAATAGAAATCTTTTGATGTTCCAACTACCTGGTTTTTGTTGCAAAAACCTATATATTTTGGTTCCTTCCTTACCTCTTCGAGCTTAGGGCTATCTGAGAGGCTGAGCTATCCCTTAGAGCTATCTGAGAGGCTGCACCCCAGGCTTAAGTCCCCAGAAAGTCTGCCAAATAAAACATAATTCTCAACTTTCAGGTTATGTATTCTTTTTTTCAGTTGATAGGTAAAAGGAACAGCACACGCAAAGGCAAGAATCTCAGCCTTGCTGGACAGCAGGATATGTATGGAGGAAGGGCTACAGTTGAAGAGATATGCAGTGACCAGATCATTTGGGATCTAGAGTGCCTGGCTAAGGACTTGGATGCTATCCTGTAAGACAGTGGTCCCCAACCTTTTTGGCACCAGGGATCAGTTTTGTGGGAAACAACTGCTTACCTCCTGATTCCTAACAGGCCACTGACCGATACCAGTCAGTGCCCTGGGGGGTTGGGGACCCCTGCTGCAACAGATGGAGTTTTTCAGTCACGAACGACTCTTTGTGAGCCCATGGACTGTAGCACACCAGGCTTCCCTGTCCTCTACTGTCTCCCAGAGTTTGCTCAAGTTCATGTCCATTGAGTCGGTGATGCTATCTAACCATCTCTAAGAGATGGGTGCCAGTGGATTACTAAGGGAAGAAATAACATGAATATAACTGTGGGTAGATGGGTCACTCCAGAGGCAACTAGAGATTAAACTGAAATCCTCTGTGACGTACCAGGACAGGGAAGGATATGAGTTTTAGGGCTTTGATCGTCTAATTGAGGATGTTACACTAAAATGGAGAGAAAAGAAACTAATGTTCCAAAACTGGGAAACTGTTCATTAAGGAATATATCAGGGGCAAGGCAGTATCAGTAAAGGAGCTTTTGTGCATCGCTTTCTGATTCACAAAAGCAAAAAAGACTAGGAAAGGGCGAGGGGCAACTGACATAGCTTTTGATGTTCCTAAACCAATGCTAGAAGGAAGATAAGGGAAAAGGAGTAAGGATTATGGCCACAGACTAGGTGTTTTCATATATGCTGGTTGGCCCATTTCATCAGAAGGCAGTCTATGCTACCTTTACCATTTTCAGAGGAGAAAAGTGATGCTTAGATAGGTTAACAGGAAGGTAACAAAGGCCATCTGTGGAGATGAGCAGCAGAACCAGGACCAAGCAAAGGTATGCGTGGCTTTAAGTCCTGCATTGGATCCTTCATGCCACAGGCAAGCAGATACTTTATCACAGACTGATTCAGCAAAGGCCTCATCTGTTTACACCTCTTTCTCCTCATGCCCTAAGGAACCCCCCCTCATGGATTCTTAGCCTTGCAACTTGTACTGTCCAAGGTGACAACAGTATCCATGAAGATGCACCACCTGTGCTCTGGGACTCACTCTCCTGCTGCTCTGAGACGCTGCCCTGGGAGTCATGCTGAGCCCCCAGCCGACAGCCAGACAACCCCAGGAACCAGAGCCACTTGGCTGACAGATGGTTGACTGCAAATGTGTAAGCAGCTCCTTTGCCTTGTTTCTGTTGGATCATCTCTGTTTTCTGCAGATCTCAGTCATAAAGATGAGATCATTAGGCAACATTTTACTTAGCTCCTGATTTCTGCTTTACTAAATATACACAACACCTTACCTAACCAGGTGTTTCCTTTCCTGGGTTAGCAGGGGTAAAAATGAAGAATTAAGTAAATAAAGGATGACTGACCCTCTACCCCTAGATTTTCCTTTGTAAATTTGCAGGTGGACCACATGGGCAAAAGAACATCCAATTGCAGGCAGACCACATGGGCAAAAGAACATCCAATTGCAGGCAGACCACTGTTCCAAGCAAAATCAGGAAAAGTCAACAGGTCTGCACACAATGGAAAGATGGCCAAAATGATCAAGAATCTGACTTCTGGCCTTAAAGATGAACCGAGAGTGTTTCTCCCTTCTCCCTTTAAAACTGTCATGGTTGGGCAGAATCTTTGGTCACTGAACATAAGCCCACCACTTCCCTAGTTGCTCACCTTTCTGAGTAAAGTACATTTCTTTTCCACCGAAGCTTGCCCCTCAATTTACTGATGGTTGAGCGGTGAGAAGTTGTTTCTGTGTTCAGTTACATGGCTCCAAGAGCCCAGTCCAAACCACAAAAAGCACAGCTCAGTCAAGACAGCCCTATTTCGGACCCACCCACAGAATCATGAGCTAAATAAGCAGTAGCTGTTTAAAGCCTTGCATTTTGGAGGGATTTGTTCTGCCAAAAAAGTTAAAGGCTACACACACAGTCACTGAGAAAGCTCAGTTGGCTGAATTGGCCAAGAATACAGAGTTTGAGTTCATGGAAACTCCTTCTTTGCCATTGGACATTCTGAACAAAATTTTACTATTGAAGGGGATTTTCAGCAGTATTTTGAAAAACAGTCGAGTTGTCTGACCAGGAAGGGGTGAGTCTTTCCCTACTGATTTGAGAGAATTCCATCCTCCAGCCCAAGGCTCGCTTTGCCTGCAGAACTGATGCTCAGTGGACCATGGACCATAGATCCTGAAAAGCCCATGGATCCTCTGGATGAGAGATGGCTGGAGAGACGGGCTGTCCCCTATCATGCTCACTAAACCACAGTGAAGCCCTACATGTCCCCTGCACAGAACTGCTTCCATGTCTGTGAGTGAGGTGAATTTGATTAACTTTTTATTTCCCTACAAATCTAAGAAATCACAAAGCTTGATCAAATCCCCAAACCCTGGGGTCTGCAGCAAGTCTATCTCTGCCTCCCCAGGACCTGGCACACAGTAGGTGCTCAATAATTGTGAGGTTTCCTAGAAGTCCATCTGCTCTCTTAGCTTCAGTTCCCTTAGGTGGAAAATAGGATAATAATGTAATGGTATTCTTTATACTCTGAAAAGCTTTTAAAGAGAAATAAGTAAGAATTGATGCTTTTGAACTGTTGTGTTGGAGAAGACTCCTGAGAGTCCCTTGGACTGCAGGGAGATCCAACCAGTCTATTCTAAAGGAGATCAGTCCTGGGTGTTCTTTGGAAGGAGTGATGCTAAAGCTGAAACCCCAGTATTTTGGCCAACTCATACGAAGAATTGACTCATTGGAAAAGACTCGGATGCTGGGAGGGATTGGGGGCAGGAAGAGAAGGGGATGACAGAGGATGAGATGGCTGGATGGCATCACCAACTCGATGGACGTGAGTTTGAATGAACTCCGGAGTTGGTGATGGACAGAGAGGCCTGGCGTGCTGTGATTCATGCGGTCGCAAAGAGTCAGACATGACTGAGAGACTAAACTAAACTGAACTGACTGAAGTGAGATCAATGTGTGCAAAATAACCCACATAAGGATTATTTTTAAAGTGATTTACACCACATGAAATTTTTAAAATATTTTAGTAGGTAAGGGAAAGGGAGCAGGGTACAGAGCTAGATATAATAATACGTGGCTTCAAATTCTAATTCCCTCACTTAATATGTGTTGTTGTTATTCAGTCGCTAAGTCAAGTCTGACTCTTTATCACACCATAAACTTCAGCAGGCCAGGCTTCCCTGCCCTTCACTATCTCCCAGTTTGCTCAAAGTCATCCAACCATCTCATCCTCTGTCACTCCCTTCTCCCTCAATCTTTCCCAGCATCAGGGTCTTTTCCAATGAGTCGGCTCTTCAGATCAGGTATTTCCTGAAGTATTGGAGCTTCAGGCTCAGTATCAGTTCTTCCAATGAATATTCCAGGGTTGATTTCCTTAAGGATTGACTGGTTTGATCTGCTAACAGTCCAAGGGACTCTCAAGAGTCTTCTCTAGCACTACAGTTTGAAGGCACCAATTCTTTGGTGCTCAGCCTTCTTTATGGTTCAACTTTCACATCCATAAATGACTACTGGAAAAACCATGGCTTTTGACTGTGTGACCTCAAGCAAATTTCTTAAACTTTTCTCCCCTCTGTTTCCTCAAGTATAACATAAATTATGTACAGAATTGTTGCATGGTTTAAATAAAATGTGTGCAGAAGATTGGGAATAAAGGCAAATGAAAACCTCAGACCCATTAAGATGGCTACTATCAAGAAGAAAAATAACATAATAACAAGTAGTGGTGAGGATGTGGAGAAATCCAAATTTTGTGCACTGTTATTGGGAATGTAAAGTGGTCTGGCTGCTGTGGAAAATAGAATGATGATTCCTCAAAACACTGAAAATAGAACTACCATAAAATCCAGCAATTCTGCTCATGAGTGTACACTCAGTGTCCATAGGAGATTGGTATTGGTTCCCCTCTCAGACACCAAAATCCACAGATGTTCAAGTCCCTTATATAAAATGGCAAAGTATTAA
Organism: Bubalus kerabau; assembly: GCF_029407905.1. Taxonomy (NCBI): domain Eukaryota; kingdom Metazoa; phylum Chordata; class Mammalia; order Artiodactyla; family Bovidae; genus Bubalus; species Bubalus kerabau. The sequence goes on from NC_073630.1 coordinate 108,140,123, forward strand.
TATTTGCATATAACCTATGCACATTCTCTCATTACACATAGTGTAAATCATCTTTCGGTTACTTGTAATTCCTAACACAATGTAAACGTTGTGTGCACAGTTGTTAAGTGTAGCATAAGTGTGATGTAAGTAGTTCTTGTTCAGTTGCCAAGATGTGTCCAACTCTTTGCAAACCCAAGGACTGCAGCATGTCAGGCCTCTCTGTCCCTCACCATGTCCCGGAGTTTGCCCAAGTTCTTATCCATTGTATCAATGCCAAGTAGTTGCTGGTGTCCAGCAAATTCAAGTTTTTCTTTCTGGAACTTTCTGAATTTTTTTTTTTTGTCTCCAGTTGGTTGACTCCATGGACATGGACCCTGAAGATATGAAAAGGTGACTATATATCCAAAAAAATCATGAGTGATCTAGAAGGCAGGATCTCAAAGAAAGCTTGTTACTCCCCACTGCCAAAAGGCAGAAGCAGCTCAAGTGTCCATCAATGGATGAAAGGACAATCTATCGTTTATATACACAATATTATATTACTCAGTCTTGAACAGGAGGGAAATTCTGATGCACGTTGCAGCATGGGTGAAACCTGAGGACATTATGCTTACTGAAATGAGCGACTCACAGAAATACAAATACTTTATGGTTCCATTAAGAGTCCAACTCTTAGAGACAGAAAATAGAAAGTTGGTTGCCAGGGGCTGAGCAGAGAGAGAAATGGGGAGTTAGTGTTTAATGCATACAGGGTTTCATTTCCAGGGTCCAGTGTAACAAGATGAAAAGCATTCTGGATGTTGGCTGTACAACACTGTGACTATAATTGACACGATTGAATTTTATGCTCAAAATGGTTGAGATGGTAAATTTTATGTTATTTTTTTTACCACAATTAAAGAATATAAAATCAAGACACAGTGTCTGGCATGAGAAAGTGCTTTTTAGAAAATTTTTATTTATGTTTGGCTGTGCTGGGTCTTCGTTGCTCTGCACAGGCTTTCTCCAGCTTTGGTGAGCAGGTCTACTCTCTATTTGTGGTCCATGGGCTTCTCATTTTGGTGGCATCTCTTGTTGCAGAGAATGGCTCTAGGGCATGCAGGCTCAGTAACTGTGGTGCACAGGCTTAGTGGCCCTGAAGCATGCAGAATCTTCCCAGACCAGGGATCAAACCCATGTCTCCTGCATTGGTGGATGGATTCTTAACCACTGGACCACCAGAGAAGTCCCTGAGGAGGTGCTTTGTGAAAATCGCTTAATTGTGTCCGACTCTTTGCGTCCCCATGGACTGTAGCCTGGCAGGCTCTTCTGTCCATGGAATTCTCCAGGCCAGAATACTGGGCTGGGTCGATGTTCTCTTCTCCAGAGGGTCTTCCCAACCCAGGGAACAAACCCAGGTCTCCCACATTGCGAATGAATTCTTTACCATCTGGGCCACCAGGGAACTCAAGGTGCTTTAAAGATGCTTATTAAATAAAGGAAGGCAGGAAGATGGTAAGAAAAGAAAGACAGAGGGAAGGAGAGTAACACCAGAGTACTTATAATTCATTCATTAATTCATGTACTCAACAAACTTTTCTGTATCTTAGCTTTGACTCTTATTAGCTGTGTGACCTTAATAAAATCAGTCAACCTCTCTAGGACCCACTCTGTACATCTGCTATATTTAGGTGCTACCACCCAATGTTTGGGATTCTTAGGGGAACTGAGATAATGAAGGCAGTGAAAGTGACAGTTGCTCAATCGTGTCTGACTCCTGAAATCCTATGGATGGTAGCCTCCATCCATTCTCCAGGCAAGAATACTGGAGTGGGTAGCCATTCTTTTCTCCAAGGATATTCCTGACCTCAGCATCGAACCTGGGTCTCTTGTTTTGCAGGTGGAATTTTTACCATCTGAGCCACCAGGGAAGTCCCTCATGAAGGTATAAACCTCTGTAAACCACAAATTCAGTAAAAATCTTGCATATATCAGCAGCAGCAACAGAGAGTAGTGTTGATTTTACACTACAAAATACTGGTGTAAAAAGACATGGTATTTTTATCATCTTATTTTGGAAAACTTCTAAAAATAAGCCATTGACAAATACTCCAGTGAAAACACTCACTGTATAAAAGGATAAGTGTCTCCTAAATAATTTAGCTACAAGTTAAATTAAACTGACCAACACAGTTTTGCAATGGTGGTCTTGTGTTTAGAAAGCAAAAAGCAAAAATATGAGAAGTGTCTGTTTCTTAAGTAGCAAAATAAGGAACATTTCCATAAGATACACAAGGGCATATTGTGTCTCCAAGTCACAATATACCCTTTGTAACGTGTGAGTTCCCTATTGATGTGACATGAAAGCTTGGAACATCTGCACATCCGGCTTCCTTAATGTGGAGACTAGCGCACGTTACATGAGGACATGCATTTTGGAGCTTTGACCACCCACCCGCGTCTGAATCCCAGCCTGCCAGCTATGTGACTCTGAACAAGGGACTTCATATCACTTTTTGCCTCATTTTCTCACCTGTAAAATGGGATCATTGAGATCTTACTGAGAGGGTAATAGGCAGGAAGGCCAGGGGTCTCCAAATGGAGGAAATAGGCTGCAAGTGTCAGACATTTTTATCTCTCTTAAGAGGCAGGAGGAAACAAACTAGTGATATTTTTTTCCTTCTCTATACAAATTTAAAAGGAGGTTTCTCTTAAAATACTGTGTTGCCATAATGACACCTGGTTTCACCTGAAGTTAACTATTCTCAAACCTTGAGTTAACCAATGCATTTTTCTTATGGAAATGTTTATCTTAAGCTAAGTTAATGTACTATGCATTTACCCCAAACTCTGTCTTTAAGTCGGTTCCACCTAATGGCTCAGAACCTACTTGACAAATCAGTATGTTATATTCAATTGTTCCCCTAATCTATGTAAACAAAATTATTTCCATGGTAATCTGCCCTTCTACAAGATTCAAGTCAATCGTATTATGGCCCAGTATGAATCGCCTGGTGCCAAGATTATCCCAAAATACATCTTATGGATGAGGGGCCTGGTGCCATTCTGAGTTTTAAGACATTCCTTTCTTTGATTAACAGACTGCTAGTGACTATATATACAGAGAAGGCGATGGCACCCCACTCCAGTGCTCTTGCCTGGAAAATCCCATGGATGGAGGAGCCTGGTAGGCTGCAGTCCATGGGGTCACTAAGAGTCGGACACGACTGAGCGACTTCACTTTCACTTTTCACTTTCATGCATTGGAGAAGGAAATGGCAACCCACTCCAGTGTTCTTGCCTGGAGAATCCCAGGGACGGGGGAGCCTGGTGGGCTGCTGTCTATGGGGTCACACAGAGTCGGACACGACTGAAGGGACTTAGCAGCAGCAGCAGCAGTAACTATATAACATTCAGCTGAAGACTAGCAGGGGGGTACTCTTTCTGCCCCCTTCTGATGCCTATGTCAGAAGCTTTCTCTATCTTCTTTATACTTCAATAAAACTTTATTACACAAAAGCTCTGAGCAATCAAGCCTCGTCTTTGGCCCTGGATTGAATTCTTCTCCTCCAGAGGCCAAGAATCCCGGCGTCTTTTCGTGGGTCAACAACAACCTTTCATTACTTTGTAATGATATGACAGATTGTATATTCTGACAACACCCACAACGTTACCCTAGAAAAGCTGTACAAAATAAATGCATTCACCTCTAAAGCTGCCAACAACAAAGAGAGAGTGGAAAATAAGGGAGGCAAATTGAAACTAAATCCAAGTTTGCCCTGGGCATCTTTGCTGATTTCAGAAAAAAATAGGCATGTGCTTCACTCAGCCCAAGGAGATCAACCAAGGCCTTGGGCCCATGTGAGTAAGTCGGAATGCATCAGCAGAATGAAGAAGAGAAACTATGATAGTTTTTTCTCATATCCTACTAGTTTATTGTTTTATTTTTTTGTTGAAATATAGTTGCTGTACAATTTTACATGCATTACAGGTAGACAATGCAGTGATTCATATTTTAAAGGTTATACTCCATTTATAGATATTATAAAATATTGGCTATATGTCCCATGTTATACAATATATCCCTGTAGCTTTGCCCCTCCCCCATTCTTTCACCCCATGGGTTAACTGCTAGTTAGAACAAACTAGTTCTATATCTGTGAGTCTGCTTCTTTTGTGCTATATTCACTAAGATATATTCTTAATAGATCCAGAAAAACATGTAAGATTCAACATTCATTTAGATTAATAACAAACTATACACTAGGAATCAGCCCAATAAATAATGTCTCCTGAAAACCTACAACATATATATTAAAAGCATCCTTTTTATTTATTTATTTTTTTTGAGTGGTTTTTAATTATTTATTTTTAATTGGAAGATAATTGCTTTACAATATTGTGTTGGTTTTTTGCCATGTATCAACATGAATCAGCCCTAGGTATATGTATGTCCCCTCCTTCGGTGTATGAGTTTTTTTTTTTTTTTTTTTTTTAATTTTATTTTATTTTTAAACTTTACATAACTGTATTAGTTTTGCCAAATATCAAAATGAATCTGCCACAGGTATACATGTGTTCCCCATCCTGAACCCTCCTCCCTCCTCCCTCCCCATTCCATCCCTCTGGGTCGTCCCAGTGCACCAGCCCCAAGCATCCAGTATCGTGCATCGAACCTGGACTGGCATCTCATTTCATACATGATATTTTACATGTTTCAATGCCATTCTCCCAAATCTTCCCACCCTCTCCCTCTCCCACAGAGTCCATAAGACTGTTCTATACATCAGTGTCTCTTTTGCTGTCTCGTACACAGGGTTACTGTTACCATCTTTCTAAATTCCATATATATGCGTTAGTATACTGTATTGGTGTTTTTCTTTCTGGCTTACTTCACTCTGTATAATAGGCTCCAGTTTCATCCACCTCATTAGAACTGATTCAAATGTATTCTTTTTAATGGCTGAATAATACTCCATTGTGTATATGTACCACAGCTTTCTTATCCATTCATCTGCTGATGGACATCTAGGTTGCTTCCATGTCCTGGCTATTATAAACAGTGCTGCGAAAAAGCATCCTTTTTAAAATCAAGATGAAGACATAGATCCAGTCAAAGGGATGAGAAAGAAAAATGAAGACTATTAGGAAGAGATAAAAACCATCTAAATTTGCAAGTGGTATGATTGCTTGACTAGAAAAATCCAAGATAACCTAATACTAATGATAAGAATGGTTCTGCATATAAGATCAATAAGGAAAAATACATTGCATTTAGTTACTAGCCACAAACAACTAGAATATAGTTTTAAAAAGATAAAAAGTTACCTAGGAATAAGTTCCACAATTGATGCACAATTGTTTCTGAAGAAGATTATAGCACTTTTATGAAACCTAAATAAATGGAGGGAAATACCATGTTCACAGATTCAATAACATAAAAATGTCAGCACTCCTAAAATTAATCTATAAATTCAGTGTGTTTCCTGTCAAAACTCAATAGCTTTAATAGAATTTGACAATGGATGCAAACCCCGTGTGGAAGAACAAAGAATGAAGATATCTAAGGTAAATTTTGAAGATGAAGAGGATAGAAAGACTTACCAACCAGAACCTAAAACTTATTCTAAAGGTATAATTAAAGAAACAGATATATTGGTAGAGGGATAAGCAAGCAGACCAGAGAAACAGACCCAAGTACATATGGAAACATGACAAGTGACAGACGTGGCATTCACAGATCAGAGAAGAAAGATGCAGAAAAGCACAACTACAATGGAGAGATAGATTTGACTATGTTAAAACAAACTTCTATGCATCATAAGTCATCATTAGAAAGTAAATAGATATGCAACAGAGTTGAAAATATATATTTGCAATGTATCTGACTGAAAAAATATTAATATTAATTAAGATTGTATAAAGAACACGTTAATAATAAAAAAATAGTCAAGAAAACATTTAAAGTGCAAAATGGGGTAGTCAAAACAAAGTAAACCTAAATAGCAACTGAATATTAAAGAGAAGTGAAAGAGGTTCACTTCTCCCATTAACCCAAGAAGACTTCCATTAACCCAAAGATCAAAAATAATCCATAAACATTGTAACACTGTAGTTTTTCTAAACTATGAGAAAGAGCCCAGGTGTAAAGGAATGTATGGGAACTAAATTCCAGAAAGTGATGAGCTACTGACAGGAGAGGAAAGCAACACAGCTGTGCTCAGACCTGGCAGAACATTGGGAGAAGCAGGACTCCACCATACAGAGAGGGAAATTAACTAAAGCTTTGTCATTGTTGTTGTTCAGTCTCCAAGTCTTGTCTGACTCTTTGTGACCCCATGGACTGTAGCACACCAGGCTTCCTTGTCCTTCACTGTCTCCTGGAGTTTGCTCAGACTCATGTCCATTGAGTTGATGATGCTATCCAATGATCTCATCCTCTGTCATCCCTTTCTCCTTCTGCCTTCAACCTTTCCCAGCATCAGGGTCTTTTCCAATGAGTCCGTTCTTTGCATCAGGAGGCCAAAGTATTGGAGCTTCAGCTTCACCATCAGTCCTTTCAATGAATATTCAGGGTTGATTTCCTTCTGGATTGACTAATTTGATCTTGCAGTCCAAGGGACTCCCAAGAGTCTTCTCCAGCTCCACAGTTCAAAAGCATTAATTCTTCAGCGCTCAGCCTTCTTGATGGTCCAACTCTCATATCCGTACATGACTACTAGAAAAAACATGACTATACGGACCTTTGTTGGCAAAGTGATGTCTGTGTTTTTTAATACACTGTCTGGGTATGTCATAGCTTTCCTTCCAAGGAGCAAGCATCTTTTAGTTTCATAGCTGCAGTTACCCATACAAAACATAACTATGTGAGGTGATGAATATGTTATTTTGATTGTGGCAATCTTTTCACAATGCATGTGTATATCAAAACTTCACAAAGTATATCTTAAATATATATAATTTTTATTTTTGAATTATGCCTCATTATAGCTGGAAAGAAAGAAAATAATCAAGCTAAGGTCTAGGGGAAAATATTTGTAGTATATATCTGAAAAAAGACTCATATCCAGAATATACAAAGGGCTCCTACAAATCAACAAAAGCTAAAAACAACTTCACATGTCATGATAAAATGCTATTTAAAACAACAATGTTTCACAATATCAGATTTCCAAAAACTTTAAATTTGACATCATGTGTTGGCAGGTATGTGGAGCAACAGGAACTATCAGCATCTTCGAAGTGATACAAACTGATAAAACCACTCTAGGGGACAACTGACTTTATCTGGTTGCTGTACTGTATAACCCAGCAATCTTACTTCCTGTCATAACATGGAGAAACACTAATAAAAACATACACAAGCAAACAGCATGTATATGAAGGCACATAACAGCATTATTTGTAATAACAGAAAAGTAGAAATAGTACAAATATTCTCCAGCAGAAGAATGGATAAATATATTGTGATATTTTCCTGTGACAGAATCTTTATAGCAGTAACAATGAATAAACTTCTAAACACACACACACAAAATAACAAAGCAAGTTGGATAACTTTCATATCTTGTATCAGTAATATAACACTTAAAAACATGCAAACAATATCATATGTTGCTTATCAATACATCCATATGTCGAAAAGTAATGTAAACTTTCCCACTGGGTAGTGCTTATGGTCATGTTTCATTGTGTTTTCACTCCTCAGTGTTTTCTTAAGAAAGGTGATAGGTACACTGGTATATTTTTTCTGTAGGTTTAAATTGCAGTAAGGATATATTTCTTGAGCACATGGCACACATAGGAAGTCAATAAAGACATTAATTTAGTAATTGAGTTCTCAGAAATAACTAAAAAAATTCAGGGTTTCAAGATAAAAGTTTCTGCAATTCATCTTTTAATAAGGTTAATATGTTAAAAATCTATGATAAGTATTAAAAAGATTGCTTACTTAAGAGACAGGGAAAATTGTAGGGTAGGAATTAATTTGATTATTTGGTCCAGGAGATGTTTAATAGCTAGGTGAAATTTCTCCCTTCAATTTTCTATGTTTCTTGATGGATATAGTTACAAATTAACTTTTCTTGATCTCATCATTTGTAAACCTCAATAAAGTATCATTCCCACAAATTATAACCCAATTTCAGGCTTGACGCATCCTGCAAATAAATAGCATAAAAGAATTTACAGTTAAAATGGAAGTTGGCAGTCTTGCTAACCAGCTCCCCTCTCGAGGCAGAAATTCACTGTTGGAGGGTCATCCAGCCCGAGTTTTATCCTGCAATGAGTGTGCCCACTCGCAGTGCAAGCAGCCTATTTCTTTCCTGAGCAGATGTACCTGTGAGGATGTTCTTTCTTAGTTGAAGACCAAAGATGCCTCCTTATAGCCGAATGCCGTCACTGCTTCCAGTTTTATTTATTTAGTTATACTGTCACTTGCTCACTCCCTCATTCACCTACATATTCAAAAACATTTACTGAAAGCCCAGGTTTGAATCACTGCTTCAGTCACAAAAGTAGGTAAATCAGGGTTACAGAGAAGTAGACAGACAATGTCAATTTCATCTGTTAAGTGCTATGATGGAGAGAAGCCCAGATCAAGATGGGAGCACAAGTGAAGTACCTAGAGCAGCCTGGGCTGTCAGAGAAGGCAAGCTCCCTGGAGGAAGCAAGAACGGGTAGGAGTTACACTGATGAGGTCCCAGCACAAAGAATAAGCAAGATAAAGCTATGGGTGTATGAAAGAGAATGATGCATTTGTAATAGATCATGTTGTTCATATTAATGCAACCAGTAATACAGTTGGGGAATGAAGATAGAAGCCAAAAGAGACTCGAGTCTAACCTTCAACATCATTCAGAAAAAAAGACAAAGCTGTTTTTTATTTAATATAGCCATACAAATAATTACAGTTGTGAGTCCACACTCATCTTCTTTTTTGCCTTTGAGTCTTTTATGCACCTGCATCACCCCTCTGGTTTCCCAGGGGGCTCAGTGGTAAAGAATCTGCCCGCCAATACAGGAGACTCGGATTTGGTGCCTGGACCAGACAGATCCCAGATCCCCTGGAGGAGGGAATGGCAACCCACTCCAGTATTCTTTCCTGGGAAATCCCATGGACAGAGGAGCCTGGCAGGCTACAATCCATGGGATCACAAAGAGTCAGAGATGACTTAGTGACTAAACAACACTACCACCTTTTAGTCTCCTCTTAGTGAAGAAAAAGGCCTCTACCTCTGATTTGGACCAGTTACTCTGATTCTTTTTCCATCTTATCTAAGTAAATGTTGAAAACTATTAGTGAGAGAGGACAAAGGTCCAGTGATCCTTTACAAGAAAACTCACTTTAGATTTCCATCATCAAATATGCCACATGGCTGTAGAGACATCTCACACAGACTTGACCTTGACACGCTCCTCTCTAGGGGAAAGGGCAACTTTGGCATGACATATCTGTGGTGTAACAAGCTGCTGTCTGCATCTCAACTTGGTCACACACCACCCGTCCTATGATTCACTCTCATTAAGGCTCACATTCATTTCTAGCTCATGCTTCCTTTTTCTTTTTAATAAGTCCTTTCCCTCATCCCAGATTCGTTGTCTCAGTCTTTCTGGTAAAGCCTCGGAGAAAACAGCAGCACATTTTTCACTTCCCAACAATTGCATGCAGCTGGGCATACAGACCTCGTTGAAGAAGCTGAGTTCTTTCTTATTAATCTCCCAAGTGGGAAACTCTTCACAATAAAAGCTGAACTGGATACAGGACATTAATAACTCACATCTGCAGATATTTATACAGCATTTTCACATCCAGTTCTTCATGTGATGGTCCTAGAGGCACCCCCCAACACACACACTCCTGGGCAGCTCGAAGCAGGTGGTAAAATGCAGGAGCACCCTGGCTCTTGGATGCCCCAGTGGCTGTGATAGGAACTCTTTGCCTGCCTGGCAAACTCACCTATTTGCCTTTGGCTAGCTGCTCAAGCTGGAGAAGGCAATGGCACCCCACTCCAGTACTTTTGCCTAGAAAATCCCATGGACAGAGGAGCCTGGTAGGCTGCAGTCCATGGGGTCGCGAAGAGTCGGACACGACTAAGCGACTTCCTTTTCAATTTTCACTTTCATGCATTGGAGAAGGAAATGGCAACCCACTCCAGTGTTCTTGCCTGGAGAATCCCAGGGACGGGGAAGCCTGGTGGGCTGCCGTCTGTGGGGTCGCACAGAGTCGGACACGACTGAAGTGACTTAGCAGCAGCAGCAGTTGCTGCTCAAGCAGAGGAGCTATCAATCAAAGTGTACCACTCCTTATACAGAAGTAGGGAGCCTGTGTGACAGCCAGGCTGGCCAATCATATGGTCCCAGTCCTCTGCTTGCAGAAAGTGGCTCAGGCACGTGACCAAGCCTGACCAGAACACCCTTTAGGGGGGCAGGGTTTGCATAATTTAGCCTTAATTCAGGCTAGATCTCCCTGATGATTCCTGGAGGTTCTGGACAATCTTTTTTTCTCCTTCTTGGTTACATATTTCACTTTTCCTACAAACCAAGTTCACCAGAGAGCCTCCCATGTGGCCGTAATCAGGAGCTCATGATATAAGCAGAGATGGCATTGGTGCAACTGCTTTGGCAAACTGTTTGACAGCATCTATTCAAACTGGACGTGAGACCTTTCCACTTATGTGCTGTGATCCAGTTGTTCCACATCAAGGTATACATCCAGCAGGAAAGTGCATATGCTTGTACCAAAAGCCTTGCAGTAGAATGTTCCTAGAAACACCATTTGTTAAGAGTCCCAAACTAGAAATAACTCAAAAGTCCATCAACAATGAAATGAATAAAAAAACTGTGGTGTGGTCACACAATGAAACACTATACAGGATGAGAACAAGTGATCTACAACTGCCTAGGGTGGTATGGATGAAGTTCAAACCACAATGCTGAACGCAGGAATCCAGACACAGAGGTTCTGGTCCCATCCTGTGCGCACATTATCTACGTCTCACGCCTACTGTCTGATGGGATTTATATAAGATACAAACACAGGCAAAGCGAACTCATGCTGTTCTAGGTCAGGATAGTGACAACCTCTGGTGGGTGGAGGCTGAAGGGGATCTTGTGGAAGTCAATATGCTGTGATTCTTGTTCTGAGTTCTGGTTACATGGCTGGGTTCAGTTTTAGAAAATTCTTTGAACCCTTCATTTATCACATGTGCACTTTTTTGTATGTATTTAACTTTTCTAAAAGCTAAACTGTGATGGTTTTGAACTGTGGTATTGATGCTTTTGAACTATGGTGTTGGGGAAGACTCCTGAGAGTCCCTTGGACAGCAAGGAGATCCAACCAATCAAAGGAAATCAGTCCTGAATATTCGTTGGAAGGACTGATGCTGAAGCTGAAGCTCCAATACTTTAGCCACCTGATAAGAAGAACTGACTAATTAGAAAAGACCAACCCTGATGCTGGGAAAGATTGAAGGCAGGAGGAGAAGGGGATGACAGAGGATGAGATGGTTGGATGGCATCACCAACTGGATGGACATGAGTTTGAGCAAGCTCCAGGAGTTGATGATGGACAGGGAACCCTGGTGTGCTGCAGCCCATGGGGTCACAAAGAGTCAGACATGACTGAGCAACTGAACCGAACTGAACTGAAAAGCTAAATGATTTAAAAGAAAGAACAAAGGTTATTCATCCAGAAAAAGAGGAGACTTGGAGGGGAGGCACAACTGTAGATCCTTCTGTATCTGAGAGAGTTCCACGTAGAAGCAGGTAGAAAACAGAACCTGAAACAGGAGGAAAATGACTGGAGACACTACAGCTGACTGTAAAGATGAACTTTTTGAGAATAAGTTCTCCTTGAGTCTTCACCTTTGGAAAGTGGTCAAAAATTACAAACTTCCAATTGTGAGACAAGTAAGTCCTGACCATTGTGTTGTACATCGGCAACTGATATAATGGTATGTTTCAGTTATATTTCAATAAAAAAAACCCAGGCAGAAGAATCTGTCTTGCATCTCCAGGAAATTTTTCTAAGAGTGAATTTGTTTGTCACACTGACCACCCCAAAAATCTAAAACTGAAGCATATTTTGGTGTCATCAATGGACATGAATTGAAAACCTTCCTTTTCCCAGGTAATCTCTTAGGTGCTGGAGATACAAACCTCAGGCATATTGTTTGCCCCTGAAGAGCTTATGGGCAGAGAATAACCATAACCAGCTATGTGGTCATGTCCTGAATTGCTCTACATCTCACAATACCCAAGAGGAAGTAGCCAAGATGAATCATTTTCTGCCTTTATCATAAGGAGTACTCTGGGCTCAGCTATACAGAAAAAAATAAAGTTTTCTTCCTGGGGATGAAAAAGAAAAAAATAACTTCCCCAGTACAACCTGGCCTGAGAGGCAGCTTTGTCCAGCAACACACCACAGCTGATGGGCAGTAAGTATCCAGATTCTCTCACAAATGGATCCCCCAGTCATCCCACCCATTCTGGTTCTCCTGGAGTCTAATTCTTCTCCTGTCCCCCCGGCAGGCCTCCCAGTGCTGGGTGCTCAGTTCCCCTTGTTTGTTGACGGGCTCCTAAGTGACAAGACAGGACTGAAGCCCACCTCTGTGGGCCAAGAGCCCATCTCCCCTCCTCTGCCTCCAGCACCTCTGTCTTCACTTCTGCAGACCCACTCTTAGGAGGACAAACAGGGCCTGATGTTATCAGCCTTGTTAAGAATCTAAAGTGCTGTTGGGTTCAAAGGTTCAAATTGATGCTTCTCTTTTTAGCTAAACAAGATGGGAGCCGACTGTTCTCAACAGCCTCTCTTCCTCAATGACAAATCTTTTATCCAGTCAAAACAACAAATTGTGTTATAACCTGGATTTAGTCAATTATGATGCCAGCTTTTCGAGCACAGGTGAACTTCTGCCATATTTGGCTAAGGCATGTGTTACTTGCTCAGTCGTGTCTGATTCTTTGCGACCCCATGGACTGCAGCCCGCCAGGCTCTTCTGTTCCTGAAATCCTCCAGGCAAGAATACTGGAGTAGGTACCCACTTCCTTCTCCAAGGGATCTTCCTGGCTAAGGTATAACCTTTTATTTATCTTCAGTTATCTTCACATGGACATGATCTTGGATTAAGTCACTGGGTTGAGTTTGACTTGCAATCTAGAATGAATAGTCAAAGGAAGACACTGTTCTTTCTGTAGACAGATCCACCAAATTCTTACTACCCTCTGAATGGTCCAGAAAATCCACACCATTCAAAGTGCTTCAGTGCAACCTTTCAAAGGAGAGAAGAATATCAGCACCGTCCAAGGGTCCAGCACCGTTCTAAGCCCTTGCTACATCCCCCGTCATCCACTTCCCCATAACACAAAGAGGGACATACATTGTCTTTCTCTTTCCAGGGAGAGAAAACCACGGCAGAAGGAGATTAAGTAACTTACCCCAGGTCACACAACCAGTAAATGATGGAGCTGGGATTCAAAATCAAGTATTCAGTTTCCAGGAAATGTCTTCTTGTCCACCACGCTGCCCACCCAGCACCCACTGAATTCTAGGCATTGAACACAGCACCATACACAGCAACCTCATGCAGGAGACAGACAAGAACCCATTCTACAGATGAGAAATCTGGGGTTTACAAAGATTGAGCTTCTTGCCCAAAGCTACCCGCTAGTAAAGGATGGGGATAGACTAGCTCATCTCCAAATCCGTGCATGACAAGGACCCATCTCCACCCTTCTGCTCTCCATCTCAACCAGTCAGCACAAGACCTGGCACATAATAGGCATTCAGTCACTATTAGACAGGGCTTCCCAGATGGCACCATGGTAAAGAACCTGCCTGCCAATGCAGGAGACTCAGGAGAAGAGGGTTCAGTCCTTGCGTTGGGAAGATCCCCTGGAGAAGGAAATCACAACTCACTCCAGTATTCTTGTCAGAAAAATCCCATGGACAGAGGAGTCTGGTAGGCTACAGTCCATGGGGTCACAAAGAGTCAGGCACAACTGAGCAGGCATGCACATTGCACATTGACTATTTGCTGAATGAATGAATAAATGAATGGATAATTTCTTACTACCCTTATTTGGGGCTCTTTCTCTCTTGTATCTCTGTGTCCTCTCCCCATCTTTCTCTCTTAGATCTTTCCTTTTAGCACATGATTCTCATAATCCTGACCCTTGAAAAAAGAGATTTTCTCTTGTCCCTAGATCCTCATGGGGTTACTGATTCCTTTTGATTCCTCTCTCTTTCATTCTTTACATTCATGTTCTTTAAAGATGTGTTTACACTTGTTTCTCCTCCTTCCTCCCTGACCATCAGTCTTGAGCCCTTTGTCATCTGGCTTTTCTTTTCCACCCACGACCATTCCTGCGGGAACTATTCCTTCTAAGGTCACATCCATCATTCATTTGCTCAATCAATATTTATTGAGTGTCTGCTGTATGTGAGGCAAGGCAGCTAGAGCATGGAAAAAGTCGTTCGTGAGCTGTTCACCTCTTACAACTCAGGAAGACACAAATAAAACATGTCAGGAGAAGTGAAATAAGGAATGTGAGTGAGGGCCATAAGTTCCTTGTGAGAGTGACAGCGGTGTCCTGAGTCTGGCAGGCGACCTCTCCTATTGCTGTACAACCCCATAGGAAGCCTGGGGGACCTGGGAAACTGTACCTACATCAGCCGGCTTCCTTGATTACTTCCCATTTCCTTGTATCTGTCTCCAGAAGTTTATATATCCTTTTCTATCTAAATAGGTCTGTTGGCAGTTTTATACCCATCATTATGACAATAATTCTTCCAGTTTCCTCCATCTCCACTAATTTCTTGATAATCCATCCACTCCTTAAATATTGGTATTCCTGAAGCTTCCATTATAGGGATTGCTAAGATCCTTTCAGTGTGTCCACATAGTAAAAATTATTTTCATATTATTAAATCTTTATTTGCCCAAACTTTCATATTCGCATGAGAATATGGTAGAGTTTTCCAAAAACCACATGACATGTTATGATGTCAAATTTAAATGGAACGCATGTTCATATTATATACTCTTGTGTTTTGCAGACCTTTCTAAGGTATCAAGTTTGAGGTATACATATGTTCATTGTCAAAGATTATTTCTGTTTGTCTCACAATTTCCACTGTGTTATTAGCTATCTTTGGTTATATCTGCTTAATAGCTGTAATTTCATTATCATCCAATAAATTGTTCATTTGAAACCCACAAGTTCTCCTTATACTTACTCAGACACATCAAAACTACCCTATGTTGTCCTGTTTTGTAATAATACTTAGAAAATAATTTCAAAATAATTTCTAGAAAATAAAAATATAAAAATTTAAATCTTACCTAAAGTTTTTGTTATTTTATAACTTAGGATGGGGCTTCCCATGTGGCTCAGTGGTAAAAGAATCTGCCTGCCAATGCAGGAGATACAGGAGTCATGGAGACACAGGTTCAATCCCTGGGTCGGGAAGATCCCCTGGGATAGGAAATGGCAACACACACCAGTATTCTTGCCTGGAAAATTTCATGGACAGAGGAGCCTGGTGGGCTGAGACTGCAACAAGTCGAACCCAACTGAGCATGCACTCATTCCCCTTTTAATATTTACTTTAAAGTAAAATATTTACTTTAATATTTACTTTTAATATTTACATAATTTAAAATAAATGAACATTTATAATATATCTGTCTTCTGTTTAGGGATAGAGCATTAGCTTAAAAAAATCTAGACAATTCACCTCCTCCAACCCATAGCTGAAACATCCGTGAGTAAAACTGCTGAGAAAAATGAAACTAACATATCAGACAATTCTGACTCATGGAAGAGAGGAATCTTCTCCAAAGAAACTAGGTAAAAATACAAATAAAACTACAACAAAAAACGAACAAAATTACCTTAGTTCCCTCAGCTTCACAGATGATAATAATTTATCTTTCTGTGTTCTATAGAATACAGCATTTTAGAATATTACTATGGTGACAGTTGAATTGGGATATCTTTATAAGGCCAATCATTTGGAATTTGAAGAAAAAGGAATTACATGAATTAGACATAGACAAAACAAGCGCCTTAAAAGCCAAAAAAAAAAAAGAAAAAAAGAAAAAAAGCAGTTGGCTTATTGCAGTTTTTCATGGTTTAAATGGAAAACTCACTCAAATGTGCTACAGGATAAGTTATCACATTTCATTTCCTGAGGAAGGAAAACGATAGCTCAGGGGCCAGTAAAGCCTTCTACCACTGACATTACTGCATGCCTGCTGGAGGATAAGTCAGCAAAAGAAATCACAGCATTGCCAGTTTCCAACAATACAGTAACCTTTGGCGTCAAAGAAGTTAGTTGCGAACATGAAGACTGAGTCATCCAAACAGATAAGGAACTGCACTTTTGCCTTACAAATTGACAGATATGGCAGGATTTGCAGTTTTGCTTCTATTCCTCTGGTATCAGCACTAACGCATCATCAAAGAAGATCTTGCCACAGGGGTGCTGAAGTATTCAAAGTGCTGACTAACCTACGAATCTTGGCATGTGTTCTTACTGAGAGCACAAATGAACTGATGGGTGAAATGGATGGTCGCTTTGTACAAATTTAAAAAGTGGTACCAAGCTGTACCAACAGCACTTGTTTCTCACTGTTACACACTCATAAATAAAAGCCAATTCACTTATGAACGGTACTGATGAAGCAGGAAAAAAACTGTATTAAACTTATATCCTTTCTAATATTCTGAGTGACAAGATGGGAAATGTGTACAAAGCCACTTCTCTCCAGAAAACAAACCAACCCTTCTGCATTTAATTCATAAGCTGAATCCATACACTTTTCTCAGAAGATGCTATTTTTACTTCAGCGATTGACCTACTGACAAACCTGAAGATGAATGAAGCCAGCCTGTCATTTCAAGAAAAGAAAAATCTTATTGAATTTGTTGCTGGTAATAAAATTTGAGTTTTCAAGTGAAAAAGTAGACATTTAGGAAACTAGTGTCTGTGACACGAGTTTGACAGCTTTCCAACACTTAAAGATGTTTCTGATGAGTTGATAGTGATATTAATGTGTATTTTTAAATATTGGATAATAGAGTGTGCCAATACTGAGAAGGTCTGAGTCAGTCATTGACTGTTTCCCAAATTATTATTATTTACTGATATATTCTGTTACAAAATAATACAGGGGTAAAAGATCCACTTAAATTTCAAGACAGACTGAAAGATTTTAAGGTAACAGAATATGAAAAATTCATTGACATGGCTTCAGATTTCATACCACAACTGATCTTTAAGGAAATGCCACTCACTGGATTTTCAAATAATATCAAAGATGAATATCCAAAATTATCTGAAAATGGTCATCAAAATATTTCTCCCTCCACCAACTACATCTCTGTGTGAGGCTGAGTTTTCTTCATATACTTCAATGAAAGCATCATATTGAAACAAATTGAAAGTGGAAGCAGATATAAGGACATTGCTTTCCATAAACCCAAATATTACAGAAATTTGAAAAAATGTACGATGGCATTTTCTATCTGTAGTTTTGTTTTGGAAGAAAATAGGCATTTTTAATAAAAATTTTATTAATGTTAACATGCAGGGGATTTACTGTTACCATTTAAAATTCATTTATAAATAAATCTTTTTTAATTCCTCTGCTTTCATTCCTAAAATTGCAAATGTTCACAGATACAACCCACACAAACAAAATCTCTCTGAGGTCCTCAGTAATTTTCCTTAGAAGCACTGTTGTATTATATTTAATCCTCACAGCTCAATGACATTCAGTCCAGTTCAGTTCAGTCACTCAGTTGTGTCCGACTCTTTGCGACCCCATGAATCGCAGCATGCCAGGACTCCCTGTCCATCACCAACTCCCGGAGTTCACCCAAACTCATGTCCATCGAGTCGGTGATGCCATCCACCCATCTCATCCTCTGTCGTCCCCTTCTCCTCCTGCCTCCAATCCCTCCTAGCATCAGAATCTTTTCCAATGAGTCAACTCTTTGCATGAGGTGGCCAAAGTATTGGAGTTTCAGCTTTAGCATCAGTCCTTCCAAAGAACACCCAGGACTCATCTCCTTTAGAATGGACTGGTTGGATCTCCTTGCAGTCCAAGGGACTCTCAAGAGTCTTCTACAACACCACAGTTCAAAAGCATCAATTCTTCGGCTCTCAGCTTTCTTCACAGTTCAACTTTCACATCCATACATGACCACTGGAAAAACCATAGCCTTGACTAGATGGACCTTTGTTGGTAAAGTAATGTCTCTGCTTTTCAATATGCTATCTAGGTTGGTCATAACTTTCCTTCCAAGGAGTAAGCGTCTTTTAATTCATGGCTGCAATCACCATCTGCAGTGATTTTGGAGCCCAAAAAGATAAAGTCTGACACTCTTTCCAATGTTTCCCCATCTATTTCCCATGAAGTGATGGGACCAGATCTTCGTTTTCTGAATGTTGAGCTTTAAGCCAACTTTTTCACTCTCCTCTTTCACTTTCATCAAAAGGCTTTATAGTTCCTCTTCATTTTCTGCCGTAAGGGTGGTGTCATCTGCATATCTGAGGTTATTGATATTTCTCCCGGAAATCTTGATTCCATCTTGTGCTTCTTCCAGCCCAGCGTTTCTCAAGATGTGCTCTGCATATAAGTTAAATAAGCAGGGTGGCAATATACAGCCTTGACATACTCCTTTTCCTATTTGGAACCAGGCTGTTGTTCCATGTTCAGTTCTAACTGTTGTTTCCTGACCTGCATACAGGTTTCTCAAGAGGCAGGTCAGGTGGTCTGATATTCCCATCTCTTTGAGAATTTTCCACAGTTTATTGTGATCCACACAGTCAAAGGCTTTGGCATAGTCAATAAAGCAGAAATAGATGTTTTTCTGGAACTCTCTTGCTTTTTCCATGATCCAGCAGATGTTGGCAATTTGATCTCTGGTTCCTCTGCCTTTTCTAAATTGAGTATTACTAATTACTGATCCCAGCCTTTGCTTTGGTCCTCCAGAAGCAAATCCTGAGATGAGGCATTGTCTAAAAGAAGTTTACTAATAAGGCTTTCTAGGAAAACCAGTCAGGAAGTAGAGAAGTGGAACCCAGCATGAAAAGAGGCCAAGGAAAACATTCCTAGAGGGAATCCTGAGGGGTAGGAAAGGAGACCACTCACTCTTCAGATGTCCCTGACTGAGGTTCAAGGGAGCTGAAGACTACACACCTACACCCAGGTATCTCCAGGAGGATATAAATTCTCAGGCAATTCCAGCAATATGTGCATCAGGCAAAGAAAGTTCTGGAAGGCTGAGAGCAGCCCGACAGCAAAGCACCATGTAGGTGCTGGCAAGCTGGAGGGAAGCACGCTGGGATCCATCAACAAGTGGGAAAGGGATTCGAGCAGGCAAGGGCACAGGCAGAATACTGACAGCATCTCAGCATATGCCCATCTCACAGCAGGAGTAAGTGATTTTCCCTCCCACCCAAATATGTCTTACTTCCGTACTATCCATCTTAGTAGAGAAATGCAAATCAAAAGGACAGTGAAGTACCACTTCACACTGGTCATAATAGCGATCATCATCAAATCTACAAACAATAAATGCTGGGGAAGGTGTGGAGAAAAAGGAACCCTCTTACACTGCTGGTGGGAACATAAATTGCACAGTCAGTAAGGAGAACAGCATAGAGGCTCCTTAAAAGACTAAAAACAGAACTACTGTATGATCCAACAATCCCACTCCTGGACATATACCCAGAGAAAATGGTAATTCAAAAGGATACATGAGCCTCAATGTTCAAATTGCAGCAGTGTTTACCAGCCAGTATATGGAAGCACCCTAAATGTCCAGTGAATGGCTAAAGAAGATACAGTACATATACAGAATGGAATATTGCTGCTGCTAAGTTGCTTCAGTCGTGTCCGACTCTGTGTGACCCCACAGACGGCAGCCCACCAGGCTCCCTAGTCCCTGGGATTCTCCAGGCAAGAACACTGGAGTGGGTTGCCATTTCCTTCTCCAATGTATGAAAGTGAAAAGTGAAAGTGAAGTCGCTCAGTCGTGTCCGACTCTGTGCGACCCCATGGACTGCAGCCCACCAGGCTCCTCCATCCATGGGGTTTTCCAGGCAAGAGTACTGGAGTGGGGTGCCATTGCCCTCTCTGGAATGGAATATTACTTAGCCATAAAAAGGACAAAATAATGCCATTTACAGTGATGTGGATGGACTTAGAGATTGTCATACTAAATGAAGTCAGACAGAGAAAGACAAATATCATATGATATTCTTATATATAGGATCTTTTAAAAATGGTAAAAATGAACCTACTTACAAAACAGAAATTGAATCATGGATGTAGAAAACAAATTTACAGTTACCAAGGAGGAAAGGGGAGGATAAATTGGGAGATTGGGCTTGACATATACACACTACTATATATAGACAACTAAAATGAACCTACTGTATAGCATAGGGAACTCTTCAATACTCTGTAATGACCTATACAGGAATAGAATCCAAAAAAGAGTGACATGGAAGCCTGTGCTGAAGTCCATGGGGTCACAGAGTCAGACACGACTTAGCAACTGAACAACTATCTATCTATCTATCTATCTATATATCTCACTTTGCTGTACAGCAGTAATACAACACTGTAAATCAACTATACTCCAATAACAAAATTAATTAATAATTTTTAAAAACCACACTTCCAAGCCTGAACCATAGGTATCACTAAGAATCCTCCACTTCCCTTATCTCCTATTCCCAATAGGAATCAAGCCACCAAGCCCTGCCAATGATACTTGCTTAACATCTCAAGAAAGCATACGCAATACTGGGTGCATTTTATTGTTGTAAAGTTGGGTGAAGAATACAGCTTATTCTACTAGTGAAAGTAGAAATACCACTGATTATAAGTGTTAATCACTCAGTTGTGTCTGACTCTTTGTGGCCCCATGGACTGTAGCCCATCAGTCTCCTCTGTCCACGGGATTCTCCAGGCAAGAATACTGGAGTGGGTTGCCATTTCCTTCTCCAGGGGATCTTTCCAACCCGGGGATTGAACCAGGTCTCCTGCATTGCAGGCAGATTCTTTACCATCTGAGCCACCAGGTAAGCCCATACAACCTACTACTTCCTTCAAACAGCAGATTCTGGAACATCAACATTGAAGGAGTTAGATCCATAGAGTTGGATCCATAGATCCTTAACCCACCATCCTGGTGGACGAGGCAGTAACAAAGAGAAGGATGTGAACTGCTTCTGTACAGGCCATCTCTAAGGAACAGATATAGCCAGACACCCTCAGAGGAACAGTTTCCTTCAACATGCCAGTTATTTTCAATAGAGAAAGGAGGTGTAAGTGAAGCCATATATCTAATTACTCAGAAATCCAATAAAGTTATGAGAAGCATGAAGAAATGATGACAGCAGCTTATTCTCCAGTAAATTTCTTATAGGATGGTTTGGATTTTTTTTTAGTAGAAATTCTTATTTGGGGTGTCAACTTGATAAAGAGGAGAGCACAGAAATGGTTCTCACTGCCACTGTTTTGGTTGATTACTGCAACAGGAACCTCACTCACCTCCCACCTCTGCTCTTTCTGCCTACTTTCAAGGCCACACTCCCAGGAGATCCAGCCACAGAATAAATTATTTCATGCTACCACACTCTACTTAAAATCCTGTGTCACCTCATTGTCTTCAGATGAAATCTAAAGTCCTAAGCCTAGTATATGAGGTTCTTAAAGATCTCCTCTGTCTTTTCAGCCTCAGCCCAGTTGTTTGGTGTTTTGCATTTAATGTTTCTGTTCCTGTCATCTGCTTATGCATGAAACACCTTCTCTCTCCCTCAAACTGACCTGCAACCTGTCCCCCACTGTTCAGTATTCAGCTCAGAGGTCATCTTTACCAGAGAGCCCTATGTGACCTCAGCAGGCTGGCATGCACATCACACCGTCCTGGGATTTCTTGAATACTTGTTAATCATCACAAAAGGACTTTGTACTCATTGAATGTTGGAACCCTGTCCTACTGATCTTTAGACTCTCAAAGATTATCACAGTGCCTGGCACAAACCCAGAGGCAGTGAATGGATGAACAACGGAAAGAAAGTTTCAGGACCCTGGTCAGTTCCCTAGGCCTTCTTTCACTCTGATGGTTCCTGAAGCCATATTGAGTGAGGATTCTGGAGTTATTCTCATCTTCTCTTTGGGACTCTCAACTGCTAAGAATCCCTCCTATCCTATAGGCTGACCTTCGTAGTTCTTACCCACAAGGTTCAATCCTTTATCTGGCTTCACATAAGCTGTGAAAGTGCTGCACTCATATGCCAGCAAATTTGGAAAACTCAGCAGTGGCCACAGGACTGGAAAAGGTCAGTTTTCATTTCAATCCCAAAGAAAGGCAATGCCAAAGAATGCTCAAACTACCACACAATTACACTCATCTCACATGCTAGTAAGGTAATGTTCAAAATTCTCCAAGCCAGGCTTCAGCAATACATGAACCATGAACTTTCAGATGTTCAAGTTGGTTTTAAAAAAGGCAGAGGAACCAGAGATCAAATTGCCAACATCTGCTGGATCATGGAAAAAGCAAGAGAGTTCCAGAAAAACATCTATTTCTGCTATTGACTATGCCAAAGCCTTTGACTTTGTGGATCACAATAAACTGTGGAAAATTCTGAAAGAGATGGGAATATCAGACCACCTGACCTGCCTCTTGAGAAACCTGTATGCAGGTCAGGAAGCAACAGTTAGAACTGGACATGGAACAACAGACTGGTTCCAAATAGGGAAGGAGTATGTCAAGGCTGTATATTGCCACCCTGCTTATTTAACTTCTATGCAGAGTACATCATAAAACGCTGGGCTGGAAGAAGCACAAGATGGAATCAAGATTTCTGGGAGAAATATCAATAACCTCAGATATGAAGATAACACCACCCTTATGGCAGAAAGTGAAGAGGAACTAAAAAGCCTCTTGATAAAAGTGAAAGAGGAGAGTGAAAGCAGTTGGCTTAAAGCTCAACATTCAGGAAACGAAGATCATTGCATCTGGTCCCATCACTTCATGGCAAATAGATGGGGAAACAGTGGAAACAATGTCAGACTTTTATTTTTTGGGGCTCCAAAATCACTGCAGATGGTGACTGCAGCCATGAATTAAAAGACACTTACTTCTTGGAAGGAAAGTTATGACCAACCTAGATAGCATATTGAAAAGCAGAGACATTACTTTGCCAACAAAGGTCCATCTAGTCAAGGCTATGGTTTTTCCAGTGGTCATGTATGGATGTGAGAGTTGGACTGTGAAGAAAGCTGAGCACCAAAGAATTGATGTTTTTGAAGTTTGGTGTTGGAGAAGACTCTTGAGAGTCCCTTGGACTGCAAGGAGATCCAACCAGTTCATTCTAAAGGAGATGAGTCCTGGGTGTTCTTTGGAAGGACTGATGCTAAAGCTGAAACTCCAGTACTTTGGCCACCTCATGCATAGAGTTGACTCATTGGAAAAGACTCTGATGCTGGGAGGGATTGGGGGCAGGAGGAGAAGGGGATGACAGAGGATAAGATGGGTGGATCGCATCACCGACTCGATGGACATGAGTTTGGGTGAACTCCGGGAGTTGGTGATGGACAGGGAGTCCTGGCGTGCTGCGATTCATGGGGTCGCAAAGAGTCAGACATGACTGAGCGACTGAACTGAACTGAACTGAACTGAATTCATCTACTTCCTATTTATAAGCCTAACTCAAGACACTATTATCTCTTTCCTGGGCCATCACAAAAGCCTTCTAAATAGGCTGTTTACTTTTGCTCCCTAATCTGTCTTACCCACAAAAATCAGAGTGAGCTTTTAAACACACAAATCAGCATGGCAGACTAAAGGTGGACACCAAATTATTTGCCACCACCCCCATCAGTAGGTGCAATCTACTTATGCTCCCTTTGCGTCTAGGCTAGCCCAGTGGCTTGTGTTAACTAACAATGAGGCAGAAGTGTCTCTGTGTAACTCCCAGGGCTGGGTCTTGAGTAACAGCAGTAAAAATTTAAGCCATTTATAGAGCCCTGAGAGGTTGATAATGAGGTACTTGACCCACTGATGTGTCACATGGAAAACAATAACAACAACAACAATAATAATAAGGGGTACACACATATATATATATATATATATATATATATATATATATATATATAATGGAATATTACTCAGCTATAAAAAGGAATGAAATTTGGTCATCTGTAGACATGTGGATGGACCTAGAGTCTATCATATACAGTGAAGTAAGTCAGAAAGAGAAAACCAAATATTGTATGTTAACACATATATGGGACTCTAGAAGAATGAAGCAGATGAACCTATATGCAGGGCAAGAATAGAAACATAAACATAGGTAAGGGACTTGTGGACACAGTGGGTGTGGAGGGGAGGGGAGGGTGAACTGGGAGATTAGGATTGATATATATACACTATCCCATGTAAAAGAGATAGCTAGTGAGAACCTGCTACATAGTAGAGGGAGCTCAGTTTGGTGCTCTGTGATGACCTAGAGGGTGGAACGTGGTGATGGAGTGGGAGAAGGTCCCAGAGGGAGGGGATAAAATGTACATACATAGCTGTTTCATTTCATTGTACAGCAGAAATTAAGACAACATTGTAAAGCAACTACACTCCAATAAAAAATAATACCAGCTTCCATTTAAGAAAAGTTCTTAGAAGGCCTAAGACCTTCTTACACATATAAATTTCAACATGTCTTAAGATCCTATAAGGCTGGTAGTATTATCTCTATTTTTCAAATGAGAAGATTGTAGTTCCATAGATTAATTTTCTCAATAAACCAAGAGCAAGCATTGAAATCCTTGCCTAACTGATGCTGACACTCTTGGTCCTTCCTGAAGGAGAATGCTCAAGTCATCTTTCCTTTCTTTTTTCCTTGCCCGTCCCCAAGACCAGATACTAATATTAAGAGACAAGTTCAACTGGGAAGAGATCTTATTTTCTCCAAATTAAAACAATAAGTCAGATGGGTTTCAGATGCCACATTGCATAACAGTGATATTTGTCCCGCCCTAAGAAACTCCCCATGAGTACAAGGGTCAATCCCGTAATAAAAGCCATATGTTAACCAGTGCCCTGAACTCATTTGCTTACTCCCTCCTTCCAAGTTTCATTGCTCTTCAAACCATACTAATGAGGGAGAAAGGGACTGGCACACCTCCATACCTTCAATAATAGCAAAATCTGTGATCAGGGACACTCTTCTGCCTGCTTCCTCCCCCATCACCCCTTCCCCTCCACTACTCCCACCGCTTCTTTCTCGTAAAATGCAGAATGACCTTCTGGCCAGGAAGAATGAAAAGTACTTCAATTCTGTAGGTCAATGGCATTTTTATGAACCCTAAATTATATCAGACAATCATAATCTTGCCTTTAGGTCAAAGAATGCAAAATTATGCCTCCTCCAAATCAATTTAATCTATAATTTAAATTACTGACTGCTCAAGGGGGCCAGCGCCATGGTGATAGTCACAGGGCAATGCAATCAGCCTCAAGGATGCTGAGCGTTGGCACTTCTCCCAACTACATAAGCTGGGTTTGCTGTGCCTAAGCTATTTATTTATCATGTTACTGGCACACACACACACACACACACACACACACATGCACACGCACAAAAGTGGATGGCAAAGGATGAGATGGTTAGACAGCATCACTGACTCAATGGACATGAATTTGAGCAAACTCCAGGAGACAGTGGAGGACGGATGAGCCTGGCAGATTACAGTCCATGGGGTTGCAAAGAGTCGGTCACAACTTAGCGACTGAACAACAACAACAAATCAATATAAATCAACAAAACAAACATCACACCCACTTCACCTGATTAAAAGCCCATGCGTCTTAGGGGCTTCTGATTGACCTTGGAATAAAAACTAGACATCTGAAGCTAGTTCAGAAAGCACCTCCACCTCCCCCAGGCTTTTCCTCCCTTTCTGCACATCTACCACGCTGGCTGTCTCCACACGCCTTGTATTTATGTGCCGTCCATCTTCACCCATGCAAAGAACTTCTCACTGCTCCCACCTTCTTCAGTCTGACAAACTCCAGTCTATGTTTCAGGTCACAGCTCAAAAATCACTTTGGCGAGGAGGCTTCCCTGACTCTGACCCATTGACCAGATGAGGTCCCCTACTTTATACTCTCGGAGTTTCTCAACCTTTCCCTGTCATGACAAACATGGCACTTTGCTGTTTGTATTTACACTAAGTTCCACTGGACCATAAGTTCCGTGAGGGTAAAGGTTGTATCCTTGATAGATAACAAATGCCTCGCACCTAGATAAATGGATATTATTTGTCTCTAGCAGAAGCCCTCAAAATGTGGTCCCCAGACCAGCAGCATAACATCCCCCAGAGACTTGTCAGAGATGCAGATGCTCTGGTTTTATCCCAGACTTACAGAATCAGAAACTCTAAGGGCAGGCCAGAAGGCAGTGCTTTTAGCAAGCTCTCCAAGCAATTTTGATGTGCACTGAAGTTTGAGACCCATTGGTCTTTTTAGAAAATTAATTAACTGAAGTATAGTTGGAGGACTTCCCTGGTGGTCCAGTGATTAAGCATCTGCCTTGCAGTGCAGGGGAGAACTAAGATCCCACATGCCTTGAAGTGACTAAGCTTTTGAATTGCACCCACATGCCACAACCTCTGAGCCCCTGTGCTACGGAGCCCAAGTGCCACAACTGGAGAGCTCATGTGCTGCAACTATTAAAGCCATCAATTCGGTCAGTTCAGTTCAGTTCAGTTGCTCAGTTGTGTCTGACTCTTTGCGACGCCATGGACTGCAGCATGCCATGCTTCCCTGTCCTTCACCAACTCCCGGAGCTTGTTCAAACTCATGTCCATCGAGTTGGGGATGTCATCCAACCATCTCAGCCTCTGTTGTTCTTTAGATCATGAACTAAAGCAACACATGCAATCCAAGATCCCATGTACTACAACCTGGAGAAGAAAACAGCAATCCACTCCAGTATTCTTGCCTGGAGAATTCCATAGACAGAGGAGCCTAGCGGGTCCATGGGGTTGCAAAGAGTTGGACACGACTGAGCAACTGAGTACCAGAGGTACTCAGAGGTAGCCAAAAAAAAAAAAAAAAAGTTAAAAAAATGAAATATACTTGGTTTGCAATATTGTGTCAGCTCCAGGTGTACAGTTATTCAGATATGTGTGTGTGTGTATGTTATTACAAAATATTGAGCATACTTCCACATGCTATATAGTAAGTCTCTGTTGGTTAACTATCTCTGTTGTTCAGTTGCTCAGTCATGTCCGACTCTTTGTGATTCCATGGACTGTAGCCCACCAGGCTTCTCTGTCCATGGGATTCTCCAGGAAAGAATACTGGAGCGTGTTGCTGATTCCTTCTCAAGGGGATCTTCCCAGATTAGGGATCGAACCCATGTCTCCCATACCGGAAAGCAGATTCTTTACAACTAAGCCACCTGGAAAGCCCAAACTATTTACATCTGAACAGCACCAAGAATCAGTGATCTTTAATACGAAGGCACTCACACTGGAACAGGTAAAATTTAACCCTGCTCAACCACGAAAGGCAAGACTGGAACCAATGGGTCGATATCCTTTGCAGGCTGATTTTGGATAAGGGACAGGAGGGATTTTCCCCCAATCAGCCAAGTTTCATAATAGAATGCCCCTGAGAAAGAGAGCAGGGCACACCAGGCCCTTAGCTGTGCAGGTACATTTTCATTTTCTACTTTAGAGTTACACTCAATAAACGGTGACTTGAATGGTGGAGAAGAGACTGCTGAGTCAGATAATACCAGCTGTCACGTTCCTGTTCATCTCAAAGACTCCTGGAGGCACCTCAGGTGTGCCTCAGTTCAGTTCAGTTCAGTTGCTGTCATGTCCAACTCTTTGCGACCCCATGGACTACAGCACGCCAGGCCTCCCTGTCCATCACCAACTCCCAGAGCTTACTCAAACTCATGTCCATTGAGTCAGTGATGCCATCCAACCATCTCCTCCTGTCGTCCCCTTCTCCTCCTGCCTTCAATCTCTCCCGGCATCAGGGTCTTTTTCAATGAGTCAGTTCTTTGCATCAGGTGCCCAAAGTATTCAAATTTCAGCTTCAGCATCAGTCCTTCCAATGAATATTCAGGACTGATTTCCTTTAGGATGGATTGGTTGGATCTCCTTGCAGTTCAAGGGACTCTCAAGAGTCTTCTCCATCATCAAAGTTCAAAAGCACACAGAGTTGTGCCTACTCTGAAGATTTAAAGGAGCATAATGAAGCTTGGAGGGGCTTAGGTAAAACATCTTTTAATGTTGAACAAATACAACAAAAACCATCAACAGTCCTCTACCCAATTTCAGGAGAAGCTAAGCCATAAGGATTTTATAAATGGCTCTAAATTTTAAAAACACAATTAAATCTAAATGGGAAGCTGGTTGACTGAACAAAGAAAGTCCACGTCCAGGATGTCTGAACAGGAGAAGCTGCTGTTATTGGAAATCAAAAGAAGAGTGTTCCCTGTGAAAGGTGCATTTATGTGCTGTCCCCTAATTGGAGCCGGCTGAATAGATAATCGTTTGGAGTGGAAATGATGTCAGAAGTCCTGCAGTCAAATTGGAGAAAGATGTAAAATCTGATTGAAGTGACTAAGATCTTTGAACACCTCCTGACAACAATCAACAGATCTACTCCCTATTTAGAAACTGCAATTCACACCACTGCCATACAGATTGCAGAATGGTTCCCTTTTGACTTCGAACTTAGAGTTAACTCACTATGTTGTCTAGAGTACTTGACTCTGAAAGGGTCATGACTGACACCACAGAAGGCAAAGGATTCCACACAGTGTGGGGTCACTGTTTGTCCCTGAAATAGACGGTTCAGTGATGATCCCATCTAACTGATGTCTTGCTTTCATGTAAAGGCCTTGAAAAGTGATGATCAGACTCTTAATACATCCATCATTCCCAGATGTCTTTGTGTCACGGTTTTGAATGGATGATCCAGTCCTTTCCACATACTGCTACCATTCATTTATCAACAAGAAAGAACTATGTGAGATTTCCTTGGTAGCCCAGTGGTTAAGACTCTGTGCTTCCACCACAGAGGGTGTGGATTCAACCCTTGGTTGGGGAATTAAGATCCTGCATGTTGTGCACTGTGGCCAAAAAAAAAAAAAAAAAGAGCTATGTTAAGTACGTAGCTTAGAGTCTCAATAACTTTCTTGATTTCTCTCTGGATGAAATGCTTTCTTGCTTCATCTTAAAACTTAAACCCTTTGTTCATATCTTTATCATAATAAAAACACAAATTTGGAAAATTTATGGTTCAGTTCAGTTCAGTTCAGTCACTCAGTCATGTCCGATTCTTTGCAACCCCATGAATCGCAGCATGCCAGGCCTCCCTATCCATCACCAACTCCCAGAGTTCACTCAAACTCATGTCCATCGAGTCGGTGATGCCATCCAGCCATCTCATCCTCTGTCATCCCCTTCTCCTCCTGCCCCCAATCCCTCCCAGCATCAGAGTCTTTTCCAATGAGTCAACTCTTCACATGAGGTGGCCAAAGTACTGATTATGGTTACCAAAGGGGAAAGGGGGCTGAAAAAATAAGTTTGTGATTAACATATACACGCTACTATATATAAAATAGATAACCAACAAGGACCTACTGTATAGCACAGAGAAACATATTCAATATTTTGTAGCAACCTATAAGGGGGAAGAATCTGAAAAGGAGATATATATATAAGTACATGGTATATATATGCATACATAATTGTTTCCTATTTTTAATTCATATTGACACATGCTCCAAATCTGTGTGGTGTTTTGAGTTTGGTTTTTGAAGTACAGTTGTGTTAGTTTTAGATGTAAGAAAAGTGATTCAGTTATACACACACACACATGTATATATATACCTGAATTGCTCTGCTGTACACCCAAAACTAACACAACTATTCTTCAAAAAACAAAATTAAAAAAACCTCACAAATCTGGAGCATTTGTCAATATGCACTAAAAATAGGGGAAAAAATAACAATTTCAAGGAAAAAAATGAAAATTCAAATCTGTAAGGATCACAAATGTTAAAGAAGAATAATAATTATGTGTAAAGTTTAAAAATAAAATAAAATTGAAGAACAACAACAACAAAAAAAATTATGTTAAGGAAAAATGAAAATTTGTCCCTGTATATACAATCTCTCCTGAATGTATAAAAATAGGCCAAAGCAAAAGACTAAAAACGTGCCAAACAAACTGAGACGGAGATAGTTTGATTGATGGGATCACAAGAGATTTAAATTTTCTTCTTAATTTTCTCTTATTATTTATCAGGTTATAACAATTCATACCGTGTGACTGTGGTGTAGGGTTAGATCAACAGCAAAAGAAAGACAACCCTGAAACAAACCCATAGGTACAAAAAAATGATACAAGACACAGCAGGTCACTGAAGAAAGGGGGGCCTTGTGCCCAAGAGGGAATATAGTAAGTGATGCGGAAATAGTGGGCTCTCCAGAGGAACAAGACAAAACTCAATCTAAATATCACCATATACAAAATTCAACACCTTACACCATATCTTTTGGATTTAAGAATCAAATGGGAAAAGCCAAATTTCAAACTGTTAGAAGAAAATACAGGAAAATCTCATTATAGTCTGGAGACTGGGAAAGATTTTTCAAAGATATATACTAACTTTAAAAAGAAAAAAACTGGTCATTTACTTCCATTAAAGCTAGGATCATTCTATAAAAATTCACCTCACTCAGTCGTGTCTGACTCTTTGCAAGCCCATGGAGTATACAGTACATGGAATTCTCCAGGCCAGAATACTGGAGTGGGTAGTCTTTCCCTTCTCCAGGGGATCTTCCCAACCCAGGAATCGAACCCAGGTCTCACGCATTGCAGGTGGATTCTTTACCATCTGAGCACCAGGGAAGCCCAAGAATACTAGAGTGGGTAGCCGATTCCTTCTCCAGCAGATCTTTCCAGCCCAGGAATCGAACCAGGTCTCCTGCATTGCAGGCGGATTCTTTACCAGCTGAGCTACCAGAGAAGCCCCCAAATTTACCATAACATGTGAATTTGAGCTATAAGTTGTAAGAAGATGTTTAACATATATAAATCAATAAGAAAAAAGACAATCTTAGAGAATGACCGTCTGAAATAGGGGGCAGAGAAGGCTTCCCCAAGAAAGCAACATTTGTGATTTTAATGAGGCAGGCTTCTCTACAGGGGGAGAAAGTTCAATTAAGAGGAGTGTTGAAGCCCACTCATTAAGCAGACCTAAGCTCTGTTCTTCAACAACCTTTGTGTCAGTTATAAACATGATATTTGCATCTTTATCAACCTCACTTCTGGTTCATTACTCAACTGGTTCCAAGCTGGGGTGGGTAAAAGAGAGGGAATGGTATTATTTATTAGACTCAAATCCCAACAGAAAAGAACCTGACTTTTATTCTGGATGGTTTTGAACAAGTATGACATGACCTGACTTCAGTTTTTGTGAAGTTCATCCTGGTGGCTCTATGGAGAATAGACTCAGGGGCAGAGATGAAAGCTGAAAGATCATTAGTCGACTTTCACCAAACCCAGAGCAGGCAGCAGGGTGGCTTGGTGACAGGAGTGGAGGGATAATAAGCCATCACAGCCAAAGGAGTGTGGTATTGTATTGAATAGGGGAGGCAGGGGAAGGGCGACCAAAGATGAGACCTAGAATTCAATCAAAATGAAAATAATAGTGGATATGAAGTGTCTTAAAGATAGAGGTGCTAATTCATAATGGCTCTATATATGGCTAATTCATAATGACTCAAATATAGATATATATAATTTTATCATATATTATTATACATTGTATATATTATTTATATAAAGAGGGTATTTCTATATATGCATTCATACTGATGCTGAAGCTGAAGCTCCAATACTTTGGCCACCTGATGCAAAGAGCTGACTCATTGGAAAAGGCCATGATGCAGGGAAAGATTAAGGGCAGGAGGGGAAGGTGGCGACAGAAGATGAGATGGTTGGATGGCATCACCATCTCAATGGACATGAGTTTGAGCAAACTCCAGGAGATAGTGAAGGACAGAGAAGCCTGGCATGCTGCAGTCCAAGGGGTTTCAAAGGATCAGACATGACTTAGCTACTCAACAACAGTATACATGTATTATGCATATAGTGCTTAGGTGCTCAGTCGTGTCTGACTCTTTGTAACCCCATGGACTGTAGCCTGCAGGCTCCTCTGTCCACAGAACTTTCTAGACTCCAGTATTTTCAAAAATACTGGAGCAGGTTGCCATTTCCTAGTTCAGGGGATCCTCCCAGCCCAGGGATGGAACATGCATCTGTCTCTTGTGTCTCCTGCGAGGCAAGCAGATTCTTTACCACTGCACTGCATGGGAAGCCCATATATGATACTTATATACATAAACATGATCAGGTCTTATCTGATATTTAGAGCAGGAGGATGGAGAGAATCTATTTTGTGGTGATGCAATAAGAAAACGCAGAGAACGTAAACATTTCCTTTTAAGAGAACAATGCCAACCTTCTGCTTGCAGTAATTAATTTCTCTCTGCCTGGGTCATCGGAAGCTGCTTTCAACTCACTCGGCAAGATTTCCTGTAGGTCTGCTCATCACTCACGAACATTTTATCCTTAAAACCGGCAGCCTCAACCTAGTGCAAATATGACATTTATGTCCAAATTGAATGTGCATAAAATGTCATCCTACCCTCAGCCCAGCACAGCAACTTCCAATTATATCATGTTTTAAGGGGTGATGACAAATGCAGGAGAGATCGCCCAGTGGTCTTTGCTAAGATTACAGAATGGGAGCATTTGGATTAAATCACAGCGTGTCGAGGGCATTCTGACTTCAGGGGCGGAACAAGACTTTGATTAAGCCACCAATGGGTGGCTTCTTCAAAAGGATCATGGCGGGGCTGGGTTTCACCCACAGCTTTTGTACCTTTTATGGTCCACACAGACCCTATAAAGCAGAAGATCAAGAATTATGTTCCAAGAGCTCTTAATTAGGCTGGCAGCAAGGCCCCAGGCTGTAGGGAAGAGATGGTTATTTTGTGAGGTGTCATATCTGAGCATTACTTTAGCAAATAACCCTGACTGCCTGGGGCCGGATCCTGGTCAGCCACGGGCAGCTGCACCACTTTGGACAAGTGTTTTCAGAATCCTGTGCTTCAGTTTCTCCATCTGTTAAATGTGAACACTAATCCCATCTACTTCCTTACTAATCGTGAGGATTAAAAAGGATGACTTGCATAAAATACTATGTCTTGATGGGCTGGGGCAGTTGTAACAAACCACTGTGGACCAGGGGCCTTAAACAGTAAAAACAAACTGTTATTCTTCTATGTTCTGGAGAGCAGAAGTCTAAGCTGAAGCTTCCAACAGATTTGGTATCTGGTTCACAGATGTTCTTCTTGCCGCTTCCTCATGTAGTAGAAGGGCCAAGGGGGCTCTCTGGGGTCTCCTGTATAAAGCGTTAATCTCATTCATGAGGCTCTGCCCTCACGATCTGCGTTGACTGCATGCTGAGTCACTTCAGTTGTGTCCGACTCTTTGCCAGTCAATGGATTGTAGCCCACCAGGCTCTTCTATCCATGGCATTTTCCAGGCAAGAATACCCGAGTGT
Source organism: Bubalus kerabau (assembly GCF_029407905.1). NCBI lineage: Eukaryota > Metazoa > Chordata > Mammalia > Artiodactyla > Bovidae > Bubalus > Bubalus kerabau. Next base: position 108,173,778 of record NC_073630.1, read on the forward strand.
GTTGCCATGCCCTCCTCCAGGGGATCTTCCCAACCCAGGGATCGAACCCACATCTCTTATGTCTCCTACATTGGCAGGTGGGTTCTTTACCACTAGTGCTACCTGGGAAGCCCCCTTATGACCTAATCACCTCTTAAAGGCTCCACCAGCACACATCAGCATATTGGGGTTAGGTTTCAACAGATGAATTTTGTAGGACACAAACATTCGGGGTATAGCACACCAGAAGAGTCCCTGATGCACACTGTACATTTAACAAAGACCAGTAGTACTGGCACCCCACTCCAGTACTCTGCCTGGAAAATCCCATGGATGGAGGAGCCTGGTGGGCTGCAGTCCATGCTAAGGGTCAGACACGACTGAGCGACTTCACTTTCACTTTTCACTTTCATGCATTGGAGAAGGAAATGGCAACCCACCCCAGTGTTCTTGCCTGGAGAATCCTAGGGATGGCGGTGGGGTCGCACAGAGTCAGAGACGACTGAAGTGACTTAGCAGCAGTAGTAATATTATCTTTAAGTAGGACCACCTGCCTTAACTCTATTACTTTCCCTGGCACACAGTAGGGACAAAATAACCATTTGTTCCAAGGACAATGAATGAATTGTCATCACACTCTCACCTTCAGTTTCCTCACAGGTACAAGGGGACAGTAATGTCACCTCCCAAGGCTGTCACAAAAATGAAATAATAAATGCAAATAAATGGTAGCTCATAAAATGAACTTTAAAAGCCTTATTCACTGAACTAAGAACAAAATCAGGGACCAATGCAAAGAGACAACCTATGAAATGGGGAGAAAGTATTTGCAAATGTTGTGACCAAAAAGGGCTTAATTTGCAAAGTATACAAAGAGCTTATACAACTCATTAACAACAACTACAACAACAGAAAAAAAACAGTCAAAAAATGGGCAGAAGACCTAATAGACATTTCTCCAAAGAAGACATACAGATGGCCAATAGGCACATGAAAAGATGCTCAACATCACTAATTATCAAAGAAATGCAAATCAAAACTATGGTGAGGCACGACTTCACACCAGTCAGAATGGCCATCATTAAAAAGTCTCCAAATAACAAGTGCTGACAAGGGTGCAGAGAAAAGGGAACCCTTCTACACTGTTGATGGAAATGTAAATTGTGCAGAGCCACTGTGGAAAATAATATGGACATTCCTTAAAAACCTAAAAATAGAGTTTCCATGTGATCCATCAATCCCACTCCTGGGCATATATCCAGAGAAAACTCCCAATTTGAAAAGATACATGCACCCCAGTGATCATAGCAACACTACTTACAACAGCCAAGACATGGAAGCAACCTAAAGGTACACCTACAGAGGAATGGATAAAGAAGATTGGTATATAAACATAATGGAATATTACTCAGTCATAAAAAAGGATGGAGTAATGCCACTTGCAGCAATATGGATGGATTTAAGAGATTACTATACTGGGTGAAGCAAGTCAGAAAGAGAAAGACAAATACATAATATCACTTATATGTGGAATCTAAAATACGATACAAATGAAACTTATTTACAAAACAGAATCACAGACATAGAAAACAAGCTTACATTTACCAAAGGGAAAAACGAGTGGAGGAGGGAAAAATTAGGAGTTTGAGATTAGTAGATACAAATTACTACATATAAAATAGATTAAAAAGGTCCTACTGTATAGCACAGGGAACTATATTCAATATCTTATAAAAAACAGGATGGGGAACACATGTACACCCATGGCGGATTCATGTCAATGTATGACAAAACCAATACAATATTGTAATTAGCCTCCAAAAAAATAAATAAAATAAAAAAATAAAAAGCATAATGGAAAAGAAAATAATATGAAAAGAAGAGAATATGAAAAAGAACATATATATATATATATATATAGTGTGTGTGTGTGTGTGTGTGTGTGTGTGCGTGCATGAATATTTGAATTGCTTTGCTGAACACCAGAAATTAATACAACATTGTAAATAACCTATAGTTCAAGAAAAAAATTTTGAAAATCAGGGACACTTCCCACTTGCTTGTCTTTACAGTTTAAAATGCAAATTTGTTTAAGTTTCAAATGAACAGGCTTGCATTTTAAACAGTGAAACAAGATTGTTTGTTTGTGTTTGTTTATTTCTCTCTGGGAGGGAATGATGCCTACTTCATAGGGTCATTATGCAGAGTGAGTGAATCAGTGCAAGGGAAACCTGGCCTGTAGGAGATGGAGAATTCCCTTCACCAAAGAAACAAACCGATAAACAACAGATCCTGCAAGGAATCGGAGCTGTCCGTCTCCATCTCCCTCCCTCTTCCGCCTGAATCTCATAGGCCTGTGGGCACAGCATGGTGACCTCCTGTGGTCTGAGCTCCGTCACTGGAGGGGAGCTGGTCCTTCCGGTCACCCCACTGTGGGCAAGGCCACTTCTGGTGGTTGCTGATGCTACTTTTGCTCCCCAAGTGGCAGCTCTACATCCAGACACTTCAAGTTTGGGGGAAGCTCTCCTTCTCTCTGTGCTCAGCCTTGTCCAACTCTTTATGACCCAATGGACCAAAGTCCACAAGGCTCCTCTATCCATGGGTTTTTTCGGGCAAGAATACTAGAGTGGGTTACCATTTCTTTATCCACTTCTCTCTCTCTACCAGAGTTACAAATTGTATCCATTAGCACTGGACCAGAATAGCCTTCACTTTTAATTTCTTACAAGAAACCCATGGAAGAGGTCTGAGGAATAATGGGTATTTGTGAGAGTGGGGAAGGGTGGTCAATGGGCAAGTGAGTTCACTGGGTTAAAAAATTTTAAAATGGTTTTCTCAGAGCCTTTGCACACCACCTTTCACATGACTCCTGGAGCGGAGATAGAAGAAGAATTTCTAAAGCTTACTTAATCAAAATACACTCTTGTACACTGTGTAACGTGTAACTGTGTCCCAAGGAACAGATTTAAGACTGTATTAAATGCCCATTTATCTGCTGTTGAATATCCACCAGTGGCTACTGCAGGGTTGGGCACATGACTGTGAACTCCACATCCCATCTCTGCCTTCATGGAGTCTAATGTCTAACAAGGGAATGACTGGCAAGTCAATAAAGCCCCAAGTGGAGTTCATAATACACACTTGTAAGGATGCAAAAGCACAGGAGTTCAGGTTTAGTCTGAGGTGAGGGCAAGAAAAATCTCCAAGGAAAAGGAAGGGTTTGGGATTTTTGATGTAAGACCGGCTAAGGTTTGAACATACAGAGATGGTGGAGCAGAAAGGATAGCAGGGCCCAGGACAAGAAGGCTAGAGCAGACAGGCCTGGGCTGTCATGCAGGTCTAAGGACAGACGAGGTGAAAAGCAAGATATGCACAACGGGTTAGGACATCCTGGGAAAGGCTTGATGAGGAGAGGGAAGGGGAAAAGGGGGGTGGGACAGCTATGTGGCTGTTGTCCATAATCATAACGATAAAATATTTCTACTAGCATATTTGAGCACCACTTCATTTTAACCACTGTTAACTGGTATTTGACATTTCAGATCTAGTTTAGACCTCCCAAGTACCCTCTGACATAGGGTATCCAACCCCTACAGCTTAGTGAGGTGGTTAAGAGAAAGAACTTTGGAGGCAGAAAGACCTGGGCTTAAATCTGGTTCCACTAACTACTGGTGTGTGACACTGAGCAATTCACTTAACTTCTCTGAAAGTGTTAGTTGCTCAGTCGTGTCTGATTCTTTGGGACCACACAGACTATGGCCCACCAGACTCCTCTGTCCATAGAATTCTCCAGGCAAGAATCTGGAATGGGTAACCATTCCCTTTTCCAGAGGATCTTCCCGACCCAGGGATAGAACCTGGGTCTTCTGCATTGCAGATAGATTAGTTACCATCTGAGCCACCAGGGAATCCCTAACTTCTTCGAACCTTAATCTATAATCTGTCTCCTGGTATTGTTGGGAGCTGACAGAAAACATGAAAAGTGCTTAGCAGTGCACCTAGCATTTAGAAAGTACTCGATAAATACACAAAGATTGAAGAAACCAAGGTTCAGAAAGCATGAGGACTTGTCTGAGGCTACATGGCTAATAAACAACAGAGCAGGCATTTGATCTGCAAGCTACCAGACACCAAAGTCAGTGATCACTCCAGAATGAACTGACTGCACTGTGATAATGAATGATGATGATAAATAACTAATATTCATTGAATGCTGGCTCACTGCTCTGAGCACTTTCTGTTGTTGTCGCTCAGTCCTGTCTGACTCTGCAGTCCCACAGACTGCAGCACACCAGGCTTCCCTGTCCTTTACCATCTCCTGGAGCTTGCTTACACTCATGTCCATGGAGTTGGTGATGCCATCCAACCATCTCATCCTCTGTCGTCCCCTTCTCCTCCTGTCTTCAATCTTTCCCAGCAACAGGGTCTTTTCCAATGAGTCGGCTCTTTTGCATCAAGTGGCCAAAGTATTGAAGCTTCAGCTTCAGTATCAGTCCTTCTAATGAATTTTTAGGGTTGATTTCCTTTAGGATTGGATGGTTTGATCTCCTTGCTGTCCAAGGATCTCTCAAGAGACTTCTCCAGGACCACAGTTCAAAAACATCAATTCTTCAGTACTCAGCCTTGTTTACAGTCCAATTCTCACACCCATACATGACTACTGGAAAAACCATAGCTTTGACTATACAGACCTATGTATTATTGTCCAACCTCTGCAACAATCCTATGAAGCAGGCACAATTATTATATCCATTGAACAGATGAGGAAACTGAGGTCCAGGATGGTGAGATGACTTGAAAAGACATGCTCGCTATCCTGAAAAAAAGGAAATGGCTCATTGCAGAGTGATCCAGGGGTCATCCCATGTTCATCTTTGCTGAACTGCAGTGCTGAATTGGCCTCTTTGTTAGGTGACCCATGCCTGGAGCTATGGAAGGGGGATGTCTCAGCGCTCAAGCCATTGGCCCCAACCAGACTCCATTTCTTTCCTCAAATGCACTTAGAGAACCTACATTTGCATACGTAGGCTGGAGATTCAGTCAGCGACATTATGCCTTTGTAACAAGATGCTATTTTCAAGGAAATGGCTGCTAGATTACGTATGTGCTGAGCTGTGGGCGTGTGTTTGACATTTTAACTTTCCAATGAAAGCGCTTCAATGATGCATAATTTAAGCCTTCTAGGAAATGCGAAGTTACACCCACATCAGGCAGTCAGTCTCTAAAATTCACATATTTGACCAAAATTCCTTGCATCGGCAACATGAAACATATTGTCCTTGGAGAAGTAAGGACAAACATATTGTCCTTGGGGCGAAGATGAAATGGCCTGGGTTTTTGAAGTAGACATTTGGGAGGGGCCACAACTTGATTCTATTTCTTTTTAGCCTTTCAACTCTGCACAATTCTTTAAAGTTTCCAAATTATTTTCTCCTATGTAGAATGTTGTTGTTGTCGTTCAGTTGCTCAGTCATGTCTGATACCTTACGACACCATGGACTGCAGCACACCAGGCTTCCCTGTCCTTCACTGTCAAACTCATATCCATTGAGTCAGTGATGCCATCCAACCATCTCATCCTCTGTCTTCCCCTTATCCTCCTGCCCTCAATCTTCCCCAGCATCAGGTGGGGAATTTTTCCCATGAGTCTGCTCTTTGCATCAGGTGGCCAAAGTACTGGAACTTCAGCTTCAGCATCAGTCCTTCCAATGAATATCATTGGCTGATATTTATGTCCTTTATGACTGACTGGTTTATCTCCTTGCTGCCCAAGGGACACTCAAGAGTCTTCTCCAGCTCCACAGTTCAAAAGCATCAATTCTTCGGCACTCAGCCACTTCCAAAAGGTTTATAATAAAAAGGTATGATAATGCAGATGAAGGATCTAGCATGGAGACCAGCACTTGATAGGTGTTCAATGTAAACTATGGCTACTATGATTATTATATGGTCATTATCTGTCCAGTTCCATTTAACAACCTTTTATTGAGTGACATGGTGAATTACACATAATGTAGTCAGTTCTCTAAAAAGTCAAAAAGGCAAGAGACAAGGGGAAGAAAGGCTGGTCTTTGCCTCCTTGTAACATAAGAATGGGTGGAAATAAAGCAATTTCATGAGATTTTTCTCTTGAACACTGTTATTCCTCTCATCGTCCTCAGAATTTTGACTGTTGGTTGCCTCCATCAAGAAATGTAAACTTGCCTTTCTTATACCTAATCTCCCAATCTCTCTCTCCTTCTATCCATTTTCCTGTCAATGTCTCAGTCCAGACACGCATCTCCTCTGCCCTGAACCTCTTGTTCTACAGAAGCACTGAGGGGTGGATGCTGGGAGAAAGAGAGAGCATGATGGACAAGGAGGAGGGACCGTGAGGAGAAGAAGCACCCAACTGGGCTGGACTTTGAAAATCAATCAAAGACATTGGGGTTTTTTCCTCACAGAGGCAATGAGGTTGTGGGGTAAGGGTGGGAGGGAAAGTCATGAACATCTCACAGAGGGGAGGCAGTAATTTCTGAAAATGGAATTTAATGAAGATTGCTAGTGAGGCATCACAATAATTGGTCAGACACTGAACAACACAATCATATTAAGTGGAAGGGATTGATTTGGATGACTCAAGCCAAGATTAGACTCTCTCATCTCTTTCCAACCCACCATGAGATGATCAATGAATTCTTAAATGGATCTTCCTTCCTGTCCTACCTCAATGACCAGGCATTGGAAGTCACAGGTGGGAATCCAAAGACAGAGCTTGACCAGGGAGCCTGGGGGCTCTTGTAGCATCAGAGACAGAGCTCTAGTTTGAAGCCAGAATTATGCCTAAAAGTCCCACCGCATGAGTGATTCAGTTATTTAGTCTTGCTGGGGCTCAGTTTTCTCACCTGTAAGTGGGGAAATTTCTCATGACTGGTGTGAAGATCAAAGGTCATAACAACTACAAAATGCTGTGTATACAGTAAGAACTCAGTAAATCATGTGTGACACTTGGTTCTCCTCCAGAACAGAGATCATGATTTGTTCTTATTTATCTCTATATCACCAGTGTTTGATTATCGTTCATTCTACTCAGCAATACCTAGTTGTCCTTCCTTCCTAGGTACGTGGTAGAAACATGTTTCCTGACCCCCTTGTGATTGGACAGAGCCCTGTAACTCACCCTGAGCTGTGACCAGAGATGGATATTTCTTGTTTGGGAGCTGAGCTTCCTTTCCCTCTGGCCCACCATGGATGATACGTCTCCATATAGCATCAACCTACAGGCCTGGATCCCTGTGAAAAACAGGACCCTCTGCCAGGCCAGGCTGGATGAACTGTAGCACGAACAACACACAGACCTTTGCTGTTTAGAGACCGTGAGAAGAGGGGGCTGTTTGTTACTGCAGCATAGCTTAGCCCATCCTGACCAATACAGCAAGGCCTGTAACATCATAGCAACTCATAGCAACTCACATAATGTTTTGTTTTTGAACAAATGTACATAACAGGAATTGGGGATTAAAAAGTGGGGAGCTGGAGGGAGAAAAAAGGAAGGAATTACAGGAAGTATCCAGATGAGAGACAACAAATACACAACCAATGTCACATGGCTAGAAAAATAAAAGCCTATTTCTCATTCTGGTTCTGCTCTCACTAGTCTGAGCTGGCATAAGTGGCAGGATCAGCCTGGGGCATATCAAACAGGCTTTAGTTCTCCAGGAAGTTGGAGAAGATGGAGACAGAGTGGGAGATGACAGGGGTCAGGATAGGGGCTGTGGGGTAAATATTTCAGTCTGTGGGACACATAGCTACTTAAGTTTGCTTTGGTCATGTGACAGCAGATACACACAACACATAAAGAAATGAGCATGGTTGTGTTGCAATAAAAATTTATTTACAAAAACAATAGGCACATCAGATTTGTTCCATGAGCCAGTCTGCCAACCCATCAACACGGAAAACCAGAACCACCTAAAGAAGTTAAGAATCAAGTGGATCAAGAATGGGATGAATCTGCCATGGCACTTTGACCCAGGTGGAATGAACAATATAAAGGGAATTAAAGAGAAAAGAGGAAGCAGAGAATACAGCCAATGAAACTCAAAGATGAAGGCAACCCAGGCCCAACCCCCAACCTCCTCTTCTTCCTGAGCCCTGGCTCAGGCTCTTCCTTATGTGTGTGTCTGTCTTCATGGGGGCAGAACAGTTCTGATGGATGCTGTCTCGTCTCTGCAGAAACAGATCTGGGTTTCTGGAAAGGTTCCACAGATGGGCCTTCCACCTCCCCCTCCACAACTGTTCCCACTCTGCTCGTGTGTGCATGACTCACCATCAGTCATTTCAATTACCAAGGCCTCCATTTGCCAGCCCCTCCATCTGCCAGGGCTCTCCCTTGCCAGGTCACCAGCCACCCTGAGAAGTAATGTCTCTGCTATGAGCTCAGGACTAGAGAACTGTGACAATCTCTCCAAGCAATAGCCATTGTTCACTACTGACCCCCTTATTGTTTCCAAGAAGTATGGCAGCTCAGTGGAGGGGCGGCCAAAAGCAGGGGCTACTGAAAGTGAATATTTGGCAGGATGCTGCTACAAATCTCCTTACATGGGAGCCATTGCCTGCCCAACTGTTAGAGCCATCCCCAGTTGAAGGAAACTCGGGAGTCAGAAGAAAGTTCTGATGAATTATTGTGAGAGAAGAAAGTCACAGTTTTTGTTGGAATTGTAAGAGGGTTGGTTTGATGTGTGTGTGTGCTTAGTCGTGTCCGACTTTTTGAGATTCAGTGGACTGCAGCCCTCCAGACTCCTCTGTTCATGGATTTCCCAGCAAGAATACTGGAGTGGGTTGCCATCCTCCTCTCCAGGGGATCATTCCAACCCTGGAATCGAACCCAAGTCTCTTGTATCTCATTGGCAGGCATATTCTTTACCCCTGAGCCACCTGGCAAGTTGGAGGTTTTGTTTTTCTGTTAGGCATGATGACCTGGGAAGATATTTGACCAGAACCTATAACTAGCCTCAAACCTTGTCACAGATTTGAGAATAAAACAGAAAAGGTGACACTCTAGACTAAATCAATTGGCTGAACACTATCAAGCTTTTCAATCCAATTCCCAGCTGGGAAGTCTTGGCCCCTCTTGGACTGGATTGGCTGGGCCCCTGGTGACAAGTATATTTCTTTGACCTAAGCAGAGACAACCCAGATGGCTTGAATTAAAGCCAGCTCCAGCTCCAGCTCCCTTTTCTACTCCTTTGCCTCAGGACCCCACCCTAAACTTGTGTCCCAACATCTTCTGATGGAGAGAGGAAGAAAGGTGAGAGTCGTTAGGAAAGACTTCCTCTAAGACAGGACAGATTCTCCCCAAAGGCCCAGAGTAGAGACAAGGGCTCAACACAATCCTAGGTTTTCTCACTTTGAATCACATGCAGGGGGCTTCCCAGGCAGTGTTAGTGGTAAAGAATCAACCTGCCAATGCATGAGACACAAGAGATGCAGGTTCAATCCCTGGGTGGGGAAGATCCCCTGGAGGAGGAAATGGCCACCCACTCCAGTATTCTTGCCTGGAAAATTCCATGGACAGAAGAGCTTGGTGGGCTACAGTCCATAAAATCACAGACATGATTGAGTGACTGAACACAAACAAACACAGTCCACCATCATCATTGCCACCAGACTCTCTACCTACTCCTTCCAAGAGCAAACCTCTGAAATCACAGCTCATCTACGAAAAAAAAAAAAAAAAAAATACTGTCCCTGTCATCAGCAGAGACTGCAAAGGTAGAGAAGCCATCCAGAGAGACCCTCAGGGCTCCAGCCACTGACAACATAGTCTGCTGCTGCTGCTGCTGCTAAGTCGCTTCAGTCGTGTCCGACTCTGTGTGACCCCATAGACGGCAGCCCACCAGGCTCCCATACCTGGGATTCTCCAGGCAAGCATACTGGAGTGGGTTGCCATTTCCTTCTCCAGTGCAGGAAAGTAAAAAGTGAAAGTGAAGTTGCTCATTCATCTCCGACTCTTCTTGACCCCATGAACTGCAGCCTACCAGGCTCCTCCATCCATGGGATTTCCCAGGCAAGAGTACTGGAGTGGGTTGCCATTGCCTTCTCCGACAACATAGTCTAGTTTAGTCCAATCAGGCCCATGGGCCACACTCCTCCTCCTCCATGACTCATATGCCCTGGACCCTGCCTTGTCTTTGGAGAGAGTGAGGGAGATGAGGCAAAGGCAGAAGAGACTCAAGAACCCCAGCCTCACTTCCAGCCACCAGAGCTACACCAAGAAGGAGGAAGAACTAGAACTATATTTTGCACAAAGACCAAGAGACTTGGGTTCTTGTCCTGTCGCTATCACTCATGTACTCTGTGACCCACACCCCCTCTCTGGGCCTCAGTTTCCCCCTCTGCAGCCCATCACAGTCTCACCACAGAGCACATATTCAATAAAATGCTCCTGGGAATCTCACTAGTTAAACTCTTGGACCCTGTCCAGCTCTAGAGTTCTCTGCCATTCACTTATCACCATTTTTTTATGAACACAGATTCAGATGGGGGAACCAGAAGTTCCAAAGACCATGTTTGTTCTGCTCCCCACACTGACCATTTCAGAGTTCTACAATTGGAACAGAGTTCCTATTTCAGATAAGCACCTTTCTTAGTTAGGATTTTCCAGAGACAGAAGACCCTGAGATGTGGATTCATCAGTAAGTGATTCATTAAGGAGTGCTCCCTGGGAGACCAGTGGGATAGAGAGTAATGGGCATGACATCAGGCAAAGACAGCCTCAGCCTGGTCCTGCAGGGAGCTCCAGAGGGCACATTCCTCAGTGCAACAGAGCTGAGCTCTCACAGTCCTGGAACCATTGGTCAGTGGCCAGAGGGTCACCTGGAAGGGGTGTAAACTCCCAGGCAGGCACTTCTGATTCTGCAGCAAGTTGCCATTGTAAATAGTTTTGCTTGCTTTTTTTTTTTCAGAGTTTTTTGTTATTGTGTAGAAACACATCTAATTTTTTGCAGGTTGATTTTGTATCCTGTGACTCTGTTGAATTCATTTATTAGCTCTAACAGCTTTTTGGTGAGTCTTTAGGATTTTCTTTTTTTTTTTTTTTTTTTAAATGTAAAAAGCAGATTTATTTTTATTACAATTCAAAGAAACTAAAGGTCTAAAAGTTTCACCAGTGAATTAAATCAAATATTTAAGGGAAATATGAATCTTATACAAATCTTTCTGAGAACAGAGGCAGAGAAAACACCCACTTACATTTTATGTAATCAGCATAATTTGATACAAAAACCTAATCAAGACATTATGAGAAAACCAACTATAAACCAATATTTTTCATGAACATAGACACAATCACCCTATATTAAAATGTTATCCAAACTGAACCCAGCGTTACATATAAAACAGAATAATACTTTTTGGCCAACTGAAGTTTATACAGGGAATACAAGTTTGGTTTAATATTTGAAAATCAATTGCCTTATCCAGCATAAAAACAAAATATCTTTTAAAAGAAAATGTTTAAATGTTAGTTATTTGGATTGCCTAATCACTGTTTTTGGATATATAGAAACTTCATCTACAAACAGAGACACTTTTACTTCTTGCTTTCCTACTCAGTTGCAACTCCCTAAAACAGGAGGAGAGGCTCACCCAATTTCTCAGACCCTCTCATCCATTTGTGGAACCTCAAAAAGCAACCTGTGTGTATTTTCCTGCCAGCTGTTCCTCCATCCACAGGGTTCCAGGACGAGTCTGGCCTCTGCTTCCTGTACCCATTTAATTCACACCTCCTAGGGCTGAGCGGCTAGCAGCTCTGCAGTTTCAACCTGGCTGCATCTTAGACTCACCTGGGAACTCACTGATGCCTGGGCTTCGGTTTCGTCTCAATTACACCCCACTGAGTGGGGTCCCCGCATCCATCATTGGCAAAGTCACCAGAATGATCTGATGCTCAGGAAGGTCTGAATCACCAAGAGGCTACTTGGTTCAGTACATTCAGGGCCTACTAGTCATAACTCAGTTCTGCAGCCACATCTGGGTTTCTGGATCCTCATCTCTAGCTTTCAGCTGGAAGAAGAAGTTTCCAATTCAGACTCAAGTCCAAACCAAGCTTTCCAAACCTGCTTTGGGCAGCACCGCATGGTAAGGTGGGGGGATTCTGCCAATATATTAGTGACACAGCACTTGCCCATCTGGCTCCATATTCATGTGGATCTGTTCTAGTGCCCCAACCCTGGAGGAGAAAAGCAGCAAGAGAGGACCCGGGTGCCATGTGTCCCTCACACACGACGTGGGAAGGTTGCAACCACTTTAAAAATAGAACAGCTTATTTCAGTATGTCTTGGCCAGTCCTACAAGTGACTTTAGGTGACTTACAACATAAACATGGAAAACAAAGTGGTGATAAAATTAGAGATTAGGGATTGAGGAATTTTAATTTCAGATAGAAAGCAAGGCAATAAAAAAAAAAGAACAGTAGAGAAATGCTGATCGAAATGAGGCAGGAAATGAACATACAAATCACATTGAAGAATGAACATCCTTCAGTGTGTGAAGATCTCTGTGACATTTAATAACATAGATTTCAAACTAAAGCACTAGACATTAGTCCTCTTTTACAGATGATAAAACTAAGTTTCAGTCATCCCAAATCCTTCAGCCTGAGACTCAAATTCAGGCCTACCTGTCTGGGAGTTCTCTCTTCTTAAGGCATCATGTAGCCTCTTTAAGGTGGTTTAGCTCTGAACTTTCTTTCAATCTTAGAGGAGAGGATGACACAGCCAGACACACAATTTTCATTATAAGAATGAAAATATATTCCAGTTCTTCAGGGAAAACAAACTTCTATCCAAGCACTGAGTTCAAGAATAGCATCACTCACATAGCAGCACTCTTCACAACAGCCAAGACATGGAAACCACCTAAATCCCCACCAATGGATGAATGGATTAAACAGATGCGGTACATATATACAATGGAATATTACTCAGCCATAAAAAGTGAAATAATGCCATTTGCAGCATCATGGATGGGCCTAGGGATTATCATACTAAGTGAGTCAGAAAAAGAAAGACAAATACCATGTGATACCACTTATATGTGGAATCTAACATATGACACAAATAAGAAGTGAAGTCGCTCAGTCATGTCCAACTCTTTGGAGTCCCATGGGTGGTAGCCTGCCAGGCTCCTTCATCCATGGGATTTTCCAGGCAAGAATACTGGAGTAGTTTGCCATTTCCTTTGTCAGGGGATCTTCCCAGCCCAGGGATCAAACCCAGGTCTCCCGAACTGCAGGCAGACTCTTCACCATCTGAGCTACCAGGAAAGCCCTATAAACCTACCTACAAAACAGAAAGAGACTCACAGACATAGAGAGCAGACTTGTGGTTGCCAAAGAGGATGGGGTAGGGTGGAAAGTACTGGGAGTCTGGGATTAGCAGATGCAAACTATTATATAAAGAATGGATCAACAACAAAGCCTTACTGTATAGCACAGGGAACCATATTCAACATCCATAATGGAAAATAATATGAAAAAGAATATATATATATATATACACATGTGTGTGTATAACTGAGTCACTTCACTGTACAGCAGAAATTAACACTGTAAATCAACTATACATGAATAAAATAAACTTTTAAAAAAGAAGAAAAAAAGGTGTCCCTCAGATGGAATCAGGGAAGGTTTCACAGATGAATGCTGGGAAGGGTTTGGTGGAGCAAACAGGAGTTCACCCAGCGAACAGGGTTAAGAGAAAATTCAAGAAAATGGAACAGCATGTGCAAAGACCTAGATAAGTGTCTAAAACCATTGGTGCTGGAGATTGGATCCAAAGAGCCTAGTACTTGTAGAGCTCAATGTGAGGTTAACTAATTTAATCACATTGTCAAGTTCAGTCAAAGAGACAAGAAGAGAACATTTAATTTCAAGACGCACAATAAAATCTTATTAAGGTGGGCTCCACTAATTCGGAACATGAAGCAATTCAGAGAGGTAAAATGAAGCTTTTGAGGAGCTGATTTATAATAGAAGCAAGATTAGAGACACCAGTTCCAAACCACATAGGCTACTAATAAGTTTTCAAATATTCAGGTGTGTATGGTCACATAGCAACCAAGATATGCTAATAACAAATACTTAATATATTCATTAAAATAGTTCCCCATGGTACCGCTCCTCTCTACACCTTATTAGACTTTCTACTCCCCGCACAATGTTGATATACGTGGGCCTGCCTCACTTGAGATGTTTTTGCACAAATCACCACCATGCATCCTTAAATTAAACAGCACTCACTGCATGCCTGATGTTCGGATGTTCCCCGGATGTGTGGTTGAGAAGGGCAGATGGCCACTCATCTGCATTTGAACGTCCCATACAGGGTCTCTGTAAAGCTTGAGATGCCTTTAAGCATAACATCCAGACCTGAAACTGGTGACTGGCTCAGGGTTCCTCAGACATCTCATTATTCCTGGTACAAAGCTCAAGAGTGCTGACAAAATGGAAATTGTTGGAGTGTTTTAGACTGATGTTCCCTCTCACTGCACCTCATACAAAAGTGCAGAATTGGGAGGGAAAGACAGGATTCACCTTCTCTGTATAAATACTGTGCACAGCAGGAATTCTAAACATCAAGATCTCCCATTGTGGGAATTCCCTCATGGTCCACTGGTTAGGACTCTGCGCTTTCACTGTCAAGGGCCTAGGTTCAATCCCTGGTCGGGGAGCTAAGATCCAACAGCCATACAGTGTGGCCAATTAAAAAAAAAAAAAGAAAGAAAATTAGGATCTGTCATCGTGTCTCTCACCTAAACACAAAGAGAAGATACAGAGTTTGCACGCGAGGCACCTCTCCACACATGGTCCCTCTAACTGGTACCTCCTTCCTCTTCTTTTTTGCTCCCTGAAACCCTGCCTCTTCCTGGGAATAGACTATGATGTTGGCATGGTCAATAGATGATGATGCTGGCATGGTCAGCAGACTATGTGATGGTCAATAGACATGACCCATGGATGACTCCTGGACCATGCGGCTGAATGTCCTGCAATGGGGGTGGGTGGGGTCTATTTCTACCCTCCCTCCTGCCCAAACCAGTCAGTCCCCCAGAGACCGAAGCATAGCAGCTCTCTTTCACTTGTGCTTCAGGACACAACTCAAGTATTCACTCAGAAAGAATTTATTGAACAAATGCCCAATAATCTTCTGCAAAAAAAAAAAAAAAGGCAGTCTTATTGGGAATCAAAGACACATGCATTAAAACAACTATAAGATATCATCTTGTTTTGCTTCTGAAATTACCTGGTGAGAAAGTGGTGAAAGAGGCATTTGTAGAGACTATTTGTTAAATGGTCATGTTCTGAAATGCAATGTCACGGTATGTTTCCAAAAAAACCCTTTATTCCAGTGTGTTGACTTCAAGGAATTTATATTTTAAGCAAATTATCATGGAAGCAGAGAAAGTTTTATAAGCATCATAATAGCTAACTTTGACATTAACCATTGCTGGGCACCATGCACCTATTTTAACATCGATTCAATGAAGTTCCCACTCAGTGAAGTATGAATAGTCTATCACAGGAGTGGTTTGGATGAGACGGCATAACACATTTTAAAGAGAAACTGACATGCAGAGAGGATTAGTGCATTTTAGATGTTGCTATTTTGTCATTGTTATTTCCTCAAAAAGTGACAACACATGTTCTACCATGAAACATAACAGTGAGATTTATTCTAGTTAAGATGATACACTTCTGACATATTTAATAATATAATTAACCAGATTTCAAGTCAGGGAAACCAAACATCTAAGCATTTTGATGATTCTTCCAAAGGCATCTAATAAAATTCAAAGCCAACTCCAAAAATAAAGAAACTGTTAGAAAAAACAAGAAGGAAAGGATAACATTCTTAAGGATATCAGTGCAACTAAACAAGGGAACTAGTGAAGAAATATAGCTATTGGAAGTGAAGTGAAAGTCACTCAGTCATGTCTGACTCTTTGTGACCCCATGATAGTCCATGGGATTCTTCAGGCAAGAATATTGGAGAGGGTTGCCATACCCTCCTCCAGGGGATCTTCCCAACCCAGGGATCAAACTCAGGTCTCCCTCATTGCAGGAGGATTCTTTACCAGCTGAGCCACCAGAGAAGCCCCATAACTATTGGAAAAGTAGAATATATTCACTCATCATTCAAGTATTCCTCCATTTTACCAATATTTCTGGAGTGAACTCTTCATCATCAAGTTCTGGTGACCCAGAAATGATGCATTCATTTTGGAGGAAGAAGGAAATAAACAGGATAAGAAGTAAATGAACAGGATAATTAATGATGATGACCTGGCTCTGAAAAAAAATAATTAAGAGTATTGACAGATAGAAGGGCTGCGGCCATAAGACCCTTTGCATCACACCTTCATCTCTCCCTGCAGCCATTGAAGGGATGTCACAGAATTCAGCCTGAAAACCACTGGTTCACCCACCATCATGCCATGTAGTCAAGTGAGACCAAGAGGATGGCAAGTGATGAGAGACAGTCAGCCCCAAACAGTGGGTGACATACAGAGCTGGGCACCTCTGGTAAGCTCTACCCACAAACCCTCACCTGCACCATCTACACAGGTGACGATGTGTTAAAGCCACAGTCTCTGTTGGCCACACTCCCCACCACACCCCAGTGTTCCTCAGACCCAACCCCTTTCTCCATTTAGTTCCTGTCTGCCCCTGTATGTACCTGAGTCAGTGAGTACTACTTTGGCATAACTTCTCGTCCCAAGGACCTGAGGATAAGGGTCATTTCTCAAGCCCACCTGCTCACAGGAAGAAGCCAACTCAGGTCCTGACAGATTGCATACCTTCTGCTTCTGAAGAGGTTTGAATGGAGATAACAGGGTTCGTGTCTGCCATGGCACCCTCCATCGCTGCTAGTAACACAGAGCATCTGATTCAAGGCCGTGGAGCCACGTGTTTATCTCAACTTGGACTATTCCTCATGAAATTTTCATCAGCTACATCCCCCACACGGGTTCTTCCTTTGGTTTTCTCGCTTAATAACAATATATCTTATTTGTCACTTTAAGTAATTTGGGGAGCAAAACTATAGGATAGAAAAGGAATAGAAGAAGAGAGAAAGAGAAGGAGAAGGAAACAGGAAGAGTAAGAGAACTTTGCAGAGGGGTACCTGGTTCACAGCAGGCTGTCAGCATCCAGTATTATTGAGGGTGTGGGCCTTGTATCACAAGTGCTACCTGTGAGATGGTTCCAGGTGTCTCTGGCGTGACATAGAATGCCATCAAATGCAGAGCAAAGGGCCACTTACTCCAATTCCGATTGCATTTCCATCTTAACTATATCGAGGAGAAACTCTGAGTTTGATGCCAGCCTCTCTTCAATACTCTCCTATGACCTGTCAATTTCCATTTCAAGCCACGAAAGACCTGGTCTCAGGTTCACCACCTTGGCAGGCAACAGTATTTAGTTAGAATTTAATGACACAGTAAGTTTCAAGGTATAAATTCTTAGGGTTGCCTTCTATTTAAGACAACAGAATACAGCTTTTTACTCACAGGATGATACCAAGCTTTTAAGATCAAGTTAATCTAAATAAAAAAAGGGGAGTTGATGCAGAAATGTTAAGCCCATTATATGCAGGTGGTTTTTAAATACGAAGATGATGACCGTATCACCATGAGGGACCACTATGGGGTCTCTCCAACCTCCTTCTCCAGGACATCACAGAATCAATTTATCATCTGAAAAGTGGACAAACACTTTCCAAGGTCATTTCAACATTTTTTTTTTTACTGGTTGAAATGTGCCTGGGGAATGCCAGGCTGCTAGCATAAGAAGGAAGACATGGAGGGAGGGGAGGCAGCAACAAGAAGGCTGGCATAAACATGCATCTGATAGAAATACATCTTATAAATGCCTCATTTCCCCACTTCCATCTGAGCCAACGGCCTTAGACCCATCCCAAAGAATATATTGGCAAATCAAAGGTACGTGCCCTGCCAATCAAAAGGAAAATATACTTCTGTTGTGAATTATGGAGAAAATAATTAAAAACGAAAGCCAAAAAGGATTTCTGAGATCAAGAAGCATTTAAGTGCATCGTTCCATTGCTGGGGCACATATGTTTGCATATTAAACTCAGCAAGTTATGGGGATAATTTATCATCCACACAAAACGTGTTCTCTGTGCTGGAAGCCAAGAATGCAGAGATGAAAAGGCACGGTCCCCACCCTCAAGGACCCACTGGGAGGACAAGCGGGCTCCCCATTTCTTCCATACATCCCTCCCTTTTCTCTCCCATCCACTGAGAAAGTACTATGTTTCAAGCCGTGGACTGGGTGCAACCATCCAATTCAACACCACAAATGGATTATCAGGTGCCCACCTGTGCCCGATCTGGTTTTAGATCCTGGAAACACAGCACATGAGATAAATAGGACCCTGGCCTCGGGGAGCTCATATTTATTCTGAGAAAAAAAAAATCCTTAAAGAAATGAGCAAACACCAGAGGCAGCAAGGAGCTGTGCTTTCTACATAAAACAGGGTGATGTGACAAAGAAAGCCTGGGAGCTGGATGAAGCTGATGATCCAGGATGGCCTCTTGTCAATGAATGAACCACAACCCTCTTTTGAGATGGTCAGATGGAACAGTCACAGGGCAGACTCTGACAAGGATCACCGAGAGCACCAGCCACATGCTGCGGGGACCCAGAGGAGGAAGCAAGGATTTCTGCTCTGGATGGAGATGCTCAGAGGGGATGCCTCTGGGAGAGGAGGGTTTCTGACTCTGGCTGCTTTTGTAGGTTTCCAGCAATGTGTCAACAACCCAGCAAACACATCGGGCTTCCAAGTCAGCAAACTTCCAGAAATCTCTTCTTGCACATGTGTTGAGAATGATGCTCTTTCTGCACCACCTTTTAAGATATTTCTCCTAAGCAACCTAAATGTCCACTGACAGAGGAGCGGATTAAAAAGATGTGGCACACATACAATGGAATGTTACTCAGCCATTAAAAAAGAATGAAATAAGGCTATTTGCAGCAACATGGATGGACCGAGAGAGTGTTCGAGTAAAGTGAGTCAGAGAAGGAGAAATATCATATGACATCCCTTATATGTGGCATCTAAAAAGAAATGATACAAATAAATTTACAAAACAGAGACTCACAGACTCAAAGAATGATTTCATGGTTTCCAGGGGGAAAATGGGAGGAAGGAACAGTTAGGGAGTTTGGGACAGACATGTACACACTGCTGCATTTAAAATGGATAACCAACAAGGACCTATTGTACAGCCCATGGAACTCTGCTCAATGTTATGTGCCAGCCTGGATGGGAGGGGAGTTTGGCGGAGACCGGATACATATGTATGTATGGCTGCGTTTCCCTTCAATGTTCATCTCAAACTACCACAACATTGCTAATCAGCTATACCCCAACACAAAATAAAAAGTTTAAAGTTTGAAAAAAGAGATATCTCTCCTAGTTTCATACATGGCCGATAAAATGTGGATGAAAATGAAAAACCCAATGTCACCTGTGAAGAATGTCACCCATCTCAGGAGCCATGGGTGGGTCCGTGCAGGGCAGGGGCCCTGGCCAGGGTGCCAACACCCTGAAATTCAGAAACGCAGTCAGAAGAGGGTTCACAGAGGAGCAACATGCACACCTGCTATTCCTGTTGAGAATCTGCACCAGCTGGATGGTGGCCGAGGCTTCCATGGAGTGTGGGGAGTCAGGGGAAACGGTGAGAGATGCTCAGGCTTTGGAGTGAGACAGATGGGGGTTAAAATACTGACTCCTCGAATTCACGGTCTGATGATGCTGGGGAAACCCCTCCATCTTTCCGATGTAAGTCTTTTCATCTACAGACCAAGATAACGATGCTCAATGCATCTCTTTCACTCATCTAGCACAGGAAGACAGCTCATGATACATTGGGAGGAATGGGCTGACAGGTGGGAAGCAGGGGAATGAAGTCGAGTCTTGCAGAGGCAAAGTTTTACAAGCAGAAAGAAGGGGCCAACACACTGTTGGGGTCACATTTAGATGGGGCATCAGGAGTGACGGAGGGGAATGATGGTCCACAGAGTTCTCACAGGCAGCCAGGAACATCTGAGGACCAAACTACTGTGTTGCAGGAGAGTGTGAAGATTCCATGGTCCCCTGGAAGTTCTGCACAGCACAGGTCTCCCTGGAGATCCAGTAGCAGGAAGCATGGTTCTCAAGGTCATTTGTGATGTGTTTTCTAAGGAAGGATCATCATTTTGGACTTAGAACCTTGCAAATTCCCACCCTGCCCCTCAGGAGCATGGTGGACTTAGACTGTCATTTACCACCGTTTCTTAAACAGTTCTCAGGGCAAAAGCCCGGTTCAGTTAGTCAGTTCAGTCACTCAGTCGTGTCCGACTCTTTGCGACCCCATGAATCGCAGCACGCCAGGCCTCCCTGTCCATCACCAACTCCCGGAGTTCACCCAGATTCATGTCCATCGAGTCAGTGATGCCATCCAGCCATCTCATCCTCTGTCGTCCCCTTCTCCTCTTGCCCCCAATCCCTCCCAGCATCAGAGTCTTTTCCAATGAGTCAACTCTTTGCATGAGGTGGCCAAAGTACTGGAGTTTCAGCTTTAGCATCATTCCTTCCAAAGAAATCCCAGGGCTGATCATTCAGAATGGACTGGTTGGATCTCCTTGCAGTTCAAGGGACTCTCAAGAGTCTTCTCCAACACCACAGTTCAAAAGCATCAATTCTTCGGTGCTCAGCCTTCTTCACAGTCCAACTCTCACATCCATAAATGACCACAGGAAAAACCATAGCCTTGACTAGATGGACCTTTGTTGGCAAAGTAATGTCTCTGCTTTTGAATATGCTATCTAGGTTGGTCATAACTTTCCTTCCAAGGAGTAAGTGTCTTTTAATTTCATGGCTGCAGTCACCATCTGCAGTGATTTTGGAGCCCAGAAAAATAAAGTCTGAAATTGTCTCCACTGTTTCCCCATCTATTTCCCATGAAGTGATGGGACCAGATGCCATGATCTTCGTTTTCTGAATGTTGAGCTTTAAGCCAACTTTTGCACTCTCCACTTTCACTTTCATCAAGAGGCTTTTTAGTTCCTCTTCACTTTCTGCCATAAGGGCGGTGTCATCTGCATATCTGAGGTTATTGCTATTTCTCCTGGCAATCTTGATTCCAGCTTGTGCTTCTTCCAGTCCAGTGTTTCTCATGATGTACTCTGCATAGAAGTTAAATAAACAGGGTGACAATATACAGCCTCGACGTACTCCTTTTCCTATTTGGAAACAGGAAATAGTTCCATGTCCAGTTCTAACTGTTGCTTCCTAACCTGCATATAGATTTCTCAAGAGGCAGATCAGGTGGTCTGGTATTCCCATCTCTTTCAGAATTTTCCACAGTTGATTGTGATCCACACTGTCAAAGGCTTTGGCATAGTCAATAAAGCAGAAATAGATGCTTTTCTGGAACTCTCTTGCTTTTTCCATGATCCAGCAGATGTTGGCAATTTGATCTCTGGTTCCTCTGCCTTTTCTAAAACCAGCTTGAATGTCTGGAAGTTCACGGTTCACATATTGCTGAAGCCTGGCTTGGAGAATTTTGAGCATTACTTTACTAGCGTGTGAGATGAGTGCAATTGTGCGGTAGTTTGAGCATTCTTTGGCACTGTCTTTCTTTGGGATTGAAATGAAACCTGACCTTTTCCAGTCCTGTGGCCACTGCTGAGTTTTCCAAATTTGCTGGCATATTGAGTGCAGCACTTTCACAACATCGTCTTTCAGGATTTGAAAGAGCTCAATTGGAATTCCATCACCTCCACTAGCTTTGTTCGTAGTGATGCTTTCTAAGGCCCACTTGACTTCATATTCCAGGATGTCTGGCTCTAGGTCACTGATCACACCATCGTGATTATCTGGGTCGTGAAGATTTTTTTTGTACAGTTCTTCTGTGTATTCTTGCCATCTCTTCTTAATAGCTTCTGCTTCTGTTAGGTCCATGCCATTTATCATCAAAGCACACACTCCTGAGAGTTGACAATAACGACGTTGTGTTTTCTGTGCGTCTCCTCTCTCTGGCCGTAATTCCTGACTTCCCCAGGCACTGCAAGGCTCCGGGTTGGGTGGGGGCCGAGTGTGGCTGGGGAGCCTGTTCAGGCATCCTTCCCTGTCCCCTGTGGTGTCCATCACTGACCCGGGTACAGCAGTTAACACAAGTGTGTGACAGAACATTCTTTAACCATAAATGTGCTGCCTCTGGTTTTACACACTGTGATGTAGTTTCATTACGCCCGTAATTCTTTGGATTTGATCATATAGCCTGGGTCATTCTGCTCTGCCTCTCACAGTTGCCTGTGCTTGGGCCCTGTTCTCAGCCCGCAAAGCAGGCTTCGGGTGGTCCAATCCCCGACTCACAGAGCAGGAGAGACGATTCAGGCTGCTGGGTGTCAACATCATCAAGCAGCAGAAACTCTTCCTTAAATGAAGCCACATGTAGAATATGAAGAAACATAAACATAGAATGAGGCAGGACAGAAACCAAGTCCCTAGACTTTCAGCCCCATCAGGCCCGAGTAACCTCTAAGGAACTTTCTGGGCCCCCCGGGTCTCCATGGAAACCAGGGAAGGACCAGGGGATAGAGTTTAAGCCTTTCAAGCCACAGGGGAGAAAACAGCACCCAGAGAAGGAAAGTGTCAAATCTGAAGTGAGTGGATACAATCCCAAAGACAGGTCTTTTTTCTTTTCAAAATTCTAATACAATTGCAAACAACTCTTCTTACATCAGCTATAAAAATGTAGATGGTGTGACATTCTGGAAAGTCTAAGTTCTGCAGGAATCCTGGCTCTCTCCTGTTAACTGTGAGGCCCTATACAATCAATCACTCAAGCTTCTCCAAGCCTCAGTTTCCCCATGTGTAATAATGCCTGCCTTGGGGACCCGCTGTGGGCAATGGGTGCCAGGAAATCCATGAGGTGCCACTTAACTCAGGGAGTCTCCCTGACGCCATAGAAAATGCCATGCTTCTTCTTCCTCCACAATGTCAATTTCCTGGGCACACGCACCCTCTTCCCAGCACTCGCCAGAATCTTGAATTGTCCGTATTTTGATAATTATTGGATTTTTGCCTGTCTCCTGTCCAAACCAGGAACAGGGATGCTCCACACAGTTGAAGCCATGCCTTTTGCTTTACACATATAATCAGCACTTACGACCATACCTGGCACATAACAGGCACTTAATAAATACGTACTGGAGGAATGAACTCATGAGTCCAAAGACAGTGGGCACTGGTGCAGAGCCCCAGTCTGATGCACAGTCTGTTCGTTTATAGCCCGAACCCTCCTCGGCCTCAGCTGTCTCTGTAAAGTGGAGAGGCCCAGAGCCAGCTGACAGGGCCCTGGGAATGATGAATGGCATGACCCCAGTGGAGCGCTCAGTGCAATGCCAGGCACCCAGCAGGTGCTTAATATAAGTTCGCTATTAGAGCAGCCACCACTTATCCACCAGAATGTAGGTCACTTCCACTCCTCAGCTTCATACACTTTACTCTGGATCACAGGTAAGGGGTGAAACCCCATGTGTCCAAATTAGCAAAATCCTTTCTACTGGGTTTAGAAGACTAAAGGGTTCGCTTTTGGTTTCCAGGTCAGTGTGGATTAGTGAGAGTAAAGAACCAAGGAAGTCGCCACCTACAGCTCCCTGCACATTATGTGGGGGAGACGGGACATTTACTCATTCCATCCCTCACTCAGCAGTTACTTAGTGAGCCATGTAACTTCATGTCTTTAATGCCAAGACATGATCCTGAGCCCTGGGAAGGAGCAGTGGAAATGCAAGAGAGTCTGCCCTTTTGGAATCCTTCCTTCCTTCCTTTGTGTCTGTGTGTGCGTGTTTAAATGAGGCATAGAAAATAAAGAAGATGAATAAGTAAAATGGATCATGTACTGTAAGGTTAGGAGCCGCCAGGGTAGAGAGGAACTCACAATTTTAAATTGGGTGGTCAGAGAAAGAGCTCAAACAGGAGAAAGACCTGATGGAAGTGAAGGGGTGTGCCCTGCAGGTGTCCACAGGAAGTTGTCCCAACAGAGGAAACATCAGTGCAAAAGACCAGAAGTAGGGACTGGCGGTGGGTGTGTGCCCAACTGCTGGAAGAAAATGGGGAGCTGCCATGTGACTTTCAAAAACGAGGAACAAGGACACCATGGTTTCCAATTTAATTAAGCTCACTACAGTGAATACACTCTTCCCAAATGTATTATATCCTAATGCAACTTTTGTATCTCTTGGGGATAGAGCTTAACATAAAATTGCTTGTCAGTGAGACTCCCTCATCTTTATTGAAATCCTTACATGTTTAATCACTTAGTCATATCCAACTCTTTGTGACTCCATGGCCTATACAGTCCATGGAATTCTCTAGGCCAGAATACTGGAGTGGGTAGCCTTTTCCTTCTCCAGGGGATCTTCCCACCCCAGGGATCGAACCCAGATCTCCCACATTGCAGGTGGATTCTTTACCAGGTGAGCCACAAGGGAAGCACAAGAATACTGGAGTGGGTAGCCTATCCCTTCTCCAGTAGATCTTCCTGACCCAGGAATTGAACCAGAGTCTCCTGCATTGCAGGCAGATTTCTAAATCTTCAACATGATAAAGGACATCCCTGGTGGCTCAGATGGTAAAGCGTCTGCCTACAATGCAGGAGACCCAGGTTCAATCCCTGGGTCAGGAAGATCTGGAGAAGGAAATGGCAACCCACTCTGGTATTTTTGCCTGAAAAATCCCATGGACGGAGGAGCCTGGTAGGCTACAGTCCATGGGGTCGCAAAGAGTCAGACACTACTGAGCGACTTCACTTTTCATGTTTAACTGCATTCCCTGCCTCCCACCAGAAACTTCATACACACAAACTGTTCATGGGATTTATGTTATTACCCACAGTTTTTCTCAGAAGGAAGTGTAAGAATGTATATATCTTGCTAACAAAAATATCATTTCCATAGACCTTTCAGGTACACATTTGATTTGGACTTCAGAAACCATGGAAAGGAGGGCGGTACTATACCCATTGTACAGATGAAGAAACTGAGGCTTTACTCAATATCTAACCACCGTATTTCTTCTTTTTAATTCCTCTCAAGGCATCGCTCTCATTGCTCATTCACCTTCAGACTATGAGGCTTATCCCTGAGCCTGGCTCCTAGAAGTTGAGTTTAGGAAGAGCAAATGCTTTGGTGTTAGACCTGAGCCTATCAGGGTTATTCTGGGCTGGCTCATACTGGCTCATGACAATTGCTGAATTTTCAGAAAATTTGCAAGCTGGCTGGCATGCAATTAATTTGGTATAAACCATTTCCTAGACTGTTATTGCTGCTGTAATAGAGTACTATAGACTAGGGGACTTATAAACAATGGAAATTCCTTTCTCAAAACTGTGGAGGCTGGAAGTCCAAGATCAAGATCAAGGTGTGGGCAGATTTGAGGTCTGGCGAGCATCAGCCTTCTGGCTCATAGATAGTTGTCTTCTTGCTGTGTCTTCACAAGGCAGAAGGGGAAGGAGTGAGTAAGGAAGCTCCATGGGGGCATTTATAAGGGCATTAATCCCATTCATGAAGGCTCCACCCTCGTGAATTAATCAACTCCCAAAGGCCCTCACCTCCTGACACCATCCCATTGCAGATTAGGCTTCAAACCTATAAATCCAGGGAAGACACATACACCAAGTCTACAGCAGACCATGATGAGAATATTTACACCATGGGAATTGGCTGACACTACAAATCAGGGTTTGCATTGTGTCCCCTTGGTCTGCTAGTTGTTAACCATTTCCTGGTATATTGTTGCCTCTAATCCCAATGCCACCTCATGTCAGCTACTTAATCTTGCACGAGTTATTTAACCCACCCATCCTCAGCTTCTCCAACTGTAAACTGAAGACAAGAACATCCACCTTGAAAGATGGTTTGAACCAGTGAAGTTGCTCAGTCATGTCCGACTCTTTGTGATCCCATGGACTGTAGCCTACCAGGCTCCTCCATCCATGGAATTTTCCAGGCAAGAGTACTGGAGTGGGTTGCCATTTCCTTTTCCAGGGGATCTTCCCGACCCAGGGATCGAACCCAGGTCTCCCACACTGCAGGCAGACGCTTTACCATCTGAGCTACTAGGGAAGCGTTGTAAGATAGTTTAGATCAGGCTAAAATAGGAAAAGAGCCACGTACCATGGATGACCCAAATAGGGTAGTGTTACTAAGATTTTAAGACATGGATCTTAAGACCACTTGATAAAGTGTGGGAAGACTTTAATGAGTACCAAGGACCAAGGAGAGCCCTAATTACAGAAAAACACATGGGAAGTATAAGAAAGAGTCAGAGAAATGGGCACCAGAAGGGACTGTGTTGGGGGTTGGAAGGTGGGGAAGCAGAGGGCTCCAAAGACCACTGGCCAGTCCAAGGGAGTCCTGGCTTTCCCTCTGACCTTCTGCAAACTCCACGCCCTTCCTGATTGATTGATGGACCACCCCCCTTCACTCACAAGAACTGTCTGACATAGCGCCCAATTCTACCCTGCCTCCAGCCTGGTTTTTCATGGAACAACCTGTAGCTCCTCATCCCTCCCTTTCCACAGTTCAGTGCTGACCCTTTGGATATCAGAATGGAGCTTGGACATTTTATAATCCCCACTCACTCCCTTAGGGATAACAAACCTATTCCACTTAAAAGTAAAATTTGGGAAATCTGACATCTTGAAAGCACAAACCAAGTGACCAGTGATACTGACAAATCCTTGAATAGTAAAAGGTGAGACAAGGACCCTGGACATGTCAGCATCACCTCTTGCTTCCTTCTAGTAAGGGAGTTGCCATGGTGATGGAGACTAAAGAAGATGCTGGTAATTGGAATTGAGAAAACCCCATGAGCATTTCCCATCTCTGACCCCCAGGACATGGTGGCCATTTGCTATCTCTATATTTTTTAAGTTACCCAGGCCCCCAAAGGACAGTGACTACTTAAGGAAAAGAACAGAGAAGCACAAATTGGTTAAAGGGGCTGTCCTCTCTCATCTGTAAGCTCTGTAAAGATCGGGAGTGACTATCTTGCTCACTGTTCCATCACCAATGCCAGCACAGATGCTGCAGATCCTTAACAAACACTGAAAGAATTAATTTATTGAACACTGTGGATGCTGAGAATACAGAGGCGAATGAGACATGGCCCCAATCCCCAAGAGTCTCACACTAATGGAGGAAACAGATGTACAAGCAGATAAATGTGATTGAACTGCCTTGTTCAGCAATAGAGTCCAGAAGGAAGCACTACCTGTCGTCACGTGGGCAGCAACCCTGAGGCAGCTCGGAGGAGAAGGTAGTTGTTGGCCTATGAACTCCAAGAAGGCAGGAGACAGAAGGATCCTCTTCTTCTCTGGACCCTTAGACATTAAGACAGGGGTACTTCCTTAGTGGTCCAGTGGATGAGAGTCCACCTACCAATGCAGGAGACACAGGTTTGATCCCTGGTCCGGGAAGATTCCAGATGCAGTGGAGCAACTAAGCCCATGTGCCACAACTACTGGGCCCGCACTCTAGAGCTCCCAAGCTGCAAGTACTGAGCTCCTGCCCCACAACTACTAAAGCCCACACACTTAGAGCCTGTGCTTCTGTTAAAGAGAAGCTACCATAATGAGAAACCCACACACTGCAACTAGAAAACAGTCCTCGCTCATCACACCTAGAGAAAGCCCATGCACAGCAATGCTCAGTCATGTCCAACTCTTTGCTACCCCATGGACTGTAGCCCGCCAGGCTCCTCTGTCTATGTCCATGGGTATTCTCCAGGCAAGAATACTGGAGTGGGTTGCCATGTCCTCCTCCAGGGGATCTTCCCAACCCAGGGATTGAACTCAGGTCTCCCATGTTGCAGGTGGATTCTTTACCGTCTGGGCCACCAGGGAAGCCCAATGAAGACCCAGTGCAACTACAAGCAAAATTGAAGGAAAAAAAAAAACTCTTTTAAGAAATTAAGCCAGTGCCTGGTACCCAGGAAGAGTCAAATAAATGTCTATTTAATGAATGAATACTTGTAGGGGGAAGAGCAGAAGTTCTCACAGAGAAGAAAGGGGAATCGGTATTCCAGGCAGAAGAACAGCAAGTGTAAAAGGCCTGGAGGGATCAAAACAACAAGATGAATGACAAGTTCCACTAATCGCTTAGTGTGGCTGAAACAAAAATGCACTAAGACAGGAGCAGGTGTGGGCGTCCAGAGGAAAGACGAACATAATATCAGAGGCCAGGTTGTGAAGAAACGTTTATTCTGTGGGCTTTGGGGAGTCATTGCAGAATTCTAATCAGAGGTGGGGTGGGCTTAGATTTGCACTTTGATGAGACTTTCCCTGTGCTGTAGGCTAAATGTTTATGTCCCCTTCTCCCAATTCATATGTTGAAACTCTAGTCCCCTGTGTGAGGGAGACAGAGTGGCTTGGGGATAATCAGGTCATGAGGATGGAGCACTTGTGGTGGTATTAGTGCCCTTAAGAGTAGAGGCAAGACAGCTCTCTCCCTCTCTCTCTCTTTCTCAGACCAAGGGGAGGGCACAGCAGGAGGACAGCCATCTCTATACCAGGAAAAGGGTCTTCATCAGAACTTGACCATGCTGGCCCCCCATCTCAGACTTCCCAGCCTGCAGAACTATGGGAAATAAATGTCTATTATTTAAGCCACCAGTCTATGGTAATCTGTTACGGCAGCCTGAGCTGAACAAGACAACTGCTGTGTGGCAAACTGGTGATGACTAAGTGCTGAAATGCCAGTTGGGAGGTTGTAGCAATATTCAAGATCAAAGACGATTATTTTTATGAAAATGAAGCTGCTCAGTAACTGGTGATTCCTTATACAGGGCTTTGGTGTGTGCATGCTCAGTCTCTTCAGTCGTGTCTGACTCTTTGCGACCCCATGGTCTGAAGTTGGCCAGGTTCCTCTGTCCATGGGATTTTCCAGGCAAGAATACTGGAGTGGGTTGCATGCTATCCTCCAGGAGATATTCCCGACCCAAGGATCAACCCCTGTTTCAATGTCTCCTGCACTTCAGGCAGATTCTTTACCACCGAGCCCATCAGGGAAACCCTGTACAGGTCTTTGTCCTTCATCAGAGGTTCCCTAAGGGAGTTCCTGTCTGTGTCCTCTCTACAACCTTCTTTCCTGTCCCCTGCTTCAGACAGATCAGCTCTATCATTCAACACCTTATGTAGTTTTACTCGAATCAAAGGTCTCAATGCCGAAGGAAAACTAGCCACTAATTTAAGTGGTTCTTTCTTGGCTTCCAGTGGCCTGTTAGAGACCTGGGTCATGATTCAGCCATTCACTACTCAGGGAAGGCTCTAGAAACAATACTTGCTATGAGAACTGTTTACATTAATTGCAGGTATCTGTTCTCATCTTGTCCTGCCAGGTATCCACCCCCCCCCCCATCCCCACAGTTACTTCAACAGCAAATGGGGCAGGGGAGGCACCTGCCCAGCTGTAAATAGAACATTTAACAGTCTAGTAAATGTAGTCAATCTGGTAAGTAGAATTGGATTTTGAAAATACATTCTGAAGATACACACAAACTACCTCCCCACTACCATTGAGACAAAAGTCTTTAGTACTGAAAACTCAACCCATCTTCTAATAGTCAGCAAGCATGTCCTCATGTTCACTGCTAGATGAGGATAGAATTGGTCCACCCAGCCCAAAGCTGATCTGAAGGACAAGTGTTAGTCTTACCAACAGCAGTGGAGGTCCCTGACCCAGCAGCCACATCAGGCCCAGGACCGTGTGGAGGCTTGTATGCATTAATATTGCCCTGCTTGGTCTTTACAGCAACCCTGCGATGTGATCACCTTTTCACTTCCATTTTCCAAAGAAGGAAACTGAGATACAGAAGTGAGACTCAAATGACTCTCAAGGCATCTGTACTAGTCTGCTCAGGCTGCCATAACAAAACCACCACCACATGGGAGACTGAAGCAGAGGAAGTGTATTCTTGCTCAGTTCTGGAGGTTGGAAGCCCGAGATCAGGGTCCAAGATCAGGAGGCAGGCATGGTTGTGTTCCAGTGAGGGCTCTCTTCTTGATTTGCAGGCAGCCCCCTTCCTGCTCTGTCCTCACATGGCAGAGACTCGAACTCTCTCCATCTTCTTACAAGGCTACCATCCTTTTGGATTAGTGGTGGTAGTTGCTTAGTCATGTCCAACTCTTTGTGACTCCACGGATTGTAGCCTGCCAGGCTCCTCTGTCTGTGGAATTCTCACAGGCAAGAATACTAGAATGGGTTGCCATTCCCTTCTCCAGGGGCTCTTCCTGACCCAGGGATCGAATTCAGGTTTCCTGAATTGCAGACAGATTCTTTACCAACCAAGCCACCAGGGAAGCAGACAGGTAAAGATCACATTGGATTAGGGTTCCACCCTAATGACCTCGTTTAACCTTAATAGCCACCAAAAGGTCCTATCTCCAGATACAATCACATTGGGAGTTAGGGTACCAATATATGAATTTTTGTGGGGCAGGGAGAGGGTGGGGAGGAAACACAATTCAGTCCATAGCAACCTCTTCACCTACAAGAGGCAGAGCTGTTATTAGAACCTGGGAGATCAGACCTCAGAGCTCAAGTGTTGGAACTCTCTGCCTCATCTCTCCACCCCCTCCTCTCCCACGCCCTACCTCTCCAGGGCTCCTGTTACTGCACAACTCCTCTGTTTGGGGTGGGATATTTCATTGCCTTTTTCCTTTGCTCCAGTTGTCTAAAGCCCCAGAGAGCAGAACAGCTTTGCTTCAGAACAGGTGAAAATATTGCACTTGACAACTCAACCTGGATCGTCACAGGCTTGGGAACACCCATCATTCATTCTCTAGAGGCCAAACTGTCCTGAAAACTAATCAGTGCCTGGTCTTTGCCTCTGCCAGTTATAGAGCATGTCAGCAAAAGAGAGGAATGAGAAGGGGCGCAGTCAGGCGCTCCAAGGCCATGGTAATTCACCCTCCGTGTAATGAGATGAAAAGCTGACGTGTAATTAATTCAAAGCCATGGCGTCCTTATGAGCCCGACAAGTGATTCCACACCATGCTCCCTGCAAGCAGGGTGACAGAGCAGCCAAACAGAAGCCTTGCAGGAGGCGCTCCGTGCAGGGAGGAAGGGGGAGCGGTGGGCAAAGAAGGGAAGGGCCAGGGCCTTCTCACAGCAGCAGTGGTAGAAGGGTTGCAAGCGTGGGCCATGAAGTCAGACTGGATTCAAGTCCCATCTCATCCATCTACTAGTGGTGTAACTCAATTACCCCATCTGTAAAATGGGGACAGGTCACTCAATGCCAGCCCCTGTATGCCAGCTGTGGTCCTATACAACTGTACTTTTAAGATACGGTACTATAAGATTAAAAATGTTTTCTTTACTTTTGTGGGTTTTTTAAATAAATAATTTGTGGGAAAAGTACTTTAAACCTATTACAGTACAGTATTATGCAGCTGATTGTGTTAGTTGGGTACCCAGGCTAAATTTGTTGGACTTACGAACAAACTGGACTTACGAATGCAGTCTAGGAAAGACATTCATTCATATGCAGGGACTTACTATAAAAAAAGAATTACACACCAGAATGCAACCTGGTCGTGGTAGGATTCTAGATAACCATTTCCTTTTTGTTGTTCTTGTTTAGTTTCTGAATCCGGTCTGACTCTTTGCAACCCATGGACTGTGGCCCACCAGAATCCTCTGGCTGTGGGATTTTTCCAGGCAAGAATACTGGAGTGGGTTGCCATTTCCTCCTCCAGGGGTTCTTCGCAGCCCAGGGATCGAGTCCACGTCTCTTGCAGTGGCAGGTGGATTCTTTACCACTGAGTCACTGGGGAAGCCCTATTGCCTTCTTATGTACATCATTTTCTGCATTTTGCAATGAACCTATACTGCTTTTCTGATCAGAAATGGTGCAGCCACTGTGCAAAATAGTCTGGAGGTTCCTCAAAAACTTAGAAATTTAACTACCATATGATCCAGCTACCCCATTCCTGGGTATTTATCCAAAGAACACAAAAATACGCATTCAAAAGATATTTGTACAACTATGTTATAATGGCCAAGATATGGTAATAACTTAACAGCCCATCAACAGACAAATGAATGGAGAAGATGTGGTGTGTGTGTGTATATATATATATAACTGATTACTACTCTGCCATAAAAATACAGATGAAATTTTGCCATTTGCAACAACATGGATGAACTTTGAGGGTATTACGGTAAGAGAAATAGATCAGATGGAGAAAGACAAATCCTGTATGATTTTACTCACATGTGGCATATAAAAAACAAACAAAAAATACATGAACAAACCAGATCAATCAAAAACAAACACATACATGCTGAGAACACAGTGGTTATCAGCGGGAAAGGGGCGGGGTCAGGGGAGTGTGAAATGATGAAAGGGGATCAACTGAATGGTGACGAATGGAAGCTTAATTTTTGGTGATGAGCACACTGGACTGTATACAGAAATATAATGTTGTACACAAGAAACAAATATAGTATTAATAAACCAAATGTCCCCTCAATAAAAAGTAAATTAGGAAATTTCTCTTGCGTGGCAATTAAAACATGAAGCGGTTTTATTTCCCCCAAATAACTGAAGTACTTGTGTGGCTGGAGACATGACAGACACACACTTGTTACCAGTCTCCAATGTATGACATTTCCCCACAAAAATGCCCATCTGAGGCATTTGGTAGGAGGAAGCTGGGTAGACTGGGAGGTATTAGAAGTCTCAGAAAGAGGAGACTTCACATGCAAAGGCTCAGAGGCAGGGAAACCACCGGCAAAGTGGCAAATCTAGGACACAAAGCAGAGACAAGAGCCAGCAGTGCGATGGAGAGAGTTTCAGAACATGGGTGGAACTGGGCCCTGTGGGCCAGATTCAGAAGTTGGAATTCAGCATATCCACACCGGGCAGCCATCCAGAGTGGAGT
The DNA here is from genome assembly GCF_029407905.1 of Bubalus kerabau. Taxonomy (NCBI): domain Eukaryota; kingdom Metazoa; phylum Chordata; class Mammalia; order Artiodactyla; family Bovidae; genus Bubalus; species Bubalus kerabau. Next base: position 108,206,757 of record NC_073630.1, read on the forward strand.
AAAACATCAGCTCCCAGAAGTCCTTCTTGCCATCAACATCATGCAGGTGATTTTCGATAAATTCCCTTAGAAGACTCCCACTTGGCATCCTCTTAAAACATTGTACCTGCGTTCTCAAACATACAACAACCTTCTCTTCTAAATCAATTTCAATTCCGATTCACCAGGTAAGAGAATAGAATGAAAATTAAGCATGTGCTTAATGATTTCATCAGAAAATGACAATAGTCACTGGAAAGCATACACAGCAATATATTCAAAAGAACATCCGAGCCCAGAAAATTCCATTTCCTCTCTGAACAATGCAGGATTCCTGCTGCAGAGCCGTGTCTGCATTTGGCTGCACCATGAGGCATTCACAGCAGCCCTGGAGGGACTCACTCACCAAAGATTGACCAGGAAAGGATGCTCCAGGCCCTGCATGATCTGGAGTTCCCGGAAGACGTTCCGCACCTCGTCCCTCTCGATGCACTTCTGCTTGTTCATGTACTTCATCGCATACATTTTCTTGGTGTCTCGCTTCTGCACGATGCACACCTGAGTGACAGCCAAAGGGGAGAACGTTCAGACCAACATTTCAAAAGAACAAAAAGGGAAAGCCCCTCACTGCCTCCCCACTTCTGGGTTCAAGGCTCGGTTCTGAAATCCTGGTGGGCAAGCAGCCCTGGCTATGCCACAGTCCCTCCACATTGGCATCATGGAAGAGCTGCTGATCAGGTATTTACACTAAGTACTGCCCATATAGGGATTCCTTGGTGACTCAGCCGCAAAGAATCTGCCTGCCAGTGCAGGAGACGTGGGCTTGATCCTTGATCTGTAAAGATCCCTGGGAGTGAAACTTAAAGTCGTTCAGTCCTGTCTGACTCTTTGCGACCCCATGGACTATACAGCCCAGGGAACTGTCCAGGCCAGAACACTGGAGTGAGTACACCTTCCCTTCTCCAGGGGGATCTTCCCAACTCAGGGATCGAACCCAGGTCTCCTGTATTGTAGGTGGATTCTTTACCAGCTGAGCCAGAAGGGAAGTCCAAGAATACCAGAGTGGTAGCCTATCCCTTCTCCAGCGGATCTTCCCAACCCAGGAATCAAACTGGGGTCTCCTGCATTGAAGGCAAATTCTTTACCAAGTGAGCCCTCCCCTGGAGAAGGAAATGGCAACCCACTCCAGTATCCTTGCCTGGAAAATCCCATGGACAGAGGAGCCTGGTGGGCTACAGTCTGTGGGGTCACAAAGAGTCAGACACAATTTAGTGGCTAAACAGCACAACTGCCTTCAACTGCAAGGAAACTGCAGCTGAGTGTGCTAATTAGAGTTCAACAAGCTTCTCAGTGTCAAATCCACAACACTTTGACTTTGGAGCAACTCCCTAACTCACAAGGGGCTGCAGTGGGAGGGGGGACCTGCTGTCAGAGAAGGCTGTCTGGAGGCGCTAATGCCAGAGGGGAGTCATGAAAGGCTGGCAAGATGGCAAAGTCAAAAGAAGAGACGTTCAAGGAAAAGGAAAGATACAAAGGAGGACATGGAGCCTTAGGACACCCAGCAAGGAGTACAGTGTCACTGGAAAAAATTAGCAGGAAGAACAGATACCGTGTTCCCAACATCCTGACGGGGTTTTGTCTTCCTTTCCCCAGGTTGCCACATCAAAGGACCACAGACTGGGGGGCTCAACACAGGAGACATTTACTGTCTCACAGCTCTGGAGGCCAGAAGCTCCAAATTGAAGTGCTGGCAGGGCCGTACCCTCTGCAGGCTCTCAGAGAGAATCTTTCTTGGCCTCTTCTAATTTCTAAATGTTGTTACCAATCCTGGATGCTCCGTGCTAGCAGGTAAATAAGTCAGTAAGTGTTAGTCGTTCAGTTGTGCCCAACTCTTTGTGACCCTATGGACTGCAACCCACCAGGCTCCTCTGTCCATGAGATTTTCCAGGCCAGGATACTGGAGTGGCTTGCCATTTCCTTCTCCAGGGGATCTTCCCAACCCAGGGATTGAACCCCAGTCTCCTGCACTGCAGGCAGATTCTTTACCGACTGAGCTACAAGGGAAGCCCTTGCTAGCAGCTCCATCATGTAAATTTGGGGGTGGGGTGACACTGTTCAACTCAGTACAGTAACTACTCTTAACACCCTCACTTGACAGATAAAGGAAGAGACACACAGAAAGGTCTTAGACCTTCTTCACACCTTGGGACTCAAACTCAGGCTCTCTGCCCCTCCAGCCGGTGCTTTTCACCAACAATGCTTCTCCCGGGAAACAGGGCTGTGATGGATAACACCAGGGATGTGGTCGCCAGCCTGGGAGTTCAGGGTTTTCTCCAGGCAGCCCAAGTTGCTCATCTATTGGACCTTGGGACTCTTTCGGCCCCAACAGGCTGTGAATCTGAGGCGGATACAAGACGGTGGGGGCTTTCCTGGTGGCTCAGTGGTAAAGAATCCATCTGCCAATGTAGGAGATCTGGGTTCGATCCTTGGTCCAGGAAGATCCCACATGCCATGGAGCAACTAAGCCTCTGTGCCACAACTACTGAGTCTATGCTCTAGAGCCCAGGAACCGAAACAACGGAAGCCCCTACACTCCAGAGCTGGTGCTTGGCAACCAGAGAAGCCAGCGCACTGAGAAGCATGTGCACCACACCTAGAGTAGCCCCGATTCGCTGCAACTAGAGAAAAGCCTGCACGGCAACAAGTGCCGGGGTCCAGCCCCGGCTGATCCAGGGTATTCGAAGGAGAGACGGCTAGGCGACCTATTCAAATGTTAATTAGAGATAATAAAGAGGAATAGAATGAGGATAGCTCAGTAGGAAAATTCAGTGGAGAAAAGAAGCTGAGTGGCTTGGTTTACGCGGAAAATCAATATAACCCGTGACACCAGGTTAGCTCTGACCACGGAGGCCGCAGGCGCCCTCTCGAATAGCGGAAGGTGCCCCACCTTAGACACCTTCTCGAGTGGGTCTTAGAAGCCCAGGCAAATAAATGGTCGCAGAGGATATCCACGCTCCAGATGGACACTCAGCTGGAAGTTAAAGGGAAGAATGACATGGGGAGACCAAGCGTTGGTGAGCAAGGCCCATAGCTTTATTTTCAACAGGGGCTTTTATACCCTAAGTTACACATAGAGGATAATAGGGGATGCAAAATCAGCAGTCTCTGATGCTTATCAAAAACCAGGGTTTCTTTCCTGCAGATTTATCGTATACAAATGGTTTAGGTGATTTACATCATCTTCTGGCCAGAGGCCTATTAACATTTTATGACTCTTGACAAGGACTTATCAACAAAGACTTATTTTCTCTAAGAGTAATTATTTTAAGGTTTGGCGCCATCTTCCGAAGATAAGATTACGTTCCTATAGGGTGGATGTGTAATGGGTTTACAAAGGAAAGAATTTACTACCTTAAGGGTCTAAAGTTACTAACACCAGGCCACTACTTATTTTTTCTACATACCAACTATATTAATTAATGCACATTCAAGGATACAATTCAGGGGATGTGAAAACTTGGCAACAAACATTGGCTCATCAATGAAATCTTTTACTAGTTTTATTCTGACAGTTTCTAATTCTCTGAGAGGCTCTAAGCTATTTGAATATCTTAAGCTTCCCGTGCCTCTGGAGGCTGGGAGACTGTAAACAATCGTATGCATAGCTGTAGGTGTCCGGGTAAACTTGTCAGGCGAGTTAGAGAGCCATCTGAGGGGTTTGGATTTAAACACTGCTAATTGCCCAGGAACTTTATTAATTGGAGCTGTAAGTTAACTCTTTGACAGAGAGAGTGAGATGGTGGTGGGGGACAGCCCCCAGTAAAGTCAGAGGTGAGAGCACAAAGCAATAAAGTAGGCAGACTCTGGTTTTTTGGGGGGTAGATGCTCGAGAATATCCGGGGGCACTCCCGAGGCTCGATCCCGCCTTTGCGTATGCCGAGCCCCCTTCCTCATGACCTTTGTCACGAGTGGAATGTCTCTCGCCGGCTCCCGGCAAACAAGGACCTAGCAGAGCCCATTAAAACAAACAAAAAAAGAAGATGATGGACAAAAGCCTGAATTCCAATGCCCACTCTGGTTCTTGCTGCCTTTCTGAGCTTCTGTCTCAGCATCTGTCTGAACTGAGTTATCAAAGCCCGTCCTGCCCCACTGGGATGAAACTAAATAAGACTGAGGATGTGAGAGAGCCTGGCTGCATCTGGGGGATGATAAATGTCACCCGAATCTTAATGTCTTAAAGAGCACATTTCATGAAACCTCCAAATGAGTGTTTTTCTAGGCAGTACATCAGCGGCACGAAGTTCTTGTTGTTCAGTCGCTCAGTCGTGTCTGCCTCTTTGTGACCCCGTGGACTGCAGCACACCAGGCTTCCCTGTCCTTCACTATCTCTTTGACTTTGCTCAAACTTATGTTCATAGAGTCAGTGATGCCATCCAACCATCTCATCCTCTTTCGTCCCCTTCTCCTCCTGCCTTCAATCTTTCCCAGCATCTGGGTCTTTTCTAGTGAGTCAGCCCTTCGCATCAGGTGGCCAAAGTATTGCAGTTTAAGCTTCAGCATCAGTCCTTCCAATCAATATTAAGTGTTGATTTCCTTTAGGATGGACTGGTTTAATCTCCTTGCAGTCCAAGGGACTCTCAAGAGTCTTCTCCAACACCACAGTTCAAAAGCATCAATTCTTCAGTGCTCAGCCTTCTTCACAGTCCAACTCTCACATCCATATGTGACTACTGGAAAAACCATAGCTCTGACTATATGCACCTTTGTTGGCAAAATGATGCCTCTGCTTTTTAATACACTACCTAGGTTTGTCTAGGTTTTCCTTCCAAGGAGCAGTGTCTTTTAATTTCACGACTGCAGTCACCATCCACAGTGATTTTGGAGCCCAAGAAGATGAAGTCTGTCACTGTTTCCATTGTTTCCTCATCTATTTGTCATGAAGTGATGGGACTGGATGCCATGATCTTACTTTTTTGAATGTTGAGTTTCAAGCCAGCGTTTTCACTGTGTTCTTTAATCTTCATCAAGAGGCTCTTTAGTGGCATTGAGGTTGAAGGCTCACAAACTTTACCAACAAACTTTAAGTTTGTATAAAACCACAGGAGGCAAAGATGTGCTATACAAAAGCCCTGTGGGGCCCTGGTCCACAGGGATCTGAGACCCTTCTACAGCCCTGAGATCCACATCTGCAGGCAGACACATGGTGGGTGGATCATTCTACTAATTAAGGTTTCCCATCTCCGTCACTCTTCATTTGTCTTCTCAGAAAAGGTGTGGAACAGACGCGACTTCTGCCAGGGCTAGGAGCCCTGAAGTCCAGTCAACTGCATCATCTCCAAAAGCTGAGGCTGTGATTCCATGGGGTCTGGGCAACACCCATGTGAGAGGAAGAGCCCCTGTTCCCCCTACCCTGTCCCCAGCTCTCGCTGGTATAACTGATGGTGGGCGAAGGTGCTGAGAGATGGCTCTCACCTCCCAGGGAAGGGGGAAGTTGACACTCACTGCAGCTCAGAGACAGCTCAGGAGCTAGGGGAGACTCTTCAAAATGGGATTCGAATTTGAGCTTTCAAAGCAGAGCTCATGAGTTGCATAGGGCTTGGACATCTGACTCTGGGTACCAGATAAGGAAGGGAGGTTGATACAGGATGTTGCCTGGAGGGGTTGAGCATCTCAGCCTCCTGGGCTCAGGACAGGTGCTCCAGAGGCAACATCAGCCCTCCTCACCAACGGTCAGCTCTGCTCAGGTGCTGGGAAACTTCCAAACAGAGGAGGTGGGTCCCAGGTGGCCCCAGCACTCCTCAGCAGGGCAGCACAGACTCCCTTCCACCAGAAACCACAATTAATGAGGCAGACTACATGCAGTTTGGCCACAGCCACTCCAGCTGCTGACTGGCAGTTAACAACCCTCATTAGTCTAATTCAGTTAGGAATTGATTTATCATTTATTAATTACAATTTATTGGGGCAAATAAATAAATGCTAGTGAGCATGGATTTCAGGCGACTTGTCGTAAGAAAGACGTGTGGCCAGCATACTGTGCGTCAGAAATCTGGGAACTGATCCCAGTTTGGCAGAGAAGGGGGACCGCTGGGTGTTGAAAATCTCCATCACACTGGCATCCAGTAGTCCCCAGTGGACTGTTCATTCACAGCACTGATGACCTCAGTTTGCAGCATCCTCAGAGGTCCGGGAGGGTCCTAGGATGGTGTATTTTGTAAAAAGCTTCCCAGGGGAATCTGACGTGCAGGCCAGCTGAGAATCACTTTGCTGGAGTCTTCAGGATCTTGCTGCATCCTCAGTGACCTTTATGGTCAGGACTGTGAACCCCACTCTTCAGCTCAGGCAAGCCTGGCTCTGGGCAAACAGATGACCCCAGAATCAGAGAATCCAGAGCTGTGCTGGGAACCCAGGACTCTGCAAGTGCAAAGGCTGGTGCTGCCCTTCCATGGACCAGCCTGGATGCTTCTTCGTACATGATTCAGTTGACCTTTGCTGTGCTGCCTATCCCATCCTCAGCTTGAGTGCACTTAGCAAATCCTGTTGATTGATGTACAGCTGTAGTGTAACATTTAAAGACATTGGTTATGCTTGTAGGAGCAAGAATCTGAGCGGGGGAGAAAACTAAATTGGGGAAAAGTGAAAAAAATCAGGATTAAATAAGGTGAATATGCCAGCAAATTTGGAAAACTCAGCAGCGGCCACAGGACTGGAAAACGTCAGTTTTCATTCCCTAAGAAAGGCAATGCCAAAGAATGCTCAAACTACGACACGATTCTACTCATCTCACACACTAGTAAAGTAATGGTCAAAATTCTCCAAGCCAGGCTTCAGCAGTACATGAACCGTGAACTTCCAGATGTTCAAGCTGGTTTCAGAAAAGGCAGAGGAATGAGAGATCAAATTGCCAACATCTTCTGGATCATCAAAAAAGCAAGAGAGTTCCAGAAAAACATTTATTTCTGCTGTATTGACTATGCCAAAGCCTTGACTGTGTGGATCACAATAAACTGTGGAAAATTCTGAAAGAGATGGGAATACCAGACCACCTGACCTGCCTCTTGAGAAACTTGTATGCAGGTCAGGAAGCAACAGTTAGAACTGGACATGGAACAACAGATTGGTTCCAAATAGGAAATGGAGTATGTCAAGGTTGTATATTGTCACCCTGCTTATTTAACTTATATGCAAAGTACATCATGAGAAATGCTGGGTTGGAAGAAGCACAAGCTGGAATCAAGATTGCCAGGAAAAATATCAATAACCTCAGATATGCAGATGACAACACCCTTATGGCAGAAAGTGAAGAGGAACTAAGAAGCCTCTTGATGAAAAGAGAAGAGTGAAAAAGTTGGCTTAAAGCTCAACATTCAGAAAACTAAGATCATGGCATCTGGTCCCACCACTTCATGGGAAATAGACAGGGAAACAATGGAAACAGTGGCAGACTTTATTTTGGGGGGGCTCCAAAATCACTGCAGATGGTGATTGCAGCCATGAAATTAAAGACGCTTACTCCTTGGAAGGAAAGTTATGACCAACATAGATAGCATATTGAAAAGCAACAAAGGTCCGTCTAGTCAAGGCTATCAGAGAAGGCAATGGCACCCCACTCCAGTACTCTTGCCTGGAAAATCCCATGGATGGAGGAGCCTGGTAGGCTGCAGTCCATGGGGTCGCTAAGAGTCGGATACGACTGAGTGACTTCACTTTCACTTTTCACTTTCATGCATTGGAGAAGGAAATGACAACCCACTCCATTGTTCTTGCCTGGAGAATTCCAGGGATGGGGGAGCTTGTTGGGCTGCCATCTATGGGGTCGCACAGAGTCGGACACGACTGAAGTGACTTAGCAGTAGCAGTAGCAGTCAAGGCTATGGCTTTTCCTGTGGTCATGTATGGATGTGAGAGTTGGACTGTGAAGAAAGCTGAGGGCCGAAGAATTGATGCTTTTGAACTGTGGTATTGGAGAAGACTCTTGAGAATCCCTTGGACTGCAAGGAGATCCAACCAGTCCATCCTAAAGGACACCAGTCCTGGGTGTTCAGTGGAAGGACTGATGCTGAAGCTGAAACTCCAATACTTTGGCCACCTCATGTGAAGATTTGACTCATTGGAAAAAACCCTGATGCTGGGAGGGATTGGGGGCAGGAGGAGAAGGGGGCGATAGAGGATGACATGGCTGGATGGCATCACCGACTCGATGGACGTGAGTTTGGGTGAACTCTGAGAGTTGGTGATGGACAGGGAGGCCTGGCATGCTGCGATTCATGGGGTCGCAAAGAGTTGGACACGACTGAGCGACTGAACTGAACTGAAAGGGGAGTGGTCATGCTGGGTACCATTGTTCAAATATCTGACGTGAAGATTGCCTTTGGCGGACAATGATTGTTAACTACGTAAATGCATCCTCTCCCTTCTTCCTTTATAATAGGACAATTTTCTTCAAGGAGGCAGTATGAACTATTAAATACTCACTTGCAGCCAGAAGTGGCCATAGTTCTGACCCGTGAGATATTAGACTGTTTCTGACTTCTAAGTTTGCTTTTTGCTTTTTGACTTCTGCTTTTGCTTTCTGTATAAAAGGGAATAGCTACAGATGGTTTCAATTTTCTCCTGTTCCCTACTTTTATTCTCCTTTTGACCTTGCGCTTTCTGCATAAAGGGTAATAGCTACAGATGATTCCAATTTTCTCCTCTGCATCACTTTTATTCTTTCTACCTTGAGCACATATGTAACGTCTGGAGCTGCAGCAGCCGCTTGTGATCTTGAGGCTACAACAGCCTCAGAGATACTGAAACTGTTACCATGGTGCCACCTACCTTCAAACTTCTTGTTATATGAGAAAATAAACCCTCTTTGTTTAAGCCACTCCAATGGCAGATTTTCTATTTCTCACTCCTGAGAACATCTTCATCTGATATACAAACTATACAATGATTTTTCATGGCACAGAAATTCCATGTGGGCTGTTGCCGGGAGCCGGCGTGGCCAAAGAATCCTGACAATACAAGGAAGAATGATTATGAGAAGCAGAAGGCTATGATCTATGGAGCCTCGTTAAAGTGATCAAAAGTTAGCTTTGTGAAAATACTCATTTGGATGAGTATTTCAGTCAATAAACATTTGATAAATGCCTGCCATGGTTCTGGCACTGTGCTAACCATGAAGATATGACATGGCTCTAAGCACTCAAGATTTGATGGGATAAACAAACAATGCTCAAGAGTGAAGACAAAGTACCTCACTTCAGGTCCCTGGGCCCCATACAGCATGGCCCCAGCCCCCCTTTACTTCTACCTGTTACTCTCCTCCCAGCTCGCTTCTTACCCTGGCCTCTGTGCCATTCCTGTCTACCACGCTTTTCCCCACATCTACGGTCTTGGTTGCTCACCTCCTTCAGGCTCTGCCCATGAGTCACCTTATCCCAAAAGCCATCCCTGAACTCCTTCTGTGAACGAGCCAATCCCTCCTCAGTCCCCACCCCCCTACTTGTGTCCCCTGTCATCCAGCTCCCATCACCAAACATGCTTCTGGGTTTGTTTCCCTTTTGTCTGTCTCCCTTGCTATAGTGTAAACCCCATGAAAACAGGGATTTTTCTCTCTTTTATTCACTGCTCTCTACTTAGTGACTTGAACAGTGCCAAGCACAACTAGTTGACCTCTGTGGCTGGCTAGCTAGTTGGAGGAATGGATAATTACTACTTCAGAAAGAGCAGTGCTGTGAGACGGACAAGCACATGAAGCTAAGGTACCTGAGAAGAGGAATCCTAACCAGGACCTATGATTAGGAGAAGGCATTCTAGAAGAGGCTGCATTTGAACATTCCTTGTTTCTCAGTCAACAAGGGTTGGCGTCATGACGATGGAAGTGTGGGAGGAGGAGGAAGGAAGTGCATTGCCAGGAGAGGGCACAGTCCCTCTGCAAACACAGAGAGCTGGAACATGTATGTTAGTAGTGCTCTCAACTTCCTCATCTGTAAAATGGGGGTAGGAGCGTACCTATCTTAGTGGGTGATTTTGAGGGTTACATGATAAGCACTTACTAAATTATTATTGTTGTGATTATGGGAGAAGGAAATGGCAACCCACTCCAGTACTCTTGAATGGAAAATCCCATGGACAGAAGAGTCTGGCAGGCTACAGTCCATGGGGTTACAAGAGTTGGACACAACTAAGCGACTAAACCACCACCACCACCATTTTGATTATGACCATTATTCATACACGTTATGAAGGTAAGAATAGAGAATGTTGAAGAGATGTGCAGAATTGGCCCACCAAGGAGCTCAGGAACAATTTCACAATTGCTTGATGTGATGGTGAATTGTATGTGTCAGCTTGGCTGGGTCATGATGCCCAGGTATATGGTCAAACAGGATTCTGTATGTGTAGGTGCTTTTGCATGCATGCCTGCTAAGTCACTTCAGTCATGTCCAACTCTCTGAAACCCTATGGACTGTAATCTGCCAGGGTTCTCTTTCCATGGGATTCTCCAGGCAAGAATACTGGAGTGGGTTACCATGCTCTCCTCCAGGGGATCTTCCCAATCCAGGGACCAAATCCACATCTCTAGCACCTCCTACATTGACAGGCAGGTTCTTTACCACCGGGTGCTTTTAGATAAAATTAATTTGTGATGAATTTAAACAAGTGGACTTTGAGTAAAGCAGATTGCTCTCCATAGTGTGGGTGGGCCTCATCCAATCAATTTAAGACCTCAACAGAACAAAAGACCGACCTTCCCCAAACAGAGGGAATTCTGCAGCAGATGGCCTTTGATCTTGCACAGCAATATCAGCAACTTCCTGGATCTCTAGCTTGATAGCCTATCCTGCAAATTTTGGACTTCCTAGCCTCCATCATGATGTGAGCTAATTACGTAAATAACCCTATCTCTATCTCTCCCTGTATACCTCTTATTAGCTCTGTCTTTCTGGAGAACATTGACTAATACATATGGCAATGAATCAGCCAGGATCACAAGTCACCACCTAATGTCAACTTCTCCTGGGCCTGGGGAGCCACTGAGGCCTCCAGGGCTGGGCATCTGGCTTTTCTCCACAGTCCACTAAAATGTAAGCACAGGAAGCTCGAACTGCATGGTACTTGATTCTAAAGTATTTGTCCCCAGTCAGCAGAATGGAGAGGCATCCCTTGCCTGGGGCACAGCCCCATGGTGTGTCCAGGTCCACTCAAAACCGAACTGGCCTCTCCTTGGGATGCTAAGAAACAGTGCACCCCATGGACCCTGCATCTGTGAGTTCTGATCTGTATCAGGTGATGCTCACTCCCGTTCACCTGAGACACTGCAGGGCAGACATCATGGAGATAGACCGTGGTGAAAACCAAGGCAACAAATGTGAGGAGCAGAAGACAGATGGCCTTGCATGGCATGTTTAAAAGGTTGGTGTTGCAGGTTGAATTGTGTTTCCCCAACTCTGCATGGTGAAGCCCTAACCCCCAGTACCTCAGAATGTGAGGCATTTGGAGACACGGCCTTTAAAGAGGTAATTAAATTAAAATGAGGGCATGAGGGCAGGCCCTGATCCAATTGGGCTGGTGTCCTCTGGCCTCCAGAACTGTGAGACAACCACTTCTGTGGCTTAAGCACTCAGGCTGTGGAATTTTGTCACATTGGCACAAGCAGGCCAATATGGTTGGCTTTTGTCCTGAGGACACTGGGGAGATACAGAAGGGTTAAAAAGTGGATCCCAGCTATACAACTGTGAATGAATGAATAAAGGAAATAACATACAAACATACAACATGGAAGATATGGTGTTTGGGGGGAGGGGAATGTTTTTCTAACAACAGGGTGGAGAGGAGTGTGGAGGTAATTCCAAGAGTGTTTTATAAATAATTTATTGCCACTGCTCACGCACACAGTTTTCCTCAGGAGTCATAAGGGACTTGCTTTGTTAGGAAATGCCAAAAGGAGTCATGGGGACAAGGGTCCAGGACCAGCCCTGTTACTTCTAACCCCCTTATCCTGGAATGTACTCTCTAGGATGAATCAAGGTTGGGACCGGTTTATAGGCAGAGAAAGTCCTTGGGAAGCTCATCCAGAAGATGGACTGAGACGTCATTGTGGGAAAATGGGAAATGCAAATCAGTAATGACGTCTGTTATTAATAAACTGGTCAGTAATGGATCATTTGCTCTGGCCAAGCTTGAAAGCCATTCGCGAGTGAGCCTGCATTTCCTCTGATATTTAGCTCTTAAAGCAGTCCATGGAAGCCAGCAAATTCCTCTAACCCGTGCCTCAAGCCAAACACGGACTAATTAATATGAAAGGAATAAGTGTGTGTGCGTGTTAGTTGCTCAGTCCTGTCTGACTCTTTCCAACCCCATGGACTGTAGCCAGCCGGGCTCCTCTGTCCATGGGATTCTCCAGGCAAGAATACTGAAGTGGGTTGCCATGCCCTCCTCCAGGGGATCTTCCCCACCCAGGGATCCAACCCAGGTTCCCCTGCATTGCAGGCAGGTTCTTTACCATCTGAGCCACCAGGGAAGCCCATGAAAGGAATAAACACTTCACTCAAAAGAAATGGATTCCAACCCTTATCAAAGATGCCTGCATGAACGATGAAAGGTGCCAGTAAAAGCATCATGTTAAAGAATTCTAAAACTGATTCTTCCATAAGAATAACAGCTCATTTCAGAGACACAGAGAAGTTAGACATCTTGCCCAGAGTCACCAGGTTGACCCAAATTCCAGCTCAGCTCTGTCAGACTTGGAGGTGAAACTGTCTAACCATTGTGCTATAAAACGATGAACTCTTGCAATGTCCTGAAAAGAGCAAACATATGCGCCAGGCCTCCACTTACAGCAGGATGCAACGTTGGCTGGGCATCTTACACACATCTGCTGCCACCCCATCACTAACTCTGGCCCTACCACAGGACCTTTGCATCGGCTGGCCGCTTTTGTCTGTGAAGTTCTTCCCCCTGAATCTCCACGTGGTCTGTCGCCTTAGCAGCTAGGTATTGGCTTAACTGCCTCCATCTCAGAGAGGCCTTCACTGTTGCCCTCTCCTCCAAGGAAAGCTGTCCTACCCTCCCAGGTCATCACATTACACATTTTCTGCAGAGCAATTATCATCACTGAGATCATGTTCATGTACTGTTTGTGCATTTATCTTCCCTACTAAACCGTCAACTCGGTGGCATCAGGGACCTCATTCATCTTACTTGCCACACCCTCACAAGTACCCAGATGAACATTGGGACAGAACAGTTGGCAGAAACGTTTACTGTCTGACTCAAAGTCCTGCTGTCCTTTCCACCCCTACTCCTATCCTAGAGGCCCAGCAACTTAAAAGATGAAAGCGATTCCAAAATGGTGTACATTTTTAAGGGAAAAAAATATGCTGATCTGTTAAATGTTTCTGAACATTCAAACTGATAAAACAGATATATAAGACCAAATCTCTCAAAATTGCAAAATTGATTTGTTGCAGTCTGGGCAGTAAATTGGTTAGTCTGCTATTAATCAAATAGTTTTTCACACGCAGATGTAAAAGTCGGGAATGTGGAACGAGACAGCTAATAATATGCTTGTGTGTGGAAATGATCATCATTGCATAATAAGATAGTGTGGAGTCTGGAATTATCATCTGTGCAACTCCTGCTCAGTTTTATCCAGAATCTGCCTTTGAGGGACATAAAAAGCTATTATCATATAACTATTCCACTTTCTCCTGTTTTATGTGCAGACTGCCTCTGCTATTCCATGAATTTTAATTAACTCTCTGTTTATTTTGCTTCAACCCTATGACTCTCTAAGCACAGGGCCCATTTGCTAATCCAAGAAAGACACTTTTGAAGTGAACTTCTCAGGAAGTTCTCCCAAAGGTATCTTCCTCCTTCCCTTGAAAATAATTAAGCCCTGTCGACTTTCAAGTTGACTCAGAGCAGAGTACTCCAGCCTGGACTTTCTCTGCTGGAGCAAAAGAAAAACATTCACTGGCTCCACCTTCCAAGGGGTCACAAGGAACTTGTGAGGCGGGGAGAGTGAGCCTCGAGAGAGAGAGGGGGCCTCTGTGAAAAATGAGAGTTTGCAGCAAGGGAGATGCAGAAATTCTCCTCAGGACCCTAATCCAGAAGCAGTCAGTATAAACCGGTCAACTAACTCTTATCAGTTAATTTGTTAATTATCAAGGTTTTCACTCATTTATATAATATTCATTCATTTAATTATGTAGCATACATGTCATATGCATTATATACACATTGTATATGTAAATAAATATTGTATGTGAACATAAATATACACACTGCTTAGTGTATATATATGCATATATGTGTGCTTATATATATATACATGTATGTAAATATATACTGTACTGCTTTGTGGGCATACATATACATATATGAGTGTGTGTATGTATCTATACACTCTATGTGAATGGTGGGTATATGGATTGTTGTTGTTGCTCAGTTGTGTCCATCTCTTTTGTGACCCCAAGGACTATAGCCCACCAGGCTCCTCTGTCCATGGGATTTTCCAGGCAAGAATACTGGAGTAGGTTGCCATTTCCTCCTCCAGAGGATGTCCCTGACCCAGGGATTGAAACTGTGTCTCCTGCAAGTCTCCTGCATTGCAGATGGATTCTTTACCACTGAGCCACTGGGGAAGCCTGGGTATATGTATACATGACTATACATACACAAATACACGTGTGTATATACTACTTAATGCGTATGTATATAGATGTATAGATATATATGCTGCTTAGAAGGTATATATGTATATAGATATGTGTGTTTATATATACTATACATTTATATATATGTGTAGATATATGCATATACATACATGTGTATATGCTATATACATATACACATGTCTATGTACACTGTTTCCTAGGTATGAATACATGCATATTTATAAATGTGTGCTCATATATATATTTTGCTTAATGTATTTATACATGTATATATATACTGCTCAGTGAGTATATATGCACATGTATATATGCATTATATACATAAATTCCATATATATGTGTAAATATATATGTGTATATGTATTATACTTTACATATATACAGTTGCACTCAGTAAGTACTGAAGATCAAACTGTGAACAATAAGGAGACATTGCTGCCCTCACAGAGCCTATGTTCTCACGCATAAGACCAACAACCACAAGGAAAAATGAACAAGCATTTAATGGATTTACAGGTACACTGAAGAAAACAGGACCAGGAAGGGCACGTGGATATGAAATGCTTGGGGTGGGGTCAAGTGGGGTGGGTATTCAGGGAGGGGACATTTGAGCAGAATTCTGTATGGGATGGGTGACCTTTGCAGAGTTCTAAGGGAAGGTGATCAAGGTGGTGGGCCTAGCAAGTGCAAGGTTCTGAGTTAGAAATAAGTTCAGCATGTTCGGGAGATGAGAAGAAGGGCTGCAAGGAACGAGCAGGAAGATGGAGGGGCAGAGAGGAGTGTCAGTGAAATAGGCATAAGCCAGATTGCAGGGCCTTGCAGGCTGGCATAAAGAGGTTGGCGTGCATTCTCAATGGCAGGGAAGCCCCTTAACCATTCGATCCAATTCATGCTTTATCACATCACTGACTGCTATGTAGACTGGAACCTTCCTTCTTTCTCTCTCTCACTTATACATGCTCTAGGCAACATTCACTGAGCCCTCCCCACCTGCTGGGCACTGAGCCAGCTGCTGATGGGACTGGCAGGTGACTATGACCAACCCTAACTTTTCAAGAATCTCACAGTCTGATGGCTGAGGCAGAGGAGCAATCTGAAGACCACCTCTAAGCAAGATGTTCTGTGAAGGATGGCAAGAGGAAGCTGAGAGTCAGGTCTTCCCCTGATCCCTCCAGGTGGCTACCCAAAAGTTTCCAGAACCCACCACATAACCTAGAGACAAGATGACATGGAACGCATATGAAAAATGCCAACCATACGCCAGGTCCGGGAGTTGTATGGTCTCTGCCCCTTATTTTCACAGTAAACTTTGAAGATCACTCTGAGCATTGTTTCCTTCTTTTAAATTCTTCATTTCAGAAAGGTATTTTTGTTCAATTCAATATAGAATTCTAGATTGGTGGTTCTTCTCTACTATCACTTGAAAAATGCTGTTCCACTATCTTTGGCTTACATAGTTTCCATTTCCTAACACAATGTGCCCTTTTGTCCCCTGGTTCATTTCAAGATTTTCTATTAATGGTTATAAGCTACTTATTAATTTGACTATGATGATCTTTGATGATGTTTTCCTTGTGTTCCTTTTGCTTGGAGTTGGTTGAACTTTCTGGATATGATTTTATCATTTTCCTCAATTAAACAAATAAACCATTATTACTCCAAATGTATTTTATATGCCCATCCCTCCTTCTGAAACTCCAATTACACATATGGTAAATCATTGCACTTTGTTCCATAAATCACTGAAAGTGAAGTGAAAGTCGCTCAGTTGTGTCTGACTCTTTGCTACCCCATGGACTGTATAGTCCATGGAATTCTCCAGGCCAGAATACTGGAGTGGATAGCCTTTCCCTTCTCCATAGGATCTTCCCAAGCCAGGGGTTGAACCCAGGTCTCCCACATTGCAAGCAGGCAGATTCTTTACCAGCTAAGCCACAAGGGAAGCCCATAAGTTACTGAAGCTCTGTTAATTTTTTCCTCGGTGCTTCATTTGTATAGTTCCCATTGCTATATCTTCAAGGTCACTAGCCTTTTCTTCTACACTGCATTTGTTGCTGTTATTCAGTCGTCAAGTTGGGTTCAACTCTTTGCAACTCCATGGAGTGCAACATGCCAGGCTCCTCTATCCTCTACTATCTCCCAGAGTTTGCTCAAATTCATGTCTATTGAGATGGTGATGCTATCTAACCATCTCATCCTCTGCCTAATCTGCTGTTAATATCCCATCCAATGAATACTTCATTTCATATATTGTAGTTCTCATTTCTATGAGTTCTATTTGAGTGGCTACCACAGGAAAGCTGGGTAGGGGGAAGGGAAAGAGAGGGCAAGGGAATTAAGAGGGACATGCTACTAGGTACAAAATAAATAAGACACAAGGATATAAAGTATGGCACAGGGAATATAATCAATACTTTATAATTGTAAATGGACTATAATCTATGACTATATCAAATCAATATTTTGTGTACCTGCAACTTAACATTATAAATCAACTATGAAAGTGTTAATTGCTCAGTCATGTTCAATTCTTCAAAGCCCGCCAGGCTCCTCTGACCATGGCGTTCTCCAGGCAGGAATACTGGAGTGGGTTTCCATTCCCTTCTCCAGGGATTCTTCCCCACCCAGGGATCAAACCTGGGTCTCCCACATTGCAGGCAGATTTTTTACCATTTAAGCCACCAGGGAAATAAAAATATGAAAATAAAGTAAAATTGCACTTTCCTGTGTCCAAAAATTTCCTAGACATGAAAATAAGCAGGAAAATATGGCCCACAAGCAGAAGGAAAATTAATAAAGAGAAACAGACTCAGAAATGGCACCAGTGGTGAAATTAACAAACAAGGACTTCCATGGTGCTATTATTCATGTGCTCTCTATGTTCAAGGATAAGGAAACTGTGAACATAATAAGGATAAAAATGGGCATTCTCATGTTTTTGGAGAGGAAACACAGGTTTGCAGAAAATTTATGACTGGTCCAAGTTCATATGGCTAGAAGCAGCAGGACCAGAATCTGAGCTCAGGCTTCCTCATCTCGAAAGCTCATGCTCTTTCTCCTACATGTTGTTCCTTCCCAAAGCAAATGTCCAATGTTTTGGGATGTTGATGGACTCTCTCCTCCTGACTCTCATGGTTTCTTGCTCATATACATGTGACTAAAGCTACTTTCTTCCTAAATTCTGTATTTGGGAGGGACATGTGGGAACAAAACAGGCTGGTGGCAGTGGGGTCTTCTCCAGGCTTCTGATGCATCATGTGTAAAATGGAGATAATAAGGCCCAGCACACTGAGCTTTAAGAAGACAAGGATGGTAAAAGGGTTCAGTTCCTAGGACAATGATTGTGAGTTAGCCAGGATTCTCCAGGTTGCAAATACTGGGAACCCAATGCGATCTCCTCCATCACCTCCACCAGCTTTGCTTGTCGTAATGCTTCAAAGCAGAGATATCACTTTGACAAACAAGGTTCAGTTCAGTTCAGTCACTCAGTCATGTCTGACTCTTTGTGACCCCATGGACTGCAGCATGCCAGGCCTCCCTGTCCATCACCAACTCCCAGAGTTTACCCAAACTCATGTCCATTGAGTCAATGAGGCCATCTAACCATCTCATCCTCTGTCGTCCCCTTCTCCTCCCACCTTCAATCTTTCCCAGCATCAGGATCTTTTCAAATGAGTCAGCTCTTCGCACCAGGTGGCCAAAGTATTGGAGTTTCAGCTTCAACATCGGTCCTTCCAACGAACACTCAGGGCTGATCTCCTTTAGGATGGACTGGTTGGATCTCCTTGCCAACCAAGGTCCATACAGTCAAATCTATGGTTTTTCCAGTAGTCATGTACGGATGTGAGAGTTAGACCATAAAGAAAGCTGAGTGCCAAAAAATTGATGCTGTCGAACTGTGATGCTGGAGAAGACTCTTGAGAGTCACATGGACCAAGATCAAACCAGTCAATCCTAAAGAAAATCAATCCTGAATATTCATTGGAAGGACTGATGCTGAAGCTGAAGCTCCAATACTTTGTCCACCTGATGCAAAGAGCTAACTAATTGGATAAGACTTTGATGCTGGGAAAGATTGAAGGCAGGAGGAGGAAGGGGACAGCAGAGGATGAGATGGTTGGATGGCATCACTGACTCAATGGACATGAGTTTGAGCAAGCTTCGGGAGATAGTGAAGGACAGGGAAGCCTGGTGTGCTGCAGTCCATGGGTTCACAAAGAGACATGACTGAGCGACTGAACAACAACAACATGATCTTGCATAAACAAAACAGGGTACTAGCTTCCGTGGCTGGTAAGGACAGTGGATATAGCTATAGGACTGGAAGAACAGAAAGGTGGAGGCACTGGTGGTACCTGCCCATGCCCCCTCTCCTGAACCTCCACACAGCTCAGGCTTCTTATTGTGGACACCTGAGGCTCTCTGCTAGGGCCTTTTTCTGCCCTGGATGTGAGTGAAGTGAAAGTCGCTCAGTCGTGTCCGATTCTTTGCAGCCCCATGGACTATACAGTCCATGGAATTCTCTAGGCCAGAATATTGGAGTGGGCAGGTAGCCTTTCCCTTCTCCAGGGGATCTTCCCAACCCAGGGGTCAAACTGGGGTCTCCTGCATTCCAGGTGGATTCTTTACCAACTGAGCTACCAGGAAAGCCCTACTTCTGAAGCCTTTTTCTGCCCTGGATCAGTCAGTTCAGTTCAGTTCAGTCACTCAGTCATGTCTAACTCTGTGATCCCATGGTTTGCAGCACACCAGGCTTCCCTGTCCATCACCAACTCCCGGAATTTTCTCAAACTCATGTCCATCATGTCAGTGATGCCATCCAACCATCTCATCCTCTGTTGGCCCCTTCTCCTCCTGCCTTCAATCTTTCCCAGCATCAGGGTCTGCCCTGGATGGGGCAAGCCAAAAGTGCAAGAGAGGTAATGCTGCTTAAAGCAGCCATCCCTCAGTGATGGACAGGGGGCTGTACATACACGCACCAGCTTCTCTGACCCTCGGCTGCCTTCGAGGCGCCCTCCACTCGGAGGTCCCACATGGGGGTGAGTCCTTGTGCCTGAGAAAAATGGCCAGCAACATTTGCAGATCTGTTTTCTTACACACATCACTGAGAGGATGACAAGAAGTCTTTCACCTCCGATTCCGTGGAAGGATTCTGAATGGCTCTGTTCGGGTCACACAGCCTCTCCTTGGACCAAGCACTGGTCTAGGAATATGGCCCAAGTGGCTGGCACAACCACATCACATGCCCATCTCAGATGGTGAGGGGGGCACCACAGGGACTGACATGTCCACATGGGGTGGAGGAGGTGTTTTCCGAAGAAAAGAGATGCTATTGCGATAAGAAAGGGACGTGAAAAGCATGCTGGACAGTAGAAAACAACAGCCTTTAGAGTCCACTGATTCACCATTCCCTTTTCTTTGTACATATGAGAAAACTAAGCTTAAGACTGGTTAATTCACTATCCCAAGTAAGCACAACTAAAGCATATCAGAGTCAGCCTGCTTCCCAGATCGAAAGTGTTTCCACTGAGATATGTAGAAATTCATCTGCCATGCCTCAACTGTCCTAGAATTTAGTCATAAAAGTGTTACAAAACCTTCAGTAAATTCTTGCTAAAACCAATGGATCGCCCGCAGCTGTTTACTTTGGTGCTTCACTGGGGAAGCCCAATCTACCCCCCGCATGAAAGTCAAATAAGATTTCTGCAAATTCACATGTGATTTTTCCTGATAACCAAGGCTACTGTCGTACTTTAACAACGAAATGTCTTTCTTGAAAACTCGTAACAAATGCCAGCTATCAAACCCACCAAAGGCTGAAAGCAAAGCCAAAGTACCCATTCAATAGTAGGAGGGTGGTTCTCTTCATCCTAGCCCAGCACACTTCCACCCTGAGTCTCATAATAGTCATGCAGGCGCATCTACATTGACCATGAAAGGCAGTAGTTATTTTGTATTTTGACCAGAACAGAGCTTTGTTCGATTGTCTTGAAGTAACCTCATCCTGAATACTGGCTGTTTGTGTACATTCTACATGAATTTGGGTGTCATTAAGAAACTGCCACAACCTAAGAGTGACTTAAACATAAATTCTCCTCTAGAAAGCTTGCATTTTTCTTCAGAACACCCACTATAACCAAAGCTTGAATATATTTATGCTCTGAACCACAGGTTCTGAGAACCAAGCCAGCAGCCAAAGAGCAGCACAGATGAAGACAGAAAAGGAAAAGAAAACTTTCAGGATATAATCAAGTAATAACTCATGAGGGCCCAGGCTAATGGATCTGATAGTACTGACAGGAAAGGGTGCAGAGGGCTCAGGGCCAAGATCACCACCGACTCCAGGGTAAAATGATACACTTCTACGTGGTGCCAGTTGTGTTGTGGGTTAAGGGAGTTGCTTCAAGTTTTCTTCAGCCACAAAACGCTCAACATTAGGATAAGCGACAACAGAAAGTAATGATTTAACAGAATTTTTTAAATGTTTTGTTGTTGTTGCAGAAGTTCAGCCCTCCCCATGGAACTACAGGCAAACTTTCTAAATTCTCTGGATCATAACTCTTCTTCTAAGAAATCTAGAGAAGAACCTCAAATGCAGCACATAAACTCTGTCCACGTTTCTGGCTGAAGTAACTCACATGTATAGAGCAGACTGTAAGCAGTACAGAGCAGAAGAAAAAAAGAAAGGGACTGAGATTTATGTGCATGCCCAAGAAGAGAGTATGCAGTATAAATCCAACCAAGGTAACTTCTTGTTAAAAATATTTTTTCAAAGAAATAAAACACAATCCAAAGTCTATACAACATAACATTCACAATATCCAGGATGCAAGCCCAAATTACTCAGCATATAAAGAACCAGGAAAATGTGATCTATCCTTAATTAAGGTGAATCTTAAGATGACCCAGATGTTGGAAATAGAATAAAGGATATGAAAACAGCTCTTAAGACTAAGACTAAGCTGCAGGGTATAAAGGGCAATATGGTAGAATAAATGAAAATATGGGAAATCTAAGAAAAGAGAAACTATTTTCTTTTAATCCAGAAGTTATACCTAGGATTATCATAATCAAACTGCTGAAAATCAAAGATTAAAGGAAAATCTTGAAAAGAAAGAGATGAATGTGACATATTATTGCTGTTGCTGCTGCTGCTAAGTCACTTCAGTCATGTCCGACTTTGTGCGACCCCATAGACAGCAGCCCACCAGGCTCCCCCGTCCCTGGGATTCTCCAGGCAAGAACAATGGAGTGAGTTGCCATTTCCTTCTCCAATGCATGAAAGTGAAAAGTGAAAGTGAAGTCGCTCAGTCGTGTCCGACTCTTAGCGACCCCATGGACTGCAGCCTACCAGGCTCCTCCGTCCATGGGATTTTCCAGCCAAGAGTACTGGAGTGGGATGCCATTGCCTTCTCCAGACATATTACTATCAGCTAATAATGATTCAGCTTAATGACCTCCCAGCAGAAAGCACAAAGGTCATTCAGTTGACAATGGCACAAAATCTTTAAAGCAATGAAGAAAAAGCTGTCAACCCAATAATCTGTATCCAGTAGAAATAGTCCTCAAGAAAGGCGAAATAAATGCATTTCAGTTCAGTTCAGTCGCTCAGTTGTGTCTGACTCTTTGAGACCCCATGAATTGAAGCATGCCAGGCCTCCCTGTCCATCACCAACTCCTGGAGTTTACTCATACTCATGTCCATTGAGTTGGTGATGCCATCCAACCATCTCATCCTCTGTCGTCCTCTTCTCCTGCCCTCAATCTTTCCAAGCATCAGGGTCTTTTCAAATGAGTCAGCTCTTTGCATCAGGTGGCCAAAGTATTGGAGTTTCAGATAAAATAAAATTAAGAGAATGCATTGATTGGAGATTTGTGCCACATAAAATACTAAAGGTTACCAGAGGGAAATTCATACCTTCATGAAAGGTATGAGTAATTATTAAGGGCTATTTTCCTTCTAATTTTTTAAAGGCCAAAAAAACCACACATACTTTTAAATATATATATTTTACATATACATTTGTTGGAGAAGACTCTTGAGAGTCCCTTGGACTGCAAGGAGATCCAACCAGTCCATTCTGAAAGAGATCAGCCCTGGGATTTCTTTGGAAGGAATGATGCTAAAGCTGAAACTCCAGTACTTTGGCCACCTCATGCGAAGAGTTGACTCATTGGAAAAGACTCTGATGCTGGGAGGGATTGGGGGCAAGAGGAGAAGGGGACAACAGAGGGTGAGATGGCTGGATGGCATCACTGACTCGATGGATGTGAGTCTGAGTGAACTCCAGGAGTTGGTGATGGACAGGGAGGCCTGGCATGCTGCGATTCATGGGGTCGCAAAGAGTTGGACACGACTGAGTGACTGATCTGATCTGAAAGCAACAAACTATAATATTGTATTGGAGATTTATGATTTATAAACTATAACACATGACAGCTATAGTATAAGAGTTGACAGGTGTGGTAAATAGATCTATACAGTTGCCAGCTTTTTAGATTTTATGTGAAGTATAAAATATTAACTCTAAGCAGATTGAAATAAACTATGAGGTGAAAGTTGCTCAGTCGTGTCCATCTTTGCGACCTCATGGACTATACAGTCCATGGAATTCTCCAGGCCAGAATACTGGAGTGGGTAGCCTTTCCCTTCTCCAGGGGATCTTCCCAACCCAGGGATCGAACCCAGGTCTCCCACATTGCAGGCAGATTCTTTACCGGCTGAACCACAAGGGAAGCCCTGAGGATATGTATTATAATCCCTAGAGCAATAACTTTAAAACAAGGAAGTATGGCTGTAAAGTCATGGGATAAATGGAGATTCTAAATCATCAGTTAATCTAAAACAAAAGAGGAAAAGAGAAACCAAAGAACAAAAGAGAGAACAAGAACAAATAAAACCATGCTAAGCCTAATTGAAACCAAGTCAATAACTACATTTACTGTGAATAGACTAAAAGGTAGAGATTGCCAGGCAGATTTAAAAAGAAGCAAGTTCCCAGGTGGTGCTAGTGGTACAGAACCTGCCTGGCAATGCAGGAGATGTGAAAGATGTAGGTTCAATCCCTGGGTTGGGAAGATCCCTGGAGAAGGGAATGGCAACCCACTCCAGTATTCTTGCCTGGAGAATCCCATGACAGGGGAGACTGACATGACAGGGGTTACAATCCATAGGACTGCCAAGAGTTGGACACAACTGAAGCAACTTAGCAAGCATGCACACAAGACCTAACTATATGATATGCTCAAGAGATTAATGTCAAATATAAAGACACAGATAGAATGAAAGAAAATGCATGGAAAAATATATGCCATGTAGGCTAGAATAACTATATGAATTTCAGAGAAAATAAGCTTAAAAAAAAAAGATCATTAGCAGAGATAGAAAAGAACATTTCACAGTGAAAAAAAAGGTCAATCCATCATGAGGTCATAACAACTATAAATCTGTATGGACCTAATAACAGACCTTCAAAGTGTCAGATGGAAAACTGACAGAAATAAAGGAAGAATAAACAACTCTAGGATCAGAGTTGGAGATTTTGTACAACTGGCTCAGAAATGGATAAAACAACTAGATTGCTACAGTCAGTGAAGACGGAGACCAAGGAAGGAGGTGGTTTAGGATGGTGGTGTAGGAACATCCTGGACTCATCTCCTTCCATGGACACAATAAATTCACAACTACACATGGAAAACACCCCTATGAGAATGACCTGAAAACTAGCTGAACAGCTTCTCCACAATAAAGGATAAAAAAGCCACATCGAGATGGGAAGGAGAAGCAGAGATGTGATCTCGCAAAAAAAAAAAATCTCCACCCCCTCAGCCTGGTGACCTGAAATTGGGAGGGGGCTCACAAATAGGAAACTTCACTCCAAAGAGCCAGGGGTTTGTGCCCACATCAGGCATCCCAACCCTCAGAACCGGCACTGGTAAGGAGAGCCTGCAAAATGTCTGGCTTTGAAACCCAGCAGGATTTACATCTGGAAGAATATAGGGCTATAGGGAACAGAGAACTCATAAAGGGCTTGCATGAAGATTCACTCGTCTTGGACCCAGTGCAAAAGCAACAAACAGGCCTAGGTTTAGATCTTATGTGAAGGAGATTCATTTACTAAACTTAACCCCTCTGCTGGAGGGGCAGGAATCTGTTGGGAGTCTTCCTGGTGCCATTCTTATCCTCTCCCCTTCTAGCACCAGTGTTCATGCCTCATCCTCACACCGATTCTCAGCCCTGCCAAAGCCAGTAGGCACATGCAGGCCATACAGGGGATGCCCCTTGAGCATCTGGCTCTGCTGTGCAGGCGGAATTGTGTTTTGGTGCCCCATGGGTCTGAGACAATCAGAGAAACTATTCTTGGAAGGCCCCCATACTCCAGTCACTGTACAGACAATCAACTGAGATGTAGCCCGTCTTCCTGTGAAAAAAGCCTATCTACTGGTCTTGGAGCTTTAGCCCGAGGGACAGGCTTCCAGTTTTCCATACATTTAGAGGCTATGGACATGGTCTAGGGGATGTCCTCTTTGTGTACTCCCGTGAACTCACTGCAGCTCCCTGGTAACTCCCAGTGAAAGTCAAAGTCTCACAGTCATGTCCAACTCTGCGATCCCATGGACTATAGCCTTCCTGTCTCCTCTGTCCATGGAATTCTCCAGGCAAGAGTACTGGAGTGGGCTGCCATTTCCTTCCCCAGGGGATCTTCCAGATCCAGGGATCGAACCCAGGTCTCCTGCATTGCAGGCAGATTCTTTACCAACTGAGCCTCTAGAGAAGCCTGGAAATGAGATCAAACACTCATCTGGAGCCCTGATTTTTGCAGCTGTCACCAATGAGTTACGCGTACATCATCTGATGTGAAGGCCAGTAAGGTTTACAATTGCAGTTCTATATTACTGTATGTATTGGCATACCTTAAAATGTGTGGCCTGCAAGTCCAGCTTCTAATCAGCCTGCAACTAAGGGCTAACTGAAATTCCACTCTCTGGAACACTAACAGGTCTTTGCACACCTTCAACAACTGGGAACTATGAAGAATAAGTCAGAGAGCTAAGATAATCACAAACATTTAAGAGATAATCAAGAGCTAGGGCAAGGTTAAACAATAAAGTTAATCTCCTTCATAAGGCCAGTATTTCAAGACTGGCAGAGATAGTTGCTTCATGTAATTTTAGACACAAATACAGAGAGTCAAGCAAAATGAGGAGAGAAAGGAATATATTTCAAATAAAAGGAAAAGATAACTACCAATTTAAAAACCCATAAGGAAATGGAGATAAGTAGTTTAGCTGAAACAGAGTTCAAAATATTGGTCATATAGATGCTCACTGAACTTGGGAGAAGAATGGATAAACAAAGATAGTACTTCACCAGAGATAGAAAATATAAGAAAGCATCAAATCAGTTCAGTTCAGTTGCTCAGTCATGCCTGACTCTTTGCAACCCCATGGACTGCAACACACCAGGCCTTCCTGTCCATCACTAATGCCAGGAGCTTGCTCAAACTCATGTCCATTGAGTCGGTGGTGCCATCCAACCATCTCATGCTCTGTCATCCCTTTCTCCTGCCTTCAATCTATCCCAGCATCAGGGTCTTTTCCAATGAGTCAGTTCTTCACATCAGGTGGCCAAAGTATTGGAATTTCAACTTCAGCATCAGTCCTTCCAATGAATATTCAGAACTGATTTCCTTTAGGATTGACTGGCTGGATCTCCTCCTGGACACTGGCTGAGTCTCCTCCAAGGGACTCCCAAGAGTCCCACAGTTCAAAAGCATCAATTCTTCGGCGCTCAGCTTTATTAATAGTCCAATTCTCACATCCATACTGGATGACTACTGGAAACACAAAAGCTTTGACTAGATGGACCTTTGTTGGCAAAATAATGTCTCTGCTTTTGAATATGCTGTCTACATTTGTCATAGCTTTTCTTCCATGGAGCAAGCATCTTTTAATTTCATGGCTGCAGTCACCATCTGCAGTGATTTTGGAGCCCCCAAAAATAAAGTCTGTCACTGTTTCCACTGTTTCCCCATCTATTTGCCATGAAATGATCAAACCAGATGCCATGAACTTAGTTTTCTTAATGTTGAGCTTTAAGCCAGCTTTTGATTCTCCTCTTTCACTTTCATCACGAGGCTCTTTAGTTCTTCACTTTCTGCCATAAGGGTGGTGTCACCTGCATATCTGAGGTTATTGATATTTCTCCCAGCAATCTGGATTCCAGCTTGTGCTTCATCTAGCCTGGCATTCCGCATGATGTATTCTGCATATAAGTTAAATAAGCAGGGTGACAATATACAGCCTTGACGTACTCCTTTCCCAATTTGGAATCAGTCAGTTGTTCCATGTCCAGTGCTAACTGTTGCTTCTTGACCTACATACAGATTTCTCAGGAGGCAGGTCAGGTAGTCTGGTATTCTCATCTCTTGAAGAATTTTGCAGTTTGTTGTGATCCACAGTCAAAGGCTTTGGTGTAGTCAATAAAACAGAAGTAGATGTTTTTGTGGAATTCTCTTGCTTTTTTGATGATCCAACAGATGTGGGCAATTTGATCTCTGGTTCCTCTGCCTTTTGTAAAACCAGCTTGAACATCTGGAAGTTCCTGGTTCATGTACTGTTGAAGCCTGGCTTGGAGAATTTTGAGCATTACTTTACTAGCGTGTGAGATGAGTGCAATTGTGTGGTAGTTTGAGCATTCTTTGGCATTGCCTTTCTTTGGGATTGGGATGAAAACTGACTTTTTCCAGTCCTGTGGCCACTGCTGAGTTTTCCAAATTTGCTGGCATATTGAGTGCAGCACTTTCACAGTATCATCTTTTAGGATTTGAAATAGCTCAACTGGAATTCCATCACCTACACTAGTTTTGTTTGTAGTGATGCTTCCTAAGGCATCAGGAAGCATCCATAAGCCTCTTATCCTTCTCTATCAGAGGGCAGACAGAATGAAAACCACAATATCAGAAAACTAACCAATCTGATCACATGGACCACAGCCTTGTCTAACTCAATGAAACTATGAGCCATGACGTGTAAGGCCACCCAAGATGGACGAGTCATGGTGGAGAGTTCTGACAAAATGTGGTCCACTGGAGAAGGGAATGGCAAACCACTTCAGTATTCTTTCCATGAGAACCCCATGAACAGTATGAAAAGGCTACACTGGTGAATATTACAAATGCCCAAAGGTTTAATACTTATATTTCTCAGACTCTTTCTAAAAATTGTGGAGGAGGGAACATTCCCAAACTCATTTTATAAGGTCAACATTACCTTGATGCTAAAACCAAACAAGGATCACACACACACAAAAATTATAGGCCAATATACCTGATGAACATACCTGCAAAAAATCGTCAACAAAGTATCAGCAAACTGAATTCAACAATATATTAAAAGGATCATGCACCCTGTTCAAGCGGGATTTACTGCAGGGCTGCAAGGATGATTCAACATCCACAAATCAATCAGCATGATACACCACATTAACAGAATGATGGCTAAAAATCACCTGATCATCTCAATAGAGGAAGAAAAAGCTTTTGACAAAATTCAACATTCATTTATGATAAAAACTCTCAACAGAGCGAGTATAAAAGAAACATATTTCAACATAATAAAAGGCCATGTATGACAAATCCACAACTACCATCATACTCAAGAATGCAGAGCTGAAAGTTTTTCCTTTTAGATCAGGAACAAGACAAGAATGCCCATTCTTGCCACTTTTATTCAACACAGATTAAATCGTGAGGATATTATGCCAAGTGAAATAAACTCGTCACAGAAAGATAAATACTGCATGATTCCATGTACATGTGGTATCTAAAATATTCAAATTCATAGAAGCAAGACTGGAATGCTGGTTGCCAGGGGCTAAGGGGATGAGGGCATGGGGAATTACTATCTAATGGGCATAAAGTTTCAGTTAAGCAGGATGAATAAGCTCTAGAGATCTGCAGTACAGTGTTCTCTGTATAGCCAACAATAATACATATATTATACACTTAAAAATTTAAGCAAGTAGATCTCATGTTAAGTCTGCTTTCCACAATAACTTTTTAAATAAAATGCCTACATTGAAGGAAAAAGCTGTTGTTGGCCATCACATAAATTTTTGGGTTTTTTCCACTTTCCTTATTTAGATTCTCAAGGAAGAAATAGCATTAGCAACCTTGAAATAATTACCATTGTAATTCACCTAAAGCAGGGCAGCCATGGTAATTTAATTTTCAGAATGAAATTACAGCGTATCCAAAGGAAACTATTCAAACTTCCTTTCACATTTCAAATTTGGCAAATTCAAATCTTTCTGTCAAACAGGAAATTCCCAGTGCCCAGCAATCAACACAAAAACAAACACACAAACATGCACATAAACATAAATTCAGTGGTCAGAACTTTTATATTTTATTGATGAAATTTTTAAAAATCCACCATTCTTACCTTTCCAAAACTGCCTTTACCAATGGCCCGCAGAATCTGAAAATGGTCAAAGTTGACTGTAAAAGAAAAAAAAAAGGAACAAGTTAGATTTGTCAGTCCTTGTATTGATTCTTAAAATGTCTTCACCTGAATATCTAACCATTTATTTCCAATGGCTTCTGGTTTACTGCACCGTTTGCCATAACAGCACTCCACCACTGAATGGCTACTTTGCATATTCCACTCCCCCACTCCCAACACATATATTTGGCAATTAACACTTCCCCAATGTATATAAAGGAGGAGAGACATCTTTTGGGCCAGAGGGAAGGGATAACAGAGAAAAACTTGGATACTTGGATTACCATATTCTTGTACCCTGTTCCCTTTGCCAAGATGACTTTACTTCTAGTCTCTGTCTTGTTCACCAAGCACTATTACCTTATACATTCAGACATCAGCTCACCTGTCTCAGTGTCCAAGGAGCTAATCCTGCCTCCATTATGAAACCTCTGGACCACCAAGTGACATGACTACATCGTAGTCTTTTCCTGCTCGGATGTCTC
This sequence comes from Bubalus kerabau, assembly GCF_029407905.1. NCBI lineage: Eukaryota > Metazoa > Chordata > Mammalia > Artiodactyla > Bovidae > Bubalus > Bubalus kerabau. The sequence goes on from NC_073630.1 coordinate 108,236,395, forward strand.
ACCTCTGATACCATGAGCCAGAAGGAGGAGGACAATGATTTCAAACCCTGCACTGCCCTGTCTCCAACCCACTCCAGTACTCTTGTCTGGAGAATCCCATGGACAGAGGAGCCTGGTGGGCTCTATTCCGTAGGGTCACAAAGAGTCGGACGTGACTGAAGCAATTTAGCAAGCAAGCAAGCATTGCCCTGTCTCATGTCTCTCTTTCACCATGTTTCTTGATGGGGCTCCGCATTCTTGCTGTCTATTGCCTTCTCCAGTATGGCTTATACCTCATCCCCACAGCACAACATCAACAAAGGATGGCCATACCACCCGAGCCAATGGACAGTTTTCTGTCCCCCTTTTACTTGGCCACTGTCTCCCTTTTGAAACATCTGCTTGCTTCTATGGAAGTACACCTTCTCGATATTCCATTTCATGCATCAGTTCTTTTGCACATTCATCCTTTACCTCCCATCCATTAAATACTGGATTCCATCAAACCTCCATCCTACAGCCTTCCTCTCCTCACTGGCTCCAAGGGCTTTCATCATCACCTAATGGCCAATAACTTTCTAGGCTGTGTGTACAGATTGATGCCAACCCCACAGTGACTCCTGGAGGCTTTGGAGTTACCCTGAACCATTTCAAATGATCCAAAACAAAACCTAGGAGAGGGTGTGGAGAAAAGGGATCTCTCCTACACTGTTGGTGGGAATGCAGATTGGTGCAGCCACTATGGAGGACAGTGTGGAGATTTTTCAAAAGACTAAAAATAGAGTTGCCATATGATCCATCAATTCCACTCTTGGGCATATATCCAGAGAAACTATATTCGAAAAGATACATGCACCCTAGTGTCCACAGCAGAACTATTTACAATGCCCAAGACATGGAAGCAACCTAAATGTCCATCAACAAATGAATGGATAAAGAAGATATGGTACATATAGTACAATGAAATATTACTCAGCCATTTTAAAAAACCAAAATAATTCCATTTGCAGCAACATGGATTGACCTCGAGGTCATAACACTAAGGGAAGTAAGTCAGATGAAGAAAGACAAATATACGATATTCACTTTGTGTATTCCCTTTGGGATTAACAGATACACACTGCTATATATAAAATAGATAAACAACAAGGACCTACTCTATTACACAGGGAACTATATTCAGTATCTTGTAATAACCGCTAATAGAAAAGAATACACACACACACACACACACACACACACATATATATAGACTGGTTGTTGCCAAGGGGGAGGCAGGTGAGAGGGATGGATTTGGAGTTTGGGATTAGCAGATGCAAACTAGTGTAGAGAGGATGGATAAATGACCAGGTCCTACTGTAGAGCACAGGGAACTATATTCAGTATCCTGTGATAAGCCATAATGGAAAAGAATGTGAAAAAGAATGTGTGCATATATATGGCTGAATATATAACTGAATTACTTTGCTATACACCTGAAACTAACACAATTTTGTAACTCAACCATTTGTCGTTGTTGTTCAGTCACTAAGTCATGTCCAACTCTTTACGGTCCCTTGGACTGCAGCATGCCGGGCTATCTGTCCTCCACTATCCCTCCACTGTCCTCTACTATCTCCTGGAGTTTGCTCAAATTTATGTCCATTCAGTTGGGGATGCTATCTAACCACTGCATCCTCTGATAATCCTAAAGGAAATCAACCCTGAATATTCACCGGAAGGACCGATGCTGAAGCTGAAGCTCCAAATCAACCATGAAAGTGAAAGTGAAAGTGAAGTTGCTCAGTTGTGTCCGACTCTTTGCAACCCCATGGACGGTAGCCTACCAGGCTCCGAGGTCCATGGGATTTTCCAGGCAAGAATACTGGAGTGGGCTACCATTTCCTTCTCCAGGGGATCTTCCCAACCCAGGGATTGAACCAAGGTCTCCTGCATTGCAGACAGATGCTTTGCCATCTGAGCCGCTGCTGCCGCTGCTGCTGCTAACTTGCTTCAGTCGTGTCTGACTCTGTGTGACCCCATAGACAGCAGCCCACCAGGCTCCCCCGTTCCTGGGATTCTCCAGGCAAGAATACTGGAGTGGGTTGCCATTTCCTCCTCCAGTGCATGAAAGTGAAAAATCAAAGTGAAATCACTCAGTCGTGTCCAACTCTTCACAACCTACCAGGCCTCCGTCCATGGGATTTGCCAGGCAAGAGTACTGGAGTGGGGTGCCATTGCCTTCTCCGATCTGAGCCACTAGGGACACCCAAATCAACCATACATCAATTAAAAAAAAAAAGAAGAAGAAGAAGAAAGAAAGCAGGCCTAGGTTGAGTGGTTCAACATTCATTTGACCTCATAAGCTCAAAGCCTGGAATCCTCCCTGAATCCTCTCTTTCTCAACTCCACACCTAATCCTTCACTAGGTGAGGTCCGTTTCACCTCTTCACTGTCTCTCCCATCTGTCTACTCTATGGTCACCCTCTGGTCTAACCCATAGCATTTCTTGTCTGGACAAACCACAGTGGTCTTCCAACATCCTCCCTCAGGAAGGGGGTCTTGCTAATCCTCTGCTTATACTCCTCCAAAACCCCCCCTCCATTGCTTTCAGGGAAAGGGGAAAATTCCTCCCCATGGCCACGAGACTACACAGCTGGGTCCTGCCACTTCTGTTTCACCTCCCATCCCCATCCCCAGACCCACTGAGCTCCAGACACAATAGCTTTCTTTCCATGCTCTGAGCAGCCATTCCCTGTGCCTTTAATGCTCTTTTCTGGGCCCTACACTTGTTAACTCTGCTTCCTTTTCATTCTTCCACATTCAGAGAAGGCTGCCCTCACCCTCCAGAGTCTGCTCTCCTTGTTATACAGTCTCACAGCATCCTGGGACTTTCCTCCAAATATCACCACTCTGTATTATTTTATTTTTTAAATGTATTTATTTGTGGGCTGCACCACACAGCTTGTGGGATCTCAGTTCTGGGACCAGGGATTGAACTTGGGCCACAGCAGTGAAATCCCTGAAAAAAAAAAAAGTAGAATAGGTAGACTGACTGACTTTTTTTTTTTTTAGCCATGCTGCAGGGCATAAGGGCTTCCCTGGTGGCTCAGACAGTAAAGCATCTGCCTGCAATGCGGGAAACCCAGGTTCAATCCCTGAGTTGGGAAGATCCTCTGGAGAAGGAAATGGCAGCCCACTCCAGTACTCTTGCCTGGAAAATTCCATGGACGGAGGAGCCTGGTAGGCTACAGTCCATGGGGTCACAAAGAGTCGGACATGACTGAGCGACTTCACATTTATGCTGCAGGGCATGCAAGATCTCAGTCTGAGCCAGGGATTGAACTCTCACTCCCTGCAGTGGAAGCTCAGAGTCTTTAACTACTAGACCACCAAGGAAGTCCCATTGTGTATTACTTTACATGCATCTGATTAAGATCATTGATCTAGCATTAGACTCCAAGTTACGTGAGGTCAAAGGCCATGTTTGTTTTTCTACGGTGTCCCCACAGCTAGTAGGGCATTAGAACACAGTCATATTTAACAAATATTCATCAATTAAAGGGATAACTGAAAGCAGATCTCTATATTCGTGGTGCCAAATGCAATCCCTAATACATAATGAGTGTTTGGTAAATATTTCTGAATCAGATTGAATTACAGCCAGTTTCCAATAACTAGGAAAGACATGCTATTTACAAAAGATGAAGTGAACTGATTAGTTCACTACAATATGGGGGCAAGGACCGGGGGAGGTGAACGAATACAATTAGCTCCCTATGTATTCAACTTAATGCGATGGAGGATAATTACGTTGAATTGTGTCCCTGCCAAGCCAAAGTCAGAATTCAGTGTGCCATCTAACACCTAACGTGCTTAGTATAGAGAGACAAGGTTAACGGTTAACTTAGCAAAACCTGGGTTCTTTGACCTAGATTGGCTTACTTTGTAAATAACTTGCCAGGAAAAGAAATTATCTTATTTTTTCCTCTTCCCCACTCACCAGAGCTCAAGGGAAGAGAGAAAAGTGAGGAGCTTGGCCTGCATGTGTGATGTGACCAGCAGTGAGCTAGGAAATGTACATATATTATCAAGTGCTCTCAAGGTCCCAGGAGGCATTTGCCACCTGCCCCCAATTAGCAATAAACATCCCCACTTCCCTGAAGGCTCCACACTGCTTTGTGCTGCCATGGGTGTGCTGTCATTTCACCTGCTTGCAAAGCCGTTCCTCCAACACTCTTCATTTCAAGAAACACTCCTACCTGGCCTTTGACACACGGCACATGCTCATGAAAGAAAGAAAAGTGATTTGTTCTCCACTCCCAACAAATCACTTTCTTAGTGCAATCTCAGAACCTTCTTCAGACATCTGTTCAGTGATCAGGAAACCTCAGCCTCAAGTCAGACTGCTTAGGTCCATAACTCAACTCTACCAAATGACCTTGGATGACTTGGCCTCTATGTGTCTCACTTACCCCATCTGTAAAATGGGACCAACAGTGCCTACCTTCCATAAGAGCATAGAATAGTGCCTGGCACACAGCAACTTCCCTACAAGATTTAGCTGTTCATGTTGGGGATGAGGAACAATCCTTCTGCTCTGCTGGGTTCTCCCAGGAGGGATATTTCACTGAACATTTGTGGCCTCTGGCCCCGTCAAAGGTGGTGGGAGTTGTCCAGCAGTAAACTGGAAAAGGAATTGCATTGGTGCATTTCTGCTTGCCCTGCGCTCTCTCTGGAATGGCTATCTTTGGGGAGTAAGCTTTCCCTCTGTGGCTTCTTGCCAGAAGCGTTTCAAAGCCAGGCACCATGTAGGGGAGGTCTACAGGGTACTGAGTTGATGCTGAACAGGTGGGTGAGCTTGGCTAATGCTGGGCTTCAGAATCAGGGGGTCCCTGCTGCTGCCCTCCTGGGTGCCATTCCCCAATCCCACCTAGATCCCTTCTAGAGGTCAGGCTTGGTTCTCCACTGGCCTCCTCTTTTGTCTTGAAAATAAATGGAAGGAGCTTTAATTACTGAGCAATCTGGCAAATGCCTAAAACTACTGCTTCCCTGGTGGCTCAGACAGTAAAGAATTTGCCTGCAATGCAGGAGACTCAGGTTCAATCCCTGGGTCGGGAAGATCCCCTGGAGAAGGAAATGGCAACCCACTCCAGTATTCTTGCCTTGAGAATTCCATGGACAGAGGAGCCTGGCAGGCTACAGTCCAAGGGGTTGCAAAGTCCGACATGACAAAGCAACTAACAGACTGCTTTAGTAATTAGCATTATAATATTGCAAATAAGCTCACTCATCCACATCCTCATGAAATGTGTACTTATGGGTGTGGCAGTGGGGATCTAACATAAGGTACAGGGCAAACAGTTATCTATTCCATGTCTATTTGCTTATTGGTCTAGATTGGATTTAAGTGATTGAGCATATGGCCTGGGTTTTCCATTTATTTGGCAACCCTCTGATCTGATATACGTATACTTACATAAAAGTGACTCCATGTATACACTGTGAATAAGGGAAGGGTTACACTTGGCTGATAAGCAGATTGAAATGGTTGTAATCAGTGAGTCCCAAGCCAAAGATGGATCCTAGAAATCACATTCTCACCTAGGGCTGTTGGCCCAGAGCAAGAGGAGTTGGATGGTGGGTGTGAGAGGGGTGATGAGCGGGTTTCTCAGGGCAACCACCTTGTCCTGGTTTGCCCAGAACTTCCCTGGTCCTAGCACTGAAGGCCCTGCATCCCTGGGAACCCTGCAGTCCTGGGAAAACTGAAAGAGTTGACCTATAGGTTTCTAGATCATGAGCATTGCCAGAGTTGGCCAGGGGAATGGGAAGGTGAATTCTTGAAAAGCAGGGTCTGTTTGGACTTTCCAACACTTAGAAAGGACTGGAGTTTCCAAGGGTAACGCTGTAATGAGTGCACTGTGAAAGCAGAAGTAGATAGCACGTTGCCAGCCAGAGGCAAAGCCAAGAGGTGCCAGTGACCTCACCTAAAAACACAAGGGCAGGGACACCTGCCTGGAGGACTGTCACATGGATGATGAAATGACACAGGGGCCATGAAGTAACGAGTTGCCTGCCCTGCCAGGCCCAACTCGCCCTTTCTCTTTGACCAGGAAGCCTCAGGCCTGTTAGGGAGCAGTGTGGCTAGCCCCAAGCAGTGAATCACAGTTCATCGAATCCAGTGAGTTCATCAAGATTTCCTGCTGCTGCTGCTGCTGCTGCTAAGTCGCTTCAATCGTGTCTGACTCTGTGCGACCCCATAGACGGCAGCCGACCAGGCTCCCCCGTCCCTGGGATTCTCCAGGCAAGAATACTGGAGTGGGTTGCCATTTCCTTCTCCAATACATGAAAGTGAAAAGTGAAAGTGAAGTCACTCAGTCGTATCCAACTCCTAGTGACCCCATGGACTGCAGCCTACCAGGCTCCTCCATCCATGGGATTTTCCAGGCGAGAGTACTGGAGTGGGATGCCATTGCCTTCTCCGCAAGATTCCCTAGAGGCTTGTTAAGATAGATCATGGGCCCCCTTCTGAATTTCTGGGCAGGGGCCAGAGACATTGTATTTCCCAAGTTGAAAGTTCTCAGGTGATGCTGCCTGTCCACTGGACACTTCTGTTCCCCATGGTCCTAGACACTCATGTAGTGGACAGTGACTTCATGACATAGGTCCAGTCAATGAGATCTAAGCCTATTAACAGTGGTATTCCTGGAAAAGCATATTTTCCTGATGAAAAGGGACAATTATAGCTGGAGTAGTTCTTGAACCTGCCCACTCTTCCTCCATGAGTAAGGATATGATGTCTGGAGCTACAGCAGCCATTTTGTGACTATGAGACAACAAACACAAGCAGAAGACCAAGATATGGACACAGAAGCCACTCCCTATTGTTGGGCCCCTGAAGCCATCCAAAGTCCACCTACCTCTGGACTTATTATATTAGAAAAAAATACAAAACAGTCTTATTTGTTCAAGTCACAATTAATCAGATTTGCTACTACTAGAAGCCAGAAGCATTCTTCTCTAATGTACAAAGACAGTCACACTAGTAGGAGCTTAGTAAATGCTATTTTATTGTTGAATTTCCAGCCTCATTGTGATTTTTCTGAATGGCAGAAGAATAACTGTTGTTTGGGGTATAACCAGAGGAGCCAAGCTACCTGAATTTGAATTCTGGCTCCACCATGCACTGGCTGGGTGACCTTGGCAAAGTCACTTAACCTCTCTGTGTCTCAGTCTCTTCACTTACAAAATGAGTAAACTAAAATACTCATCTAGGGTTGTCATTGGCTTCTTCACAGGTGGCGCAAGTGGTAAAGAATGTGGCTGTCAATGCAGGAGATGAAAGAGATGCAAGTGTGATCCCTGCATTGGGAAGATTCCCTGGAGAAGGAAATAGCAACCCACTCCAGTATTCTTGCCTAGAAAATCCTATGGACAGAGGAACCTGGTAGGCTACAGTCCATGGGGTCACAAAGAGTCGGACACAACTAAGCACACACACACACATTTAATATTAAATGAATCAATATTAAATGAATCAATGGAGGTAAAGTATTTAGAATAATGCTGGGTCAGAAGTAATGCCTATCAATATTAAGTATCATTATCATTATTATTCTGTATCACTAGTTTTTCCCCACTTTTCACCTTTATGACACAACACTAGTTTGATTAACTCATGACCAAACACTGCAGGGGTGATAAGCGAGAACTGTATTAGTGCCTATTAACTACTGATGGTAATAATCACGCTGAGTAAATTTGGTTGTTCTATCTTATGAGCCAGTGGGTTCTTTTCTCATTTCCATCAGGCCAATTATTTCTAATTAATTTCATAGTACTCTTTCAACATGCAATATTCATGAAGAAGCTTATTCTGAGAGCAAAGTGTGAATTTTTTAAGATGGCTAGTTACTCTTTAAATAATCGCTAATGGTAAGTAAACCCCAAGCAATATCCTATAAAAATACATCAAGCAGAGACAGTGAGTAAAGGTCCCCTTTTCTGTCTCCCTAAAAAGCTGAAACTCTGGAGTTCATTCCTTTTACCAGTGCACTTGGGCTGATCATGTATGTGTAGGAAATTTCACTCCCTATGCCAGTGATGATTTCTGACATCATTTTAAAAATTGGAAGATCTGGCAGAACAGGCTCTCTGATGTCCCTTGACAACAGGACAACAGTCTTCTCTGAGTCACCACTCTCCATGCCTGCCCAGTTCAGGCATCTCTGTTTCCTGCCTGATCCCATCAGTATTTGAGGTCTTGGTCACTGGACTGTACTAGAAAAGAACCTATCAGATGGGGGAGATGGTAAGGTGCAGAGGTTGAAGGGAGGGCTTGATGTTCCTCACTGCTAGCTTTAAACCTAAACCCACCATTTTTGCCATTGTGAACCCGAGGAAATAAAGTAACTTCCCCAGCCTCAATTTTCCCATCAGGAAAATGGGGGTAGTGACACCTACCTCCCCAAGACAGGGTGAGGGCCATAGGCAGTGAAAGCTGAAGGCTGATTCTACAAATGGAGGCCATCATGAACAGTATCAACTCAAACCCTACAGGAGCTTTGAATCCTGAGCCTGGCCACTTAGCATCTCACAATCTGTTTATTCATCTCTCAAATAGGGTCATCTTTCAGTTCAGTCGCTCAGTCATGTCCAACTCTTTGCAACCCCCATGGACTGCAGCACGCCAGGCTTCCCTTCCATCACCAACTCCCAGAGCTTGCTCAAACTCACATCCATCGAGTCAGTGATGCCATCCAACCATCTCATCCTCTGTCGTCCCCTTCCTCCTCCTGCCTTCAATCTTTCCCAGCATCAGGGTCTTTCCCAATGAGTCAGCTCTTCACATCAGGTGGCCAAAGTATTCGAGTTTCAGCTTCAGTATCAGTCCTTCCAATGAATATTCAGGACTGATTTCCTTTAGGATGGACTGGCTGGATCTCCTTGCAGTCCAAGGGAACTCACATGAGTCTTCTCCAAAAAGTTCAAAAGCATCAATTCTTTGGTGCTCAGTTTTCTTTATAGTCCAAACTCAGTTTTCTCTAATATCCATACATGACTACTGGAAAAACCATAGCTTTGACTAAACGGACCTTTGCTGGCAAAGTAATGTCTCTGTTTTTTAATATGCTGTCTAGGTTGGTCATGGCTTTTCTTCCAAGGGGCAAGCATCTTTTAATTTCATGGCTGCAGTCATCATCTGCAATGACTCTACGTCATCTTTGGGGGCCCATTATTCTGCTGACCCCACCAGAGAGAGGCATAAACAGTAACTATGTTGGGAGGAGAACAGGTGGTTCAGGGTAGGCCTTTAAAAGGAGAGAACAATCGAGCAGATCCTCAAAAAAGGCCATGCAAATATCCAGGGGATGGTTACTGCAGGCAGAGTGAATTGCAAGTGCTGAGGCCCTCGGCAAGAATATGCATGGCGCTCGGCAGGAACAGCAGGCAGGCAAGGATGGCTGGAGTGCAACTGGAGAGGGAGAGCAAGCAGGAGACCGGGATCTGAAGGACAGTCAGGAGCTGGCCATACAGGGACAGGGTAAGAGCTTTAGGAGATTTCTTCTAAACATGATGGGAAAGTACTAGAGAGTCCTGAGTAGAGAAAATAAAAAACTACAGTTGGATGATGCTGGTTTAAGCTATTTGGAAATAAGCATATTTAGATGTGATCTCAGGGAAACAAAACTGGCACATGATTGTAATTAAGGATGTGGAATCCCAGCACAATTATGTAAATAAATTAATCAGAAAAGATGAAGCAGGCCAGTAAGGGAGAAGCAACGTAAGCATGTAGCAGAGTTGATCCAGTCTGTCCACATGTGGGAAGCAGGGACAGGACAGTCTTGTTATGAAATTCAGGTCTCCTCTCACATCTGTGTCTATGGCTTGCTTATCCTGATGGGACAAGGGGACCTCAGAGGTGACAGGGCTCTGTTCACAAGGAGTTCAGGCCTAGCAGGGAACACGGCTGGATTCTGCAGACACCTAAGCAGGCACCTAAGCTGATGCAGTAGCTGTTAGGACTAAGGTCATAGAGAGGGACTCCCTCCATGCTGTGGGGACAGTCAGGAAAAGTTTTGAAAAGCAGAAAACCTTGAGTGTGGGTTTGAGGAATAACAAGAGTTCTCCAGAGGGTAAGGATAAGAAGTAAGGATTCCAAGAAAAGTTACAAGGAAAACTAACACCCAGAGGCATGAAACAGCAGGATGAGTTCTTGGAACAGGAGGACCAGGTTATGAGCGTTAAGGCATGAGTGGGGTGGGGATGAAAGCAGGAGAAGATGGGGACAACAGGGAATGAGATGGCTGGATGGCATCACTGACTCAATGGACATGAGTTTGGGCAAACTCCGGGAGATGGTGAAGGACAGGGAAACCTGGTGTGCTGCAGTCTGTGGGGTCACAAAGAGTCAGATATGATTGAGCGACTGAACAACAACAATGGGGTGGGGTTAGGAGCGTTAACCCACCAGATCACTAAACATCTCTTCAGGGTAAGGATGCATCCGGCCTCCACAGGGGCTTTTTAGGAAAAGCACTGCCCAGGGGGATCCTGTCCCTTTATTTATCAAGCCACTGAGTCCCTGGGATTCAGCCTCTTTCTGGTAGAATCAGAGCTCTGATTCTGGTAGAGTAGAACCAGCTGTGGGACAGGAAGGCTTTAGTTATTTCCAGCTGTGCAACCCTGGACAAAAAGTGATGACTGTGCCAGCTCTCACACAATGTTTCAAAGAGAAATCCTGCATGACTTAGTTGTTGTTGTTCAGTCCCTAAGTCGTGTCCTTCTTTGTGACTTCATGGACTACTGAACACCAGGCTCCTCTGTCTTTCACTATCTCTTGGAGTTTGCTCAAACTCATGTCCATTGAGTTGGTAATGCCATCCAACCATCTCATCCTCTGATATTTTCTTCTCCTTCTGCCTTTAATCTTTCACAGCATCAGGGTCTTTTCTGGTGAGTTAGCTCTTTGCATAAGGTGGCCAAAGTACTGGAGTTTCAGCTTCAGCATCAGTCCTTCCAATGAATATTCAGGGTTGACTTCCTTTAGAATTGACTGGTTTGATCTCCTTGCAGTCCAAGGGACTCTCAAGAGTCTTCTCCAACACCACAGTTCAAAAGCATCAATTCTTCAGTGCTCAGCTTTCTTTATGGTCCAACTCTGATATCTGTACATGACTACTGGAAAAACCATAGCTTTGACTATATGGACCTAGAGCATGACCATTTCTCCTGGAAACCAAGCTCTCAATTTTCTGATCTTTGACAAAGGAGCAAAAACAATTTGGAGGAAGGACAGCGTTTCAATAAGTGGCACTGGACCAACTGGACACCCATGGGCAAGAAAATGACCCTCGACCCAAGTCAAGGCTAGAGTCTTTGGCAGGGGGCAGGGTCAGTTCACTGATGAACTGACTGGGAACAGGAGACAGCCCTGCCATGAGGTCTGAGGAAGAGCTCGAGATGCCTGGAGATAGATCTGCAGACACTTTGAAGTTGGAAAGTTTGGGACAAGGATTTAAAGGGCTGCCACTTTCATTGTGAAAGAGAAATCAGACCCCTGATGAAGGCAAATGGGGATGATGGACATAGAAGTTCAAGAGAAGGTAAGAGAGAGAAAGCCAGGGATGGCACCCTGGATGGCCCCAGAACCCAAACATACCCATGTGGCCCAACAGCTTCAGAAAAGCCACATTGGGCCAGGCAGCAGGATAGTCAACTCAGCACCTGCCTTGGTCCCAGGCCTGCCCATCACTCTTGCCTGCCATCAAATGCTGCTACAGCAGCCCCCACCCCCAGTGACCTCCACCTCCAGCAAGGTCCTCCAACTCTGGATTCTCACATCTAACCTTGAGGGTTTAGGGGCAGAAGCCTGTCCCACGAACCTCCACGCCCCCAGTATCCAGCTCAGGGCCTATCTTATACACAGAGGAAGGGCCTGTATTGGTTTTCCATGCTGTGTAAATTCACATTTATAGCAGGTTAAAATAACATCCACTCATTAGTCCACAGCTCTGCAGTTCAAAAATCTGAGTGAAAGCAAGTAGGTTCTCTGCTTAGGGTCTCACGAGGTCAAAATCAAGGTGTCAGCCGGGCTGCTCTTACTGGAAATTCTGGGGGAAGAATCAGCCTCCTAACTCATCAAGGTGGTTGGCAGGATTCAGTTCCTCATGGTTGTACGATGGTGGTCCTGTCTCTTTCCTGACTGTGAACTGGGAGTTTTCTAAGCATCTGGGGGCTCCTAATATCACCTCAAATGCTTCTTATGCATCTGCCCTCTCTTACTGTCCTGTCTGTAATCAGTTGGAGAAATCTCTCTGCTTTTAGAGGGCTCCTGTGATTAGGTTTGATGCACTTCGATAAGCTCCTTCTTGCAGTGCAACATGACATAATCACAGGAGTGGAGTGGGGGCCAGGATGCTTTGTGGGGGCCATCTTAAAACTCTGCCTCCTACAGGGCCAAATAAATGATGACTTCATTGTTGTGAACTGCTAAAGACTGGGAATGGCCCCTAAAATACACACACATGTACAAACACACACACACACACACACAGTTTTATTCCCTACTAGCCTAATGCAAAACAGAATAATGAGATGAGAAGCCTCACTGAAATGCTTTATATCCATGGCCTGTGGTGTCCCTTTGGGGTTAAGAAGATCTGTTTGTTTTGTATTTCCTTCCTGACCTTCATGGAGATCTGATTCTGTTTTAGGCCCTGGGGCAGAACAAACCAAACTGGGTCCCAGCCATCCAGGCTCTGCCCATCAAGAAAGTAAGTGGCACTGCCCAAGTGGAGGAAAGCCCTGGAGGCATGAGGGGGGGGTGGGCAGAGAGGGCACTGGCCACCCTCTCTGAGGCTCTAGGTGACTCCAGAGCTCAGAAAGCACTGATGGCTTTTAAGGAGAGTTGGGATTATACAGCTCTTGGCAACCACAGTGAAATCCTTTGCCGCCTAGACATCTGAGAAGCTCAAAGATTTCAGTATGTTTTCTCTGTGAGAGAGCCAGTTTCCATAATTCAAAGAAGGGCTTGATTTCCGAGTGGATGGGCTACACAGCAGCTCCCCGGCCTATGGACTGAAGGGATAATGACATTTTGGCAGAAGCATGGCATGAGAGAACACCTTCTTGAGGAGGTGGGTTTACTTTATCTGTCTCCTCCCCACTCCTGTGAAAATTAAACAAGATCACACACAGAAAGGTTTAAGGCCAGAGCCCAACACATACTAGGTGATCAGTAAATGGTAGCAGGATGATGGGGATGATGACATGATTGATGTTATGGGCTGAACCAGCTGTGAAAAGAAGGGAAGCGAAAAGCAAAGGAAAAAAGCAAAGATATACCCATTTGAATGCAGAGTACCAAAGAATAGCAAGGAGAAATAAGAAAGCCTTCCTCAGCGATCAATGCAAAGAAATAGGGGAAACAACAGGATGGAAAAGACTAGAGATGTCTTCAAGAAAATTAGAGATACCAAGGGAACATTTCATGCAAAGATAGGCTCAATAAAGGATAGAAATGGTAGGGACCTAGAAGAAGCAGAAAATATTAAGAAGAGGTGGCAAGAATACACAGAAGAACTCTACAAAAAAGATCTTCATGACCCAGATAATCATGGTGGTGTGATCACTCACCTAGAGCCAGACATCCTGGAATGTGAAGTCAAGTGGGCCTTAGGAAGCATCACTACGAACAAAGCTAGTGGAGGTGATGGAATTCCAATTGAGCTCTTTCAAATCCTGAAAGATGATGCTGTGAAAGTGCTGCACTCAATATGCCAGCAAATATGGAAAACTCAGCAGTGGCCACAGGACTGGAAAATGTCAGTTTTCATTCCAATCCCAAAGAAAGGCAATGCCAAAGAATGCTCAAACTCCTGCACAATTGCACTCGTCTCACATGCTAGTAAAGTAATGCTCAAAATTCTCCAAGCCAGGCTTCAGCAATACGTGAACCGTGAACTTCCAGATGTTCAAGCTGGTTTTAGAAAAGGCAGAGGAACCAGAGATCAAATTGCCAACATCCGCTGGATCATGGAAAAAGCAAGAGAGTTCCAGAAAAACATCTATTTCTGCTTTATTGACTATGCCAAAGCCTTTGACTGTGTGGATCACAATAAATTGTGGAAAATTCTGAAAGAGATGGGAATCCCAGACCACCTGACCTGCCTCTTGAGAAACCTATATGCAGGTAGGAAGCAACAGTTAGAACTGGACATGGAACAACAGACTGGTTCCAAATAGGAAAAGGAGTACGTCAAGGCTGTATACTGTCACCCTGCTTATTTAACTTATATGCAGAGTACATCATGAGAAACGCTGGGCTGGAGGAAGCACAAGCTGGAATCAAGATTGCCGGGAGAAATATCAATAACCTCAGATATGCAGATGACACCACCCTTATGGCAGAAAGTGAATAAGAACTAAAGACCCTCTTGATGAAAGTGAAAGAGGAGAGTGAAAAAGCTGGCTTAAAACTCAACATTCAAAAAACTAAGATCATGGCATCTGGTTCCATCACTTCATGGCAAATAGATGAGAACGGTGACAGACTTTATTTTCTTGGGCTCCAGAGTCACTGCAGATGGTGGCTGCAGCCATGAAATTAAAAGACATGCGCTCCTTGGAAGAAAAGCTATGACCAACCTAGACAGCAAATTAAAAAGCAGAGACATCACTTTGCCAACAAAGGTCTGTCTAGTCAAGGCTATGGTTTTTCCAGTAGTCATGTATGGATGTGAGAGTTGGACTGTGAAGAAAGCTGAGCGCCAAAGAATTGATGCTTTGAACTGTGGTGTTGGAGAAGACTTTTGAGAGTCTCTTGGACTGCAAGGAGATCCAACCAGTCCATCCTAAAGGAGATCAGTCCTGGATGTTCATTGGTAGGATTGATGTTGAAGCTGAAACTCCAATACTTTGGCCACCTGATGTGAAGAGCTGACTCATTTGAAAAGACTCAGATGCTGGGAAAGATTGAGGGCAGGAGGAGAAAGGGATGACAGAGGATGAGATGGTTGGATGGTATCACTGACTCAATGGACATGGGTTTGGGTGGACTCCGGGAGTTGGTGATGGACAGGGAGCCCTGGTGTGCTGCGGTTCATAGGGTCCCAAAAAGTCAGACATGACTGAGCAACTGAACTGAACTGAAATATGCCCCCCTAGGATTCACATGCTGAAGTCCCCGGAACCTTAGATGTGACTTAACTGGAGAAATGGTTTTCAGAGATGAAGGGAAAATAAGGTCACTGAAAGTGTTAATTGCTCAGTCGTGTCTGACTCTGTGATCCGCAGGAACTGTAGCCCCCCAGGCTCCTCTATCTATGGGATTCTCCAGGCAAGTATACTGGAGTGGGTTGCCATTTTCTTCTCCAGGGGATCTTCTTGGCCTGGGGATTGAACCCAGGTCTCCTGCATTGAAGGTAGATTCTTTCCTCTCTGAGCCACCAGGGAAGCCCAAAATAAGGTCACTAGGGTAGGTTTTAATCCAATATGACTGATGTTCTTTTAAGAAGAAGAGATTAGGACACAGACATGCAGAAGCAAGACCATGTGAGGACACAGAGAGAAAGGTGGCCACAGGAGGAACCAACACTGCTGACTCACTGATCTCAGATTTTTCAGCCTCCAGGACAGTGAGGACTTAAATTACGGTAGTTTAAGGCCCCCAGTCCATGGTGCTTTGTCACAGTGGCCCAAGAAGACTCATACAATAATGATGATGCTGTTGATAATTATTAGAAAAGCACAGGACTGTGAGACATGAGGGACCCTGGGTTGTAAAGAGAGAGCTCTGTGAGTCATCCCCCATCACCCACTGCAGTGTGGATCCAGGGAAGAGAGGCTGGGAGACATGTGGTACCCAGACAGGAAAGTCGGAGGGTCTGAACTGGAGCTAAGACAGGAGGAAGGAAAGGGATACAAATCAGCAGGACACTGGAAGTGGACACAGAGGATGGGAGGTGTGGGCCTCGTGATGATTCTGGATCCTCAGCACGGGCGACTGATTAGATATGCACAGCAGGGTTCACGCTGGAGGCAGAGACAAAAGGAGAAAGACAATTTGTGGGCAAAGATGGGGACTTTGGTTTGGAGCCTGTGAGTCTGAGAGGCCTGTGGTGATAAAGAGACAGCAGGAGGACCCAGCAGAGAGGAACTGGTGAGAGGGTACTGAAACAAATGATCAGGCATTGAAACAACCGCCTGTGAAGAAAAGAGAGATCATGAAAACTTAAAGGACATAATGGAATCTGTGTCTCCCAAAAAGCAACTTTTGTAGTTCAAGTCACCACATGAGTCTCAGAACATACAAACATGCTATTTGAAATTTGTGAAGTCATATATGATCTTACATCCCCATGTTTATAAGCTGAGGGCACATGTTCAGAACTGAGACTGTCCTTATCTCGTTTATTTTGAAAATGGTACTTTTGGAAACAGCATCATACAGTCACAACATATGCTCAGGTTTTGTCAGATTCTTGGAAAGAGATAAAACCTTGAGAACAGCAGTCTGAAAAAAACTGACAATATCTGAGAGAAAAAGAAAAGGAAATGAAACTTTCTGGAAATCTCATGCCTCCCACTGTCCAGCTGAGCTCCAACGTCTGTCAGATATTTACTGAGAAAAAGACTAAACCATTTTTTTCTTTTCTTTCTTTTTTTTTTTTTTTGTCCATTTTGTAGAAATGGCAGCTGCTCCAATATCAAGACCAAAGCAGATCAGATCTCTCAGATGGCAGGCTGGATTGTTCTCCGTAAACCATCTCTAATTTTCACAGTGACTTTCAAAGGGAGTGAAATTACCATTTCCATTTTGCAGATACAGAAGCAAAGGCCCAGAAAGGTTAGGGGAGCCTCAGGTCCCACAGTGCAGTGGGAAGGCGCTGGGTCTGGAGTCTGGTGTGTGTGTTCAGTCATTTCAGTTGTATCTGACTCTTTGCGACCCCATGGACTATAGCCTACTAGGCTCTTCTGGCCATGGAATTCTCCAGGCAAGAATACTGGAGTGGTTGCCATGTCCTTCTTCAGGGGATCTTCCTGATGGAGGGATCGAACCCGGGTCTCCCATGTCTCCTGAATTGGCAGGTGAGTTCTTTACCACTAGTGCCACCTGGGAAGTCCTAGAGTTGGGGACATGCACCAAAGTCCGAGTTTGGAGCAGCTGTGATGGCAGCTGAGAAATCTGCTGACCCAGAGGTTACACGTACTCCTACCCTTCCGTGAGCTTTCCCAGCTACCAGAGTGTTAACCTGCTTATTTCTAACATGGAGAGACCTTCGCACACAGGACAAGGTGCAGAAAGTGTTTACTGAACTGTGGAAACAACAGCAAACTCAGAGCATGCCTGGGCAAAGGGATGGGGGAAGTTCATCATCATCAAGACCACCTACAGCACGCAATCCTGCAAGAAGGGGGAAACTGGCTGTGGGGGTAAAATTATCCACATCTTCCTCCTCTGTGTGCAGAGCACAGGCACACAGAGTCAGCGTGCACAGTGTGCACACCTGGGCTGTCACAATCTCATGGCACATGGGGAGTGGGGAAGACAATTGTAAAACAAGGCATCCAAAGGCTCCTGGAACGAGCGTGGAGAGGCGCTGATAAAAGAGAGGCTGAGGAGCCATAGCCAGCCCTGACCAGCCAAGCTGGGGAGAAAGGACAGACAGAGCGTCATTTGGCCAAGCGTTTTGAGCAGTCACATTGGTCATTCGTGTACAAGTACTGTGTCCAGCTAGGTGCTCTGGGAGGAACAGTGACCATAACTGGTCATCCTTCCTGTGGAATTTACATTCTAACCAAGAAGACAGAGAGGAAGTTGGCAAATAACTAAGATAACAATAGCAGGTGGCGATAATCTGCATAAAGGAAGTCAAGTGGAGTTGGAGTCATCTGCTTGTGGGGAGGGGACCCTCCACGGGTGGGCAGAGCAGGCCTCTCTGAGCAGGTGGCTTCTGAAATAGAACCTGAAGGGAGAGAAGCCTTTAGATCGGTGGGAACAGAGCAATACATGCATCTGTGTTCAGCACAGGGAACAGCATGTGCAAAGGGACAGAGACAAGTTTGGTGTTTCTGTTGTTGTTGTTCAGTCGCTCAGTCGTGTATGACTCTTTGTGACCCCATGGACTGCAGCACACCAGGCTTCCCTGTCCATCACTATCTCTTGGAGTGTGCTCAAATTCATGTCCATTGAGTCGGTGATGCCATCCAACCATCTCATCCTCTGTGGCTCCCTTCTCCTTAATTGGATGTAGTGTTTCTGAGGACCCAACAAAACACTGTGTGTCTGGAGTGGGATTGATAGGAAGGGCAGGTGGGGGTGAACTGAAGTCAGAGAAGCAGGTGGGCCCCTCAGGCCAGTGTTTTAGAGCTTGGAATACATTTAAAAGCAGGGGGTGCTATGGAGGAGTCCCAAGCAGGGACAGTATGTGAC
Organism: Bubalus kerabau; assembly: GCF_029407905.1. Classification (NCBI taxonomy): domain Eukaryota; kingdom Metazoa; phylum Chordata; class Mammalia; order Artiodactyla; family Bovidae; genus Bubalus; species Bubalus kerabau. The sequence goes on from NC_073630.1 coordinate 108,254,792, forward strand.
CCCACTTAGATTTTCAGACGATCCCTTTTGCTGCCTGTGGCAAGTGAAGGGTTGGGAGCAAACTCAGAAAGGGGGTGTGGGTTAAGAAGCTGCTATAGCCACATCAATTATCCGATGTCTGAGACCACTCAGCACCAGGCCTGGGTCTCAACCCTCACGACAAGGAGCTCTCACTCTCTTCACTCTCTATATGGGGGAGTCAAGACCCCCAAACGCCAGGAACCTTGCCTATGGGACAGAGGTGCAGAGGGGTAGGCCTGGGAGTTGAACCCAGGCCAGTCCAGCTCCAGAGCCTGAGCTTGAAACCACCAGGCCCACAGCACCATGCGCAACGCTGTGCACTGGCCCAGGTGGCCGTGGCAGCCAGGAAGAGAAAGAGATCAGAGGCCAGTGGGAATTAACAGAAATGGCACAAGTGAAGGTCAAAGTAACAGCAAGCACCAGCCACACCGGGACACCCCCACCACAAGCCCTCTTCTTCCAGAAGCAGGTGGAAGCCTCCGTCTCTGAGGGTCTCTGGCACAGACACCAGAGTAAGTAAGACAGCCCTCTCTTCTTTCCTGAAAAAAGAAAGAAGCTCCAGCTCTAAAGTTGAGCTTCCAGCTGTAAACATTGAGCTTACGGCTCCCAAAGTTGAGCTTCCGGCTCTAAAAGTCTCTTCCCGTCCTCCTGCAAGGTATTGGCCGGCCATGCTTGCAGGCAGGACAGGACCAGCTGTCGAACTTGCAGGGCTCAATCTAAAGTGAAAACGCATGATCCCTTGTTCAAATATTATTAAACGTTTCAAGATGGTGACAGAGCATCAAACCAATTGTGGAGCCCTTCTGAGGGTGCATCCCTGAACAACTGCCCAGGTCCCATGCCGTGGAGCTGGCCTTGTTTGCCAGTAATGGGTGGAGAACACACTGGGGGGGTGTGTGTGTGTGTGTGTGGTATATTTCAGAATCAGTAAATGTTCGACACAGAACATTTATGTCATTATCATTGGAATCCATTCCATTTCAATCTGACAGTCTGTCTCTCTGGCTTAATAAGAGAAAACCAAAGGAATAGGATTAAGATCAGACAAGTCCTGCCACCAGACAATTTACATTCTTACAAAACTCCAGTGAGACTGCTATTGTGTCCAATGTTACAATTAAGGTAACTGAAGCTCAGAGAGATTAATTAATACCGTCAATTTCTCACAGATATTAATGCTTCATGCTTGCATCATTCTTTCTGGTTCAAGAAGCATTTTATCCTTGTCTGACCTTCATAGCACCCAGGGAGAAGGACAGAGCAGAGATTCTTGTCCTTGATTTAATAGGAGCCAAGTGTCTTGGCCAAGTTCCTACAACCAGCCAAGCCCCAGCACCATAGTAGGAACCAGCCCACCTGACTGGCCCACAGCCACCCCTCAGGACCAGTAGTCCTCGTTCTGCTCCTCCACACTGGGCCCGGTTTCTCTGTACAAACCTGGAAATGGGTTACGGGTCTGGCTGCACTTTTTGAATTGGCCATGAGGAAACAGATCCGCGTGGGGGCTTTAGTAGGGACACAATTCCGGCTTCGCCCTGGCACTGTTTCTGCCCCATCCCTGCTTTCCTTCCTTGTCATTGCACATATTTTCATCTGTGCTGCCTTCTTATACTTCCAATGCCGGCCAAGACAACTTACATCTTTCCTTGCATGTGAAAGAAATCAATTTTTAAAGCTCACACGCAGATGTCTCCCTCACCAGCTCTGATCCTTCTCAGGGCCAGGGGCTGTTTGGGAAAGCTGATGGGGCCCAGGGGTGGAACTAGGTTGGGCTCAACTGACCAAGTGTGTGCAGACCAGCACATGAGGCCCCGGGGGCATCCTAAGGAAGGGGGGTATGGGCGGATGGGGAAGGCATTGTGGGGGGTGGGTGGGTGATGAGAGGGGTGTGGGGGTGGGGGGTGATGTGGTCTCCCATTTGGAAAGTAAAGCAACTTCAGAAAGCTAACCAATGACACAGGACGGCCTGAGATGTGACACTCACAGAGGACCACCCATGAGCATCCCCCAATCCCAGCACCTCTAACCAAATCCAACCATGATTTCACCATAAGCCTTGACAATCCAGCTCAGGTAGCCTCCGGCTACCCACCCCCTCCCATGGAGGGCAGGTTTCCAGCAACCTATGACAATATGTGAACCATGAACTCCCAGATGTTCAAGCTGGTTTTAGAAAAGGCAGAAGAACCAGAGATCAAATTGCCAACATCTGCTGGATCATTGAAAAAGCAAGAGAGTTCCAGAAAAACATCTATTTCTGCTTTATTGACTATGCCAAAGCCTTTGACTGTGTGGATCACAATAAACTGTGGAAAAGTCTTCAAGAGATGGGCATACCAGACCACCTTACCTGCCTCTTGAGAAACCTATATGCAGGTCAGGAAGCAACAGTTAGAACTGGACATGGAACAACAGACTGGTTCCAAATAGGAAAAGGAGTTCGTCAAGGCTGTATATTGTCACCCTGCTTATTTAACTTCTATGCAGAGTACATCATGAGAAACGATGGACTGGAAGAAGCACAAGCTGGAATCAAGATTGCCGGGAGAAATATCAATAACCTCAGATATGCAGATGACACCACCCTTATGGCAGAAAGTGAAGAGGAACTCAAAAGCCTCTTGATGAAAGTGAAAGAGGAGAGTGAAAAAGTTGGCTTAAAGCTCAACATTCAGAAAACGAAGATCATGGCATCTGGTCCCATCACTTCATGGGAAATAGATGGGGAAACAGTGGAAACAATGTCAGACTTTTATTTTTCTGGGCTCCAAAATCCCTGCAGATGGTGACTGCAGCCATGAAATTAAAAGACGCTTACTCCTAGGAAGGAAAGTTATGACCAACCTAGATAGCATATTCAAAAGCAAAGACATTACTTTGCCAACAAAGGTCCGTCTAGTCAAGGCTATGGTTTTTCCAGTGGCCATGTATGGATGTGAGAGTTGGACTGTGAAAAAAGCTGAGAGCCAAAGAATTGATGCTTTTGAAGTGTGGTATTGGAGAAGACTCTTGAGTGTCCCTTGGACTGCATGGAGATCCAACCAATCCATTCTAAAGGAGATCAGTCCTGGGTGTTCTTTGGAAGGACTGATGCTAAAGCTGAAACTCCAGTACTTTGGCCACCTCATGCAAAGAGTTGACTCATTGAAAAAGAGTCTGATGCTGGAAGGGATTCAGGGCAGGAGAAGAAGGGCACGACAGAGGATGAGATGGCTGGATGGCATCACCAACTCAATGGACGTGAGTCTGAGTGAACTCTGGGAGTTGGTGATGGACAGGGAGGCCTGGCGTGCTGCAATTCATGGGGTCACAAAGAGTCGGACACAACTGAGCAACTGAACTGACTGACTGACTGATGACCTCATAAAGCAGTCAGAACAGGTCACATCTCCCCGACTTGGTTCATTAATGTGGGGTTAGGGGTTTGGAGGAGCTGGGGCTGCTGAGTAATCCCAGAGAAATGCCAGGCTTAACTTGGGTCATGCATTACACCCTCTGCTCATGGAATAATGAGCCCACACTGCTCCCAATTAGGGCGTCAGATCCCTCCGGCCGCTGGCTCTGCAGGAGGCACAGTGTGTTCTACAAGAGACGCACTTCCTCTGTCTTCCTGTCTCTGTTTATTGGAAGACAGGAGGGAGTTCTTTGAAAAGACTGGAACCTACACAAGTGAGTCCTATGCCTCTAGGAGGAACTCCTTTTAAAAGAAAACCTGACGTTTAATAAAAAACACTCTAGTGGAAAGATGTCAGAAACATCTGTTATCTATTCATCAGTTATATATTTACAGGGAGTTTATTCTTTGATGTTGTCAGTGCTGTGTGTTGAGACACGGGAACAAACAGGACAGACAGCATCCCTGTCTTCCAAGAGCCTAAAATCTAAGAGGAACCTGACGTTCAACAGGAATTTCACCTGTATTGGGCCCAAATTCTGGAGGCTACATGAAGAGGCATCACATTAAAGAATATACCTGGGGGGAGGGAAGGCTCCTCTGAGGAAGTGAACTTGACACTGAGACCAGAAGAGGCACGGGGGTTGGGCAATGTTGGGAGGAAAGACAGGAGGGGTGGAATAAGGAGGAGAGTATGAGAGGTTATCCCAAGCAAATGAAAGAGCAAGGTCAAAGATGCTGAAATGGGGGTGAGGGGAGCAGAGGTGAAAGATGACACTGGAGAGGAGGCAGCAGAAGGCCATGCTGAGCTTCTAAAGTTGGATAAAGATGTTATTCTTCATCCTGAGGGCAATGGGGATCCTACAGGACTCTGAGAGGCAGAGGGGGACTCTGTGTGTGTGTGTGTGTGTGTGTGTATGTGTGCATGTGTATCTTAGAAGGAGGGGAGATATGATCTTAGCAAGATGGCTCATCCATCACAGGGCTAGGCTATGCTGTGTAACAAGTAGGCCCCAAAACTTGATGGGTTATAACAAAAGATGTTTTGTCACTCATGCTACTTGTCCGCAAAGATCAGCCAATGGCCCCCTCTACTGCACTCACCCAGGGACCCAGGCTGACTGAGGCTCCATTGGAACTACTACGTATTTTACTCCTTTGGTTGTCTCTTTCTTTCCTGAAACCAGCGTATCTGTCTGTTTAGTCCATTCCCTTCTCCTCAGGGCCCAGCATGCAAAAAGCATTCAACCACAACTGTTGAATAAATGAATGTTGAACACTTCAGTCAGTCACAATCATCCATCATCCCCAAGAGCCAGCCAAGAGTCTTCCTTCCCTACTCCGGGACTTTTCTTCCCCAGCCCTTTATGAACCCCACTCGTGGTTCCTTTTTCCAATCACAGACCTCGCCTTCACAGAGAGGCTTTCTCAGACTACCTTCGTGATGTCAACTTTATGTGTCAACGTGACTGGGTGTGAGATACCCAGATATTTTGTCCAACATTATTCTGGAAGTGTGTCTGTGAGGGTGTTTTGGATGAAAGTAACAGCTGAATTGGTAGAATGAATAAAGCAGATTGCCCTCCCCAGTGTGGGTGGGCCTCATCTAATCAGTTGAGGGCTTGAACTGAACAAAAACTGAACTAACTTTTTGAGAAATAGGAGAACACTCGAATCGACTGCTGTGAGCTGGGAAATCAGTCTTTCCGCCTTCAGACATTAACTGAAACATCAGCTTTTTTAGACCTCAAGTCTGCTAACCTTCAGGCTGAAACTTATACTATCAGCTCTCCAGGGTCTCCAGTCTTCTGATGACAGGTCTTGAGACTTTTCAGGCCTCCATGATTGCATGAGCCAATTATTTATAACAAACCCTTTTATCTAGCCAACCATCTACCCATCCACCCATCCTATTGCTTCTGTTTCTCTGTATTCCTTGACTAATACAACACTATAGCTAACATTACTGGTACCCTACTCACCTTTCTCTCCTTACCATCACAATGTATGCACTGAAAACACCTACATCTCTTTGATGGAGGGCTTTCCCTGGTTATCAGACTCTGCTCTGCCCTGCATGCAGCTGGTAAATGCCCCAAACTGAAAATACCCGGGGGGGAACCTTCAACCAATGACTGGTGAGCATGGGTGGATCAACACCCCATGTGCCTTGGATACAGGTATGGGATGACACTAAGGTGTGTTATACACCATTTCCTAAAGTCTACAGGTGCCCACAGAGGTGATTCACTGGATAACACAAGCCTTATTCGATGCCTTCCCTTCCCTGCCTCACATGCCCTCCCCTCCATGTTTCTTGGATTCGCCTTCAAAGCAAACTGCTTGCACGTGGATTCTTGTCTCAGACTCAACTTCTAGAAACCCAAACTAAGACAAACCCCATCAAGGAGGTCCACACACATCATTTTCTATTGCAGGACCCTGTATGCTTCCTTCCTGGCATATATCACATTCTCTCATTTTTTTATGCATTCATTTGTTAGCTCACTGGCTCGTCTGTAATAAGTGCACTTGACTATCTTTATTTCCCTTGTGCCAAGTGTGAACTGGTTATTCAATAAATATTTAATAACATCTGTCAGATAAAGGATGAAGGAAGGAACTAACCCTGGACATGTGCCTTCTCCTGCCCAGACCTTGGCTCCCTCACTAGGAAAGTGAAGCCATTGTGCATGGCACCTGGAAGGCTGCTTCTGGCTTTACATTCTGAGATCCAGAGCCATCAGGGGCTGGCGGGATAATGAAGTGCACGGTTTTGTTGCCGGACAAGGCTCTGGGTAAAAACGTGGCTTCAGTCTGCATTAATTTGACAAGGAAGCTGGAGAAAGCATGGCAATTAAGAAAGAAGAAAAAGGCAGAGGGAAAAATCTTTCTTAGAGGTGGTCTTTGGCAAGCTAATGACAGAGTGCAGCCTGGTGCAGAAAGAACATTGGAAGTGTTTGCATATAAATTGCCTTTTAAGGTTTCCATTCTTCAAGACTTATGAGTGTTTCAGATTTAAACATAACTGTTCTCTCCTAATTACTGTTTTAGTCACTCTCCTGTTTTTCCCCCTGATTTCCACTTGTGAGTCTAGGACGGAGAACGATAAGCCCGCTTCCTGGGGTCAACGACCCTCAGCATCGGCAGATTTAAGGTTTGCAGGTGATCCCAAAGCATGCTGCGGTGGTTACAGAAGTAGAAATATAATACTGTACATATGAAAAATAACAATAATAAAGTTTCATTTAAAAAAAAAAAAAGAAAATTGCTGCTCAAGGAGGTAGAGCAGTTGCCCAGATCCCACACCTAAAAATGGTAGGTTTGGGCTTCAAATCCAGGTGTGCGTGGACTTCTGTTTTCCATCACCAGATCTGTTAGTCATTTAAAAAACAGTTATAATCTCAGGGGGAGAAAAGCTTTAAATTGCAAGCCACTGACTCACAATAGCAAGAAATGGAAATGAATGAATAAAAGCATAGGCCACTACCAAGTAAAAAGCAACTTATATAATTTTTAAAGAAACATACATGACAACTAAACGCAATATGTGATTCTGAACGGGCTCCTGAACTGTGAAGTTTTTTCACCTCAATCTGAGCCCCTTTGCCCCTCCTCATCTCGAGATGAGGGTCGATTCCCCTGCTTTGTCTGGAAAGGAATCCCGACGTTCCCGTCGCACCTCAAGAGGAGGCTAGTCTCACATTGAAACTCGACAGGAACCCTCGTGGGTCATGCCACAATCCCAAAGACACTGATTTCCCCATCCACTCGAGATAAGGCCTGATGCCCCTGGACCGATTCGAATGGAACCCCAAGTATCATGAATAAACATGAATAAACATTTAAACCATCTTTAGTGAAAAATATCCATATAGAAAAGGCCACACAGATCCTATATTCACCATGTCCTTACGTTATGAAAGACACTAGTGGAGCAACTGATAAAGTGTGAATAAAGTCCATTGACTTAAAATAAAACATGCGTAATGCCAAATGAACTTGAATTTGATTCACTCACTCTGCAAGTCACTTGACTTGTTGACATATAAAAGACTCAGTAGAAAGTCTGAAGAAGCCTATATAGCTCAGGGAGTAGACTACACAATTAACTATATTGTCACAAATAAGTCTTTAGGTCCCAATGGCCTCTTCCACTGAAGTATGGAAGAACACCAAAATTAGGTAAATTCTTCTAAAAAACAGAAAAAGGGAAAACATTTCCCAATATGTTTCATGAGATCAGCATTATCTTGACACCAAAATATGAGAAGAACATTATAAGAAAGGAAAATTACAGGTCAATCTGATTCACAAACATAGATGCAAAAATCCTAAACAAAATATTAGCTGATTAAATCCTGCTATAAGGTTACTATAACAGGACCAGATTCAGTTTATCTCAGAAATGTAAGATTTGGGAGAATGGCACTGAAACATGTAAAATATCATGTATGAAACGAGTTGCCAGTCCAGGTTCGATGCACGATACTGGATGCTTGGGGCTAGTGCACTGGGATGACCCAGAGGGATGGTATGGGGAGGGAGGAGGGAGGAGGGTTCAGGATGGGGAACACATGTATACCTGTGGCGGATTCATTTTGATATTTGGCAAACTAATACAATTTTATAAAGTTTAAAAATAAAATAAAATTTAAAAAAAGAAAAAAAATAATAAAGACATTACAGATGAAGAGAAAAAAAGGCACTTGAAATAATTTTAATTAATGCATTAAAAGCATCTGATAAAATCCAATACCAATTCATGACAAAACACAGTAAATTTATAAGTAAAGTTCCTTTAATCTGATAAAGAGTATTTACAAAAGAAATTATACCTAATGGTTAAATATTTATATAAATTGGGAAAGAAGCAAAATGCTTATCACCATTTCTATTCAATCTCTAGTAGGTCCCAAATAATTTCTTTGCCTCAGAAAGACATAAAAGGTACAAGGTTTAGAAAAAAATATATAAAACATCTTTGTTCACAGAAAACACAATTAGATACATAGAGAGTCAAAAATAATCTACAGAAAAACTAAAATACTTAATAAGTAATTTTAGAAAGGACACCAGATATAATATAACATCAATATACAAAAAGCAACTGTATTCCTATGTGTCATTTTATTTTATTTTTTTTAATTTAAATTTATTTTTTTATTTAAATTTATTTATTTTAATTGGAGGCTAATTACTTTACAATATTGTATTGGTTTTGCCATACATCAACATGAATCTGCCATGGGTGTACAAGTGTTCCCCATCCTGAACCCCTCTGCCACCTTCCTCCCTGTACCATCCCTCTGGGTCATCCCAGTGCACCAACCCCAAGCATCCTGTATCCTGCATCAAACATGGACTGGCAATTCGTTTCTTATATGATATTATACATGTTTTAATGCCATTCTCCCAAATCATCCCACCGTCTCCCTCTCCCACAGAGTCCAAAAGACTGTTCTACACATCTGTGTCTCTTTTGCTGTCTCGCATACAGGGTTATCATTACCATCTTTCTAAATTCCATATATATATGCATTAGTATACTGTATTGGTGTTTTTCTTTCTGGCTTACTTCATTCTGTATAATAGGCTCCAGTTTCATCCACCTCATTAGAACTGATTCAAATGTATTCTTTTTAATGGCTGAGTAATACTCCATTGTGTATATGTACCACAGCTTTCTTATCCATTCATCTGCTGATGGACATCTAGGTTGCTTCCATGTCCTGGCTATTATAAACAGTGCTGTGATGAACACTGGGGTACATATGTCTCTTTCAATGCTGGTTTCCTTGGTGTGTATGCCTAGCAGGGGGATTGCTGGGTCATAAGGCAATTCTATTTCCAGTTTTTTAAGGAATCTCCACACTGTTCTCCATAGTGGCTGTACTAGTTTGCATTCCCACCAACAGTGTAAGAGGGTTCCCTTTTCTCCACATCCTCTCCAGCATTTATTGCTTGTAGACTTTTGGATCGCAGCCATTCTGACTGGTGTGAAATGGTACCTCATTGTGGGTTTGATTTGCATTTCTCTGATAATGAGTGATGTTGAGCACCTTTTCATGTGTTTGTTACCCATCTGTATGTCTTCTTTGGAGAAATGTCTATTTAGTTCTTTGGCCCATTTTTTTGATTGGGTCATTTATTTTTCTGGAATTGAGCTGCAGGAGTTGCTTGTATATTCTCGAGATTAGTTGTTTGTCAGTTGCTTCATTTGCTATTATCTTCTCCCATTCTGAAGGCTGTCTTTTCACCTTGCTTATAGTTTTCTTTGTTGTGCAGAAGCTTTTAAGGTTAATTAGGTCCCATTTGTTTATTTTTGCTTTTATTTCCAATATTCTGGGAGGTGGGTCATAGAGGATCCTGCTGTGATTTATGTCAGAGAGTGTTTTGCCTGTGTTATCCCCTAGGAGTTTTAGTTTCTGGTCTTATGTTTAGACCTTTAATCCATTTTGAGTTTATTTTTGTGTATGGTGTTAGAAAGTGTTCTAGTTTCATTCTTTTACAAGTGGTTGACCAGTTTTCCCAGCACAACTTGTTAAAGAGATTGTCTTTAATCCATTGTATATTCTTGCCTCCTTTGTCAAAGATAAGGTGTCCACAGGTGTGTGGATTTATCTCTGGGCTTCCTATTTTGTTCCATTGATCTATATTTCTGTCTTTGTGCCAGTACCATACTGTCTTGACGACTGTGGCTTTGTCATAGAGCCTGAAGTCAGACAGGTTGATTCCTCCAGTTCCATTCTTCTTTCTCAAGATTGCTTTGGCTATTCAAGATTTTTTGTATTTCCATACAAATTGTGAAATTATTTGTTCTAGCTCTGTGAAAAATACCATTGGTAGCTTGATAGGGATTGCATTGAATCTATAGATTGTTTTGGGTAGTATACTCATTTTCACTATATTGATTCTTCCGATCCATGAACATGGTATATTTCTCCATTTATTAGTGTCCTCTTTGGTTTCTTTCACCAGTGTTTTATAGTTTTCTATATACAGGTCTTTAGTTTCTTTACATAGATATATTTCTAAGTATTTTATTCTTTTTGTTGCAATGGTGAATGGAATTGTTTCCTTAATTTCTCTTTCTATTTTCTCATTATTAGTGTATAGGAATGCAAGGGATTTCTGTGTGTTGATTTTACATCCTGCAACTTTACTATATTCATTAATTAGCTCTAGTAATTTTCTGGTGGAGTCTTTAGGGTTTTCTATGTAGAGGACCATGTCATCTGCAAACAGTGAGAGTTTTACTTCTTTTTTTAATTTGGATTTCTTTTAATTCTTTTTATGCTCTGACTGCTGTGGCCAAAACTTCCAAAACTATGTTGAATAGTAGTGGTGAAAGTTGGCACCCTTGTCTTGTTCCTGACTTTAGGGGAAATGCTTTCAATTTTTCACCATTGGTTTCTCTTCGTAATCGCATAAATCTTTCGCCTATGTGTCATTTTAAAAACAACATTCAAAGAGCATCATACACTTGAACATCTATAATGCTTAACTAATCATACAATTAAACATCTAGAATGTTTAATTATATACAGATTTTTGCATATCTAAAACATGCATAAAAGCTCTACAAGTCCTACTGAGAGAAACAGAATGACTGTAGAGGGCTACATCATGCTCATGGATTTGAAGACTCAATATTTTGAAGATGCTAATGGTCCTCCAAATTTACCTATCTAGTTGACAAAATCCCAGTCATTTTTTAAAAGAAAACAGACTATCTGTTCCTATGATCATATGGAACTACACAGGACCAAGACTAGACAAGGCAATCCTGTAAAAGAATGATAGAGACATTAAAATGCCATTATCTAAAGTTAAAAAGTTAGGGGAATTAAGGAAATATGTTATTGGCATACAGATTGACAAACAGAGCCATGAAATAGAGTGTGACACCAAAAACAGACAGATACACATACAGTCAATTCCTTCAAGACATGCTTTTTGCAGGTTATTGAAGAATGGACTCCAATATGACCACACTACCCTATATCCATGACATGGGGAAGTCCCCTCTCACAAGTCTGGGGTTGACCATTGGCCTTCTTCTGGCCAAAGGGATGATAGCAAATGTGATATACACAGAGATTAAAAAGTCCTTTCACATTATGACCTTCTCTTCCCTCTTAGAACCTAGACAGCATGTGAACCAGCCAGGCTATCTTGCTGTAAGATGAAAAACCACAGGAAAAGATGCCCCAGCCCACCCAGGGGTTGGTTGCAGATGTATAAGTGAGTCTCAGCCCAAATGGCTGACATGCAGAATTGTGACCAAAATAAATGGCAGTTGTCTTAAGTTACTAAAATTATTTTGATAGTTTTTGTTATACAGTAATAGAAAACTGTTCACAATGGCCTTTTCAGTACACATAGAAATAAATATTATCCCCTCCTCCCCTTCCCCCATAAATAAAATTAACTTCTGATGGATGGAAAATCAAAAGATAAAAATATAAACCTTCAAAAGTTTACATAGGAAAAAAAATAGTGGCGACTTATAAGATTTCTTTAAGATATTGGAATTTTAAGAAAATTCTTAAAAGAATTTTAAAAATATTTTTTAAATATTTGGGACTTACAAAGATTTTTTTAAACAGGGAACAAAATATGTCTAACTCTATAAAGGACAAACTTATTATGTTAGCTACATTAAAGTAACAATTTCTATTCACTAAAAGATACCAGTAAGAGAATGAAAAAGCCAAAGTGTAAGAATATATCTGCAATGTATCTATACAAGAAATGATAATTTTTCAAAATATATCAAGAACACCTAAAAATCAGTAAGAAGAGAGAGAACCCAATTTGAGAAATAATTGGTAAAAGACCAGGAAAGATATTTCATAAAATGAGTATCAAAATAGCCAATATGCAGATGAAAATGCTCTCAATATCATCAGACATCAGGGTGATATAAACTGAAAACACAAAATGGATTATCACTGCACATTCACCAGAATTTCTAAAGTTATAAAGAATGACAGTACTGAGTATTGGCAAAGATGCATGAAAATTAGAATTCTCATATATCTCAGTGCAAATGTAAATTGGTAAAAACATTTTGGAAACGATTTGACAGTGCCAATCAGAGCAAACCATTTGCATATAACCTAGCAATCCACTTCAAAGTACATATCCCCAAACTTACGGGTACCACCCAAAATACATGTTCAAGACATATATACAAGATTTGTTCCAGTCCCAACTGGAAACAACTCAAATTCCATCAATAGCCAAAAGGATATACTGTGATATAATCAAACACTGAAATATAAACACCAATTAGAATAAACGATCTACAACTACATGAAACAATATAAGTAATCCTAAGAAATACAATGTCAAATGAAAAAGTCATGTGCAAAAGAAGATACACCATGGGTCTACACTTAAAGTTCAAAACCTGGGGGAAGAAATGAAGTGGATGAAGTCAGGGCAATGGCTATCTTTGGGAGCAGGTGAGTGGGAGAAACCCTGGGGGTGGGGGAGAGACATTTTTCTTCTTTTTTTCTTTCCTTCTTTTCTGCAAGAGACTCAGTTACTTTTATTTTTTTATGGTGAGAACACTCAATATAAGATCTACAATCTTAACCCATTTTTACATGTACAATATATTATTCACTATATGTACAATATTAGTACAGCAGATCTCTAGAGCATACTCATCTTGCTTAATTGAAACTTTATGCCTATTGATTAGTAATACCCCATTTCCACCTTCTCTCAGCCCCATTTCACTCTTTGATTCTGTGAAATTGATCATTTTAGATTAACTCATATAAAAAGGAATCATGCAATATTTATCTTTCTGTGACTGGCTTATTTCATTAAGCATAACATACTCAAAATATATCCAAGCTATTATATATTTTAGAATTTCCTTCCTTTTCAAGGCCAAATAGAATTCCAATGTATGTATGTACGTGTGTGTATTGTGTGTGTGTGTGTGTGTATTCTATTCATCTATCAATGGATGCGTAGGTTGTTACAACATCTTGACTACTATATATAGAGTTACAATGAACACAGATAAATACCCAGAAGGGGGATTCCTCCATCATAGGGTGGTTCTGTGTGTGATTTTTTGAGGAACCTCTATTCTGTTTTCCACAGTAGCTGCACTGTTTGCATTATCACCAACAGTATACAAGGGCTCCAGTTTCGCCGTATCATTGCCAACACTTGTTGTCATTTGTTTTTTTGATGATGGCCATCCTGACAGGCATGAGTGGCATCTCACTGTGGTTTTGACTTGCCTTTCCCTGCAAATCAAATGGAACATTAGTGACTTCAAATTTTTTTTTTTTTTCCTGTACTTGTTGGTCGTTTGTTATGTCTTCTCTGGAGAAATGTCTATTCAAGTCCTTCGCCCATTTCAAATTGGGTTATTAGTTCTTTTTATTATTGAGTTGTAGGAGTTCCTTATATATTTTGGAGTTTAACCCCTTATCTGATATATGACTTGCAAAACGTTCCCCCATTCTGTAAGTCACCCTTTCACTCTATTGACTGTTTCAGGCACTGTGAAGAAGCTTTTTAGTCTGGCACAGTCCTGCTTACTCTTCATTTTGTTACTTGTGTTTTTGGTGTCATCTCCATGAAATCATTGTCAAGATCAACATCATAAAGATTTCCCCTTATGTTTTCCACTAGAAGTTTTACAGTTTCAGGTCTTTCATTTGTCTTCAATCAATTTTGAGTTGATTTTTGTGTGTAGTGTGAGATAGAGATTCAATTTCATTCTTTCACACCTGGATATTTAGTTTGTTGAAGAGACTATCCTTTCTCCATTGCATATCCTTGGAACTCTTAGCAAAGACAGGTTAACCTTAGATCCATAAATTTACTTCTGGGCTCTCTATTAATTTCCATTGGTCTGCATGTCCATCTTTATGCCTGCATCATACTGTTTGGACCATGATAGTTTTGTGATATATTTTGAAATCAGGGAGTGTGATGCCTTCAGCTTTGTTCTTCTTTCTCAAGACTTATTTGGCTATTTGTAGTCCCTGTGGTTCTATATGGATTTTAGAATTTTTTTTCTATTTCTGTAAAAAATGTCATTGGGATTTTGATAGGGATGGCACTGAATCAGTAAACTGCTTTGCATAGCATAGACATTTTAACATTATTAAGTTTTCCTATCTGTGAAGACAGGAAGACTTCCCATTTTTAATTTCTTGATATAAGCTGTGGTCATACAGGTATCACATTATGAAGACCACCTCAAGCTGTACATTAACAATTCACATAGTCATCTATATGTATATTGTACCTCAATAAAAATATTCACAAAAATTAGACCATAATTACTAAGATACATGGAATATATGGAAAACAATGAGTTAATAATTAGCCTCAATAAAAAAATGAGAGAAAAAAACTCATTGGATGGATAATACTGGGTCTTTCAAAGACACAACTTCTCTGAAATTTGATAAAGGGAAAGAGTTACACATTTATTCTGCCCTTATCACATGAGGTAAAGTTCTCTCACTTACTAAATACTAAAGGAATGGTAGAACTAAAATTTACCATTCTGCAATTCCTGAATTAATAACTGGTTCAGACAATGGTCATTGATGGATGTTAAAATTATTAGGTGGAAAGCTGATGTGAGATTTTACAAGGAAAGAATAAGACTGTCACTACCTAACCTACTTACCAATCTTAGCATCACTAAACATGACAACCCAAAATTGTACATGAGGCAAGAACCACTAGAGAAGAATCCATGCCAAAAATAATTAAAGGTAAACCTAATCCACACTTAACGTCTAAGTGAAGATCTGCAGGACACATAAGGGCAAGGAAGCAATAATAAAACCCTACACATCAGATATTTTTCAGGACAGCTCATTTCTTTAACAAGTAAGTAGCATTAAAAAGCAATGTTTAAAGAAAACCCTTGTTTGGATCTCAATTTCAACAATCTACAAACGCATATTATTCCAAGTAGGTTATAGATCTGAGTGTGAATAACAAAACCGCAAGTTCTCTAAAGGAATACTGGGAATATTGTAAATTTTCTTGATGAAATAGGCAACAATCTAAAACTTTAAACAGTCATAATTTTAATATTAAAACTTGAGAAGCATCTCCACTGAAGTAAAAAATAAGACAAGGATGCCCTCTCTTCCTGATGCTATTCAAGAATTCAACCTGTTGGGAAACAATAGGCAACATCCTTTCCTATTTTGGAAACCAGAATAGACAATAAATATTTCATTCCTATTTTAGAAACCAGAATAGACAATAAATATTTCAAAGAGATTCAACTTCACTAGTATCAGAAAACACAATTTTAAAAACTCATCACACTGGCAAAAATTTAAAACTTGATAATACCGAATGTTGCCTAGGTGTGGATAAACAGGAACCATTAAGATTGCAGGTTGGAGTGCAAATTACTCCTCTGGGGAGTAATCTGTCTGTTTCCTATAAATTCCACAATGGCAAACCCTATGACCCAGCAAATCCACTCTTTCTCAGTGCATATTTTGTAGAATGTGCCCCCATAGAACTTCCCAGAAATCTGCATAAGGAAAGCCAAACAAGAAAGCTCACATCTATATCAACATGGAAATAAGTTAATAAATTGTGATATACTCCTGGGCAACACTGTAGAGCAGTTACAATAAATGAATTGCATCATACGAATAAACATTAAAAATGGGAACTGAGAAAAGGAAGTTGCAGAATGATCTGATTTCATTTTGGTAGAGTTTAAGAATAGGATGTACTCCTTGGGTTACAAAACATTAGGCAAAATTTAAAAAAAAACAAAAAACCATAGAAATGTTTGTGGTGATCTCTGCAGAGGGGAGAGGATTATGGTGTGATAGACAAGAGGCTTCAACTGTATCTAAGATGCCTCTTTTCTTAAACTGGGGAAGGATATGCTGGTGGACACTGTATTATTTCCATTGTATTATTGTCTATGTTTCACATATTTCATTAAAAGTATCATTAATGAAAGAGTGATCCTAGTCATGAATCCCCAAATCCACAAAGGACTCTAGCTATATCGCTTGCAAATGGCAACGGTCAGTGGTATGAGGTTATACCTGAGGTCACAACTTCCCCACAAGTATAGAGAGAGTCAGTGGCAGACTTGAACTTCTCTCCTTCTGTGAATTGGTCAGTATAGCCAGTGGAACCATGGCAGAAAATAGAAGCCTGAAATGGTTAAGGTATACACTGTAGCAGCTGTGTGTCTGCAACCCCAAATCTGTGGTTTGAAGCCAATTTTTTCCCTTCCCCCTGCAGCTGTTCCAGGGGTATCACTTGCCTCTGGAAAACAACCATTTGCATTTCTTTTTCCCTCAAAACATGCTTCTGGAGCCTCATCTCCTCTTTGTCACACTGAGATGCTGATTTGGACTCATGATAAGTGAATAGGCTGCAATGGGGCTCTGAAGGTGTCCATATCTAAGATAAAGGCGTGGGCCAGCCCCCAGGGATGCCAGCCAAGTGACACGGATATGTCCCACCAGTGTAAATGCTCCTGTTCACCCAGCAACACCTGCCTGGACACCGTGACCTCTGGAAAGGCCTGTTGGTACCCAGGAAATGCTGTAATAAGTTATCACAGACTGCGTGGCTTAAGCAACAGAAATTTATTCTCTTGTGAGTCTGCTATTAAGGCGTTAGCAGAATAGTTCCTTCTGCTGAGTCTGGGGGTGGGGGAGGACATCTGTTCCAGGCTTTTTCCCCAGCTTCCAGTAGCTTTCTGGACATCTTTGGTGTCCTTGGCTTGTAGAAGCCTCACCCCAGTCTCTGCCTTCATCATCACATGGTGTTCTCCCTATGTGTGTGTCTGTGTCAGAAAATTCCCCCTTTTATAAGGACGCCAGCAATACTGGATTAGGGTCCACCCTGATGACCCCCATTTTAATCCAATTGCCTCTGTAAGGACACTGGCTCCAAATAAGATCACAGTCTGAGGTCTTGGAGGTTCTGCTTCATTGACTACACTAAAGCCTGTGTGGATCACAACAAACTGTAAAAAATTCTGAAAGAGATGGGAATACCAGACCACCTTACTTGCCTCCTGAGAAACCTGTATGCAGGTCAAGAAACAACAGTTAGAACCGGACATGGAAGAACAGACTGCTTCAAAATTGAGAAAGGAGTATGTCAAGGCTGTATATTGTCACCCTGCTTATTTAACCTATATGCAGAGTACATCATGAGAAATGCCGGGCTGGATGAAGCACAAGCCAGAATCAAGGCTGCCAGGATAAATGTCAATAACCTCAGTTATGCAGATGATACCACTCTTATGGCAGAAAGTGAAGGGGAACTAAAGAGCCTCTTGATGAAAGTGAAAGAAGAGAGTGAAAAAGCTGGCTTAAAACTCAACATTCAAAAAATTGAGATCATGGCATCCAGCCCCATAACTTCATGGCAATAGATGGGTCAACAATGGAAATAGTGACATAATTTATTTTTATTATGTTATTTTATTTTCCTGGTCTCCAAAATCACTGTAGATGGTGACTGCAGCCATGAAATTAAAAGACACTTACTCCTTGGAAGAAAAGCTATGACAAATCTGACAGCATATGAAAAAGTAGAGACATCACTTTGCTAGCAAAGCTATGGTTTTTTCAGTAGTCATGTATGGACGTGAGAGTTGGACCATAAAGAAGGCTGAGCACTGAAGAACTGATGCTTTTGAACTGTGGTGTTGGAGAAGATTCGAGAGTCCCTTGGACTGCAAGGAAATCAAACCAGTCAAGCCTAAAGGAAATCAATCCTGAATATTCATTGGAAGGACTGATGCTGAAGCTGAAGTTCCTATACTTTGGCCACCTGATGCATTGAGCAGATTCATTAGAAAAGACCCTGATGTTGGGAAAGAGTGAAAGCAGGAGAAGAAGGGGACAAAAGAGGATGAGATAGTGGGATGGCATCACCAACTCAAATGGACATGAGTTTGAGCACGCTCCGGGAGATGGTGAAGGATTGGTAAGTCTGGCATGCTACAATCCATGGGGTCACAGAGTCGGACAGAACTGAGTGACTGAACAACAACAAAATTAAGGGGACTCTGGAAAAGTAGTGCAGTCCTGGGAAGAAAGGTGACTTTATTACCAATATCTGTTGAATGAATGAACACAGGCCTTCTGCTTGACGGCTGGGGTCTTAATCCCTGGGTAACACTGCACATGATGCATCAGGGAAACTGAAATGTACTTACAAGGGGCTTTTGCTGAAAAAGCAGGCCCCTCAGTGTAAATCTACAGCAATTTCCAGAAGACAGGAATTTTCAGTTGCAGTTTTATCATTACACAGCCTGTTATTCAGACCCAGAGGGTAGAATTGCAAATTAAAGAAATGCTTTGTATTAAAAAAAAAATTCTTTCAGAAGACTAAGTCATTATTGTCTGTAATTGGGGTACAAGATGGGATAAAATTTCCATTCTATCAGAGATGATGATAAAGGAATCATTTCTATCATTCCATTCTTGAAAAAAAAAAAAGAACGGAGTTTCCAATGAACCTTCATATCAATAATGATCTTAATTATCCATCCCCTTTTTGTGAGCCAAATGCCTCTTCTTTCAGCATAAACAAAAGAGGTAATTTTAGTTTTTCTTTTCTTGTGTTTTTTTTGTTTTTTTTTTTCAATCTCCTTCTTCTTTTCTCTCTTCCTCCCTCCCTCCCCCCTGCCCCACCTCTCTCTTTCAGAAAAACAACTGGAGGACATAAATTCCTGAATCAATGTTCCAGATCTCCTGCTTCAGAACAGTGCAGACCCTCCTGGGAAGTCACATGCCGTGTCCCCAGTCTTCCTGGAATGACAGCAGCTCCGGGTTGAAAGAAATCTTATCCTCTTGCATCAGTGCTCCTCCAAGGCCATCTCGCTGATCAGTGGCCATCTTCTCCCAGTTTCAACACCTCCTGTGGCCATGACAGCTGTCCATTCACCTCTCCAGAGAATACTCACGACGACCAAGGAATACGGAGCATGTGATCAAGAATTCGGGGATCACTGACTATGCTGACTTTGTCCTATCGCCTTGGGCAGCAACTCCCTCTCTCTGCACCTCACATCATGCGTTACTGCTGGAAGCCCTCTGACTTCCATTTGGCCTGTTCTGTGTGGGTTTCTTTTTAAAGTATTTATTTGTTTATTTGGCTGCACTGGGTCTTCGTTGTGGCTTGTGGGATCTAGTTCCTGAGCAGGGATGGAACCCGGGCCCCCTGCATTGGGAGCACAGAGTCTTAACCACAGCACCACCAGGGAAGTCCTTGGTGTTTTTTTAAGAACTGAATTAGACACTCACTTTTAAAACTTGAGTAGTTCATATAATAATCCAGATTTCCAGCTTCTTTAGAAAGGCAACAATCTGGCCACTGCCCCGGCCCAGGTTCCTGCAGGGAACACTAGGCTGGAGTTGGGTGGTGGCTGCCCACTTTGGCTGGGACCCTCCCCTCCTGAAAACCCAGGAGCCAGAAAGGAGGAGGGTGAGTATTGCTCCCTGGAGGCAACAGAGCTGGGGACCACAACACACACACCTCTGTGCTTCTGGGCCATTCTCTGCATGTTCTCCCAACCAATTCTGCCCATTGAAATTCTACCCATCCCTCAAGGCTAAGTTCAAAGACCACCTCCTCCAAAAAGCTTCTTTCCATGCCTCCCACTCCCCAATCTGAAGAAGTCCGCCTCCTCTTACTTCCTCTAATTCCTAGACTCAACCCTGCCATGCCCCTTTTCAGATCCTTCCTTTTAGTCCACTTAGCCATGAGCATGCACACGCGCGCACACACACACACACACACACATACATATCAGACTGTAAACTTCTTGAGGATAGAGGCCCTAATTCATCTGTATTCCCTAATTTAGCACAATCTCTGGTGAGCAGAATAACACACCTCGTCCCCAAAGATGTCCATGTTTTAATCACTGGAGCCTGCAAATGTTACATTACATGGTGAAAAAAAGGGATTAAGACAGCAGACCGAACTGAGGTTGCTAATCAGATGACCTGTAGATAGGGAGATTTTCCTGGATTATCCACGTGGGCTCAATATAATCACAAAGACCCTTAAACATTGAAGAGGGAAGCAGAGAAGTCAGAGTGATGTGCTGTGAGAAGGCTTCAGCTGGCCATTGCTGGCTTTGAAAACAGAAGGATGCCACGAGCCAAGGAATGAAGGCAACCCATATAAGCCAGAAAAGGCAAGGAATAGATTCTCCCCTACGAGCCTCTGAAAGGAAGTAGTCCTGCTGATACCTTGATCAGTTCAGTCACTCAGTCGTGTCCACCTCTTTGTGACCCCAAGGACTGCAGCACATGAGGTTTCCCTGTCCATCACCAACTTCTGGAGCTTATTCAAACTCATGTCCAATGAGTCAGTGATGCCATCCAACCATCTCATCCTCTGTCATCCCCTTCACCTCCTGCCTTCAATCCTTCCCAGCATCAGGGTCTTTTCAAATGAGTCAGTTCTTCACATCAGGTATCAAAGTATTGGAGTTTCAGCTTCAACATCAGTCCTTCCAATGAACACCCAGGACTGATCTCCTTTAAGATGGACTGGTTGGATCTCCTTGCAGTCCAAGGGACTCTCAAGAGTCTTCTCCAACACCACAGTTCAAAAGCATCAATTCTTCAGCACTCAGCTTTCTTCACAGTCCAACTCTCACATCCATACATGACTACTGGCAAAACCATAGCCTTGACTAGACGGATCTTTGTTGGCAAAGTAATGTCTCTGCTTTTTAAAAAGCTGTCTAGGTTGGTCATAACTTTTCTTCCAAGGAACAAGCATCTTTTAATTTCATGGCTGCAGTCATCATCTGCAGTGATTTTGGAACCCAAAAAATAAAGTCTGTCACCGTTTCCACTGTTTTACTGACCCACTAAAACCCATTCCAGATTCCCAACTTCCAGTGCTATAGGAGAATTGGATTCTTTTAAGCCACTGGTGATAGTAATTTGTTAGGGCAAAAATAGGAACCTAATATACCCTCTTTTTATACAGTTTGTGCTCAATATATGCCTGTAGATACTGAATCTGACAGCATCTTCTTTCTCTGCATCCCAGAATCACCTAAGGACAATGATGCATCATCTCTCACCCTACACAGTTGAGTCACCAGGGCACACAATTAACTCCTAATGAGAAACCAGCTTGGAAAAGACAGAAGACGGGAAGAGTACAGGGCTTTGGCTTTAGAAGATGAAGGCTGGAATCCTGGTCCTCTACTCCGTAGGTACAGTAACCAGAAGTTCTTTCACTCTGATAAGTCTCAGTCTCCTCGCCCATGAAACAGAGATAACAGTACCTCCTTCCAGAATCACTGAGATAAAGAACTGGTACACAGATGAGATTTGAAATGTCTAGAACATACATAATCATATGTGCCACAAACTCATTATAAACTCATAGGATGGCATTTCAACCCAGTCTGCTGCTGACACTGGGTTTTGTAACCTAGGAAAGAGCTCTGGTTCTCAGCCAAGAAATACTTGGGAGGTGTGTTAGCCCCGGGGTGTACTTGTTCCCTGGGTCCTTCTGTTCCATGAATAAAACATATAGATCTTAACACTCCATTTCCTCCCCTGCACTACTGTGAAGATAACAACTCTCTGCTTTAAGTCACTGACTTTAACACTCATTTTTCACCCATTTTCATACCACACCCTTTGCACGACAACTTTCTGGCATCTTCCTTCAAGAGATGGAGTTTATTTCCCGTCACTGCATCTAGGCTGGCTTGGAGATTTGATTTAGCCAAATAAATGTGATGAGAGGATGGTGGGCCAGTTCCAAACTTAGGTCACAAGAGGCCTTGCACAAGTACGCCCTTTCTCTTGTGTCCTGCCACCATCTATCAACAAGCACAAACCAACCAGCTGGCAGATGACAGGCCACGTGGAACAGAGATGACCCACCCCACCCATGGCCATCCTAGACCAGCCAATGCCTGGCTGCCCCAGTAGCTGATTGCAGACAGCTCAGTGAACCCAGCAGAGATGAGCTGAACCCAGTGCAGGTCAGCAGAAGTGCCCAGCTGACTTGCAGACTCATAAACAATGATAAGAGCTTATTGTTTTAAGCCACTCTGTTTAAGGTAGTTTGTTATGAAGCAATTTAGCCGACTGATACATATCCCCTTGTTACTCACTAGTGTTTATAGAGACCTATGAATCACATATCCAGGTGACCGATGGGTGAGAGATGAGGGTGCTATTTGAGTATTAACCTTTACATCCTTTAGAAACTGTAAAAATGATTACTCTGAAGAGACAGATCAGTTATGCAAGTTAGAGACGAAGATTCACATGTCACTTCATGAAAAGAGTCCCAGCTCTAATATTTTTCCTCTTGGCTCCACTTCTGTGCCTGATGTCTAGAACAACAATGACAACACGGGACTGGCAAGAAGAGAGGATGCTTGGCAAGACCATAACAGTCTGCTGAGGAGCAGGCAAGGACTGTCTTCGCTGATGTGCAGAGATTCCTATTGAAAGAGCAAGATCTGGGATCTAGGGTTTCCTATTCTAACATCCTGCTGACATTACTCCCCGTTTGTGGAATTTACACGATACCATCCAATTCCTCCGAATAGTATTTTTTACATCAATAGAAAAATAATTCCAAAATTCAAATGAAACCACAAAACACCATGAACAACCAAATCAATCTTTAGGAAAGAAGGACAAAGTTGGAGGTATCATACTTCCTGTTTTTAAAATATATTAAAGCGTTAGTCGCTCGGTCATGTCCAACTCTTTGCAACCCCAGGGACTGTAGCCCGCCACGCTCCTCTGTTCATGGGATTCTCCAGGCAAGAGTACTGGAGTGGGTTGCCATTCCCTTCCCCAGGGGATCTCTCTGACCCAAGGATCGAAGATCTGACCCAGGTCTCCTGCATTGCAGGAAGATTCTTTACCATTTGAGCCATGAGGGAATATCAAGATACAGTAATCAAAATATATTTTACTGGCATATAGACAGATATATAGACCGATGGAACATAATAGAGAAAGTAGAAATAAATCCACACGTACGGTCATCTGATCTTCGATTAGAGAGCCAAGAATACACAGTGAGGAAAAGACAGTCTCTTCAATAAACAGTGTTGGGAAAACTAGATATCGATATGAAAAAGAACAGAATTGGACACTGATCTCACATCATACACAAAAATCAAAATGGAATAATGACACAAATATGATTTTTTATATCTTTAATTCATACACTGTAAAACTTCTAGAAGAAAACATAGAAAAGCTGCTTGGTGTTGATCTTGGGAATGATATTTGGAGTGTGACACCAAAAGCACAAGCAACAAAAATAAAAGTAAACAAGGGGGAGTACATCAAAATAAAAAGCTCCTGCACAGAAAAGGAAACAAACAACAGAGTAAAAATAAACTTACAGAATGGGAGAAAATATTTCAAGTCATATATCTGATAGGGGATTAATTTCCAAAGTATACAGAACTCCTACAACTAAAGAAAACTAATTAAAAAAAAAAAACTAATAACCCCATTTTAAAAATGGCTTCCCTGGTGTCTCAGTAGGTAAAGAATCCATCTGCAATGCGGGAGACCTGCGTTCAGTAAAGCTGAAGTTCCAATACTTGGCCACCTGATGCAAAGAGCTGACTCATTAGGAAAGATCCTGATGGTGGGAAAGACTGAAGGCAGGAGGAGAAGGGGATGACAGAGGAGGAGATGGTTGGATGTCATCACCGACTCAATGGACATGAGTTTGAGCAAACTCTGGGCAATGGTGAAGGACAGAGATGCCTGGTGTGCTGCAGTTCATGGGGTTGAAAAGAGTCAGACATGACTGAGCGACTGAACTACAACAACAACAAGAATTTGAACAGACATTTCTCCAGAGAAGACATAACAAATGGCCAACAGGTATAAGAAAAAGATAAGCAACATCAGTAAGCATCAGGGAGAGGCAAATCAAAACCACAATGAGATACCATCTTACAACTGTTGGGATGGCTATGATAAAACAGCACAAAACAGACAACCATTATTGGCAAGGATGTAGAGAAATCACAGTTCTTGCACACCGTTGGTGGTAACATAAAATGGTGTAGCTGCTATGGAAAACAATAAGAAGTTTCCTCAAAATATTACAAATAAAATCACCACGTGACTCAACAATCCCACTTCTGGCTATTTATCTTTAAAAACATGGAAATCAGGCTCAAAGAGGTATTAGCACATCTGTGTTCATCACAGCACTATTCACAATCGCCAGGCTGTGGTAACAACCTAAATTGTTCACTGACAGATGAATGGATAATGAAGATGTGGTATATAGTTACAGTGGAATACTACTCGGCCTTAAAAAGGAAGGGAATTTGTATTATGTGACAACATGCATGAACCCTGAGGACATTATGTTAAGTGAAATAAGCCAGTCACAGAATGCTCAATATTATATGATTCTACTTTTAAGATATCTAAAATAGGCAAATTCATAAAATGAGTGGAATGGTGGTTGATCAGGGCAGAGGGTAGAGAGAATGAGGAGTTGGTAATCTGTGGGCATAACGTCTTAGTAAAGTAAGACAAACAAGCTCTGAGACCTGCTATACAGCATTGCACCTACAGTCAACAGCATTTGTGAAGAAGGTAGATCTCATGTTAAGTATCCACATAACAATCAAATTAAATACATACACACATACATACATATGTTTCCTGGTTAGCATAACAATCGTTTTCATGTTCCCTTTTCCTGCCTACAATAAAAGTACCATGGGCAAGGAAGCCAGTTTGATTAAATGAGACTTCATATACATAACACACAGCCAGGACAAGAAGAAAAAACAAGGTCTTAAGAACTGGAATGACTGAGGTGCAAATCTCTGCTCTGTCACTTACAAGCTAGGTAAGTTCCTTATTTTTTTAGCTTCAATTTCATCTTCTCCAGAGTGGGAATAAAAACACTTACCTCCTAAGGTCACTGTGATGGTTGAGTGAGTTTCCACATGGAATGTGCTTGGCACTTAGCAGGAGCTCAATAAATGTTAGTTCTTCCCCTATTTACAAATCCTGATTGCTATGAGTGTTAATATTTGCTCCTATTTTTCTGCCCACAGGCAATTATCTAGGCTCCTTATGTGGCAGCACAGAAGTACCTATCTCCAAAGGGGACTGAGGTTTTTGAACATGGGCTGACATACACGTACTTCACGCTCCCCCTTCCCATAATCTCAGGTAAACCTCAGGGTATTCCCAAATGGATTCTGTAGTTGCCATAGACTCCAAGTATCTAAAAGCTACCAAACAATAAAATGTTTCTGAGGCGTACAGCCTGATAAAAGGCACTCCTCAAGTTCAAAGTGAAGTTTAAAAAAACAAAAACAAAAACAGCCCCTCCAACAGATCCAGGGTGAGCTGAGGGAGTCTAATTGAGCAGGATGTGTGCTGTGACTGCGTGAATGTTTTATCTGTGTTGTCAAAAAGCCATCTGGAGTGAAGGAAACCTGGAGCTCAATTTTCTTGGATTACGTGGTCACTCTCAACAGTGGGTGTGCAGAAATGCTGATCGCCTGCTGGCTCCTCCAGCATCACAAGCGGCTAACCATGCTGAGACAGAAGCGGATGTTTTATTATTCTTTTTAATAGGAAAGTACAAAAATTCTAAAGTGCTAAGACAGTACTCTCTTTATCCCTCACACCAGCTGTCTGAAAATTCTAAAAAGATATTTTGGTGTAGACCCAATGTTTAGCTCTTTTAGGAGTATTCTTAAAGCATATTAAACAATCCTTTACTACGTTAAAGCACATGCTTGTTGTAGAAAATATTTTCCTGCTTAGAAAATGTATAAAAGTAGTGGGAATACAATGAAAATCACTTGTAATTTTACCACCTAGTGAATTATAATTCCCAGCAGTAATTTTTTCAGTTCATATTTTCAAGCTGCTTTTTCACTTAAGTTTTAAACATCTCCCATCAAAATTACCAACAAACGTTAACTTTGTGAGATTGGTAACATTTCATCATATTATACCCACTAATTACTTAGCCATTCTCTGAAAACTGAACATTGAAATTATACGTGTTCTCCACCATGAATTATGCCACCACGAAGATTTCTAATTGCACAACTAAAGGGACACGTGAGCAGTTACATCTGTTTTAAGAACCAACATTTCCCCAGAATCAAGTACAGGGCCTGGAACGATGCATATTGCTTTAATGAATGAATCCTGTTATATTTTTAGAATGTAATTTCTATTGATATTTCTTAAAGCCATATTTACAGCCTTAGCATTAAGTCACTATCCAAACCCCAGCCTGGCATCTGAGGTTGGTCTGATCTCTTTCCAGAGTGCCCTGGGCCACCTCTGCCTGGACCCCAACCACACCACTGATACAGCCTCCAACTGTCCCCTCTTAATGAAAATGTCTCTAGCTCTCATTTTCACAGCTGTCTTCTTCCGAGCAAAGATGGTCACTGTCCACAGAAAAAGCTGCCCCCTCAGTACTATTAGACAACCTCGGTCTCACCTGCCTCCTCAAGGGGGCGCCAGAGTCCCATTCCTCTCTGCTCTCCTGGTACCCAGCTCAGGGCTGGCAGCTACTCGTTGTGTGTGTGTGTGTGTGTGTGTGTGTGTGTGTGTGCGCGCGCGCGCGCAGTAAAAGCAGGCTGGGATGAACTAATTAATTGCACGACTTGACCTAAGATTGCACTATTGATTCTGAAGTAACTAGGGGCAGAAAATAAGTACATGGTTTTCACTGACATTTTTCCTTTGCTCTGGCTGTATTAATAAAAATTCACCAGAGAAATAAAACCTATAGGCCTTCCATCTATTTTGTTGTTTTTCAATCGCTAAGTCATGTTCCGACTCTTTGTGACCCCATGGACTGCAACACATCAGGCTTCCCTGTCCTCCACTATCTCCCGGAGTTGGCTCACACTCATGTCCATTGAGTCGGTGATGCCATCCAACTATCTCATCCTCTGTGACCCCCTTCTCCTCCTGCCCTCAATCTTTCCCAGCAAAAGGGTCTTTTCCAACGAGTCAGCACTTTGATAAGGTGAAGGACTGGAGCTTCAGCTTCAGAATCAGTCCTTCTGGGGCTTTCCTGGTGGTCCAGTGGCAAAGAATCCGCCTGCCAATGCAGGAGACATGGATTTGATCCCTTATCCCGGAAGATCTCACATGCCTCGGAGCAACTAAGCTGGTGCACCACAACTATTGAGCCTGTGCTCTAAAGCCCAGGAGCCACAACTACTGAGCCCACGCCCCAAAACTGCTGAAGCCCGTGCTCGGCAACAAGAGCCATCAAAATGAGAATCCCGAGCACTACAACTAGAGAGCAGCCCCCACTCGCCGCAATTAGAGAAAAGCTCGCACAGCACCAAAGACCCAGGGCAAACAAAAATAAATACGTAAATAAAATTCCAGAAAGATTCAGTCCTTCCAATGAACATTCAGAGTTGATTTCCTTTAGGACTGACTGGTTTGATCTCCTTGTGTCCAAGGGACTCTCAAGAATCTTCTTTCCATAACTATACAATTTATTATAAGATACTAGTTCATGAAGTTATGGAGACTGTCCTACAATCTGCTGAGTATAAGCTGGGGACCCAGGAAGACCTTACCACTGGAAGGGCTGGGAGCTAATGGCATGGATTCCAGTCTATGTCTGAAGGTACGATAACCTAGAACCTTGTGGGCTGGAGAAGACTGATGTCTCACTGTGGCACATGGGGCAAATCCTCCCTACCACCATCATTTATTCCATTCAGGCCCTCCGTGGATTGGATACTGCCCACCACCTGGGGACAGCAGTGTGTTTTACTCAAGTCTACTGACTCAGATGCTGATCTCATCTGGAAACTCTGACACGGACCCCCACAAACAAATGTTTACCCAAATATCCACTCAGCCTGTGATCCGGTCAAGTTGCCATGAAATTAACTGCCACATTTGCTTTATTATTTTTTACAGTATTTTTATTGAGGTATATAGTTTACATACCACAAATGCACCATTTAAGTGTACTTACAATATTGTAAAACCATTTATTGTTGTTCAGCCACTCAGTCCTAACGACATGTGAGGAGTGCAATTGTGCGGTAGTTTGCACATTCTTTGCCATTGCTCTTCTTTACGGTTGGAATGAAAACTGACCTTTTCCAGGCCTGTGGCCACTGCTGAGTTTTCCAGATTTGCTGGCATATTGAGTGCAACACTTTCACAGCATCATCTTTTAGGATTTGAAACAGCTCAGCTGGAATTCCATCACCTCTACTAACTTTGTTTGCAGTGATGCTTCCTAAGGTATACTCTACTTCACACTTCAAGATGTCTAACTCTAGGTGAGTGATCACACAACTGTGGTTATCCCGGCCACTAATCTTTGTATAGGTCTCCTGTGTATTCTTGCCACCTCTTCTTAATATCTTCTGCTTTTACCATTTCAGTCCTTTATTGTACCCATCTTAGAATGAAATGTTCCCTTGGTATCTCTAATTTTCTTGAAGAAATCTCTAGTCTTTCCCATTCTACTGCTTTCCTCTATTTTTTGCATTGTTCACTTAGAAAAGCTTCATCTCTCCTTGCTCTTCTTTGGAGCTCTGCTTTCATATGGGTATGTCTTTCCTTCTTTGCCTTTTGCTTCTCTTCTTTTCTCAGCTATTTGTAAGGCCTCCTCAGGCAACCATTTTGCCTTTTTGCATTTATTTTTCTTGGGGATGGTTCTGATCACTGCCTCCTGTACAATGTTATTAACCTCCATCTATAGTTCTTCAAGCACTCTATCAAATTTAATCCCTTGAATCTATTTGTCACTTCCACTGCATAATCGTAAGGGATTTGATTTAGGTCATACTTGAATTACTTAGTGGTTTTCCCTACTTTCTTCAATTTAAGTCTGAATTTTGCGATAAGGAGCTCATGACCAGAGCCACAGTCAGTTCAAGGTCTTGTATTCCCACTTGGAGAATCCCATGGAGAGAGGAGCCTGGCAAGCTACAGTCCATAGGATCTCAGAGTCAGACACGGCTGAAGCGACAGAGCATGCACGCATGCACCATTTTACACTCCCACCAGAAGGTATGAAATTTCCAATTCTCCAATTCCTGTCAACACTTATTGTTTTGCATTTTTAAAAAATTATTGTTATATCCATCCTAGTGAGTATGAAATACTATCTCACTGTGGTCTTGATTTACATTTCTCTAATAATTAGGATGATTTTGAACATCTTTTCATTTGCTTATTTACCATCTGTATGTCTTCTTTGGAGAAATTCTATTCAAATTCTTTGTCCATTTTTCAGTTGAGCTGTCTTTTTAGTTTTGAATTGTTAAGGAGTTCTTTATATATTCTGTATACTGCTAAGTGCTAAGTCGCTTCAGTCGTGTCCGACTCTGTGCAACCCCATAGACGGCAGCCCACCAGGCTCCCCTGTCCCTGGGATTCTCCAGGCAAGAACACTGGAGTGGGTTGCCATTTCCTTCTCCAATGCATGAAAGTGAAAAGTGAAACTGAAGTTGCTCAGTTGTGTCTGACTCTTAGTGACCCCATGGAGTGCGGCCCACCAGCCTCCTCCATCCATGGGATTTTCCAGGCAAGATCCCTATCAAACATATGATTTGTCTAGTTCATTGAAATGATCGAATTGGTTGGCATGCAGTTGTTCACAGCATTGCCCTTAATCATTTTTCTTTCTGTAAGGTCAACAGTAATGTCTTCACTTTCATTCCCAATTTTAGTAATTTGAGTCTTCCCTCTCTCTCTTTCTCTCTCTCTCTCTTTCTTGTCAGTCTAGCCAAAGTCTTGACTGCTGCACATTATTATTTGTTCTTTTCAGAGAACAAATTTTTTGTTTTGTTGATTTTCTCTATTATTTTTCTATTCTCTATTTCATTTATTTCCATTGTGTTTGCTTGTGTTCAGTTTGTTGCTTTATCTAATTTCTTAAGGGCTTCCCTGATGGCTCAGTTGGTAAAGAATCTGCCTGCAATGCTTCTTAAAGTCAAAGGTTAGGCTATTAATTTGGGATTTTTCTCCTTTTTCTAATGTTCAGTTCAGTACAGTTGCTTAGTCGTGTCCGATTCTTTGTGACCCCATGGACTGAAGCACACCAGGCCTCCCTGTCCATCACCAACTCCCAGAGTTTACTCAAACCCATGTCCATTGAGTCAGTGATGCCATCCAACCATCTCATCCTCTGTCGTCCCCTTCTCCTCCTGCCCTCAATCTTTCCCAGCATCAGGGTCTTCTCAAATGAGTCAGTCTTCACATCAGGTGGCCAAATCATTGGAGTTTCAGCTTCAACATCAGTCCTTCCAATGAATATTCAGGACTGATTTCCTTTAGGATCGACTGGTTGGACCTCCTCACAGTCCAAGGGACTCTCAAGTCTTCTCCAACACCACAATTCAAAAGCATCAATTCTTCAGTGTTCAGCTTTCTTTATAGTCCAACTCTCACATCCATACATGACTACTGGTAAAACCATAGCCTTGACAAGATGGACCTTTGTTGGAAAAGTAATGTCTCTGTTTTTAATATGCTATCTGGGTTGGTCATAGCTTTTATTCCAAGGAGCAAGCATCTTTTAGTTTCATGGCTGCAGTCACCATCTGCAGTGATTTTGGAGCCCAGAAAAATAAAGTCTGACACAGTTTCCACTGTTTCCCCATCTATTTGCCATTAAGTGATGGGACCGGATGCCATGATCTTAGTTTTCTGAATGTTGAGTTTTAAGCCAACTTTTGCACTCTCCTCTTTCACTTTCATCAAGAGGCTCCTTAGTTCCTCTTCACTTTCTGCCATAAGGGTAATGTGATCTGCATATCTGAGGTTATTGATATTTCTCCCAGGAACCTTGATTCCAGCTTGTGCTTCATCCAGCCCAGCATTTCACATGATGTACTCTGCATAGAAGTTAAATAAGCAGGGTGACAATATACAGCCTTGATGTACTCCTTTCCCTATTTGGAACCAGTCTGTTGTTCCATGTCCAGTTCTAACTGTAAACATATACTATAAATCTCCCTCTGAGCACAGTTTCCAGTTCATCCCATAAGTTCTGGTACATTGTGCTATCCTTTTCATTCATCTCAAACTACTTTCTTTTTTTTTAACAGGCTTTTATTATTTAGTTAGCAATGTGTTGTGTAAGTTTCATATATTTGTGAACTTTCTAAATTTTCCTTATTGAGTTCTAATTTTATTCTGTTGTGGTCACAGAGCATATTTTATACAACTTAAATATCTTTAATAATCGTATTTATTATTTTTGGCTGTGCTGGGCCTTTGTTGCTGCACGGGCTTTTCTCTAGTTGTCGTGAGTGGAGGCTACACTCGAGCTGCAGGGTGCAGGTTTCCCACTGTGATGGCTTCTCTTATTCTGGAGCACAGGCTCTAGGGCACACGGGCTTCAGTAGCTGCAGCTCATGGACTCAGTAGTTGAGCTCCTGGGCTCTAGAGCATAAGCTCAATAGCTGTGGCTCCCAGGCTTAGCTGCTCCATAGCGTGTGGGATCGTCCCAGACCAGAGATCAAAACCATGCCTCCTGCACTGGCAGGCAGACGCTTTAATACTGAGCCACCAGGGAAGCCATGACTTAAATGTTTTTAAGTTTATTGAGATTTGTCTTACATCCAAATATATAGTCTATCCTGGAAAAGTGTTCCATAGTGCATGAGAAAAATATTTCTGCTACTGGGGGCTTCCCTGGTGGCTCAGAGGTTAAAGCATCTGCCTGCAATGCGGGAGACCTGGGTTCAATCCCTGGGTCAGGAAGATCCCCTGGAGAAGGAAATGGCAACCCACCCCAGTATTCTTGCCCAGAGAATCCTATGGACGGAGGAGCCAGGTGGGCTACAGTCCACGGGGTCACAAAGAGTCGGACACGACTGAGGGACTTCACTTTCACTGTTGGTTGAGACCTCTGTGATGAATAATCTGTCTATATATATGGAATTTAGAAAGATGGTAACGATAACCCTGTATACGAGACAGCAAAAGAGACACTGATGTATAGAACAGTCTTTTGGACTCCGTGGGAGAGGGCAAGGGTGGGATGATTAGGGAGAATGGCATTGAAACACGTATAATATCACTGAGAAATGAATCACCAGTCCAGGTTCGATGCAGGATACAGGATGCTCGGGGCTGGTGCACTGGGATGATCCAGAGGGATGGGATGGGGAGGGAAGTGGGAGGGGGGCTCAGGATGGGGAACACATGTACACCTATGGTGGATTCATGTCAATATATGGCAAAACCAATACAATATTGTAAAGTAATTAGCCTCCAATTAAAATAAATAAATTTATATTAAAAAGATAATTAAAAAAAAAAAAAAACAGAATCTGCCTGCCAACACAGAAGACATGGGTTCGATCCCTGGATCAAGAAGGCCCCCTGGAGAAGGAAATAGAAACCTACTTCAGTATTCTTGCCCGGGAAATCCCATGGACAGAGGAGCCTGGTGGGCAATAGACTGCAGAGGCAATGGGGCTTCAGAGGAGTCAAAC
The DNA here is from genome assembly GCF_029407905.1 of Bubalus kerabau. NCBI lineage: Eukaryota > Metazoa > Chordata > Mammalia > Artiodactyla > Bovidae > Bubalus > Bubalus kerabau. The sequence goes on from NC_073630.1 coordinate 108,287,728, forward strand.
CAGACTTAGCGACCAAACAACAAACTGTTGAGTGAAAAGTTTCCTGTATGTCTGTTAGGTGTAGCTGTTTCATAGTGCTGTTCAAATCAGTTTACTTTTGATCTTCTGTACAGTTGTTCTGCACTGTGGAGCTCCAAAGCTAGTGCAGGTGATGGAATTCCAGCTGAGCTATTTCAAATCCTAAAAGATGATGCTGTGAAAGGGTTGCACTCGGTATGCCAGCAAATTTGGAAAACTCAGCCTTCAACACAGGACTGGAAAAGGTTACTTTTTATTCAAATCTCAAAGAAGGGCAATGCCAAAGAATGCTCAAACTACCACACAATTCAGAAAACTAAGATCATGGCATCCAGTCCCTTTACTTCATGGCACATAGATGGGGAAACAGCGGAAACAGTGGCTGACTTTGTTTTTCTGGGCTCCAAAATCACTGCAGATGGTGATTGCAGCAATGAAATTAGAATACACTTACTCCTTGGAAGGAAAGTTATGACCAACCTAGACAGCATATTCAAAAGCAGAGACATCACTTTGCCAACAAAGGTCCATCTTGTCAAGGCTATGGTTTTTCCAGTGGTCATGTATGGATGTGAGAGTTGGACTATAAAGAAAGCTGAGCACCAAAGAATTGATGCTTTTGAACTGTGGTGTTGGAGAAGACTCTTGAGAGTCCCTTGGACTGTGAGGAGATCCAACCAGTCCATCCTAAAGGAGATCAGTCCTGTTCTCCTGTGTTCATTGGAAGGACTGATGTTGAAGCTGAAACTCTAATACTTAGGCCACCTGATGTGAAGAGCTGATTCATTGGACAAGACCCTGGTGCTGGGAAAGATTGAGGGCAGGAGGAGAAGGGGATGACAGAGGATGAGATGGTTGGAGGGTATCATCGACTTGATGGACATGGGTTTGGGTGGACTCCAGGAGTCCAGGGAGTCCTGGCGTGATGGACAGGGAGGCATGGCATGCTGCAGTTCATGAGGTCACAAAGAGTCGGATACAACTGAGCGACTGAACTGAACCACACAATTGCACTCATTTCATGTGCTAGCAAAGTAATGCTCAAAATTCTCCAAGCCAGGCTTCAACACTATGTGAATGAAGAACTTCCAGATGTGCAAGATGGATTTAGTAAAGGCAGAGGACCAGAGATCACATTGCCAACATCTGCTGGATCATCGAAAAAGCAACAGAGTTCCAGAAAAACATATACTTCTGCTTCACTGACTATGTTAAAGTCTTTGACTGTGTGGATCACAACAAACTGTGGAAAATTCTTCAAGAGATGTGAATACCAGACCACCTTACCTGTCTCTTGAGAAATCTGTATGCAGGTCAAGAAGCAACAGTTAGAACCAGACATGGAATAACAAACTGGTTCCAAATTGGGTAAGGAAAACATCAAGCCTATATATTGTCACCATGCTCAGTTAACTTATATGCAGAGGATATCATGCAAAATGTGGTTGGATGAAGCACAAGCCAGAATCAAGATTTCCAGGAGAAATACCAATAACCTCAGAGGTGCAGATGACACCACCCTTATGGCAGAAAGTGAAGAGGAACTAAACAGCCTCTTGAAAGTGAAAAAGCTGGCTTAAAACTCAACATTCAAAAAACTAAGATCATGGCATCTGGTTCCATCACTCATGGCAAGTAGATGGGGCAACAATGGAAGCAATTAGGGACTTCATTTTCTTGGGCTTCAAAATCACTACAGATGGTGACTGCAGCCATGAAATTAAAAGATGCTTGCTCCTTGGAAGAAAAGCTATGACCAACCTGCTGCTGCTGCTGCTGCTAAGTCGCTTCAGTCGTGTCCGACTCTGTGCGACCCCAGAGACGACAGCCCACCAGGCTCCCCAGTCCCTGGGATTCTCCAGGCAAGAACACTGGAGTGGGTTGCCATTTCCTTCTCCAATGACCAATCTAAACAGCATATTAAAAAGCAGAGACATTATTTTGTCAACAAAGGTCTGTCTAGTCAAAGCCATGGTTTTTCCAGTAGACATGGATGGATGTGAAAGTTGGACCATAAAGCAGGGTGAGGGCCAAAGAATTGATGCTTTTGAACTGTGGTGCTGGAGAAGACTCTTGAGAGTCCCTCGGACTGCAAGGAGATAAAACCAGTCAGTCCTAATGGAAATTAATCCTGAGTATTCATTGGAAGGACTGATGCTGAAGGTGAAGCTCCAGTACTCTGGTCACCTGAAGCGAAGAGCCGACTCAATGGAAAAGATGCTGATGCTAGGAAAGATTGAAGGCAGGAAGAGAAGGGGACAGCGGAGGATGAGATGGTTGGATGGCATCACTGACTCAGTGGACATGAATTTGAGTAAGCTCTGGGAGTTGGTGATGGACAGGGAAGCCTGGAATGCTGTAGTCCATGGGGTCACAAAGAGTCGGACATGACTGAGCAACTGAACGACAAGAGTTGTTCTACCCATTATTGATAATGGAGTATCTAAGTCTCTAGCTATTATTGCTCAGTGTCTATTTCTCCCCTCAATTATGCCAGTTTTTGCTTCATGTATCTTGGGCTTCTCTTTTAGATAAATGTTTGTTACATCTTATTGATGGATGGACTCTTTTACTTTCAACCTATTTGTGTTTGGGATTTAAAGTAGATTGTTAGTAGGCAGCAGATCATTGGATCATATTGTTTGTCCACTCTGCCAATATCTGCCTTTTAGTTGGAGAGTTTAATCTCTCTCTTTCTCTCTCTGTGTGTGAGTGTGTGTGTGTTCAGTCATGTCTGACTCTTTGTAAGCCCCTGGACAGGTTCTGTCCATGGGATTCTCCAGGCAAGAATACTGAAGTGGAGGGGATTTTCCCCACCCAGGGACTGAACCAGCATCTCCTGCACAGCAGGCAGATTCTTTACCACTAGCACCACCGGGAAAGCCCCATGCATTTCAACTAAATATAATTACTGACAATGTAGAACTTACTTCTACCATTTTGATATTTGTTTTCTATGTTCCTTATATATTTTTTATTCCTCAGATCCTCCATTACTGCCTTGTTTTTGTTAAGGAGGTTTTCTAGTGCACCTTATTCAATTTCCTGATCATTTCTTTTCCTATATAATTTTCAGTTATTTTCTTAGTGGTTGTCCAGGGTACTGTAACTGACAATTTATAAGAATCTAGTTTAGATTAATACCAATTAATTTCAAATATAGAAAATCTTATCTCACATATATCTCCATTGACCACCTTTATGTTGTTATTGCCACAAATTAGTTTTTAAACATTGTGCATCCATCAAGAAAGATTTATAACTGCTTTACAAACTCATCTTTTAGCACAGATAAAATGGTAGCTCAGACAGTAAATAATCTGCCTGCAATGCAGGAGACCCAGGTTCGATTCCTGGATTGGGAAGATGCCCTGGAGGAGGGCATGAAAACCCACTCCAGCATTCTTGCCTGGAGAATCCCATGGACAGAGCATCGTGGCAGGCTGCAGTCCATGAGAGTGCAAAGAGTCGGACACAAATGAGCGACTTTCACAGATAGAACAAAAAGAGTTAAAAACAAAAATACATTTATACTGTCCTCTGTATTTGCCTGTGTTGCCACCTTTGCTAGTGTTCTTTATTTCCTCAGTTATTATCCCGTGTCCTTTCATTTCACCCTGAATGACTCCCTTTAGCATCTCCTGCAGGGTAGGTCTGCTAGTAACAAACCATCTCAACTTTTGCTTCTCTGGGAATGTCTTAATTTCTCATTCATTGCTAAGGGTATTTTTGATGGGATACACAATATTTAGTCAACTGTCTATATATATATTTAGCACTTCGTGTATGTCTTTCACTTTGTGTATGTCTTCTGGCTTCCATGATTTCTGATGAGATGTTAATATTACTAATATTAACAAATGCTATTATTGAGGACCTCTTCCATGTGATCAGTAACTTTTCTTTTTTAAAGATTCTCTTTATTTTCAACCTTTGATAGTTTGGCAATAGCAACCCACTCCAGTACTCTTGCCTAGAGAAGCCCATGGATGGAGGAGCCTGCTGGGCTGCAGTCCATGGGGTCGCAAAGAGTCGGACACGACTGGGCAACTTCACTTTCACTTTTCACTTTCATGCGTTGGGGAAGGAAATGGCAACCCACTCCAGTGTTCTTGCCTGGAGAATCCCAGGGACGGGGGAGCCTGGTGGGCTGCTGTCTATGGGGTCGCACAGGGTCAGACACGACTCAAGCGACTTAGCAGCAGCAGCAGCAGCAGTTTATCTCAGGTCTCTCTGAGTTTACCCTATCTGGTGTTTGTTGAGCATCTTGTAGGTGTAGTGTTAGTCGCTCAGTGGTGCCCGACTCTTTGTGACCCCATGAACTGTAGCCCCCCAGGCTCCTCTGCCCATGGAATTCTCCAGGCAAGAACACTGGAGTGGGTTGCCATGCCCTTCTCCAGAGGATATTTCCAACCCACGGATCAAAGCCGGGTCTCCTGCATAGCAGGCAGATTCTTTACCATTTGAGCTACAGGGAAGATCAAACCTGGAGATGCCAGGGATTGAACCCAGGCCCTCATACATGCAAAGCAAGCACTCTACCACTGAGCTATATCCTCTGTGCAGGTGTAGATTAACATTTTGATCAAATTCAGAACATTTTTGGCCATTACATCTTCAAATACTCTTTCTGCCATTTTCGCCCCTTCCTCTGATTGAGAGGCTCCCATCATATGCCTGTGTTGATATATCTAATGACATCCTAACAGGTCTCTGAGGCTTTATTTTTCTTCATCCTTTTCTTTTTCTACTCCTTAGAATGGATAATCTTAATTGACCTATCTTCAAATTCACTGCATTTGTATCTGCCTAGTTAAATCTGATGCTGAGCCCGTATAGTTTTTCATTATAGTTATTATACTTTTCAACTCCAAAGTTTGTATTTGGTTCCTTTTTATAATTTTATCTCTTTATTGATATTCTATTTACTGAGATATAGTTCTCATGCTTTCCATTAGTTCATTAAGTGTAGTTTTCTTTAGCTCTTTGAACATATTTTAAATACCTGATTGAAAGTCTTCACCTAGAAATTCCGATCTCTTGGCTTCCTTGGGTACAGTCTGTATTATTTATTTTCCCATGCAACAACTATACATTCTTCTTTCTTTGTAATTCTTGCAACTTTTTGTTGAAAACTGGACACTGGATATTACACTGTGGCAATCTTGAAAATCAGATTCTTTTCTTCCCCCCAGCTCAGGGTTTCCTGTTGTTGTTGCTTGTCTCATGACTTTTCTGAACTAATTCTGTAAACTGTGTATCATTTGTCATATGTATCCACTTTAGTCTCATTAGCTTTTTTATTATTCTTGTTGTTCAGGTGCTATGGCCAACACTTTGCGACCCCATGGACTGCAGCACACCAGACTCCCCTGTCCTTCACTATCTCCTGGAGTTTGCTCAAATTCATTTCCACTGAGTGGGTAATGCCATTCAATAATCTCATCTTCTGTCATCCCCTTCTCCTCCTGCCTTCAATCTTTCCCAGCATCAGGGTCTTTTCCAATAAGTCAGTTCTTTGCATCAGGTGGCCAAAGTATTGCAGTTTCAGTTTCAGCATCAGTCCCTCCAATGAATATTCAGGGTTGATTTCCTTTAGGATTGACTGACTTTATTTCCTTGCAGTCCAAGGGACTCTCAAGGGTCTTCTGCAGCACTATAATTCAAAAGCATCAATTCTTCAGCACTCAGCCTTCTTTAGGGTCCAACTCTCACATCCATACATGACTGCTGGAAAAAACATAGCTTTAACTATACAGATCTTTGTCAGAAAAGTGATGTCTTTGCTTTTTAATACGCTGTCTAGGTTGGTCATAGCTTTTTTTTTTTTTCCCCAGAAGTAGACTAGTATTTAATAAAGAATAAGCAATTGTGTGGCCATTTCAAATGTTCTCTAAGAATACTTAATATAGACTGTCACATTACACAACTCCAGGAAGTACATCATTGTCCAAGTGAATACCTTTTAGAATTTTGCAGTACCCAGCATATACTTGTGTACACTAATGACATACCAAAATTAGACTGTGTTTTTAACCTTATATTACAGTTAAATAAAAAAGTGGTATTCACACAAAATTATATCTTTGGTATGCTGCTGCTGTTGCTAAGTATCTTCAGTCGTGTCTGACTCTGTGCGACCCCATAGACAGCAGCCCATCAGGCTCCCCCGTCCCTGAGATTCTCCAGGCAAGAACACTGGAGTGGGTTGTGTTTCCTTTTCTTACAAGAAACAAGCGTCTTTTAATTTCATGGCTGAGGTCACCATCCACAGTGATTCTGGAGCCCAAGAAAAGAAAATCTGTCACTGTTTCCACTTCTTCAGCTAACAGCCATAGATTTCCCTATATTCCTGTACAGAAAAGAATCTTCCCCATGTTTGCAAAGGGGCTCTGTGAGTGTACTGGAGCACACTTTGAATGCTCAGCTATGAAGTGACAACACAGCTTTAGCCTTTACTTCCTGCTGGTACAGACCCTCAAGGTGAGCCAAAGGTGAGATCCTAGGGCTTTCACATGTTTTTCTTAAGCATATTCACAGAGCTTCATGTGATACCCCAGGAATATGGTGAAACTACTCAAAGTCTTTATTACCCAAAGCATCTCATTCTCCAACCTTTTCACCCATTATTCATTCCCACTGTTATCTGTTGTCTCATGCAGTGATCACTAAAACATTTGCCTGTAAGTAATTTTTATCAACAACCCCACAGACAGCAGTGGGACAGTTCCAACTCAAGTGAAATAAAGATAAACCTTTCCAGCCAGTCTTCTTACAGAGAGACAACAGACTGATCTAATAAGGATTATTCTTTGTGAGTGAGGTCCAGGCTGTTCCCTCTTACACGTGGAATATGAGCTGTTATTTTCAAGGCTATTACTGGGATAGGAAGTAGGAAATAGGATGAAGGTGAGTTAAAATATTACAAAGCTTGCTATTCTTACTGAGATTCAGCTGTTTTTCTTGAAGAAGTGCTCCTTGGGTTTCTGTAAACCTTTGGTTAATTTCCAGAGTTTCAAAATGTTCATTCTGACCATTTTTGCCAGTTTTTTTTTTTTTTCCCCAGAATTTCAGAGTTCCTTGCTCTGCCAATCTCACTAATATCCTTTTGATGTTTGTTTTGGATGTGACTAAGGGTGCTCTTGGAGAAGGCAATGGCACCCCACTCCAGTACTCTTGCCTGGAAAATCCCATGGATGGAGGAGCCTGGTAGGTTGCAGTCCATGGGGTCACTGAGGGTCGGATACCACTGAGCAACTTCCCTTTCACTTTTCACTTTCATGCATTGGAGAAGGAAATGGCAACCCACTCCGGTGTTCTTGCCTGGAGAATCCCAGGGACAGGGGAGCCTAGTGGGCTGCCATCTATGGGGTCGCACAGAGTCGGACACGACTGAAGTGACTTAGCAGCAGCAGCAGCAGCAAGGGTGCTCTTGATTTTTACAATGTGTTCCCTTGGAGTTATCCTGAGCTACGTTTGCAGTGTGCATTCTCCAGAACACGAGTTCCATGGGGAGACAACTGGTGTGATGGTTCTGTGCTGAAATAAGTTTGTAATCCACATGTTGAAGTTACACATATCTCCTTACCACAGGATTTCTCAGAATTCATAATTGCTACCCTAATGATGCTGTACACCTTCAAGGGAATATACAGTATAAATAAAACAACAGCAGGTAACTTGTGGGCCAGAAAACTATGTTCGGTGCTTCTGTTTATTATCTCATCTGATTCATACCACCATAAAATATTATTCCTACTTTACAGGCAAGGAAACTGAAGCACATTAAGTTTAAGTAAATTATCCCAACTAGGAATTGCCAGAGTTGGGAATTTAATCAAAGTTGTTTTATAGCCTTTGCCCTAAGTCAATACACCACACTGCAGGATTTCCTAACTTAATTTGGTCAGAGAAACATTTGTTCACAGAGAATCTTGGAAAACTAGCATGTCTCAGAATACATTCTGTTAAATGCTAGGCTAAAGCACACTTAATGACCGAGAAACCAGTTTGTGTTTTTCTCAACACTTTCGCTGTCATAAATCATGCCACAGACCCTGGCTACCACATTAAATATTGATTGAAGAATGGAACATGGAGCTCGTCAACCTATAGACTATCATCAACACATAGGAGTTTCTGAATTTTAAGTGTCTCCTCGGGGGCAGGCGTGAAAGGTTACCATAACAAAACCAAAACCAGGAGATTCTATCCTGAGGCAGAAATTAGCAATATAATTTGAACTTATGAAGTCGTAGCAGAACTAAATGAACAGGCTCCACCTTAAAGATTTGTTTTTCTTCAATTCTTTGCACGAGTTATTTTTTCCAGCAAAGAAGGCAATTTGTTCTCAGCATAGGAAAATTTGAAAAGAAACCCAAAATACGTAAAGGAACAGAAAATAAAAATCTTAATTTCTTCCACTCAGAAGTAATTTCTGTCAACGTAGCTCTTTCTAGCATTTTGAGGACCTTATTTTCTTTTCATCCTTGGAATCTTGCCATACATATAATTTTTATTACTATAATTATTTTTTCATGCCATTAAAACTCTTCATAAACATCTTTATTTGCAAGCCTTCAAAACATTCCACTTCAGGGAGGGATCATAATTTACAGAATCTTTCCACTCATGTTGACTAGTTAGGTTGTTGCTCATCTTTCACTGTTTTAAATAATTCTGTGATAAACAGCTCTGGATGATCACAAAATGCTAAACTAGTCCATCCTAAAGAAAATCAATCCTGAATATTCATTGGAAGGACTGATGCTAAAGGTGAAGCTCCAATACTTTGGCCACCTGATGCGAAGAGCAAACTCAATGGGAAAGACCCTGATGCTGGGAAAGACTGAGGGCAGGAGGAGAAGGGAATGACAGAGGATGAGATGGTTGGATGGCATCACCAACTCAATGGGCATGAGTTTGAGCAAACTCTAGGAGATAGTCAAGGACAAGGAAGCCTCGTGGACTATAGTCCAAGGGGTTGCAAAGAGTTGGACACAACTTGGCAACTGAACGATGACAATAATCTTACACACCAAGATTGGTCCAGGTAGAAGTTACACAGTGAAATACACACACACAACCATGTCAACCAAGAGGCTACCATCTCCAGCCACAGTGATGTGAAGAAAGGAGAAATGTGAAACAGTGAGAGATCAGTGGAAATGAATCCACAAATTTAGCAAAGAAAGCTATATCTAAAACATGAAACATCTAATAAAATCACAAGGTTTTAAAATAGAAGTTAGAGGGGCAGCTTTTACTGAGAAGCATGGTCTTATAGAGAAAAACAGACATGGAAAGTTCAAGAAACCAGGTAACAGAAATGGAGCAATCTGTAGCTAAGGAACCAAAATGGAGACTATTTCCTTCCTTCTGCTGTTTAAATACATGATGAATAACCACTGTTCTAGTGATTATTCCTGTATGTAGTGGGCACTGGAGACGATTCTAGTCCTTAATCATTTGAAACACTAGTGGTACCCACATCCATTCACTGAGCATGTGCTGTATGCCTGTGTCTATGTAAACGGCTGTACCTACTCCACCTCATTTAGCCCTTTCCCCAAAGCAAGTACAATTATATGCAATTGACTAAAGGGCAAAGTGAGGCTCAAAAGTTGGGTAACCTGCCCCAGGTCCTCCAGCAACAAGTAACTGAACCAGAACTAAAAATTATCTCTGTCCAAGGTCTGTGACCTTCCGCAGTATCATGTGGAAATTTGACAAATTTCCTCTTCGACGAATTCCATGAACAGAGATGGAAACATCTCAAAAAGCATTTGAAGTCAACAAAACACAGATTTCTAAATATATTTTGAAAGGAAATATTAATTGAAGCTGAATTTTAGCCATCTCAGGGACTCTCCAAGAGAAGTCTTCAAGGTGACAAAATGTTAGAGCTTTAAAACTACTCATAAACATTTTTTAACTTTGGAACATCTAGTCCAAGAAAATGATCTGAAAGGCAGAACACGTGGTATGTAGTAGGATGTTCATCATAGCACCATTTTATAATAGCAAAAAAAATGAAAATGATACAAAGAGCCAATATTAAGGAAAATAAAGTAATTTTATTTAGTGTACTATTTTGAAATCACTAAAAATTTTATGTAAAAAAATTATCATTACATGAAAAATACAAACAAATCATAAGAATAGTGGAAAAGTTGAATGTAAAATTTTACTGCACAAGGAATACATTTGAAAAGTACTTATGCAGAGAGGGAAAGAAAGTATTCTAGCAAGTAAAGCCAAATTTAATACTGGTTTCCACTCAAAGTCAGGACCACAGTAGTGATTTCTGAACTCTTCTTAATTTTTATCCTGTATCAGTTTTATGAGAGAATAAAACTAGTAGGGATTCCAAGCAAATAAAGACCAGTGTACTCATTCATGCACATATTAGAGCTGCTATGACCTTCCCAGCATGCACTGATGCATGCTGGGATATAGCAGTGAATTATTAATAGAAAGTTAAAAACTCCCACCTAGGTATAGTTTAATCTTAGTGCAGATGCAAACAATTAAGACTGAAAAAATAAAACATATAATAGCTAGATAGCAGTAAGGGCAAAGTGAAACATCAAGATGCATGGAAAGTTTAAAAAGAAAGATCAGAGAAGGCCTCACTGACAAAAAAAAAATTTTTTTTTTCAGAAAAGACCTAAGGGAAGCAGGAAGCCAGTCGCTCATGTATCTAGGGAAACAGCATTTCAGGGAGCTGGCACAGCAAATGCAAAGGTCCTGAGGCTATGCTGGAGTGTTAAAGGAACAGCAAGACAGCAGACGTGGCAGGAGCGGACGGTAAGAGCCATGGGCCTGAGGCAGGGAAATGCAAGGGCCAGCAGGAAAGTGATGGGGAAGTAGAAGAAAAGGTGGTGTCCGAGAGGTAGCTGGGGGTCTGATCATGAAGGGCCTTGTAGAATTCGAATCTCTGGCTTTTTCGGTGACTGCAGTGGGAAGCCACAGAGGGCTCTGAGCACTGGACTACTGTGATCTGAGTTACAATGTAATGGGATGACCCCGGCTGCTGCGTTAAGATCCGGGTGTAGAGTGCGAACAATCGGGAGGCTGCTACAATGACTTAGAGAAGATGCACAGACCAGCTGGGAGCAGAGTGCAGGAGGGCTTGCTGCAGACAGTGAGGGGTGAGAGGTGGGAGAAAAACACAACAGTCAAGGGTGACTTGACCAAAATTTCGACCTGAAGAATAGATCATATAAAGAACAGATTATCCATGAGCCCCTGGCAGGAGCCATTCAGGAGGAAAAAAAATCAAGATTTCAATTTTAGACACAGAGCTAACAACCATGTGTAAAATCTTCTACCTCACTAAGCAAAGCAATCCCAGTGTAAATAATGAGATTAAATGTTTGCCTTTTTAATTAGCAAAGATGTAAAATATGAGAACCTACCTCTAGGTTCTCAACCTACGACTAGGATGCAGTAAGCCAAGCAGTGGCATACATTTTCCGAGAAATAATTTGGGAATAAAAATCAAGACTCCTTGCCATGTTCATAAATTTCACCCTGCTAAACTTTCCCTTCAAATAATCTGCTCTAGGAAAAATAGCAAAAAAGTACAGGCAAAGATTTATGTATGCAGTTACATTCTTATTTCTAAAAATGAAGAACTGAAAGGAGCCCAATCATCCAACAATAGAGATACAGCTGAAATACTATTATGTAGTCACCCACACAGCAGAATATTGCACAGCCATTAAAAATTTTCATAAATTGTTAAAACAAAGATTTTAAAGGGAATGGCAATACACAGTGTAATACAGTATAATATGCTGTAAAAAAATGAATACTAAGAAAAAGATTTGGCAAGGAATTACTAAAGCATCACAGTTGTCCCTGGTTGCTGACAACACTTGTTTCTTCTAATTGCAGTTTTTTCAAAGCATTTTAATTTTAACATTATGAAGAAAAACAATTTTATTTTCATTGGAGATGGCTATTCTACTCTCACATGTAGTGATGGAAAATGAAACACACTTCAACCTGTGCTAACACCAATCCCAATATAATGCTCCCTGCCTTGTGCTGGCCTTTGCTCTCAAGGGATGAAAGAGTTGAACCATCTAGAAGAAATGAGTGGTGGAGATAGTTGCAGGGGACTGAGGTCAGTCACTGAAATTCTAGTCACCTTGACTTGAGAAGCTGAGAGGTGAAGGATTACTCCCCAGAACCCAATATTCCTCCTGGATCTGATGTCAGGAGGCATCCCAGGTGATATTTAAGCCAGAGTGGACAAAAGCCAGGAAGTAACAAATGGAATCTGGACCTAGGACTTCTAGAATTCCAGACTCCCAGAATTTCCCAACAGATGGCTAGTGGGAAAGGTCCCCCCTACATATATCAACCTACTGCACAACTGCACTCATCTTACATGATAGCAAAGTAAGGCTCAAGATTCTCCAAGCCAGGCTTCAACAGTATGAGAACTGTGAACTTCCAGATGTTCAAGCTGGATTTAGAAAAGGCAGATGAACCAGAGATCAAATTTTGCTTTGTTGACTACACCAAAGTCTTTGTATGGATCACAACAAACTGTGGAAATTCTTTAAGAGATGGGAATAGCAGACCACCTTACCTGCCTCCTGAGAAATCTGTATGCAGGTCAAGAAGGAACAGTTAGAACCGGACATGGAATGACAGACTGGTTCCAAATAGGGAAAGGAGTACGTCAAGGCTGTATATTGTCACCCTGCTTATTTAACTTACATGCAGAGTACATCATGTGAAATGCCAGGCTGGATGAAGCACAAGCTGGAATCAAGGTTGTTGCGAGAAATATCAATAACCTCAGATATGCAGATGACAGCACCCTTATGGCAGAAAATGAAGAAGAACTAAAAAGCCTCTTGATGATAGTGAAAGAGGAGAGTAAAAAAGTTGGCTTAAAACTCAACATTCAGAAAACTAAGATCATGGAATCTGGTCCCAACACTTTATGGCAAATAGATGGGGAAACAATGGAAACAGTGACAACCTTTATTTTCTTGGGCTCCAAAATCACTGCAGATGGTGACTGCAGCCATGAAACTAAAAGATGCTTGCTCCTTGGAAGAAAAGCTATGACCAACCTAGACAGCATATTAAAAACCAGACACATTACCAACAAAGGTCTGTCTAGGCAAAGCTCTGGTTTTTCCAGTGGTCATGTATGGATATGAGAGTTGGGACTATAAAGAAAGTTGAGCGTCGAAGAATTGATGCTTTTAAACTGTGGTGTTGAAGAAGACTCTTGAGGGTCCCTTGGACTGCAAGGACATCCAACCAGTCCATCCTAAAGGAAATCAGTCCTGAATATTCATTGGAAGGACTGATGTTGAAGCTGAAACTCCAACACTTTGGCCACCTGATGCGAAGAACTGACTCATTGGAAAACACCCTGATGCTGGGAAAGATTGAAGGTGGGAGGAGAAGGGGATGACAGAGGATGAGACATTCGGATGGCATCACCAACTCTATGGACATGAGTTTGAGTAGGCTCTGGGACTTGGTGATGGACAGGGAGGCCTAGTGTGCTGAAGTCCATGGGGTCACAAAGAGTCGGACATAACTGAGCGACTGAACTGACTGAACTGAACTGATTCTCCATATCTGATTACCCTCAATATCTAATTGGGTTCCTCATCCTCTACCATCCTCCAGGTGATGTCTGATCACCCTGGCCTGTCTTCAGCAAGAATTCTGTTAGTTCAGTTTCTTCTGAATTCTCCCTTAATCTTGACATACCTACAAATAATTTTCCATCCCATGATCCCCACCATTCTCCTTGACTAGAATTTCCCATTGCCCATACTATATTAGAGTTGAATCTGAGCTCTCTCCTCCACTGCCAGACCCCACCGCAGTGGCCCTTACATTTTTCAAGATGTCCCTCTCCTTGAATAACGTCTTCCTTACCACACTTTGGCAAGTAGCAAGTGTCCTTGAATAATTCTTTTCTTTAACAATATAACCTCCTGACATAGAATCTGTCTTAAAGTAGCCTTGAAAGTATTACAGTGGTGTAGGTCCTCTGGGGCCCTAAGACACCCTGATTTTACCAAGGGATCCCAATCTCCTGCCTTTCTAGCAGAGCATCCTTGCAAAGAATTACATGGAACTTGGGCTGTTGTACAAAGCTGCCAGGTGTGTCTTAGGTAAGGAAACAGGCAAGAGCTATTTCGATCATTTAACCTTGAGTGGAAGAGACAAAAGCAGTCTTGAAAAGATGGAAGGGAGGTACACAGGCTGAACAACAGGTCAACCAGGGAGAGGCTTCACCTCCAGTGCCTGCTCTGGTCATTGGAGATAAGCTACTGGGGGTGCCTCCAGGAGTATTCTGAAGCTGACTGGGCTCAGTGGGTATGGTTCATGATGAGTTAATGATACAAGCCTTCACAATTGAATGGGCAAACTGGCCTACTGCAATGACATCTTAGTGGCTGGGGTGAGATTGGAGGATAAAGAGGGACTAACAAGAGGGCTGGACTATAAAAGGACATGACTGTGTGCAGGAGGAAGGTGGACAGGGTGGTGAGACAGGGTAGTGAAACATAATATTTTTGTTGCATTCAACTTATTTTCATGGTCATGAAATTTCCATGTGGTTGATAAACTGACACAAGGAAAGCCACTCAACATAACAAATGGTAGGAGGCTCATTTCTTCTTTCAACAAATATACCATGGGGACTTCTGCACATTGTGCCATGCCACGTTCCAGTTCCTGAGTATATAGAGAGAAACACGGGGGATGAAGTCCACACAAATGAGGTCAACTGCCTCCAGGGTACAGTTCAGAAACTCAGCAGTCCTTTAGCCAGACAGAGCAGCCCATCCTAAGAGCATCACTGCAGATGGTGAGGCCTGAGCAAGGAAGCTCCCCTTTCCCTTATCTCCTTGCCCTCCTTCCCCCAGTGACCCAGCCCTTACATAACAATTTAAAGAAAGAAAAACACTGCCCAGGAAAATTTTACAGTGAAGAAATAAAAATCTTCCTTCTGACCTACACGTAGTTACAAAAAGGTCCAAGTAGCCTATCATACCAATATCTTTTCCTATAATTGTGGCCACTGTAACCATGGCAAAGATTTATACGTGCCGAGTTTATCATCATCACCATCTTGCAACCTGTAATTACCATGTACACAGTTCATCAACTTAAAATTCAACATCTTTTTAGCACATTTTCCCACAGCATTAGCTGGTAAGATACAAAATGCAGATTTTGTCAGTATAGATCAGCCTTGTGAATATGCAGTATTTACTAGTGTAGTGTAAAGCCTGATAGTTGTTGGGTTTTTTTCTTTTTTGTAACGCAAGTGCCTGACTTAAGCTTTGATTGCTGAGACATCCATTTCAAAAAGGCACCCACTTCAAAGACGGCTATCTCAAACAAACATATTGCCAGCCACATGGCGAGATAAAGAGCCAGGCTTCCTCCCTTGACTGAGGTTCCTTTGTTTAAAGATCTTGGTTGATTTTGGTAACGACTATTTGGGCCACATGCTTCATTTATTTCTCTTCTGATACTTTAAATTCCTGCTTTTATGTTTTACATTCACTAATAAGAGTGAACCCAGAAACCCCAAGGCCTCCACCCTCAATAAAACAGAACCCAGGTCCACATCCTTCACCTGTGACCGTGCTGTGTGGCTCCATGTGTTCTAAGTGATTTCCAGGTCTAAGTAAAAATGAGATTATTAACTATAAAAATAACAAAAAGAGTGTACTAGAACTAAATTTGGTTTATCATTCAATTTATCCAATGATAACTGTTTTCAAAAGAAGAAAATAAAATTGGACAAAAGGGTTAATCACTGAAATGAATTAAGAGCCTATTTAGATATGTGTCCATGCATGCTAAGTCACTTCAGTCATGTCCAATTCTTTGCAACCCTATGGACTGTAGCCCGCCAGACTCTTCTGTCCATGGGATTTTCCAAACAAGAATACTGGAGTGGGTTGCCATGCCCTCCTCCAGGGGATCTTCCCAATCCAGGGATCGAACTCACGTCGCTTATGTCTCCTGCATTGGCAGGTTGGTTCTTTACCACTACAGCCACCTGGGAAGCTCAATGCATGTAAGTAAATATGATGCTTTTCCTTAAAGACAACTGAAATTTAAAGAAAAAATAATAACAAAGTATATCCTATATAGAAATAAAAATAATATGACAAAAAAGGACAAAAATAGGAGAATGAAATTACACTAAGAGTCTGCCATGATTCATGAAGTAGTATAATACTGATTCAAGGCAGACTGTGATAAACTAAGAACACATATTATAATCTGTACAGTAACTTTTAAAAAATATAAAGGCTTAGTTAAAAAGCCAATAATCAAAATAAAATGGAATATTAAAACATTAGATTTATAAAAATTCAAAAGGGAAAAAAGGGAGCAAAGAACAGAGGGAAAAAATAAACAGATGGCAAAGGCAGAACTACACTCAATACATCAAAAATTATACTAAACATAAATGAACTAAATACTCCAACTAAAAGGCAAAGATTTTTAAACAAAGCAAAAAAAGAAGATACAGCTATATGCTGTTTAAAGTGATACTTAAATTCAAAGACACAGTAAATGAAAGTGAAAGACTGGAAAAAAGATTTACCATGCAAACATATGTGCATGTTTGCTAAGTCACTTCAGTCGTGTCTGACTCTTTGCGACTCTATGGACTATATAGCCTGTCAGGCTCCTCTGTCCATGGGATTCTCCAGGCAAGAACACTGGAGTGGGTTACCATGCCCTTCTCCAAGGGATCTTCCCGACCCAGGGTTCACCCACATCTATGTCTCTTACTTTGGCAAGTGGGTTCTTTGCCACTAGCACCCCCTGAGAAGCCTTACTATGCACACACTAAGCATTAAAAAGCTGGTATGACTATATGTTGGAGAAGGCAATGGCACCCCACTCCAGTACTCTTGCCTGGAAACTCCCATGGACGGAGGAGCCTGGTAGGCTGCAGTCCATGGGGTCGCTAAGAGTCAGACACAACTGAGCAACTTCACTTTCACTTTTCCCTTTCATGCATTGGAGAAGGAAATGGCAACCCACTCCAGTGTTCTTGCCTGGAGAATCCCAGGGACGGGGGAGCCTGGTGGGCCACCATCTATGGGGTCGCACAGAGTCGGACACGACTGAAGCGACTTAGCAGTAGCAGCAGCATGACTATATGTGGCCATGTAGAATTCAAAGCAGCAGTATTTCCAGAGAGAAAGAAGATGATTTCATAATGATAAAAGTGTCAACTCATCAAGAAGACAAAATAATCCTAAATGTGCATATTAGTAACATATTTCAAAATATGTACACATTGACGAAACTAAAAAGAACAGAAAAATTCACCAACAAATACATATATTAAAACTCCTCTCTCAGTAACCATTTTTTTTTAAGCAGCAAAACTCATTAAGGATATAGGAAATTTGAACATCCCTAAGTGACATTTATTGGGCTTCCCAGGTGACTCAGTGGTAAAGAACCATCTGCCAATGCAGGAGACATGGGTTTGATCCTTGGGTCAGGAAGATCCCCTGGAGAAGGAAATAGCAACTCATTCCAGTGTTCTTGCTGGGGAAATCCCATGGACAGAGAAGCCTGGTGGGCTACAGTCCATGGGGTCGCAAAAGAGTCAGACGGGACTTAGTGACTAAACTACGAGTGACATTTATAGAACACAACACCGATCACTATGGGGCGTGTATTCCCTCCAAGAGGCTATGGCAAGGTGACCAAATTTCAGTTTCAATAAACTCTGAAAGACTGAAAATAAACAGAACTGGGAATGGGAGTCTGACACAAATGAGAGAGCTGAGTCTTTCAAATTTGCTCCAAATTTGCTCCAAAGTTGTCCGTGTTTGCTACTGAAACGGCAGGTGGGAAAGACAGGGCAGGACTGGCAGGACTAGTTAAGAGGGTAGATGCCACGTGAAAAGAAAAGTTAGGGTGACTCCAAAGTTTCGGCCTTCACTACTGGAAGACTAGAACTGCTATTTGCTAATGTAGGGAAGATGGGAAGGATCAGATTTAGGGATCGTGCAGAGGGGCACTAAGATGGAGATTCCTACCAGATATCTATGTAAAACCTTTGGATTGGCAATTAAAAATTTAAGTCTGTAGGGTACAGGTTGTATTTAGAAAAAAAATGATGGGGTTGTCAGCAAATATTATACTGTGTACATGCTAAGTCACTTCAGCCGTGTTAGACTCTTTGCAACCCTATGCACTATCGCCCGCCAGGCTCCTCTGTCCATGAGATTCTCCAGGCAAGAATACAGGCAGGTTCTTTACCACTAGTGCCACCTGGGAAGCCCCAGTTCTATATTAGTGGTTTTTTAAATAGCTGCTGCTGCTAAGTCACTTCAGTCGTGTCTGACTCCGTGCGACCCCATAGATGGAAGCCCACAAGGCTCCCCCGTCCCTGGGATTCTCCAAGCAAGAACACTGGAGTGGGTTGCCATTTCCTTCTCCAGTGCATGAAAGTGAAAAGTGAAAGTGAAGTCGCTCAGTCATGTCCGACTCTTTGTGACCCACCAAGGACTGCAGCCTACCAGGCTCCTCTGCCCATGGGATTTTCCAGGCAAGAGTACTGGAGTGGGTTGCCATTGCTTTCTCCATTTAAACAGCTATTACACCTCAAACCAACACCATATTTGAAACCCTCTACCTGACAGACCTCGGTCAGGAATTTATATCAAAATCTAACACAATGCTCCTATTATTTACAAACAGATAAAAACTTCTTGGGATTCCCAGGTGGCACTAGGGGTAAAGAACCTGCCTGCCAATGCAGGAGACATAAGAGACATGGGTTTGATCAGTGAGTCAGGAAGATCCCCTGGAGGAGGGCATGGCAACACAATATTCTTGCCTGGAGAACCCCATGGACAGAGGAACCTGGTGGGCTACAGTACATAGGATTACAAAGAGTCAGACACAACTGAAACAACTTAGTAAACACTTACAGAAAGATGGGGAGTAGGTACATCTCCATCAGGGAAAACTCAGAAGCATAAGCTAAAACACAAACCAAATTGCTAACCTGCATACCAGGACCTGATCTTGTGTTTTATTTGCTGACTAAGAAAGAAGAGTCATACATTATAGCTTTGTTTCTCTCCCTATCCTTTACACCACAGAAATTCAAGGAACTGGTAAACAGAAGCTCTGAAAGATTTATAACCTCAGTTTAAGACCAAGATACCTCAGGAAGATGAGAAACATTTGTTATATTCTAGAAGAAATAAAATGCCAATGCAAATCACTTTCAAATGTAACTTGAAAGCACAATTCTGGTTCACGCGTGAAAGGTGTGTTCTGCTAAGCTCTCTTTGATTCTCCAGGAAGATTGATGGAGTAATTATACTCCGGAAAGGAAGGCTAAGAAACTGTGTTGGAACTTATTAAATATGACATGCAGCGACTTTGTGATTTTGTTTAAAAAGTGCACTTAAGATTAATTACATTTTAAATGGGATTTATAAACACCTTACACCACTTAAGTGAACTGCAGAAAATTCTACTGTGCCACGATTTTGTTTGAATTTGATAAGTTATATTACCTTTAAGTGGGAGCTCACTGGAATTATTCACAGGGTAAAGGGACTAGATTTGTAAAAACACCGGTAGGTGTATTTGTGTTTATCTGTACATCAATATATAGTGATAAATGTGACTGTCTACACATATGCCAAGATATCCAATTAAGGGCATTTACAGCCTTCCTCCTTTCTTTGTGGATGTTTTATACTGTCTTCCTAGCGACCAATTTCTCCCCCTGCCAACCCATCCTTCAGTCTGCAGGATGACCATTCTAAAATGGAAACTGACCACATCATCTCTTTCCAGTTGGCCATCCCTACTCAGCAGACCCTGGACCTGCCCTCCTCTTTCAGCCCCACAGTGCTATGACTGTTTTCTCAACACCTAAGTGAGAAAGAAAGGGCAGAGCCTGGACCTGCCCTCCTCTTTCGGCCGGCCTGCAGTCCTCTGAGTTTTCTCAACACCTAAGTGAGAAAGAAAGGGCGGAGCCTACCAGAATACATCAGCAGAGTGCCTACTGCCCATCTACCCTGGCCTGTGACTGACTTGTCCTTCCAGGGGACAAGAGGAGACTTCCGTGGTGAGGGACCCAGTGGTCTAGTGCTTGACCTGTGCCCACATTTGCAGCAAGGATTTCCAAGAGTATTAGGATAGACAAGACCACACGGAACAGCGACTGACACTTCAATGGTGTCAAGTACAGAGACTAGGACCTTCAACATACACAGAAGACAAAGAGATGTTTAAGATGAAAACCATTAGTGTCACGTCATCTTCTACCAAGAGGGCTGGCGTTGGGGGCATGCAACCATGCAGAGTGCTATGCTCAGAAGCACCTTGCACTCAGCTTAATGCTCTGGAGTTGATATCTTTCACTCTGGAAGTGTTACTTTGTAAGGGATTACAATGGGCATAGTCATGTATGGATGTGAGAGTTGGACGACAAAGAAAGCTGAGCGACGAAGAATTAATGCTTTTGAACTGCAGTGTTGGAGAAGACTTAAGAGTCCCTTGGACTGCGAGGAGATCAAAGCAGTCAATCCTAAAGGAAATCAGTCCTGAATACTCACTGGAAGGACTGATACTGAAGCTGAAGCTCCAATACTTTGCCCACCTGATGCAAAGAACTGACTCCTGGGAAAAGACCCTGATGCTGGGAAAGACTGAAGGCAGGAGGAGAAAGGGACGAAAGAGAATGAGATGGTTGGATGGCATCACCAACTCAATGAACATGAGTTTGAACAAGCTCCGGGAGTTGGTGATGGACACGGAAGCCTAGAGTGTTGCAGTCCACGGGGTCGCAAAGAGTCGGGCATGACTGAGTGACTGAACTGAACGTGTACAATGGGTGTACACGTGAGCAGAGGCTACACACTCAGTGTGCGTGTCCCTCACTCCCACATGGTATTTGTAATGCTCCACGAGCACAGAATTCTGGTGGACCCACAAAGTGTGGCGATTCAGCAAGACCCAGGGAAGTGTATTTTGTCTACACCAGAGTAAGCAGGGGCACTGATTTCCCTTGGAGACTAAGGATTCTGTTCCAACCAGAACCAACTTGCTCCAAATGCAGAAAGAAGCAAATGTATCCTAAGAAACTGTAATGACCAAGGAACCTTAGTCATATTCTTTCCTTCATGTGCTACTTCCCTGTGTCAGCAAATCACTGATGCTGAAATGATGACACGGGAGGAGAGGGAAAGACAAGACAACCATAGCCTGTCCTCCCCTCTGTCTCACCTCACTCATCAGTCAGTCCAAGGCAGGCAGCATTGGTAGAAAGTGCACATATGAAGCAGCGAACAGAAAAGAGCTGAGTCTGTTTTCTTCCATGTTTCTGTTGTTCTGATAAGAACAAGATACATGTGCATCCATGCACTTTGATGTATGAATTGGGCCATTTCCATGATTCTGTACAAGAGTTCAATGCTCTTGCATTTGTATTTGAAATTGGAACTGCACAATACAGAGATGGTGAAATTCTTGCTAATAATTTAAAATTATTGTTATTCATCTAGACTGCTATCAAAAAGCAGGTAAAAAACACCATGACAAACCAAGAGAAAGAGAGAGACCATGAAAGCAAAGTTATATAGTTTAGTACCTTTAACAGCATTTCTTCTCGTTTTGGAATGAAGGACCACACCTTTTTATTTTGCACTGAGTCTCATGCATAATGGAGCCAGTTCTACCAGCTAAGAACAAAAAATCACATTCCTTAGTGTATGGACATGTGTGTATGTGTGCCCCCCCAAAACTCACACATTGAAACCCTAACCCCAGTGAGATGACAGAATTTGGAGGTGAGGTCTGTAAGGGACAGTGTGTTGAGACGAGGTCAGGAGGGTGGGGCCCCATGATGGGATTAGTGTCCTCACAAGAGGAAGAAGAGACTAGAGCTCTCTCTCCCTCCACCAGATGAGGACAGGAAGGGAAGACAGCTGTCTGCAAACCAGAATAAAGATCTCACCAGCACCTTGATCTTGGACTTTCCAGGGTCCAGAATTGTAAGAAATAAATGTCCGCTGTTTAAGCCACCCAGCCTGTGGGATTTGTTGTGGAGGCCCAAGCCGAGCAAGACACACAGCATGACAGCCCAGGGCCTTCAGTGCCCGGCTCTGGCCTAAGGCTCCAGTCCCATCTCTATAGCTTCCCTCCCCATGTCCGCTCCCCCACCACACCCACTCCCCCATTCACTCTGAACCCCTCCCGTCCACCCATTCATTCACCTCTGCACGGTGCTGCCACTGCCCCCCCCCCACCTTAAAGGGCCTCCCCAGCCCCACCTTCTCAGGTCTTCTCCTTCCCTCACACATTACCTCCCTTTCAATGCCTCCTGTCCCTCCCTCAGGACTGGATTCAGAAATTGCCTTTCCTGAAGACACTTCCCAGAGCTGATCTGGGGCCTCCTCCGGAATGTTGCATTGAAGTTACTATCTAATAGTAAAACTAGGTGAATTCCTTTTCTAGGGCCACCGGAACAAAGTACCACAAACTGGGGGCCTTAAAACAACAGACATGTATTTCCTCACAGCCCTGGGGCTGGAAGTCCAAGATGGAGGCATGAGCAGGGATGGTCTCCTCTGAGGCAGTGAGGCAGTCACTGAGCTGTGCCTCTCTCCCAGCGCCTGGCGGATCATCCAGGTGTCGGGGTGCCTCGGCTGGCAGCCATACTACCCTGCCTGCACCTTCCCACGCACACAGCACTCTCCTTGTGCATCTGTCTTTGTGTTCCAGTTTCCTGTTTAGGGGAGACCAGGGCCCACGCTAATGACTTCTTTTTAACTTACCTACATCTGTGTCTCCGAATAAGGTCGCATTCTGAGGTACTGGGGTGAGGCTGTGGCATACTCATTTTGGGGGATTCAATTCAATCCACAACACCAGGCATCCAGAAATGATTTTTTCTGTTTTTTTTTTTTTAACTAGTGATTATCAAAGATTATAATTGTACAATATTGAGAGGTACAGAACAAAATACAATTATTAGAGGACAACTGCTCTACAATATTGTGTTGGCCTCTGCCACACATCAACACAAACCACCCACAAGTATAGCTATGTCCCCTCCCTCCTGAATCCTCCTCGCATCTCCTTCACCATCCCATCCCTCTAGGTTGTCACAGAACACTGGGTTGAGTTCCCTGTTTTACCACTTGCTATCTATTTTACAAGTCCCCTCAAGCATCTAAGATGAGGGATTCCCAGGAAGTCCAGTGGTTAAGACTCTGCCTTCCAACGCAAAGGGTGCACGTCTGATCCCTGGTCAGACAACTCAGATCTCACATGCCTTGGGGCCAAAAAACATAAAACAGAAGCAGTATTGTAACAGATTCAATAATGGGCATTTTCTAAAAGACAAGGGCCCGATATCTAATCCTCTCTAAAATCCCACTCCAGCCCCCAAGCCCTCCATGGGGGCTGCCAAGAGATTTAGCAAAAAGACTTGAAAGCTGGCTTGATACATGTCCATGGCATCAACCACCGATGAGAGGATGGCTATTTCCTGCTCACTGGCTCCACACACCTTGCCAGAGTCAGTCTTCTGAAAGCAAACCTTAGCCTTCCTGACAGCTGCAATGAGGACTCAGGCAAAGAAGCTTTGAGGGCAGAGTCTGTCTGAACTTCAGGGCTGTTTCCCAGGAGAATGGAAATGAGGAATCCCTACTGATGATTCAGGTTGCAAGCGGGAGGGAGTCAGAACCGTGTTCTTTTTCAGGCTGAATGAAGCAGCAGCCCTCACCTCTTTCTTTGCACGTATTTCATGCTGCCCGGTGTTGTCAGGTGCCCTCCTAAGCACTGCTCACTCTAAGAAGCATCATCTCATTCTGTTCCCATGGCAACTGTGTCAGAATGCATCCCATTCTGCAGAGGAAGAAACTGAGGCTTGGGAAGGTTAAGGCACTGCTCAACAGTTCATGTCATATAGTCACTCAGTCATGTCCGACTCTTTGCCACCCTGTGAACTGTAGCCCGCCAGACTCCTCTGTCCATGGGATTCTCCAGGCAAGACCACTGGAGTGGGTTGCCAGTTCCTTCTGCAGGAGATCTTCCCAACCAAGGAATTGAACCCAGATCTCCCACATTGCAGGCATATTCTTTTACCATCTCAGCCACCAGGAAAGCCCCGTCGTCAGTTAATATATAGAAACATCAGGATTTAAACCTGTGTAATTCCCTAAAACCTTTCCTTTTAACTCCTATGCATGACCTTCTTCAGTCACAAAACAATCTAATTTTGAGATCAAACCATCAATCCTAAAGGCAATCAACCCCGAATATTCACTGGAAGGACTGATATTGATGCTGAAGCTCCAGTACTTTGGCCACCTGATGCAAAGAGCCAATTCACTGGAAAAGACCCTGATGCTGCAAAAGATTGGGGGCAAAAGGAGAAGAGGGTGACAGAGGATGAGAGGGTTAGATAGCATCACCAACTCAATGGACATGAATTTGAGCAAACTCTGGGAGATTGTGAAGGATGGAAGAGCCTGAGGTGCTGCAGCCCATGGGGCTGCAAAGAGTGGGACATGACTTAGTGACTGAACAGCAACAACAACAATACAGCATGTATTACGTGCCAGACTACATAGCAAGCAGTTTACATATAGTAAGTCATTTACTCTTCAAGAACAGTTTATGAAGTAAGTACCACTGAACCCCCATTTTACAGATGAGGAAACTGAGGGTCAGGGAGGAGAAGAAACTTACATGAGGTCACTCAGTTTGTGGGTGGCAGAATTCCATGGAACTCCAGGCAGCCTGATGCTAGGGTCTGTACTCAACCATTGTGCTGTGGAAGGGGCTTTCCTGCTGGAAGACTCTAGGGTGGACCTGCCAGGGCACCTGCTGTCTCCCAGAGACACATAAGCCCAGAGGCCAATATATTATCTTTAAGCAGGTCTGGAAGCTGGAGTGTGACTGAAAGAGTGTCAAGCTGCAGCTCCAACACTGGTAGCAAAGTACGGGGCTCACTTCCCTTCAAGGACCTGCCCTCCTCTTCCAGCTAACAC
The DNA here is from genome assembly GCF_029407905.1 of Bubalus kerabau. NCBI lineage: Eukaryota > Metazoa > Chordata > Mammalia > Artiodactyla > Bovidae > Bubalus > Bubalus kerabau. The sequence continues at coordinate 108,312,816 of NC_073630.1, forward strand.
GCAAATGTCTGCTGTGCAGACCTCCCCGTGACCCAACCCCGCATCCACACAGCAGCTCCCCAGGGCTGCTGGGAGTTCAGTCATTACAAATCCACTCCAAAAACATCCACTGCGCAGGTCACAAATGAAGGGTTCTCAAAAGGTTAATGATATCTTGTTGCACTCGATAGCCTCATTGTGTATCTACCTTACCTTCTCTCAACTTTATCTTTCTTCCTATTTGTAGAAGTCTTAACCCATTCTTAATTTAAGCTAGAAATAGAAATTGCCTTTGTAAAAAGTTCTATTAAAGTAAAATCAGTCAAGATACAGAAGAGTATTAAGTAAATAACAGTACAGGTGATACACAGCTGAGACAAAAAAATAATTCCACAGGTGGGACGCAAATGGCTAAGTCTTGAGAAAGATTACCATGAGGGAAAGAGCTTTTCAGTTATTCAGAAAGTATAACTCAGTCAGTTCAGTCACTCAGTTGTGTCCCACTCTTTGCAACCCCATGGACTGCAGCACATCAGGCTTCCCTGTCCATCACCAACTCCCAGAGCTTGCTCAAACTCATGTCCATCAAGTTGATGATGTCATCCAACCATCTCATGCTCTGTTGTTCCCTTCTCCTCCTGACCTCAATCTTTCTCAGCATCAGGGTCTTTTCCAGTGAATCAATTCTTCGCATCAAGTGGCCAAAGTGTTGGAGTTTCAGCTTCAGAATCCAATGAATACTCAGTACTGATTTCCTTTAGGATGGACTGGTTGGATCTCCTTACAGTCCAAGGGACTCTCAAGAGTCTTCTCCAACACCACAGTTCAAAAGCATCAATTCTGCAGTACTCAGCTTTCTTTATGGTCCACCTCTCACATCCATATATAACTACTGGAAAAACCATAGCTTTGACTAGACAGACCTTTGTTGGCAAAGTAATGTCTCTGCTTTTTAATATGCTGTCTAGGTTGGTCATAGCTTTTCTTCCAAGGAGCACGCGTCTTTTAATTTCATGGCTGCAGTCACCATCTGCAGTGACTCTGAAGCCCAAGAAAATAAAGGCTGTCACTGTTTCCACTGTTTCCCCATCTATTTCCCATGAAGTGATGGGACTGGATGCTATGATCTTAGTTTTCTGAATGTTGAGTTTTAAGCCAACTTTTTCACTTTCCTCTTTCACTTTCATCAAGAGCCTCTTTAGTTCCTCTTCACTTTCTGCCATAAGGGTGGTGTCATCTGCATATCTGAGGTTATTGATATTTCTCCCAGCAATCTTGATTCCAGCTTGTGCTTCTTCCAGCCCAGCATTTCTCATGATGTACTCTGCATACAAGTTAAATAAGCAGGGTGACAATATACAGCCTTGACGTACTCCTTTCCCGATTTGGAACCAGTCTGTTGTTCCATGTCCTGTTCTAATTGTTGCTTCCTGGCCTGCATACAGATTTCTCAAGAGGCAGGTCAGGTGGTCTGGTATTTCTATCTCTTTAAGAATTTTCCACAGTTGTGATCCACACAGTCAAAGGCTTAGCTTATGAAATCACCCAGCACATAAAAAAAAATAACCACAGCACATTTTAAAGCTCTCTCACCTTCTGAGACTGCCCACACTCTGTCTGCAGAGTGTGCTTCTCTCTAAATAAACCGACTTCTTATCTATTACTTTGCGAATTCTTTCACAACGAAGCAAGAACCTTAAATTCACTGGCAACAGGAGGACAGACACTTTGTAAAGCAGTGGGGCCCACACAAGCCACTACAAGTCACAGGCCTGTCAGCACACAGCCTGCAGTCTCCTGAGGGCATTAAGGAAGGATTCACATGAAAAAGCAGAGAACTACAACCATGATAAATGTCATGAAGGAGCACATGGTAATTTGATGGGGGAGGGGGGTGTCCCTGGGGATCTTGGCACCTGAAGAAAGATGAGTGGGAGGTAACTAAGCCCAATGGGGAGGAGGGGAGCATTTCAAGCAGAACAAGTGATACCCACTCGTTCCTGGGGACAGGAGTGGGTATGGAACTTAAGGAATCTGAAAGAATGCTCACGTGGCTATAAATAACAGCAGTGGTTACAGGAAGAACGACATCCTAGGGGAACTAAGAGTGACTTAGAGAGTGACTAATTTTGTACAACAGTGACCACACGTCAGGTATTCTAAGACCTTTAAGTGCCCTGAGCTATTTAACTCACGCGAGGAATAGAACTCACGCGAGATGAAATGAGATGAGAGAGGTGGGCAGATTCCAGACCATATAACCTTGGAGGTCATATTACATTCGCAATATTCATCCCAAGAGGGATAAAACCATTAAGCAGGACCAACATGGTCATATCTGTGATATAAAGCTGTGATTCTGGCTGTCGGATGGGGGATGTACTCGAAAGGAGAGAGGGTGGCAGCAGCTTAGGGATCCCATGAAGGGGTATTGAATGGAGATTGTGGTGGTGTGGCTGAAAAGAAGGCATAGATTGGGGAGATATTTGGGAGTTAAAATCAGCATAGCCAGGTGCCTCATTGGATTTGCCGGGGTTTAGGGAGATGGAAGGATGAAGGAAAACCTCAGAGATTTTGGGTTCTATGACCAGGTAGATGATGGTTCAGTGCACCAAGCTGGGAAACTCTGAAAGAACATGAGCTTGACTGAGGTCATTTTGAATCTGAGGTGTTAATTCTTTTGCAACATGCAACATCTAAGTGGAAATATATACACAGGCACACAGATCAGGAGACCAGAGGAAAAACACTAATTATAGAAATTACTGAGTCACTGTTGTAGAGGAATTGTTCTTGTTCAGTCGCTCAGTTGTGTCCGACTCTTTGAAACCCCATGGACGTCAGCACGCCAGGCTTCCCTGTCCTTTGCCTTCTCACAGAGTTCGCTCAAACTCATGCCCATTGAGTCCGTGATTCCATCCCACCATCTCATTCTCTGCCATCCCCTTCTTCTCCTGCCATCAGTCTTTCTCAGCATCAGGGTCTTTTCTAGTGAGCTGGATCTTCAGGGTCTTCTTCTAATGAGTTGTAGAGGAATAGGCACCAGTTATTCATGTACCGTCTCTCAGCCACAGATCCACTGCTTTGTGACACTGGACAGGACCCTGTAGACAGTTCCCAGCTGGTTTCATGTTCGGCATGGCCAACAGAGGGCGCAAGAGAGATGCTGCCAGACCGGAGTGGGAGGAAGGGATGTCCCTTTTTCTTCCCCTGTGCTGCTTTCCCGGTGCAGCAGTAGGTCAGCATGCATGGGCCTGGCAGCCCTCATCTCAGTGGTCCTCGTGAACAAGCTGCAGGCAGCATCTTCTGGCAAGTTTCTATGCCACCCAGTAGGATGCCTGTTCCTCTGACAACCAGGCCACACCCTTGACAAAGAGATCTGAAACACCACCTGGATGCAGAAGGGGGCTGTCTTCTAAGTATTTCTGAGTCCTTTCCTTGTTCACTCACCCTCAACCCAAGCAGGAGCAGCTGTTTTACTAGAGTTGCTACTTCTGGACCTCCTAGAGACCTGACTCCTTTTCAGCTAAACCTTTTGACTAGATGACAGTTCTTTGTACTCCCGTTCAGTTGTTAAGTTGTGTCTGACTCTTTGCAACTCCATGAACGGCAGCATACCAGGCTCCTTTGTCTTCACTGTCTCCCAGAGTTTGCTCAAATTCATGTCCATTGAGTCAGTGATGCTATCCAACCATCTTATCCTTTGTTGCTCCCTTTTCCTCCTGCTCTCAATCTTTCCCAGCATCAGGGTATTTTCCAATGCATCGGCTCTTTGCATCAGGTGGCCAAAGTACTGGAGCTTCAGCTTCAGCATCAGTCCATCCAACGAATATCCAAGGTTGATTTCCTTTAGGATTGACTAGTTTGATCTCCTTGCTGCCCCAGGGACTCTCAAGTGTCTTCTCCAACACCACAGTTCAAAAGCATCAATTCTTCACACTCAGCCTTCTTTATGATCTAACTCTCAACTGTTCTTTGTACTACAATTTCCCTTTTTGACATTACTTTGGTCTCTTGACTGCACTCAGACTGTACATGACTGAACATAGAAGGGTTGACAAGATAACCTGGGGAGACAGTCCAGATGGTTAAGGAAGAAAGAGATCTGAGGGCTCAGACTTGAGGAATTCTAAGATTTACTACAAGCAGGAGGAGGCTGACTGTTCAAAAAAGATGGAGAAGGAAGAGCCAATAAACATCATAAAGGACTTAAAATGGGCAATCACCAAACCGGAGACAATATTAATAACATATATAACTGACAAAGAACATGTAAAGAACCACAAATCAATCCACATCTTGTATAAGATGTATAGGCATACATCTTATAGAAAAATGAACAAAGCTATAAACAGACACTTCACAAAACTCGAATCTAAATATATGAAGAAACCTCAGCTGTGTTAATGAGGAAATGCAATTTACAAAAGCAAGATGCCATTTTACGCTCATTCAACTGGCAAATATGAAAATGTCCATAACAGCAAATAATGGCAAGGAAGAAAAAGTGTGCTGTCCTATAGGGTAGCTGTGAGCCACATGTGGATTCTGAACACACGTGGATTTAAATGTAGCTAACAACCAGTCCTGGAGAAGGCAATGGCAACCCACTCCAGTACTCTTGCCTGGAGAATCCCATGGGCAGAGGAGCTGCAGTACGCATGGGTAGGCTGCAGTCCATGGGGTCGCTAGGAGTCAGACACGACTGAGCGACTTCACTTTCACTTTTCACTTTCATGCATTGGAGAAGGAAATGGCAACCCACTCCGGTGTTCTTGCCTGGAGAATCCCAGGGACAGGGGAGCCTGGTGAGCTGCCGTCTATGGGGTCACACAAAGTCGGACACAGCTGAAGCGACTTAGCAGTAGCAGCAGCAGCAACAACAACCAGTCCAAATTAAGACATGCTGTAAGTGTAAAATATATACCTAATTTTAAAGACTCAGTATGAATAAAAGGATGTAAAATATCTAAATAATTTTGATACTGAAATTATAATATTTAGTTATATTTATTAGGTTCACCTAATTCTTTTTATCTTCTTAATGTTATGAAAAGAAATCTTAAAATTACAAATGTGGCTTGTATTTGTGGAATTCATCATAATTCTTTAGATTTAATCTGATGTAGAGCAATGCAAGTATCTATACGTTGGTGATCAGAGTATAAATTAGGCAACCACTTTGGAAAACAATTTGCGATTATTTTTACAAAGTTGAACAAATGCAGGTTCCATGACCCAGCCATTCTCTTAATGGTATACATTCCAGAGAAACTCCTGAATATGTGCACCAAGTGCTAAGTTGCATCCAACTCTTTGTGACCCCACGGACTATAGCTCGCCAGGCTCCTCTGTCCCTGGGATTCTTCAAGTGAGAATACGGGAGTGGGTTGTCATACCCTCCTCCAGGGGATCTACCCAAACCAGGGACTGAACCCACATCTCTTATGTATCCTGCATTGGCAGGGTTCTTTACCAGTCACTAGCACCACCTGGGAACCCACATGTGCACCTAGAGATATATACAGAATTGTTCGTGGCAGCATTGTTCATAATAGTCAAAAATTAGAAAGAGTACAAATGTTCACTGCCAGTAGGAAGGATAGAATGTGTGGTACAGTCACATGATGGAACATTATCCTCTAATGAAAATGAAGACAGTACAGCTATACCCAGCACAGACGAATCTTAGAGATTCAGTCTTGAGCAAGAACCGCAAAGTACACTAGAATACATAAAACGTGGTACCATTTTCATAAATTTCGCAAAGCAATAACATTTAAACACTGTATAGTTAGGAATGGCACCCCACTCCAGTGCTCTTGCCTGGAGAATCCCATGGACGGAGGAGCTTGGTGGGCTGCAGTCCATGGGGTCGCTGGGGGTAGGACACGACTGAGCGACTTCACTTTCACTTTTCACTTTCATGCATTGGAGAAGGAAATGGCAAGCCACTCTAGTGTTCTTGCCTGGAGAATCCCAGGGACAGAGGAGCCTGGTGGGCTGCCGTCTGTGGGGTCGCACACAGTCAGACGCAACTGAAGCGACTTAGCAGCAGCAGCAGCAGCAGTTAGGAATGAGAAAGCATAGGAAAGGGGATGGAGTCGGGAAAACACGCACAGGGAGCTTCAAAAGAACAGGACAGGCTCTCCTCAGTTGGATCATGAGTTTATGGGTGAGCTCATTTTCTTATTTCCAAGATAGAAAAGACTTACAATCATATGCTAGTTTTAAGAATCAAATGATCACAGTGACCCTAGTCAGAGTTATTTCGCTAAAATGATACAGCCAAACGTAGTGAGTGGAGGAATGAGTTATCACGAGAAAGTCAGGACACCAAGTGAAGATTATTTTGATGGGAAGTATGGCTGTGAAAGTGAGGCATGTGGGGTGGTAGGCCGAAGGTGACATGGGTGCCAGGGAGAGCTTATTTTTAAAATAGAAAACATGCATAGCTATGGCTTCCTTGGTGGCTCAGAAGGTAAAGAATCTGTCTGCAATGCAAAAGACCCGAGTTCAATCCCTGGGCTGGGCAGATGCCCTGGAGAAGGAAATAGCTACCTATTCCAGTATTCTTGTCTAAGGAATCCCATGGAGAGGAGCCTGGTGGGCTAGAGTCCATGGGATCGCAAAGAGTAGAACATGACTGAGTGACTAATGCTTTCACTTTCACTCTCTTTCACGCACAGATAAACACTGAGAAGAAGATGTTGGCTTCTGGTTGACTTGTGTAAACGTTCCTTCTAATAAGAACTAGAATAACTATACAAACTATATTCTTTAAAATCTATTTGAGGCATTCACAGAGCTATGAAAGGAGTGAGGAGATGCAAGTTGAGTATGAAAAAGGAGCCCAAATAGATGGGACCAGTACTGGGGTCATTCTTTCTCAAGAAGCACCTGCCACATTTGAAAGCAGCTTTCAGGAGGCTAAGAAGTCAAATAGGCTTGTGGGTCTGGAAGCCCTGATAGGATTTAAGGATAGCACACATGCTAAAAATCAAACTCTACCAACAAGGAAGAAGCCTGGTAACCCTGCACATCCCGTAAGGATGCCCAAGGGCTTTGTTTCAGGAGTGAGTGTGAAATGGATGAGAATGGCTTTTACAGGACAGCTCATCATCTCAATCTCCATGAAGATTGAGATCTAAAGCAATTCCTGGCACTCCAGCTTCAGTTTAGTTGCCCAGTCACGTCCAACTCTTTGCAGCCCCATGGACTGCAGCATGCCAGGCTTCCCTGTCTATCACCAACTCCCAGAGCTTACTCAAACTCATGTCCATCGAGTCGGTGATGCCATCCAACCATCTCATCCTCTGTCATCCTCTTCTCCTCCTGCCTTCAATCTTTCCCAGCATGAGAGTCTTTTCCAAGGACTCAGTTCTTTGCATCAGATGGCTAAAGTACTGGAGCTTCAGCTTTAGCATCAGTCCTTCCAATGAATATTCAGGACTGACTTCCTTTAGGATGGACTGGCTTGATCTCCTTGCAGTCCAAGGGACTTTCAAGAGTCTTCTCCAACACCACAGTTCAAAAGCATCAATTCTTCAGCACTCAGCTTTCTTTATAGTCCAGCTCTCATATCTACACATGAAAGTGAAAGTGAAGTCGCTCAGTCATATCCGACTCTTTGCGACCCCATGGACTCTAGCCTACCAGGCTCCTCCGTCCATGGGATTCTCCAGGCAAGAGTACTGGAGTGGGTTGCCATTTCCTTCTCCAGGGGATCTTCCCGACCCAGGGATTGAACCCAGGTCTCCTGCATTCCAGGCAGACGCTTTAACCTCTGAGCCACCAGGGAAGTCATCTACACATGACTACTGGAAAAACTGTAGCTTTGACTACATGGACCTTTGTTGGCAAAGTAATGTCTCTGCTCTTTAATATGCTGTCTAGGATGGTCATAGCTTTTCTTCCAGGGAGCAAATCTCTTAATTTCATGGCTTCAGTCACCATCTGCAGTGATTTTGAAGCCCAATAAAATAAAGTCTCTCACTGTTTCCATTGTTTCCCCCATCTATTTGCCATGAAGTGATGGGATCAGATGCCATGACCTTTGCTCTTTGACTGTTGAGTTTTAAGCCAGCTTTTTCACTCTCCTCTTTCACTTTCATCAAGAGCCTCTTTAGTCTTTGCTTTCTACCATAAGGGTGGTGTCATCTGTATATCCGAGGTTATTGATATTTCTCCAGCAATCTTGATTCCAGCTTGTGCTTCATCCAGCCCAGCATTTCGCATGATGTACTCTGCAACAAGTTAAATAAGCAGGGTGACAACATACAGTCTTGAAGTACTCATTTCCCAATTATCAACCAGTCTGTTGTTCCATGTCCAGTTCTAACTGTTGCTTCTTGACCTGCATACAGATTTCTCATGAGTCCAACTTAGCTGCCTCCAAAAAGCAGACAGAATACCTTTCTGAGGAAACATAACATCATCCCAAGCCTCACATTATTTTCTCTAATGTTTCCTAAATAATGCCTAGAATGCAACAACAACAACAAAGTAAATGAGAAAACAAGATGTCTAAAAGAAAACAACTGGCAATAGAAATAGAAGGTTGCCAAATAACGAGAGTTACCAAACACGTCTTCTAAGTAAGCATGACCGACATGTATTGTTGTTCAGTCACTAAGTCACGTCCAACTCTTCGTGACCCCATAAGTAATTAAAATGCAGGTTTTGAGAATTTCAGTGGAGGTGAAAGTCCAAAGAGAACCAAACAGTGATGATAGAACTGAAAAGTGCAACAATGAATATTAAGAACCTGAAAGTTATACTTCACAGCTGAGAGACAGACCTGAAGTGACTACAGAAGAAACAGGCTAGAAGAAATTATTCAGACTAAAAACAAAGAAAAACAAAAGAATGTTATAAGTACCTAAATATCATCAGAGCCACATGGGCCATAGTGATAAGGCCTAATATTTGTGTAATTTGAGTTTGATAATGTGAGGAGAAAGAGAAAATGTCAGAAGTGATACTAGAAGACAAAATAAGAATCCTGCAAAATAACAGTACCATTCAAGCACAGATACAAGAAGCAAGAGCCCCAGCACATAATGGCCAAAACACCAGACCTATGCACACTGTAATTAAATTTCTAATTTAATTTCTGATTTAGATTTTATATACAATTCTCAAAAGCAGCAAGACAAATAAAATATAACAGCTGAAAAGGAGCAAAAAAAAAAAAAAATAGTACCAACGGTTGTCTTTTAAAGCAGAAACAAAAACCACTATACAACAGAATCATATATTCAAAATGCTGGAGGAAAAAGCTGCCAACATAGAATTTGAAATCCAGAAAAATAATCACTCATAAAGTTTGCATGCATGCATGCTAAGTTGCTTCAGTCATGCCTGATTGTTTGCAATCCTATGAACCGTTGCCTGCCAAGCTCCTCTGTCCACGGGATTCTCTAGGCAAGAATACTGGAGTGGGTCACCATGCCCTACTCCAGTGGATCTTCCTGACCCAGGGATCGAACCCACATCTCTTGCATCTCCTGCACTGGTGGGCAGGTACTTTACCACTAATGCCACCTGGGAAGCCCATAAAGTTTAAATAAAGACATTTTCAGACAAATAGAAAGTGAGATTTGTCACCAGAAGGCATACACTAAAGAGAATGCTAAAGAAAACGCCTCAGGCAAAATGAAGATAATTCCAATGGAAACTTCCAAGTGAAGGAAGAAATAATGAGCGAAATATGTGAGTAAATATAATCAATGATCTAAGATCCTATCTCAAAAATCTGGAAAAATAACAGTAAATTAAACCAAAAAGTACATGTCTGTGTATGTTAGTCACTCAGTCATGTCCGACTCTTTGCAACCCCATAGACTGTAGCCCACCAGACCCCTCTCTCCATGGAATTCTCCAGGCAAGAATACTGGAGTGAGTTGCTACTTCCTTCTCCAGGGAATCTTGCTGACCCAGGGATCGAACCCGGGTCTCGTGCATTACAGGCAGATTCTTTACCATCTGAGCTACAGGGAATTCCAAAAAGTACATAGGAGAAAATTAAAATGAGAACATAAATCAGTGAATCATTAGCAAATAATAAGAAAGCCAAGGCTAATTTTAAATTTAAAAAAAAATGAATGAACCCAAGCAAGACCAACCAAAAAGTAAATAAAAGAGAAAGAAAACACAAATTACCAAAATTAGAATTAAAAAAGAGGTAACATCACAGAGCCTACAAACACTGAAAAGATTAAGAGGATCTTATGAATATTATGCCAATACATTTGAAACTTGGAAATAACAGTCCTACACAAACTCTTACTGAGAACTGCAAGAAATGGTATGCTTCCAGATTCTTTTAATGAGGCCACTATAATCTTGGTACAAAAAACTAACAAAGACACTAAGGGAGTGGGGGAGGAATGCACCGGGAGTTTGGGATTAGTAGATGCGAACTATTATGTGTAAGATGGGTAAACAATAAGGTCCTACTGTAGAGCACAGGACCTATAATCAATATCCTGTAATAAATCATAATGGAAAAGGATAAGCAAAGAATATACACATGTATAACTGAAGCACTTTGTTGCACAGCAGAAATTAACACTACCTTGTAAATCAATTATACTTCAATAATTTTTTTAAATGACATTAAAAGTGTGCTCTTTCTTACTCTTCTCTACAAGAGTTTATGGAGGGTTGTTATTGTTATTATGTCTAACATTTGGAAGAATTCACTTATGTACACATCTAGACCTAGAAACTTTCCTTTATAAGAAAGCTTCTATTATAGGTTCTATTCCTTAATAGATAGAAAATTATTCTAATATTTGAATTCTCCTTGTATTATTTTTGGTTAGGTTGTGTTTTTCAAAGTAGTTATTTTATCCGAGTTTCAAATATACTGGCATAATGTTCATAGTATCTTCTCATGAAAAACTTATAAACAAAATATTAGCAAATCAAGTCTAATAATACACCACACCATAAGAGAGTAGATTTTAGGCCAAGAATGAAAGGTGGATTTACTATTCAAAAATACTCTAAAATTTTGATTCTTCACCTAGTCAGAAAAAGGAGGGTATTCTCTGTTGGTCCAGTGGTTAGGACTCCAGGCTTCCATTGCTGGGGGCCCAGGTTTGATCCCTGATTGGGGTACCTGCTCCAGTATTCTTGCCTGGAAAATTCCATACACAGAGGAGCCTGGCAGGCTACAGTCCATGGGGCCGCAGAGTCGGACACGACTGAGCACAGCACATTGGGGAACGAACATTCCACAAGCCGCGCAGCACGGCCAAAAAAAGAAATAGGAGAAAATCCAGGTATTATCTCAACAGATGGAGAAAAGGCTCAGTTACATTGCAGTAACAAGCAGCCCTGAATTTCAGTGACTTCAAAAAGCTGAAGTTCCTGTCTCACTGATGCCATGTCCCAGGTTAGATGACTTGGTGACTGGTGTGGCCTCCGTCTCAAGTCGCACTCACTCTGGAAGCCAGGCTGAAGTAAGTTCCACCATCCAGAACATCGTGCTTGCCCAGAGCTAGGTACATATGAAGTGAGATCTAGTTCATAAGCACTTTTTCTAAGATGTAACTGACATGCATCACCTCTGCTCACAATGACCAACGCGAGACACATGGTACCACATAATTTCAAAGGGACAGGGAAGGGTAACTCTTTGTCTGCAAGGAAATAAAGAGGGATGGGACATGGGGGAACAGTGCTAAAGCCCCACATCCAGAGAACTGGGGCCTTTATGTTCCTGACTTCACAGAGAGATGACCAGAGGCTAGAATCCTCAAAGAATAAGGACACTGCAAGGAGGTCATAAAAACCAAGTGCTGAAAAGAGTTAGCTTCCAGGACCAGTAACAACATTGGTCTCCACTTTTTCCTTGGTTGGCTCTGGCTAAGAAGCCTGGTTTTCTCTTCTTGGGTAGTTCTGGTACCCTGAACTGTTTGTCCTGTAATTGTTTGCAGGAGAATATCCCTTTAGGACATCAGTTCAGTTCAGTTCAGTCGCTCAGTTGAGTCCGACTCTTTGCAACCCCATGAACTGCAGCACGTCAGGCCTCCCTGTCCATCACCAACTCCCAGAGTCCACCCAAACCCATGTCCATTGAGTCGGTGATGCCATCCAACCATCTCACCCTCTGTCATCCCCTTCTCCTCCTGCCCTCCATCTTTCCCAGCATCAGGGTTTTTTCCAGTGAGTCAGCACTTTGCATCACATGGCCAAAGTACTGGAGTTTCAGCTTCAACATCAGTCCTTCCAATGAACACCCAGGACGGATCTCCTTTAGGATGGACTGGTTGGATCTCCTCGCAGTCCAAGGGACTCTCAAGAGTCTTCTCCAACACCACAGTTCAAAAGCATCAATTCTTCTGTGCTCATCTTTCTTTATAGTCCAACTCTCACATCCATACATGACTACTAGAAAAACCATAACTTTGATTAGACTGACCTTTGTTGGCAAAGTAATGTCTTTGCTTTTTAATATGCTGTCTAGGTTGGTCATAACTTTCCTTCCAAGGAGTAAGCATCTTTTATTTCAGGGCTGCAATCACCATCTGCAGTGATTTTGGAGCCCAGAAAAGTAAAGTCAGCCACTGTTTCCACTGTTTTCCCATCTATTTCCCATGAAGTGATGGGACCGGATGCCATGATCTTAGTTTTCTGAATGTTGAGTTTTAAGCAAACTTTTCACTCTCCTTTTTCACTTTCATCAAGAGGTTCTTTAGTTTCTCTTCACTTTCTGCCATAAGGGTGGTGTCATCTGCATATCTGAGGTTATTGATATTTCTCCCGGCAATCTTGATTCCAGCTTGTGCTTCCTCCAGCCCAGCGTTTCTCATGATGTGCTCTGCATATAAGTTAAATAAGTAGGGTGACAATATACAGCCTTGATGTACTCCTTTCCTGATTTGGCATCAGTCTGTTGTTCCATGTCCAGTTCTAACTGTTGCTTCCTGACCTGCATACAGGTTTCTCAATAGGCAGGTCAGGTGCTCTGGTATTCCCATCTCTTGAAGAATTTTCCACAGTTTATCATGATCCACACAGTCAAAGGATTTGGCATAGTCAATAAAGCAGAAATAGATGTTTTTCTGGACTGTCTTGCTTTTTCAATGATCAGGACCTTCACTGTTCCCTGTAGGACAGTTTCTCTTTCTCTGTCTGCAATTGCTCAGAGTCCAGATTTTAGACAACTGACTATTGCTATGAATATTTTGTTCCTTCCAATTCTTTCAGGAAAATGCCTAAGCTCAGTGCTAGCTTAGGCTGTTTGATCCTCCTAAAATACTGATCCTTTTTCTCTCAAGGCATTCAAACACTTCCCTCAAGACTCAAAACAAATCCTGCCACCATCTTAACACCCTATTCACTCCAGTTCATATCCTGAGAGCCATCTCCACTCAACCCATCCTTTTATGTCCCATGAAGCAGGAAGTTTGTCTCACCCAGAAAGCAGTAGGGGGAACCTCTGCATTCTGACTCAAAGGGAAGAGAAATGACAGCCCAAATCACCTTATGCAAGAGTCTGATACCCATTGATCACTGCTGGTTGCTATTTTTTAGAAATTTCATGGGAGTTCTTTGAAATTGAGAATTATAGTCCCAGAGCAAACTTTACAGACAGTTCTCTACTCAAGTAAGTGTCAAGGTTGAAATTAAGGGACAAGAATAAAAAGACCATTCTAGACTCCAATCCAAGTCAGTTTTCCAAACCAACTTCATTAATAATATGTCTGGAATTTCTCCATTTGTTTCCCAATAGCTTCTGGACCCAGAAGAATGCAAGAAATTGGCCCCCAGCAAATGCTTACTCTCATCTCTCAATCAACAAAGAGTGGCCAAGGGCCTTCAGTGGCCCCTTTCTAGGCCTTACAAACACAAAGGTGAAAAGGAAAGAACTGCTGCTCTTTAGGAAGTCTAGCGCAGAAGTGGACATGCAACCAAACAAATAATGAAATATGGTAAGCCAAAGGCTTCCAAACCATGGTTCATGGAACATAAAAACAATAAGCACTGGTGTGGATGCTTCTGTTTGTAATTACCTGCCTGCCCCAGGACCCACTTCCCTTCTTCTGTGGATACTCCAATATCCATTGAGAATATTCTTCATAAATCTCAATCCAAAAGAAAATGTGGTACATATAAACAATGGAATATTACTCAGCCATTAAAAAGAATGAAATAATGCCATTTGCAGCAACATGGATGGAACTAGAGAGTGTCATACTAAGTGAAGTAAGTCAGACGGAGAAGGAAAAATATCATATGACATCCCTTATGTGTGGAATCTAAAAAGAAATGATACAAATGAACTTACGTACAAAACAGAGGTAGATTCACAGACTGAGAAAAAGAACTTTGGTTGCTGGTGTCGGGAGAGGGGGGAAGGATGGGGGGAAGGGATAGTTAGAGAGTTTGGGATCAAAATGTAGACTTGCTGTATTTAAAATGGATAACCAACAAGGCCCTACTGTGTAGCACAGGGAACTCTGCTCAATGTTATGTGGCAGCATGGATGAGAAAGGAGTTTGGGGGACAATGGATACATATATATGTATGGCTGGGTCCCTTGCTGTCCACCTGAAATCATCATAACATTGTTAATCGGCTATACTCTAATACAAAAGAAAGAGTTTTGTTGTTGTTGTTGTTGTTTTAATCTTCTTAATCCAAATGCCTCAAAGGGAACCAATGCCACCCCCTGAATCCAAGGGTGGATATGTGATCCAGCTCAACCAGTTAGGGCCTCCCTGTTCACAGCCTTGACCCAGGACCTTATCAGAATCCATCAGAACTAACCCTAGAATGTTCTCTGCAATGATGGTGAAAAAGATATCCCCTTCCCCACACTTGGAGCTGTGGGGCTGTGAGCCTGGGGGTGGTAAGGGCTCCTCCATGGGAGGGCTTAGCTCCTCTAAGCCCACTTGGAGCCTCACAGAGGAGAGAATTCAAGAAGGAAGATTTCTGATGATATTCAGATTCAGGAACCTGGTCCAGCCACAACTGATGAGATTTACATCTCCATTCACTGGTTCACTCATCCATCCATCAAATGTGTATTGGGCATCTATTATGTGCCAGGTGTTCTTCTGGGCCTCGGGAACA
This sequence comes from Bubalus kerabau, assembly GCF_029407905.1. Lineage (NCBI taxonomy): Eukaryota > Metazoa > Chordata > Mammalia > Artiodactyla > Bovidae > Bubalus > Bubalus kerabau. The sequence goes on from NC_073630.1 coordinate 108,327,885, forward strand.
CAACGGTGAATCAATCACACCATATCCCTACTTTAAGGAGCTTTTAACTCCTTGTTGTGGCGGTTGTTGTTCAGTCCTCCAGTCGTATCTGACTCTTTGCAACTCTTTGTCCTTTGTCTCTCCTCCTCCTTAGAAGGAGACAAATGCATGAAAAAAATGAAGTCCATGTTAACAGGATCATTCGAGTTGCTGCATGGAGGTGCCACTGAAAGCAGGAAGAGGAAAAGTAAGGAGGTTATTGTTATAACCTAAGCAAGAGAGGTGACCCTGGCTTGGACCAGAGTAATAGCATTGAGAGGGAACCAGAGCCAATTAACTACTTTCAAAGGAACTCATGCTGCTTTTCGGTCACTTGCAGCTGATGGAGGCTGGCATGCCCTATTCCATCTCGTTTCAGATTCCATCCACATTAAATACACTCACTTTATGCGCCACCAAAAAGGAAGAAATGCTGCCAGTTAGCCGCTGGTGTGATTCTTTCACATCCCTTGAAAGAGCTCCTTTTATGAATGTTAGTAGGAACAACTATGAACAGCACATGCAAATAACAAAACTATATCACAAGTACCACCATGATCCGCAGTCATCATAAAGCACATCCCAATTTCAGAAACATTAAAACACGGGGAAATGTGTGCCTTAGGGTCAATGAAATCCAATAGTATGTACACAGTTGTCTGATTTTATAGAGATGATTGAAACGTGGTTTATCCTTATGAAAACCATGCTTACTTTCTAGAAGGGCTGAAAGGTATAAATGCATGCAACAGTTCACTTCTACCTCACCTCTCAGATTGATTCATGGCCATTTTCTTAATCCCCCGTGTACAAGAGGAATCAACATGAATTTTTAAATGAGGCATAGATCTTCAAATGTAATTCTCACATCTTAGACTCCTGCATTAGACACACACATGCCTGGTACACATGATACCAAGCCCATAAGCCCACATCCCTTACATGGCATCTCTCCACATTATGAGAGCAAAGTTCATTCAAAGCAATTCTGAGGTTCCTCAGAATATTTTTCACTTCCACCTTTTGCACAAGCCATAACTGGTATTAATACAAGGATGGAAAGCAATGTATAACATAAGTGAGCTTGCTCCATCACTAAAAGACTGAAGACAAAGTTGGGCGTGAATCCTGCAGCATTAGAGATCTCAGTCACTTTGTGAATCACAATGACAAGGACACCCCGGGTTTAAAAGACTGTCTAAGTGAATCATGATTGCAACTTCAGGGAGTGATTTTTTTAATTGCCTTCATCATCTGAACATGCACAGAGAAAAACAACTTTTGTCGTATATGTATTTAAACAAAGAAGATATTTTCATGTTCTAGGCTGCATGCAAAGTTACCTGACCCAATAATTATAACCCAATAATTATAAAAAGAAATAACATTTCCTTTTAAATGTCCCTTTAACTCCTGAAACTCTAAAATGAGAATACCCACAGCTGGTTACAAGGTTGTAAAATCAATACCTTCAAATGTGGGTGCAGGCCATAAGTTGATACAACATTGATTTTTAAAAAACCCTTTAGAAATATAATTTAAGAACATGTTTCTGAAATCCTAGAAAGTATTCAATTCTTTTGATCTAATAATCTCACTCCTTGAATCTAATTTTAAGGAATTCACTTTAAAAAGGAGAAATGCTTTATGTATAAAATTTTCAATCAACTTACTTATAAAGATGAAAAACTGACAACAGCCTGCATGTCTAACAACAAGAAAAGATTTACGTAAATTATGATAGTTCCATCAGATGGAATATTACAGCCCATTAAAATATTAACTTTGAAGACATTATAACAACATAATCTACTTAAAATACGGTGCCAAGAGAAAAAGCAAAAAGCATTTTATTGTGACAAGTGTATCCTTATGTAAAAACGTCTAGACATAGATAAGGACAGTAAAGGAAACAAACAAACAAAAAATGTAAAAACAATTTTGCCACAAATCGAGAAAGGGAGATGATTTTGCTTTCATTCCCAGAATGTGTATTATGATATGACTGCTCAACAAAATGTTTTTTGAAGATGGTAGCTGATTATTGTAAATGATCAAGTGCATTCAAGGTGTATTGTTACTATCTTCCTGTAGACATTTGCATAAAGAGACCGCTATCATATTGTGATACATGTGCTAGTCTCATTCTGCATCGGCCCTACATATCTGTGAGAGATGAATTTTCCTGTAGGTCTCCAGATGTGGCACAGGGAACAATGTCAGGTACCAGACGCTGGAGTAAAGAGGCCTGGGGGTGAGTCCATTCCCACATAGGCCACGGGACCTTAGTGAGTTTTCTGGAGGGCTCTGTAACCCCTCTAGTAAAATGCAGGTGCAGAGACCTCCCTGGCTGAGCTGTGATAATGATTCCCAATTAGGTATGAAAAGGAGTCCACACAATGCATCACTAAGCTAGAGTTTTTAATATTACCTGGACACAAGACGGTTATGGTGCAATGATGCAATGGCAAATTTCCAGTTAGAGTTTAGCTTTAAATTACTTACAAACCAGGTTTGTTCCGGTTGAGGAGGTATCTGCATCTTCAACCCAACAACTCTGGTTTGCAAGAGCATGTTCTTTGGCTGGACCACGTCACTGCCCTGTTTAAAATTCTTCCATGACCACAGGTGCCCATAAGGTCGATTCCAAACACATGGCCACTGGGTTCTTTAAGATCAGCCCAGCACTCAGGACCTGAGGCTTCCCTCCTCACACGCCACACTGCAGGAGTACTAAAGTTCCTACAGTCTCCCCAGTGAGCCATGTTTAGATGCTAAAGCTAAAACTCCAGTACTCTGGCCACCTCATGCGAAGAGTTGACTCATTGGAAAAGACTCTGATGCTGGGAGGGATTGGGGGCAAGAGGAGAAGGGGACAACAGAGGATGAGATGGCTGGATGGCATCACTGACTCGATGGACTTGAGTCTCAGTGAACTCCGGGAGTTGGTGATGGACAGGGAGGCCTGGCATGCTGCGATTCATGGGGTCGCAAAGAGTCGGACACGACTGAGCGACTGATCTGATCTGATCTACCTTTGCATATTCTGTTCCCTCCCTCTGAAATACCCTTCCCCTCTCTACCAACCTCTCCTTCCTGGGAACTCATACCATTTCTGCAAGGTTTAGTCTAAGAGGAAGTCTCCTCTGACCCCTCCTCCCTGTCCCAGGGTTAGGGTCCCTCTTGCAAGATACCAAAGTCCCTTGAGCTCCTTGCATCATCCTGGCTATCTGTCCTGCAAGCTCCCTGAGGGTTAGAAGCTTGCCTCCACCTTCCTCGTAGTCCTGTTGCCCAACACAGGGGTGAGTGCAGAAAAGATGATCAGTAAATGCCTATGAAATCAATGAATCAACTTGCACAGGTGTTGAGAAATAGACTGGCAAAACCAAACAAGTTAATGTTTCACCGAGCTGGAAACTGGTAAAATGAGAGTCCTAACCTTGGGCTTTAACCAATTGACCTTGAGCCTGACCACTTTCGGAATGAGGAATAGCAGGAAAATCAAAAGGTGGCTCTGCTAGATATAACTATTTTGCCAATAAATATTTTAAAGCAAAGTTCCCGGAATAAAGAAAAAAGTTGTCGATATAAGGGACAAAAACTTCCTCTGTAAATAAAAGAAAGACATTAAGAAAATTATCTAAATTACCTTTGACCCAGGCTAGTACCATGAACCTCTAAAATCGGGAGTGATAAAATTGTGTGCTTTTCTCTGGAAAGGAGTCCATGGCCTTTATCCAAGTATCCTGCTATAGACTAAACTGTGTCCCCACCAAACTTCAGATGCTGAAGCTTCAGCCTTCAATATGACTATATCTGGAGAGGACTTCTAAGGAGATAATTAATAGTCAGTCATGTTATAAGGGTAGGGCCCTAACCCTATTGGATTGGCATTCTTATAAGAAGAGGAAGAGCAACCAGAGATCTCTATCTCTGGAGCACACACAGGAAGACCATGTGAAGACCCAAGGAGGAGGCTGTCTACCAGCCAGGAAGAGAACCCTTGCTGGAAACCCACCCTGAAGGCACCTTGATCTTGGACTTCCAGCCTCCAAAACAGTGAGAAAATAAATTTCTGTTGTTCAAGCCACCATCACCAACAGATTCTAATGTCTAAGAATCTGTGGTATCTTGTTATAATAATAGAAGCCTGAGCAGACCAGCATTGGTCCCTTCCCCAAAATAGACAGGAAACTTTTGACTTGTTGAAAATAGAAAGGTTTTGACCCAAGTCATCCTCTCCATCTATCAATGAGTTTGTATCTTCTCACAGGGTCTGAGAAGTTCTGAATGTAACCTCACAGGACAAAAAGGCTCCCAGAGGAACAGGCCTGCCCCACGTCCACCTCAAGCAAGATGTCCCTAGCAGAGCACACATTTAAATATCAATTTCAGTGTCGAGATCACTTTGCTTTCCATAGAGCAGTTCAGGGTTATTGTGAGCTTGGTTGGGGAAAGTGTTCAGCTACACGGTGTCTGAATGCTTTCTGGAACACACAAGGGCCTCCCCCACCCACCTGTCTACCTGTTCTCTGTCCACTCCTGGCTCCCCACCTACCTGTGCTCCAGAATAACAAACAGGAAGGGATCAATCCTCCTTGGGTCCCCAAATCCTACACTGGCCCCACTTACAGCCCTTAGCATGGTCCTCAGTGCCACCAGACTGGGAACTCCTGTAAGAAAGGGCCAGAGGGGCCTGACTCAATTACGCTGACTGTACTCAGGTATTCTTCTCAGAGGGACTGTGGGGTGAGCTTTTGACTACCATCTGCAATCTCAGACTTCCCAGGCAAAAAATCCACCTGCCAAGGCAGGAGATGCAAGAGAAGTGGGTTCAATCCCTGGGTTGGGAAGATTCCCTGGCGGAAGGCATAGCAACCCACTCCAGCATTCTTGCCTGGAATATTCCACGGACAGAAGAGCCTGGAAGGTGACAGTCCCTAGGGCTGCAAAGAGTCGGACACAACTGAGCATGCATGCATGTACAGCCTTGGAAAATCTCGAGACCATGACCAGTGCCCCAAAGCCTACTGTCTCCAGGGCAAGAGTGTCCAGCCTCCAAGCCAGCAGGGACACATCCCTTTCTTCACCTGTAAAATGGAACAACAAAGGTACCCACCTCCTAGGGTTGCCGTGAGGCCTGAGTGAGGACATATAAAGCCCAGAACAGTGTCTGGTACATGAAATGTGTTCAGTAGTCCTGGCTCTTATTGAGGGCACAAGAGACTGGAGAAACCGGTGCAATAGGAAACGGAGCTTTCACAGGCAGAGTTACCAGATAAACAACACTATGTGCAGAGCTCGGTACTGATTGTATTTACAAGGCACTTCTCACATGGATTACCAGTGGTTAAGTTTCAAACAATCCCCTAAGGTAGAGGGCGTTTATCATGTGTCTCATCTCCTAGATAAGAAAGGAAGGTTTCAGAGAAGTTAAGGAAGTTGCCCCACAGACACAAAGCGCTGGGAAAGGGGTTCTGCTGGTCCAAACACCAAGCTCTACCGACCTGAGCCGCAGGAACCCAGTTCTGGAGTTTCGACGCGGTTGGACCGTCTCCTTCACCTGGGAGGCGGCCAACAGCGGGACGCTTTCCGCCCGGCCTCAAGAGTTTAACCAGGAAAAGTTTCCCCAGGCTGTTCTGGGCGAACGAGGAGGGCAGCATGGAACCTGCCGGTGCACCAGACCAAATGCATAGTACACACGCACGCGCGCGCGCATACGCGCGCACACACACACACACACACGCACACGCACACACACACACACACACACACACCGCCTTCTGCAGCCGCCGGCTCTAAGGGGGGACCTCAGCTTCCCCGGAGCCCGATCAACATCCGGACTTGCCTCCGAAGTCCACTTGTCCCTCCTGTCTCCCCAAGTGAAGCCTCGGCGTTCTCCCTTCCCTAGGAATCCGCGCCCGGCCCTCCCTGGGCGCCGTCTCCCGGGCCCCCCTAAAGGGGCGCCGAAACAGAGGAGTTGCCTCGGAGGAAAGCCCCGCGCCCGGCACGGGTCGGGCGCGCAGCCCGCACTCAAGCCGAGGGTAACGGGGGAAGGAGGACTGCCCGACCGAAGCCCTCTTACCTTCCTCATTCTCGTCAAACACCGGGGGCTTGTGGGAGTGGTTCCCGCCCATATTCCGCCGCGGCGGCTGCCGCTGCTACATGCCCGGCTGCCGGGATGCGGGGCGCGCCGCGCGGGGTGCGGATGCGCCGCGAGCGTCCAGTCCCGGCTGCCGCCGCGCGCCAAGCCGGAGGGGGCCGAGCGCCGCGCAGGGGCGGGAACCGCGCCCCCTCTTCCCGGGCGTCCCCCTGTCCCTGGCGGCGCTCTCCCGGCGTTCCCGCCGCGCCCCGGCCACGCTAGCTCGTCCTCCGGGCCGGGTTCCAGGCGCCCGCACGCACCCGAGAACGCGGGAGCTCCCAGCGCCGGGGCCACACGGAGCCGCGCTCCTCACTGGAGACCGGAGGCGGCGCGGGAGGAGGAGGAGGAACAGGAGGGGAAGGAGGCGATGGGCGCGGGCTGCGCAGAGGGGGCGCGCGAGCGCAGCCCCGAGGGCGGCCTGGAGGAGGGGGCGCGGCGGGCGCTGCGGGCCAGCGGGTGTGGGAAGAGTCGACGCGGGCACCTGAACTGAGCGCCGGGTCCGCCCAGAGGAGTCGGGCGCTCACCTCCCGGCGTTAAGCAAGTCGGGAGCCATCTAGTGTGCGCCGGGCCCCAGCCAAACGCTTTAGAAGCGCAATCCTCTGTCACCTCCAAAAACCACTATTGCCCATTTTAGAGTTGGGTAGACTGAGGTTCAGGGGTAAAGGAGCTCTTCGGTTAGTCGGCGCTGGCTGCGGAGGGAGCCCCTCGGACGCCCCATTGACCTTATTTGCCCACTTGAGCAGAGTCCCGGGCAATTCTGCAGCAGACGTCTTTCCTCTTGGTGTTTTCTAAATGTTTAATGAGTCTGGACCCTCTCGGACTCAATTTCTCCCCTGCATTCTACGGGGGAAACTGAGTCCCAAAGGGGGCGGAGTTTGCCTCCAAATCATTCTCCCTAGGACTGGCTGCGCATGGGCCTCGGGAGTCCCCTGAAACTGAACTAAAGCCTGTTAGCAAAAGGGACGGGGATGCTTAAGACGGGGGTGCGATGCGTGAGCCCCAAGGCTCTCCTGGGGCGAGCGCGGACTCTCAGAGGGACCCGCAGGTTACCCGCGCAGTGCAGTCCCGCCCGCACAGCGCGCCAGGCACCCAGGATCGTTGGCCACATCCTGCCATCTACTGGGCGTCTTCAGCCACCGTCTGTGCTTCGTATTAATAGAAAGCAGCGGTTCTTTCACTTCCCCCATCCTTTTTCCCAGCCCCCTAGTTTTGCCTCTGTCTCTGTCTCTCTCTCTGGGAGACGAGGGGGAGAAGGAGACTATGGATGGGTGAGATGGTTCTCTAACATCACAAGAAACCTCCCGGAGACAATGGGAGGTGAGTGAGCCCTGGGAGCCAGCCCCATCCAGCCAAAGTTTCAGGACTGGCCCAAACCACTAGGCCTCATGGGTCAGACAAGCCTCATTCACAGACCTGCTTCCACCACTTACAGTCTCTGTGCAGTTCCAACTTCGAGTTCCCATCTGTGAAATGGGGAGGTTGGTATTAACTCCCCAGCATTGCTATGAGGATTCTATCACATCATATTTATAAAAGTGGGTAACAGGGCCCAGGGACATAACAATGATGAATAAATATTTCTTGCTTTTCATTTTACTGACAAGCATTGGCTGAGTGGCCAGGCTATAGTGAGCAATATAATGAACCAAGATAAAGCAGGTACAGCCCCCAGATCAAGGCAGGAGGAGGGATGGTGACAGGCATGAGCACTGGGTCCCGTTCCTCCCAGATTTCACCTCACTTTGACACTCTCTAGCAGGTTAACTTGGGTAAATTACTTAACCTCTGCTGGCCTCAGTTTGTTCACCCATAACATGGGTATGATAATAATGGTATTTTCACCCTCCCTAGGGTTGTTATGCAGAATAAATGATGTTGCTACGTGGAACACAATAAACACAACACAAGTGTTAGTATTATCTTCCATAAGGAGCTATGGTGTAAATTGTACTCTGGGCTCACAGTTCATCTCTCCCTGTCCTTGACATGGCTCACTGGGATAAGGGGGCATTTCTTACTTTCTAACCACTGACATGGAGCATGCCATTGAACTTAGTTTGGCCACTGGTCTATGGGGGAAGTGATGGTGTACCGGTTCTGAGTGACAGCCTTAAGATGTCACATGTTTCAGCTCTCTTGTCCTTCTGCCATCCACCATGAGAAGCGCTGGCCTTGGGTAGCCTCTGAACCCCAAGGGGCACACTGAACCCCACATGTAATCTGAAGCAGAGCTGCTGTTGAGTCCTGCCCCAGGGCCATAGGTGTGGGGTGTGGTTTGTATCAAAGCCATAGTAGCAGAGTACAGAACCAAGGTCACCTCCAAAGCTGACTGAGCCCCTTTGAAACCATTTCCAAAAGCCCCCCTTGATCAGCACCAGCAGGCTTTTTGACCCAATATTAGGCAAAAATGCCCATCTCAGTAGTCACCCTATAGCACCCTACCCAGTCACCTAATGCCAATTTTCCAGCAGGGATTTTCTTTTTCCCAAGGCTATTAAAATTGGCTACTAATCCAGAAAAACTATCAATTCTCCGTGGTCTGTCAGGAGGCTGGCCCACTGTGCTCACAGTGCCCACTTTATCTCTGCTCTTTATTCTTAATAAACTCACTCCCTTCTGAAATGCTCTGTGTCTGGAAATTCTTTTCCATCCCATGTTGACTGCTTCAACAGCTACAAGCTTACAAGCAAGAAAAATAAGTGTTCTTGTAAGCCACTGAGATTGGGGGGAAGTGCTGTTCCACAGCATCATCACGGAAAAAGCTGATGAATACAGATATTCAATTAACAGTTACGCACGCAAAGGCTATAACTGCAAACTGTGTCGTGTGGAAGGAACCCTAGGAGGCTGTGAGAATACAGGAAGCCCCTGTCCCAGTTCTGAGAGTCTGGGCAGGTGCAGGGTCCCACGGAAAGAAGTCATGAGCATTTGTTCAAGAAGGGGACGACAGAGGATGAGATGGTTGGATGGCATCACTGACTCCATGGACATGAGTTTGAGCAAGCACCAGGAGTTGGTATGAACAGGGAAGCCTGGCGTGCTGTGGTTCATAGGGTTGCAAAGAATTGGATACGACTGAGCAACTGAACTGACTGAACTTCCTCCTTTGTTGAACAAGCATTTTCTGAACACTTACTGTGGGTCAGGTCCTGGGGTGGGTGCTAAAGACAGACCCTGTGATGAGTAACACAGGATCTGTGAAGCTGAAGTTTAGAAGGCTGGTGCAGGACAAGGGCAACACACACAGGGAGGCCCCTCAACAGTCATCGAGTCCAAGTTTGTGCTGCTCGCCACGAGACAGGCCAATGAATCAGGAGACAAGCTGTTGGGGAAAGGAGTAGGGACTTTATTTGGAAAGCCAGCAGACCAAGGTGATAGTGGACTAGTGTCTTAAAAAGAACCTTCATCTTTCCCAAGTTACAATTCAGGCTTCTCTTTTACTCAAAGGGAAAGGGGTGTGGTTGGTTGTTCCAAACTACCTGGTGTCAGAATCCTTTGTTCTTGCAGTTATCCACTAGGTCAGGCCACAGTGTTTCTGTAAACCTTCAACATGGCAAATGTTATTCCTTGTTCTGCAACTTTTTATCTCTGTATAAACAGAGAAGTGTTATACCTCTAAAGATCAGGGCCTTGAGAAGGGGCTATCCTGTATATCTCATGCTCAGTTCAGTTCAGTCGCTCAGTCGTGTCCGACTCTTTGCAACCCCATGAATCGATATCTCATGCTAGAGGCAATACTATCATATATTTTTTTTGCCTGCGACAGTGTGGCATGTGGGATCTTAGTTCCCTGACCAGGGATTGAACACACACCCCCTGCAGTGCAGGCATAGATTCTTAACCACAGGGAAGTCTCAACATTCTTAACTGGTAGCAAAAGCAGTAGAACAAACACAAAGGTTAAAGTAAAGGAAACAGATCCAAGATGGAGTCAGATTTGTTCTTCCTTATCCACATTCAAAGAAGCCAACTGGAGGGAGATGGTGTGTGAGCTGAGATCAGGAGGACAAGAAGGAATCAGCCATGTGGGAGGAAAAAGGGGTAGCTGGGCAAAGTACTGAAGCCGAGTAAGGAGGGTTTCAGCTGTTCCAGGAGGCTGGAGCAGTATCGGAGCACAGGGGTGGTCAGGATGGCATCTGTGACACATCGTATGGAGCGCTCTCTGGGTTCCAGGTCCATGCCAGCCGTTTGCAGGAAGCATGGCCCTCCAAGCAGCCTCTTCCCTGGGTCCTCTCCCATTTATAGATATTATTCCAGGCCTGTTACTTCCAGTGCTTTTCATGGATCACACCCTTTTAATCCTCACAACAAACCTGGCCAGTGGGCTTGACCATAACCCCTGTACTGACAGACACAAAAGCATAGAAAGATTAAAGCCAAGTCCAAATGGTTGCAGAGTGGTGGAGGTTTCAATCCACAGCTGAAACATAGGTATCAAGATCTTAAAGAAACGAAGTAGGGAATAGTGGCTGTGAAATTCAGATCATTTTAATTTTCTTTTTAAAGTAGTTTTATATTATTTTCTGTACTATCAATATTTTAATAATCAGCAAAAACAATGAGAAATATTTTCATTTTCAAAAAAACTTGTGGACACTAATCCACACCTGATTTTGTAAGGCACATTTCATGGTTCATCCCTAAGTTACTATGTGTCAAGAGGCGGTGCTAGGAAATCCCCATTTTGCAGGGGATCCAAAATCCTTCATTTTGGTTAAAAAGAAGCTCAGAGAGTCAAGTAGCTTGCCCTTAATGCCACCATTGCCACCTATGGCTATGGTAAAAAGTTATCATAAACTTGGTGTCTTAAAGCAGCAGACGTATATTTCCTCACTGTTCTGGAAGTCAGAAATATGAAATGAAGCTGTCTGCACAGTGGATTCCCTCTGGAGTCTCTGAGGTGGGGCTCAGTTACAGGCTTCTTCCTGCTTCTGATGGCTCCAGGGACTGCCTCCTTGCCTCAAGGCTGTAGGACCCCATCCTTGCTGCCATCTTCATGCAACCTTCTGTCTTTCTACGTCACCTCCTCCTCTCTCTTTTGTTGCTGTGCTTAGTCACTCAGTCGTGTCCGACTCTTTGCGACCCCATGGAATATAGCCCTCCAGGCTCCTCTGTCCATGGAATTTTCCAAGCAAGAATACTGGAGGGGGTTGCCATTTCCTCCTCCAGGGAATCTTCCTGACCCAGTGATCAAACCCCCATCTCCTGCATTGGCAGATGGATTCTTTACCACTGAGCCACCTGGGAAGCACACAACACAAGAAGTGTACCTGATAAAAACTTGGTTAGAGGGGATGTCCAAACAGTTTCTGGCAAAAGACTTCTTCCCTGTTGTCATTTTGCCCTTTAATTAGCATGCCCTGAGCTTGTCTTTTGTATCAGATGCTGCACTAGGAGCATTAAGGAGACCAGCAAGTAAAAATGCATCCTGACACCTGCTATGATAAAAGGCTGTCCAGGGTTTCCTGGAGGCAGAGCAGAGGATTTGTGGTTGTTCTCTGTGTCTCATCATCTATAAAATTATCATTTGTCCCAAGGATTATGTGAGCTACACAGCTATAGATTTATGAGAGATGTAAGTGAATCCATATGCATAATTAAGGCTAATACATAGTATATATGCTTCAAAGGTAAGTGGAGGTTTATGTTTTCATTCCACATAGAAGGTCAGCTCTTAACTCTTCCTACTTACAGCTCCATAAAATATTTTTTACCGAAAAAGATTTTTCAGGTGCTGAAAGACTGAGACAGAGGAAATTGCACTGGACGCTTGTCATCAGAAGCCCACTGCCCAAAGAAGATAAGAACTCCATTCTCCTACCAGGTCTGGGTGAGGTCTTTTGTCAAGGAGACCAAGTCAGGTGTTTAATCTGACCACCCCAGCCTCCCCACCAAGACTCGTTTCCAACCAGGAAGATTTCCAGATGTGGAAATGGGGTACAGATGACAAGGTGATGTGCTCTACCACTCTACCCTCCCTAGCAGACAGCTGGGGCTGAGAAGCCTCCAGAAACTCTTCATGACTTTTTGTGGCTGCAGGAATCAGTCCATTCCTGCCAGCTGAATTATTCTGAAGTAAGTATTATACCTCACTCTCCTTTCTCCTGCACAATGTGGAGTGTCACTCAGCCTCCTGAATGAGAGTGGCTGAGCTACTTGATGTTAGCTGTGTTCTAGACAAAGCCAGCTTACAGATCTGGCCCTCTTGCCTGGCTCACATGCTGGTAAGGCTTTGTGCTGTCTTTTGACTCTCTGCAAAAATAAATCAATAAAATAAAAGCCATCTGCTTCTCTGCCCTGAGAGGATCTGTCTTCTGTCCACAGAAGGTTAACTGTGGATAGACCAGGGAAGTTACAGACTAGGGCTGCTCCTATGAATCTGACAAGGGATTGAGTATACGATTTTGTGTTGCGTCTTGAATACCAAATAGAGGCACAGAAAATAAGAACTGGGATGCTTTTTCTGACTTCAGTTTTCGTGAGTAGATTCTCAGGGCTGCTGCTCCTATCACAGAGAGAATGATTAAGCATTCACCAGACTTGCATTTAAAGCTATAAACTCCAGCAGTTTTAACCTGTAATTTTATGTAGCACGATCATGCTGAGGAGACTCATATAATTCTCCAGGGTAGGATGTCTTCTGTGCCAAACCATTTTTTTTTTTAATCTGCTAGATCAGATTTTGTTATCGTTTCTGTTAAGCCTATTTTATTTAAAACTTGATTCTGGTTCACTTAGAGTAAATACCGTCTGCTTGCATTCTTTTTCAATATGTTCTGTTTGGCAGCGTTGTATATTATAAAGAAAAAAAATAAGAAGAAAGGCTGTTTTGTGGCATGCCAAGATAAGGAATGGTTTGTACAGCCAATTCGTTGTTGAAAATCATTTCACTCGGGTAGCAAAATCTCCCTAAAGATTTTTTTTAAAAGGCAATTTCAAAGAGTAACCTTTTATTGTTAAGAGCCTTTGTGGGTGAGTGTGTGTGTGTGCACAACAGCTTACTTAAAAGAAGGGTCTGTCACTTGCTATTGTGGCGGTGTAACTGCTTTTCCTGGGTAGTCCAGCAATTCTGAGCGCCTCATTCTTTTATTAAAACAACTTGCATAGTAGCTCCATGTTGACCTCAAATTAATTAAGTGTTGGAGGGAAATTCTAGCTGTAATGTGAACCAGGCTGGGTCAGGAGGAAGGCTTAGTAGCTGCCAAAAGCAGCATCCATGGAATGTGTAACACTGTGTTCCCCCCTGGGGTTGACAGGAGTTCTTAGGGGCTTAAAGGAATAAATACCGTAAACTGCACTTGAACTTGTGTGGACTTATGTATGTGTGTGCGTGCCCATGCAAGCATGTTTCAGTATTTTAGTGCGGAGAGAGTAAAAGTCTTTCTTTGTTCTTTAAAAAGTTCCCCGAGTCTTCCTCTGCTTAAAAAAAAAGGACTGAGAACCACTGATCTATAGAATGCTGCTGCTGCTAAGTTGCTTCAGTCGTGTCTGACTCTGTGGGATCCCATGGACTGCAGCCCACCAGGCTCCCCCGTCCCTGGGATTCTCCAGGCAAGAGTTCTGGAGTGGGTTGCCATTTCCTTCTCCAATACATGAAAGTGAAAGGTGAAAGTGAAGTCGCTCAGTCGTGCCCGACTCTTAGCGACCCCATGGACTACAGCCTACCAGGCTCCTCCGCCCACGGGATTTTCCAGGCAAGAGTACTGGAGTGGGGTGCCATTGCCTTCTCCGGATCTGTAGAATAGTTGTGAACTAAAAATGCCGCCTGCCCTATCAGTGAACAACACCAGTGATGTTGTAGCCATCAGCCACTACAGCCACTCTGGATGGTGTTGGTGAGCTCTTAAGGAACTCAGGATGGAGACGAAATACTTGCCCTCCCCTCAAATCATCAAATTGTAGTGTCCCCCTCCCAGCCTAAACCCCCTGAGGAAGTTCAGGATGAGAAAACACAGGATACTGACCCTAGATAGCTGAGGTGTATATCGAAGGAATACTTTCTTTTTATGTTCTGCTTTGCTTTTTATTAATTTTCCTTGGAGTATAGTTTCTGTACAAAGTTGTGTTAGTTTCTGCTATATAGCCAAGTGAATCAGCTATACATATATCACATCAGATCAGATCAGTCGCTCAGTCGTGTCCGATTCTTTGTGACCCCATGAATCGCAGCATGCCAGGCCTCCCTGCCCATCACCAACTCCCGGAGTTCACTGAGACTCAGGTCCATCGAGTCAGTGATGCCATCCAGCCATCTCATCCTCTGTCGTCCCCTTCTCCTCCTGCCCCCAATCCCTCCCAGCATCAGAGTCTTTTCCAATGAGTCAACTCTTCACATGAGGTGGCCAAAGTACTGGAGTTTCAGCTTTAGCATCATTCCTTCCAAAGAAATCCCAGGGCTGATCTCCTTCAGAATGGACTGGTTGGATCTCCTTGCAGTCCAAGGGACTCTCAAGAGTCTTCTCCAGCACCACAGTTCAAAAGCATCAATTCTTCGGTGCTCAGCCTTCTTCACAGTCCAACTCTCACATCCATACATGACCACAGGAAAAACCATAGCCTTGACTAGACGAACCTTTGTTGGCAAAGTAATGTCTCTGCTTTTGAATATGCTATCTAGGTTGGTCATAACTTTCCTTCCAAGGAGTAAGCATCTTTTAATTTCAGTCACCATCTGTAGTGATTTTGGAGCCCCGAAAAATAAAGTCTGACACTGTTTCCACTGTTTCCCCATCTATTTCCCATGAAGTGGTGGGACCGGATGTCATGATCTTCGTTTTCTGAATGTTGAGCTTTAAGCCAACTTTTTCACTCTCCACTTTCACTTTCATCAAGAGGCTTTTGAGTTCCTCTTCACTTTCTGCCATAAGGGTGGTGTCATCTGCATATCTGGGGTTATTGATATTTCTCCCGGAAATCTTGATTCCAGTTTGTGTTTCTTCCAGTCCAGCGTTTCTCATGATGTACTCTGCATATAAGTTAAATAAGCAGGGTGACAATATACAGCCTTGACGAACTCCTTTTCCTATTTGGAACCAGTCTGTTGTTCCATGTCCAGTTCTAACTGTTGCCTCCTGACCTGCATACAAATTTCTCAAGAGGCAGATCAGGTGGTCTGGTATTCCCATCTCTTTCAGAATTTTCCACAGTTTATTGTGATCCACACAGTCAAAGGCTTTGGCATAGTCAATAAAGTAGAAATAGATGTTTTTCTGGAACTCTCTTGCTTTTTCCATGATCCAGCAGATGTTGGCAATTTGATCTCTGGTTCCTCTGCCTTTTCTAAAACCAGCTTGAACATCAGGAAGTTCACGGTTCACATATTGCTGAAGCCTAGCTTGGAGAATTTTGAGCATTACTTTACTAGCGTGTGAGATGAGTGCAATTGTGCGGTCGTTTGAGCATTCTTTGGCATTGCCTTTCTTTGGGATTGGAATGAAAACTGACCTTTTCCAGTCCTGTGGCCACTGCTGAGTTTTCCAAATTTGCTGGCATATTGAGTGCAGCACTTTCCCAGCATCATCTTTTAGGATTTGAAATAGCTCAACTGGAATTCCATCACCTCCACTAGCTTTGTTTGTAGTGATGCTTCCTAAGGCCCACTTGACTTCACATTCCAGGATGTCTGGCTCTAGGTGAGTGACCACACCATCGTGATTATCTGAGTCATGACAATCTTTTCTGTATAGTTCTTCTGTACATTCTTGCCACATCTTCTTAATATCTTAGTATCTTCTTAATATCTTCTGCTTCTTCAAGAGATGGGAATTCCAGACCACCTTATTCTGCCTCCTGAGAAATCTGTATACAGGTCAAGAAGCAACAGTTAGAACTGGACATGGAACAACAGACTGGTTCCAAATAGGGAAAGGAGTATGTCAAGGCTGTATATTGTCACCCTGCTTAAACTTATATGCAGAGTATATCATGTGAAATACTGGGCTGGATGAAGCACAAGCTGGAATCAAGGTTGCCAAGAAAAATATCTATAACCTCAGATATGCAGATGACACCACTCTTATGGCAGAAAGTGAAGAGGAACTCAAAAGCCTCTTGATGAAAGTGAAAGAGGAGGGTGAAAAAGTTGGCTTAAAACTCAACATTCAGAAAACTAAGATCATGGTATCTAATCCCATCATTTCATGGCAAATAGATGGGGAAACAATAGAAATAGTGACAGACTTTATTTTGGGGGGCTCCAAAATCACTGCAGATGGTGACTGCAGCCATGAAATTAAAAGACGCTTGCTCCCTGGAAGAAAAGCTATGACCAACCTAGACGGCATTTTAAAAAGCAGAGACATTACTTTGCCAACAAAGGTCCATCTAGTCAAAGCTCTGGTTTTTCCAGTAGTCATGTATGGATGTGAGAGGTGGACTATAAAGAAAGCTGAGTGCAGAAGAATTGATGCTTTTGAACTGTGGTGTTGGAGAAGACTCTTGAGAGTCCCTTGGACTGCAAGAAGATCCAACCAGTCCATCCTAAAGGAAATCAGTCCTGAATATTCATTGGATGGGCTGATGGTGAAGCTGGAACTCCAATACTTTGGCCACCTGATGTGAAGAACTGACTCACTGGAAAAAACCCTGATGCTGGGAAAGATTGAAGGAGGAGAAGGGGATGACAGAGGATGAGATGGTTGGATGGCATCACCGGCTCAATGGACATGAGTTTGAGCAAGCTCCAGGAGTTGATGATAGACAGGGAAGCCTGGCGTGCTACAGTCCATAGGGTCAAAAAGAGTCATTACTGAGCTGAATCTCCCAGTTCATCCTGTCCCTCTCTTCTCCTTTTGGTATCCATGAATTTGTTCTCTATGTCTGTGTCTCTATTTCTATTTTGCTAATAATTTCATCTGTACCATTTTTTTAGACTGCACATATAAGCAATATTATACTATACTTGTTTTTCTCTTCTTTACTTGCTTCACACTGTATGACAGTCTCTAAGTCCATCCATGTCTCTGCAAATGGCACAATTTCATTCCTTTCTATGGCTGAGTAAAATTTCAAAAGAAAGATTTCAATGAGCCCAGACTCTTGTATCTTCCCACATATAGAAAAATGCTAAATTCCTTAACTTGAGATACCTGGTTTTCTTTAATAGTAATCTTTTGATGTTTTGACTATGTCACCTTTTCTGTAAAAACTCCTATAAACCCTGGCTCCCCACTTACCTCTTTGGATCAGTCTTTCAGAGCTAGCTGAGATGCTGTGCTGCAGGCTCAAGTCCTCAGTTTTGTCCACTGAATAAAACATAACCCTCAACTTTTAGGTTGCATGGGGGTTTTTTAGTCTACATAAGAAGCCACATGAAGTAGCACTAATAATAAAAGGCACCATGTATTGAGATGGAAGGTGTTTGACCTTAGGATATACTTATGCATACTTAGGTATGACTTAGGAGGCAGAAGACAGATTTTAAAAATTCTATTGTCACTGCCTCATTATGTGATCTCAGATAAACTACTTCCTGTCCCTGGGCCTCAGTTTCCTTATCTGTAAAACTAAAAGAATAAAGGAGTTGAGCTGTGTGGCAAAGACTACAACTTGATTTTTGCTATTAATTTGTCCCTTCTTTCCTTTTAATAACAGAATATATGAAGAATCTGTTTTAGCTGAGCACATGACTACCTGGCTAGAGACTGTATATCCCAGCTTCCTTTGCAAATAGGAGTGGCTACGTGACTAAGTTCCAGCAAATGGGATGTGAGAAATGATGCGTATAGTAACTGTTCCCACCTGTATAGACTGTGATAGGGACTTAAGAGTGGGCAGCTGCTTCCACCATGCAGGAGAGGATCACACCCTAGGAAGGAACAGACTAACCAGAGAAGGAGCCCAGGTGCCTGGATAACCTCAGACAGAACAGCCTTCTGACCTTGGACTGTTAAGAGAGGATATGTTGCTAAGTCGCTAAGCTGCGTCTGACTCTTTGTGACCCCATAGACTATAGCACACCAGGCTCCTCTGTCCTCCCTTGTCTCCTGGCTGTTGTTCAGTCACTCAGTTGTGTCCAACTCTTTGAAACCCCATGGACTGCAGCACACCAGGCTTCCCTGTCTTTCACCATCTCTTGGAGTTTTCTCAAACTCACATCCTTTGAGTCAGTGATGCCATCCAAACATCTCTGTCATCCCCTTCCCCTCCTGCCCTCTATTTTTCCCAGCACCAGAGTCTTTTCCAATGAGTCAGCTCTTCGCATCAGGTGGCCAAAGTACTGCAGCTTCAGCTTCAGCATCAGTCCTTCCAGTGAATATTCAGAGTTGATTTCCTTTAGGATTGACTGATTTTATCACCTGGATTTAGCTCAAATTCATGTCCATTGAATCAGTGATGCTATCTAACCATTTCATCCTCTGCTGCCCTTTTCTCCTGTGCCTTCAATCTTTCCCAGCATCAGGGTCTTTTCCAATGAGTTGACTCTTTGCATCAGGTGGCCAAAGTATTGGAGCTTCATTTTTAGCACCAGTCCTTTCAATGAATATTCAGGGTTGATTTGCATAACGTACTATCATAGTTAACCACCACAGTTATCATTGTTTCTTCCGTGCAGCAGTTTAGCCCAGTATTTAACTATTACAGATTGGATGAATGCCAAGATCGTCATCTCCCTTACATCCAGAGCAAATGGACACATAACAGAGGGCCAGCAAAGTGAAAAAATGAATGAACAAATGAATGGGCTTAATGGGCATATCAGGAATGTGAGTGAGATAATTCATGAACTGGACTGGCTATGGATGAGATCATGTCTAAGTATTCTTCCAATACTAAAATTCTGTCCTAATGCTTCTCAGAACTGAGGCTTATTTGGGAACATGGAACTGACTGGCATCATCTTAACTGAGTGTCTTCCAAATAAAGGATATGGAGGGGAGATTCTAAGAGGGATCAAGGAGATATAACACACACTCACCCCTTCACTCTGCTCTGCCCTCTTTCAGTTATTTACTCATTCACTCAACAAACATGTGCTTGTTACATGCCAGGCACCAGTGGGTACAGAAATGAACAAGTCCACATGCCAACCCTCACAAGCCAATGCAGAAAAGGGGGCAATGGGTAAAGAAAACCAGAGCTGTGGAAGCTGAAACAGGTTGAAACATGGAGACATCTTAATCTTTGAGTATCTCCAGAGCTGGTCTCTAAAAAAGAACTACCTTTATCTCTACTGACTTCAGCACCATCAGGAGTTCCTGATTTGCTTTGGGGAACTTCATCTGTCAGAGCCAGTTCTCAGAGTGCTCAAGGCATCCTCACTGTAGGTCCACTTCCTTTGCCTGCAGAGTAATTGAGATTGATTAGCAATGAACCTAGAGTTCTGGAGGGATCAAAGTTCCAGCCTGTGAGTGAGAAGAGCTGATTGTGATCATAACCCACCATGGCTGTTGGACCACTCGTTCATTACCCAGTCATTCCGCTCAAACAGGCTTTCTTTCAATTTCCTCATTGGTGAAATGGGGATAATTTTTCCTGTCTTAGTGTTATAGTGGAAGCTACCAAGGGCTTCCCTGGTAGCTCTGCTGGTAAAAAATTGCCTGCAATGCAGGAGACCTTGGTTCAATTCCTGGGTCGGGAAGATCACCTGGAGAAGGGAATTGCTACCCACTCCAGTCTTCTGGCCTGGAGAACTCCATGGATAGAGGAGACTGGCAGGCTACTGTCCATAAGGTCACAAAGAGTCGGACACAATCGAAAGACTTTCACTTTCATAGTGTTATTGTGAAATTCGAAGCAAAGTACCCAACAGAGGGCCTGCTGTCTACCAAGGGCTCCCATACAGATGAATAGATACTGATTTGGTAGCATGAGAAATATGGCACTAGCCCAGGAGTTCTCAGTCAGGGTGATTCCCACACAGGGGAAATTTGGCAATGTCTGGAGACATTTTTGATGGTCATGAATGGTGTGGGGGGAAAGCAGAGCTACTGGCACCTAATGGGCAGGAACCAGGGATGCTGCTACACATTCTACCATGCACAGGACAGCCCCCAAGGGGAAAAAAATATCTCTCTCAAATGTCAACAGTGTCAATGCTGGGAGACTGTGCTCTAGTCCATCAAAGTACCAACTTCAACGTGACACATTCAAACTCTTGCTAGAGACCTATAGTATACAATTTACAATGCCGCCTTGCATTGGTATTTAATATATAATTATAAAACAATATTTCTATGACTGTCAGCTGGAATTTTGGAAACTTTGTCTCAAAATAGCAGCAGCATAAGCTTGAATTCCTTCTATCCACGTATGAATTGCTGCTGGCAGAACCTGATCCAGCTTGCTCAGGTCCACTTGATTACTCATCAGGAAACAGCCTCATCTTCTAGTCTGGTCGGCAATTCTGGAGTTTATTTTCTGACTTCAGAGGCATGCAATCCTCATAATCAGAACCATAAGGGGCCTGCTGTGTGGAGAAGGAGTGGGATGTTGATGATGGTGATTACCACTATAAGCTGTGATGATTTGAGCGTTTTTTTTTTCCAGCCAACATTCATTGAGCACTTACTACATTCCAAGCACTAAATGCTAAGTGCTGGACATTCATGGGAAATAAACTAAATGCTAAGTGCTGGGCACTGAGTGGGAAATAAAATAAACACAGCCCCCATGCTAATTGCACCTCGCTGCTTTCAGATGGCTTTAGCATATATTATTATATTTGCACAAATCTTTGAAATGGGCAGGAATGGTAGTGGTTAGAGGTGAGAAAGTTACACTTACAGACAAGTGCATAATTAGGATTCTAAGTTGCAAACAGCAAAATGAGTCCTAAGTCACATACACATAAAGGGATAGTATTAAAGGATATCTGTTAGCTTACACAATCCCTGGGATGGCCAGAGAATTAAATAGGATATGATGCAGCCAGTAACCAAGATCATAGCTCCCCACTGAGCAGGCTGCAGGCCCAATCCCACTGCTTCTTGGCACTGGCATTGGAGATGCTGAAAAGAAGGTGCAACATGACCATCAATTTCTCTTCTGAAGCCAATTCTCCTTTAGTTGCTTCTAATTGGTGGGATCTAGGTGATGTCCTTTGTCTTAGCTGCAAGGGAAGCTAGGAAAATTGAATTCTGGTTCTGCATTGCAGAGGTAAGCAGGATTCACAAAGTGTAAATTTCCTTCCCTACAATAAAAAGCTCATTCAAAAGATAAAGGGCAGGGCTGCCCTGGTGGATCAGTGGTAAAGAATCCACCTGCCAGTGCAAGAGACACAGGTTCAATCCCCGATTTGAGAAGATCCCACATGCCACAGAGCAACCAAGCCCATATGCCACAACTATTGAGCCTGTGCTCTAGGGGTTAGGAGTCAAAACCACTGAACACACCCTCCCTAAAGCCAGTGCTCCACACCAAGACAAGATACCACAATGAGAAGCCACACACAGCACCTGGAGAATAGCTCCCCCTCTCCACAGCTAGAGAAAAGCCCATGCAGCAACAAAGACCCAGCACAGCAAAAACTAAATGAATAAATTCTTTCAAAAAAAGATAATGGGCAGCCACCATAACGACGTATGTCCAGTTGCAGAGCAACCACAATGCAGAGCCCCAAATCCTGTGATAAGCAAGGCACAGACCATTAGTGGATTAAGTAGGTAGATTATTGCAGTAATGGCCTCCAACTTGTATTTGCCTTTCTGTATTCCCACCCACACCAACCTAGTATTCTATATCTAGTGAAATTATCCTTTAAAATGAAGAAGACATATGACTTTCTCAAACAAATACTGAGGGAATTCAGACCTGCCCTACAAAAATATGGTGAAAGATGATCTTCGGGGAAAAGGAAAATGCTGTAGGTCAGAAACTTGAATCTATATAAAGGAAGGGAAATGATTAGAGAAGGAACAATTCAGTTCAGTTCAGTTCAGTCGCTCAGTCATGTCCGACTCTTTGCGACCACATGGACTGCAGCATGCCAAGCCTCCCTGTCCATTACCAACTCCCGGAGTTTACTCAAACTCATGTCCATTGAGTCGGTTATGAGAGAAAGAACAAATACAGATAAAATACAATCTTTTTTTCTTCTTATTTTTCATTGTTCTGGAAAATAATGCTGTTTAAAATAATAAGAGTAACAATGTATTAGGTGATTATCATATGTGGATAATGAGATTAATGACAAGAATATCACAGGTATGGGAGAGAGGAGTTAGGAAGGGAAGACACTAGGGTTCAGGGGTCTTACCAGTCCAAGTGCATGTAGCCAGTAAATGAAGGATGGAGAGTCAAACCCTGACCTCTCTGATCTATATTCCATGTTTTCTTCTCTCCATGAGAACCCTGGTTATTCCTCTGGGAATACATGGGAATGAGCTCTAGGTCTTCTCTTTTGGGCCCCATTTCTCAATTAAAATTGGGGAAACATCAAGTTTTTCTTTGTTGTTGGTGACATTTCTCTGAGTCACATACGTAAGTGACAGCACCTGGACCTCCACCTCTGTAAAAGCAGCCCATTTACTGCAAAGACTTGGAAATATCTGAGGCCATCTGGTAGACCCAGGGCTCTGGCCTCGCTGGTTCATCCCTTCCACTCACTAATAATCCCAGTCACCATTTACTAAGTGCAAAATATATGGCAGGGTCTGGACTAAGAATGTGACATGGATGTATTAGCATTTATTCCTATTGGCCTTATTATCACCCCTGTTTAACCAAATAGGACAGTGTGTCCAGAGAGATTAGGCATCTCATCTTGATGGGTAGAACCATGTCTTCCACAAAGATAATATTCAAGTCTACCACCCAGTGGAGAGACCCTGACCCTATTGCTCTCCTTTTATGCAGGAGAGCCAAAATGGAAACTTTTCAAATGGACAGATAATTTAACCTTTTTGGTACCAACTTGGATTTCGGTGCCAGCTCTTACACTTGTGTGGGAATGCCAGCCCAGCACCTCGGAGTCATTCATTGGAAGTAGGAGTCCCTCTGGTGTGAAGAAGGAATCTTCCTACACTGTTGGTAAGAATGTAAATTGGTGTAATCGCTATGGAGAAAACAGTATGGATGTTCCTTTAAAAACTAAAAATAGAGTTACCATGTGATCCAGCAATCTCACTCCAGGGCATGCTGCTGCTGCTGCTAAGTCGCTTCAGTCGTGTCCGACTCTGTGCGACCCCATAGACGGCAGCCCACCAGGCTCCCGCGTCCCTGGGATTCTCCAGGCAAAAACACTATAGTGGGTTGCCATTTCCTTCTCCAATGCAGGAAAGTGAAAAGTGAAAGTGAAGTCACTCAGTCGTGTCCGACTCTTAGCGACCCCATGGACTGTAGCCCACCAGGCTCCTCCATCCATGGGCTTTTCCAGGCAAGAGTACTGGAGTGGGGTGCCATTGCCTTCTCCAGGGCATATATCCAGACAAAGCTATAATTCGAAAAGATACATGCACCCCAGTGTTCATAGCAGCACTATTTACAACAGCCAAGACATGGAAGCAACCTAAAGGTCCAACAAAGGATGAATGGATAAAGATGTGGTACATATGTACAATGGAGTACTGCTCAGTCACTTCAGTTGTGTCTGTCTCTTTGTGACCCCATGGACTGTAGCCCACCATGCTCCTCTGTCCATGGAATTTTCTAGGCAAGAATACTGGAGTAGGTTGCCATATCTTCCTCCAGGAGATCTTCCCAAACCAGGGATTGAAATTCTATGTCCTGTGTCTCCTGCACTGCAGGCAGATTCTTTACCACTAAGATACTCAGCCATAAAAAAGAATGAAATAAATGTTGCTTCCATTTGCAGCAACATGGATGGATCTAGAGATTTTCATACTAAGTGAAGTAAGTCAGAGAGGAAAAGACAAGTATCATATGGTATCACTTAAATGTGGAATATAAAAATAGTACAAATGAACTGATTTATGAAGCAGAAACAGACTCACAGACATAGAAAACAAACTTAGAGTTGCAAAAGGGGAAGAGGTGGGAGAGGGATAATTCAGGAGTTTTGGATTTGCAGAAACAAACTACTATACATACAGCACAAGGAACTACATTCAATATCTGCAATGAACTATAATGGAAAAGAATATGAGAGAGAATATACATATATAGTTAACATAATCTCTTTGTTATAGACCAGAAACTAACACAACAAAAACAACCAAAAGATATGAGACACATTGTGAGGATGGAATACACAGTTTTGAAAAAAAAGAAGTGGTCTGGTCTTGGGAAGTGAAAAGTATAGCCCCCACACAGGAAAGGGGACCCCACAGCGCTTGCTATCTCCTGATCCAAGCAGATTACTCAAGTCCTCAAGGTCAGTCTGAACTGAGTGAGTGAACCAACGATTCAAGGGCAGGCAAAGCAGGTCTGAATCTGTTTTAGAATCAGTTGTCCTCTGCTATGCCAGGCTCTGTGCGAGCTTCTAAGTGCCCCCTCCACCTTGGCATGTGGTGGGCCATCAAGCTACCTTTTTCAGTTTTGCAGTTGTTCTCTATATATTCTTCAAGATCTTACTACATACTGCTCAAGGCAAGGCAGAACACAGAAAAAATAATCTCCCTTTGCAGAGTTTACATTCCAAGATGAAAGACAAACAAGAAAGCAAGTTTTTTTAAATTTTTAAACAAAATATTTCACTGGAAGTGACCAGTACTCTAAAGAATTAAAATTGCACTTAACTCAAACTGAAATAAACTGATCTAGGATGCAGTAACTACCCTCAGTCAGAATCTAATAGAAAAGAGTGTGTGTTCTTCTTAGACCAAAGCACGAGGGGCTTCTTCTGCACTGCCCTCCCCACCCCCGCTTTTAACTGGCCTGGCAAATCATCAACACACCTGCAGCTTGTTAGAACTCCTGGGGCCTCTGTCCCAAGGGAGCTAGCATGCAACGTCCCATAATCCTAAAGACGGCTCAGAAACCCAGGAACACTTTCCCGCCATCTCAGGCATTATCTTCTAAAAACAAAATGTGGCTGCATGCCAGTGCTTCCAAGATTTGTAAGTTGATTCACTGCTGATGCTAGAGACAGACACTGCTTCCAAGAGTAAAGAGGATTGGAACAGCCAAAGGATTTATTTACAAGAAAAGACCAATGATCTAACACATGGTACCCCTGCTCTGGAGTTCCTGAATCATCAGATTCCTGCATAACAGAGTACTATTTCCCTGCTGGCCTGAGGACCCATTTCTAGCTCTCATTTGGTTCTGGTAGGCAGATCCAGAGGCACTCAAGAGTGGGCAAGAAAGCATGGGATGGCTGAGGAATATTTTGCATTACTAAATATTCTTTGCTGGAGAAGACTTGAGAATCCCTTGGACTGCAAGGAGATCAAGTCATTCCTACAGGAAATCAATCCTGAATATTCACTGGAAAGACTGATGCTGAAGCTGAAGCTCCAATATTTTGGCCACCCGATTTGAAGAGCTGACTCATTAGAAAAGACTTTGATGCTGGGAAAGATTGAAGGCAGGAGGAGAAAGGGACAAGAGAGGATCAGATGGTTGGATGGCATCACTGACTTGATGGACATGAGTTTGAGCAAGCTCTGGGAGATGATGAAGGACAGGGATGCCTGGCGTGCTGCAGTCCATGGGGTCGCAAAGAGTAGGACACAACTGAGCAGCTGAACAACAACAACAAAAATATCAATCTTGTGCTTATTGGGGTATGTGTAAGTCTAGATAGAATTTGTTTAAAGTGTGATATAGATTCCTGTTTTTTGGCCATCCCACATGGCATGTGGAACTTCCCTGACCAGGGATTGAACCCACATTTTTTGGGGGGAAGCTCTGGATCTTAACCACTGGACCAACAGGGAAGTCCTACAGATTCTTTATATTAGCAACTGGGTCGACATTGAACACTGGAATGGAAAATTTTACAGTATTTCATAAGAATAGTCCATGACATTTCTTCACATTTTCAAAGTAATAAATCCTTTTTCATTGGTTTAAAGTATTTTCATTTTAATTTCTCTTCTATTATAATGCATAATTAGTAATTATATTAATAATTTATATTCTGTGATAAGTTATATTCTGACTTTCAGTTTAATAATTTTGAATATTCTAGAAGAAAAATATTTTTAAAACACACGAGCAATTTTTAAATTATATTTTATATTCTGTGATAATTTATATTCTGCCTTTTAGTTTAAAACATAATTTTGAATATGATAGAAGAAAAATGTTTTTGAAAACATCCATGAAGAATAATTTTTTTTTTTTGAGCCTACAGCACCCAGTATTCCCAGGCAGTCTCCCATCCAAGTACTAACCAGGCCCGACTCTGCTTAGCTTCCAAGATCAGACAAGATGGGGTGCGTTCAGGGTAGTATGGCCATAGATTAACTTTTTTTAAATTTTACAATTACTTTAATTTGTATTTCTGAGGCAAATACATTCTAAGTTTACTGACTTTGAATATAAATGTTCTCAAAGACCCTTTAGCTCTCTGAGTATGAGTCCAAGTTTTTTCTGGGGATGCCCAGCTCTTATTCCCTGCCTGGGAGGCCCCCTGACAAGCCTCTAGAGTCCAGCTCAGTCATTTCCTTATGTGCAAATAGCCCCCAGCTGCCCCCCCACCCTTCCCACCCCCTAGCCCCAACCCCACTTATTGCCCAACCCTGACAAAGTGAAGTGTTCTTCCTCTACCCGCTGTGGCAGTAGGGCATCCCCTGTTCAGGCAGGACATACGTGGGAAGGGTTTGCCTGAAATATTGGGGAAGAAAGCATTATTGTTCAATGAATTGTGCTTCTTTTCATAGCCCCTTCCTCCTGTCTGCATGATATGCCAATCCCTCCTCCAGCCCCCACAAGGACTAGGAATGTTTCAGTCACCATTTGCCCATTTATTGAGCAATTATGTGCTGATTAGTATAATAAGCATGTTACAAACAATCACTTATTTTAATCATCCTAAAAGATCATTTTTCTTTTTAATATCCAAACAGTAAAGGCTCAGAGACAGATTCATCTATTCATTTCTTTGATGAAACTTATCAAGACTCCTATGAAATGGTTGCTATTGGGTGCTACAGGTAAAATGAAGGAAGGAAGTGTGTTACAGATGATTTAATGGTGATATGAAGTTGCGTGGTTGTGAAATGATGTCAATGGTGAGTGACTGAGCCCAGCATATCCAGCAGAGGCAGTCAGGCTTTAAGATCTGAGTGTTCAGCCATGTACTAAAATCCACTCCCACCCCGAGTTGAGTCTGCAAATATAAGCAGAGTTTTCCAAACGTCTGTGGGACTCTGGAACCAAATTTACATTTAACCACAAAAAAGCATTTTTAGTATCATTCAAAGGAAGTCACTGATGGCCAGGGAGGGAAAGCAGACATCAGCCATCAATGGAGAATTCCATGAAGACTCTTGCCCCTGACTCTTGCAGGACTTCTGTGGCAAGACTACCACAAAAATGCATCTGCAACCCTTGTCTTATGATGGAGCCTGAGAAGAGTCCAAGATGCTCCTCAAGCCACCTGACAAATTTACTTGAGGGCTGAGACCAACTGAAGAATCAGCTGAATGAGTATAACGATGCTAAAAAGCTTTTTGGAGTATAGCTGATTAACAATGTTGTGATAAATTTCAGGTGGACAACAAAAAGACTCAGCCATACATATACATGTGTCCATTCTCCCCCAAACTCCCCTCCTATCCTGGCTGCCACATAACATGAGAATTTGGGATGGACATGGACACACACTATATTTAAAATGGTAACCAGCAAGGTCCTACTGTATATAGGACAGGGAGCTCTGCTCGAAATTTTGCTTATTTTTGAACAATAGTTCAAGAAGGAAAACGTGAAGATTATTCTGAAAAATACCTGACATGTACACAACAGGCAAAGTTTTTTTAAGTGCGCAGATTGATTTTTTTTTGCAAAACATGGGACAAAACTGTCACTGTGACAGCAATAGCAATGATAAGAAATCTGTCGCAGGACACACTGCAGGAGTGTGGTATTTACAAAGGCTATTGATCAAATGTGTTCGATATGTCATTCATTCATGAAATCCAAGGGACAATAGCAGCAATATTTCTGGACTCAATTGCTGTGCTGGGTGCTCAGGATTCAGCTCAGAGTAATACAGAAGGTGTACAAAAAAGAACAGGAAATGGACAGGGAAGCATGAGAAGCTAGGGGAGAGAACACAGTAAGTGGTTCTTGCCTGGAATCAGAAAATGCTTTGTCAGGGAACAGACAGTCCAATCACCAGAAGTCTGAGCCTCATTGCATTAAGGTTGGGAACAGGGACTAGTGTTCTAGGCAGGGGAATAGCGTGCTCAGAAGCCCAGGCATCATAAAGAAAATGACACCTTTGTGGCACATTTTTATTGGATTGTAATCGATTGACAACAATGTGTTAATTTCAGGTATATTGCAGTGAGCCAGTTATACATATGCTTATATGTGTGTGTGTGTTTCTGTGTGTGTGTTCAGTCACTCAGTCATGTCCAACTCTTTGTGACCCCATGGATTGCAGCCCACCAGGTTCCTCTATCCATGGGATTTTCCAGGCAAGAATATTGGAGTGGGTTGCCATTTCCTCCTCCAGGGGAACTTCTCGACCCAGGGATCGAACCTGTATCTTCTGTGTCTCCTGTATTGCAGGCAGATTTTTTACCACTGAGCCACTGGATCACAACAAAGTGGAAAATTCATCAAGAGATGGGAATACCAGACTACTTTATCTGCCTCCTGAGAAATCTGTACGCAGGTCAAGAAGCAACAGTTAAAACCAGACATGGAACAACAGACTGGTTCCAACTTGGGAAAGGAGTACATCAAGGCTGTATATTGTCACCCTGCTTATTTAACTTATATGCAGAGTGCATCATGAGAAATGCCAGGCTGGATGAAGCACAAGCTGGAATCAAGATTGCAGGGAGAAATATCAATAACCTCAGATATGCAGATGACATCATCCTTATGGCAGAAAACAAAGAAGAACTAAGGAGCCTCTTGATGAAAGTGAAAGAGGAGAGTGAAAAATCTGGCTTAAAACTCAACATTTAAAAAACGAAGATCATGGCCTCTGATCCCATCACTTCATGGCAAATAAATGGGGAAACAATGGAAACAGTGAAAGATTTTCTTTTCTTAGGCTCCAAAATCACTGCAGATGGTGACTGTAGCCATGAAACTAAAAGACGCTTGCTCCTTGGAAGAAAAGCTATGACTAAGCTAGACAGCATATTAAAAAGCAGAGACATTATTAGAGGTCCATCTAGTCAAAGCTATGGTTTTTCCAGTAGTCATGTATGGATGTGAGACTTGGACTATAAAGAAAGCTGAACGTCAAAGAATTGATGCTTTTGAACTATGGTGTTGGAGAAAACTCTTGAGAGTCCCTTGGACTGCAAGGAGATCCAACCAGTCGATCCTAAAGGAAATCAGTCCTGAATAGTCTGATGCTGAAGCTGAAACTCCAAAACTTTGGCCATCAGATGCCAAGAGCTGACTCATTGGAAAAGACCCTGATGCTGGGAAAGATTGAAGGCAAAAGAAGAGGGCAGCAGAGGATGAGGTGGTTGGATGGCATCACTGACTTGATGGACTTGAGTTTGAGCAAGCTCTGAGAGTTGGTGATGGACAGGGAAGCCTGGCATGCTGCAGTCCATGGGGTCGCAAAGAGTCGGACACAACTGAGTGACTGAACTGAACCGAACCGAGCTGAACTGACTGAGTCACTGGAGAAGCCTATATATACATACATACATACATACATACATAATTTTTCCCTTATAGGTTATTACAAAATATTGAGCATAGTTTCCTGTGCTATGCAGTATGTCCTTGTTGGTTATGTATTTTATACATAGTAGTTTTGTATATGTGTGTTTTTTTTTTTTTTTTTAGTTTTGTATATGTTAATCCCAAACTCTTAATTCATCCCTCTCCTCTGCTTTCCTCTTTGGTAACCATAAATTTGTTTTCTATGTCTATGGGTCTATTTCTGTTTAGTATATAAGTTCGTTTTTAAGGGGCACGTGTTTTACAAATATGTGACTCCCATGCATAAGAGGTTATTGTTATAGTGTAGTTGTTGAGAAAGGCTTGATTACTTTCCATATATCTTCTGGTTCATTTTTCAAGACTAATTCTGTAGATGTAGGAGGCCCAGCTGCTGTTGAAAGCTCTTCTGAACAGATGAATAAGAAAATAATAAGAATGCAGATTTAGTTGAAACAGAATTAGGAAGACCTAAAAGTAACAGGCGTGAAATCGGCATGACCTACCTGGAAATGTATGCGATACTCCTCCATAATTTTGTAATATCTTTAGGGTCCTACATCTCCTGTGCATCAGTGAATTCAGCCCAGTGTGAAAAATAATCTGAAAGTCTATGGTGAGTAATACAGTCTATGTGCGTGTATTTGGCATATTTGTATAGCCCCAGCCCCAGGAGTTGATGATGGACAGGGAGGCCTGGTGTGCTACGATTCATGGGGTCGCAAAGAGTCAGACATGACTGAGAAACTGAACTGAACTGAGCCAATGAAGACGAGGAGCAAACGGTGAGGAGCATCAGCTCTGGGACCCAGAAGATCTAGGTTTTATTACCAGCCCCCAGGCATATTCTTTACTGTCTGAGGCACCAAGGAAGCCCTCCAGCCCCTGACCAGCAGCATATTTTTGGCAAGACATGTGACTCCTTTGAACCTAAGAGCCTCAAGAGTAAAATGAGGATTTATACCCAACTCTTGGGATGTTTGCTCAGAAAGTATTGAGAGCTACAGCTAAAAGTGCTCCGAACCCATTTCTGCCCTCCTTACCTTCCTGATTCTGTGCCTTAAGCTAGCCTCCCTCTCAGAAACTATGGCCTTTTCATGAAGGAAAAAAGGAACTATTCAAAGAAAAAAGGGAAAAAACCATAGTAGGTCACACTTAACACGAATCCTCGTGCCAGCAATGTGGACGCACAGCCAGCTTCTGAAATGGTTCCTGAAGAGGCGAAATGTTTTCCACCCAAGGTTTAAGTCCTTCTTGCCCGCTTCCTGCCCTGGGTGTGTGTTGGCTTCGAGGCTTCCTGAGAGGACGGAGGCCAAAACACTCAAAGCGCTTCCCGAGGGAGGAAGCCTTAACCTCGCAAAGGCTGGAATCCACAGGACCAGGAAGATGAATGGAGGTTTCAGAGGCTCTTGTTTATGGTGGCGGTGCTGCAGCAAGGCCTCCCAGGATTTCATGTTATGGGAGGAAAAGGGACAAGGGCATTGTTGATTCATTTCTTCCACCCACATTCTCAGTCCTTTTACCAGGTCCAAGCCCTCAGCCAGCTCCTGGGGATAAGGATGGAGTGTCCCAGTGCCCGAGCCGCTCAGGGTCCAGTGACTTGAGGAGGTGGGGCTGGAAAATGTATTTTGGGGGATGGAAATCACGTACACACATACACACACACACACACACACACACACACACATATGGGATTTTTTTTTTAAGATATTTTTGACATGGACCATTTTTAAAGTCTTTATTGGATTTGTTACAATATTATTTCTATTGTTTATTTTCTGGTTTTTTGGCCTCAAGGCATGTGGGATCCCAGTTCCCAGAACCAGTACCCCCTGGATTGGAAGGCAAAGTCTCTATCACCGGACCATCAGGGAAGGCCCTGGAAATCACATAAATCATAATAACAGCAAGCCCATGGTGTTCTCCCTACCCCAGGCACTGGCTGGTCGAAGGGCTTTGCATGTCTCAACCATTTCTTCCTCTCTTAGCCCTGAGCATGAGAAGGGTGATCACCGGCATTGTCTCCATTTTACAGGTAAGGAAATAGAGAACTTACTCAGCAAGAAGGTGACTTAGATCTCTGGTTCGAGTTGAAGCCCCAAAATCAAGCTGGCCCGCCACAAGGAAGCAGAATGGTGCAGGGCAGGAGCTGGGGGAGAGGAAGGGGGGGTTAGTGTTTTAAGGGGTACAGAGTTTCAGTTGGGGGAGATGAAAAGGGTCTAGAGATGATGGTAGTCATGGCTGCATGACATTGTGAATGTACTTAAACCAGTGAACTTGACACTCAAAAACAGATTAAATGTTTAAAAAAATACTTAATCTATATTTTACCACAATCAACTTTTTTTCATAGATGCAGGGGAATATAGCATAGCTCTAGAAACACTTAGGGCACTGCAGGAGAAATGGATCATCTTTCATTATAAAAGAAATAATTAAAGATGGAAACAGTGGTACCAATTTTTCATAGATTAGTAGCCAAAATCGGCTCCTGGTCTCAGGTCCTAAACTGAAAAGAACTCTGGTTGTATATGCGTGACTCTAATGCAACAAGCATGTTTGTTGAGTTAAACCAATTCTGTTAATTTATTGAAAAGAATCAGTTAAGTGAATCATTTAACATCCCGTAAACAAAATAAAGGGGGAAAGCATCTTTGAATACTATCTCTAACACAACATGTATCTGCTAACGATCAGGGAATTTTCCAGGTGCCGTGGAGCCAGGGTCTGGGAAGGGAGATTACTGTTGAGTGAGCATCCCCCATTCTGCCTGAACCAGCTACCCCACTTCAGTCCTACAGCCACCTCCCGGTGAGGGGCCTCGGGGCACTGAAATCCACGGGATCAAAGCACACTGCAAAGGGGTGGCTCAGAGCCCAGGGTGCCCGTGAGCCAACACTCAGGCTGTGTGGCTGGCAGACTGGTCCTGCCCAGGGCAGAGAGGACGCACTGTGTCCATGACCGATGCCTTAAAACAGCAGTCCCCAACCTTTGGGGCACCAGGAAGTGGTTTCATGGAAGACAGTTTTTCATGGACTGGGGTAGGGATGTTAGTTTCAGGGCGATTCAAACAACATTGCATTCACTGTGCACTCTATCTCTATTATTATTAGTGCATCAGCTCCACCTCAGATTATCAGGCATTAGCTCTTGGAGGTTGGGAACCCCTGCCTTAAAAGCAATGAATCACCACATTGAGCATGGAGAAAAATCCAAAACATCACCTTAAATAATAGTTACCCGTCATTTTCTAAGGAAATTAAGGTTCAGAGATAGGGTAGCAAGCTGCCCAGTATCACACAGCTTGTTAGCATAAAAAGGAATTATTTTCTTCCCACTTGCCGTCACTCTGGCTCTTCAGTTCAGTTCAGTCGCTCAGTCGTGTCCAACTCTTTGCAACCCCATGGACTGCAGCACACCAGGCTTCCTTGTCCATCACCTACTCCCAGAGCTTGCTCAAACTCATGTCCATTCACTCTGTCCCTTAACAAATTTTTATTGAGTTCTTTCTCTTAGTTGGCAGAGTAGTGGGATATTAGCAACACAGAGTTGAGCCAGCTTGTCTGGTTTGAACCTGGGCGTCACTCTAATTAATTGTGACCTTGAGCATGTTATTCAAGTTCTTGCCTTGCTAGTGCCTCACCTGTGAAGCAGGGATGTGATGGTACCAGTGGTCACATGGTTGGGGTTTTCTGAGGGTTGCCGTGGCTTGTGTGCACAATGCCCTAACAACAGTACCAGATGCTCAGCGAGCTCTGCACCCATACTGGCCACTGTCAGTTTCCAGGTCCTCAGACCAGGTCTGGTGGGATGCGACAACTTTTATCGCCTTTACTTCATCTTAGAGCATCCATCCAGGGTCTCTGCTCAGCCTGGGGACACAGGGATGATCAGCTCAGCTCCTCTATCAGGAAATCCTGAGTCTGATATAGACTCAAATAAACCACTGAAGGGCAGCCTGGGGAGTATTACACATGTGTTATTAAATTGAAAAATTATAATCCTCAAGGAATAATCTTCAAGTAAAATGTATTGCTTGTTGTATTTGTTTTCTATTGCTGTGTAACAAATTACCACAAACCCGAAAGGTTAAAATAGCACCCATTTATTAGCTATTGGTCCTGGAAGGCTGATGTCTGGATGCAGTCAGCTGGGCTCCTTGCTGTGAGTTGCATTGGCCTTTGTCGTGTTTCTGGGAGCTCTGGGGAAGGATCTGCTTCTGAACTCATGACAGACCCAGTTCCTTATGAGTGTATGACTGAGGTTCCCATTTCTGGACTGGAGGCCAGCCAAGGCCACTCTCTGCTCCCAGAGGTTGCCCTGTTCCTTCTTGTGTGGCTCTCTCCACCTTCAAACCAGCAGTGCAAATCAAATCCTTTCCACACTTGGAGTCTCTCTGACTTCCCTTTCTTCCACCAACTTGGGAAAACTCCCTGCCTTTAAAGGGTTGGTGTGATTGAATCAGCTCCCCTGGGTAATCTCCCTTTTTCAAGTAACTCAAAGTCAACTGATTAGTAATCTTCAGGACATCTGCAAGATTCCTTTTGCCATATAATTAACCAAACCACTGAAGTGATGTTCCATCCTATATGGGCTCCACCCACACTCAAGGGGATGGGGTTCTACAGGGGTCTGGAGGGCATGGTCGAATTCTGTCTACCACAGTCAGGCTGGGCTAGGTTCTGCTGTTATAACAAACAAACCCTAGTCCACACCACAGGTGGGCTGGGGTACAGCTCCAGGTCTTCATCTCAGCCACCATCTCTGACTCTGTGGTCACATAGCAGAGAGAAAGGGAAAGTAGCAAAGCATGCGCGGGCTCTTAAAGCTTCTGCCTGGAAGCAAAACCCATCATGTCCTCTTACGTATCATTGCACAAAATAACTCAGGTGGCCTCACATAATTTCAAGGGGCCAGGGAAGCTCAATCCTGGCATGGGTTCAGGAAAGAGGAAACTGGATGTATTTGATGATGAGCACCAGTGATTGCCACAAAGGGTGAATTATCAAAGAGAAGGCAATGGCTGTGAGCACCAGTTCTCCAGTGGGCGCTCTGCTGGTTATTATATCATTCAGGACCTTTTTCTTTGCAAGACAGAGAAAAAAACCTCACTGAAACCAGCTCTAACCAAAAAGAAACCCTAGGTCTGTAGCTAGAAAAGACCCCAGGATGGCTTACAGAGTCCAAGGGGGAATTCCAGGACTGGGCCCCTGGGACTAGAATCAGGGAGGTAGTTCCATCCAGACTCGTTCAGACTCCAAACTCATTCAGGTTACTGACAGACCCAGTTCCTTATGACTGAGGTTCCCAGTTCTCCATCCATCTCCCAGCTCTGCTTCTGGTCTTGACAGCGCCTCCAGCACAGCAGCTACTCCAGCGCAGGAGACATAATTGCTGGCAACCACATGGGAACACTGGTGGAATGAGAATGATTTCCTTCCTTCACCCATCAGTTCATCCCAGGGAAGGATGCTAGCTGGTCCATCCAAGTGGAGCTAGTGGTAAAGAACCCGCCTGCCAATGCAGGAGAAGTAAGAGACATGGGTTCTATCCCTGGGTCAGGAAGATCCCCTGGAGAAGGTCATGACAACCCATTCCAGTATTCTTGTTTACGAAAATCTCATGGACAGAGGAGCCTGGTGGGCTACGGTCCATGGAATTGCAAAGAGCCGGACAGGACTGAAGTGACTTAGCATGCATGGGCTATCACCATTACCATGGTGGGGAGGGAAGAACTGGCTTAAGATGTAGTGAATGACCAAGGTCCATAACTGGCGGGGGTGGGGGTGGGGACGGAAAAAATGAAAATAAAGAAAATGAAAATCACAGACCCTGCAGTCATTCCAGCCATTTCATGTTTATTTCATCTTCACAGGAACTCTGGGCGATAAATGTTACAAACCCCGCTTTTCAGAGGAAACCAAAGGGTGACAAGATTTGCACCGTTACATAACAGAAGTGAGATTTAAACTAAAGTCTGTATCCCTCCAATGTCTGCACTCTTTCTGCAAAGCCAAACTGGGATTTTTCTTGAAGGACTTGTTCTGAGTCTTTTCTGCAAAAACAGACCCAAAGAAAACATTTGGGAGAATTTGTCTTGCACACTGTTCCCTATTAAAATATGAACCCATGTTTTGAGGCTTATAGAGGGGTCTCTATTCTAAAGTGTGGGATTATTTTCGGAATTACTGCCCCAAAGCAAAACCCGGCCTCGATGTTTGTCTTCATTCCTTCACTCTGGACCATGTGGGCCAACTTTCCAGTGGGGTTTGCCAAGAGCGCAAGCAACAAGCTCAAAATATAGCACGCAAACAGGGGGATACGTGAGGCTTTTAACCAAAGGAACCCTGCTGTCAACAGGAACCCTGGAGGCAACATTCAGGCTAGTTGTTCAAGCTACACCCCTCCCTCAAATACCTCCCAGCTGTCCCTGCTGGGTTAGGACGGCACAGGCATCACTGGCCCCTAGTTTCTAACCTCAGAATGCAGGCAGGAAGGAGGGACCCGGACGTGGGCTCTTTGCTAGAGAGGTGGCCTCTACCACCAGCCCCCGAGGTCAGCATCTCAGACTCCTTGTGTGTCTAGAGTAATGTTTTTCACAGGATGGAAACTGCCACCAGGCTCTTCCGATGGCTGGCAAAAACAGCTACTGGCTGGAATTTGGGCAACAGAGATCTGAGATTGGCCATGGCCATTTCAGCCTCGACTGCCATTATAAACAGGTACAGGGCAAGAACACACACAACACTTGAAAAGGTGTGATTCTGTGTCTGAGCCAAGTAACAAAGAGTTCCTATTTCTTCTGGTCTGTTCAGGAATTTCCCACAACTCCCTGGGGCTGAGAACACAAATATTTCCCTCATTACCTGTATCACTTATGGAATATGCCAGTCTGAACAGCCAGGAGGAAAAAGTTGAGAGCTCTTTACCTAGAAGTACTAAAAAGGAATCCCAGACTATGAAAACACAAGATCACAAGACAGACACAGTAGGCTCTACTAGCAGCACAAAGCTTAGGATTTCCTTCAGTGGTCAGGGGATGAGATGGCATGTGTCCTCCCTGGACAGGGATGGGATAGCATATGTGATAGACTCTACTGGCAGCCACTTTGTGACCACACAGACATCTGGATGGAGTCAGTCACATATGTGTCAGTTCAGGTTCAATCAAAGAAACAGAAGCAGAGACATTATAAGAGATTATTTTACCCTAAAGAATTGGCTGACATGGTTGTGGTGGATGGCCACGAAAGTCCAAAACATCAGGGCACGCTGTGAGGAAGGGCTAGCTAGAACCCACAGGGATGGACTGAATCTATTCCATAAGCAGAATTTCTTCTCCTTCAGGGAAGTTCTTCTTCTTTAGCTCTACATTAACATTTTTCAACTGATTGAATCAAGCCCACCTAGAACATCTAGAATAATCTCCCTTCCTTAAATTCAACTGCGTGTAGACTTTGATCACATCTACAAATACCTTCACACCTGGAGTAGCATTTGGTTGAATAACCAGGGATTTTAGTATGGAAGCACTGACACATCAAAAGACCATCATAGCATGGAATAGGGACACAGAATAAGATGATTTCCTGGTGACTTCTTTGAGTTCCTAGATCAAACCATTCCTGAACTCCACACTACTGCCGGTATGTTCCAGTTGAATATTTTAAAAAGTCTGGCCATGGGAATCTCAAGCTGTGCTTTCTGTAACTCACAACTTTTAGTCCTAACTGACACAAGAGGGGCCCAAACAAAGGAGGTGACATTTCTGAGCAGACCTTTCAAAGAGGGCTGGGTTCCAATCTGGGTTCCAGCTAGTGGGAGACACATTGATACAGACCAGGATGGATAAAGGAACAGTCATTATCATTTAGTGGGGAGATGTTTACGGGCCTTCTTGCTATGGACAAAAAGACAGAGAGGACACTTGCTCTGCCTGTAGGGCATAGATGAACAAGTGGACATGTCAAAGCCAAGGAGAGTGAAGGGGCCATGGGAGCCTGTGCGGGCAAGTGGAAGGAACCTAATCCAGCAAGGCAGGCTTCCTAGAGAAAGTGACATTTCAGCTTGATCTGGCAGGTAAGAAGAAACAAACCAGGAACAAGCAAGGCTGGGGAAAGACATTGCAAGAAGAGAGAATGGCACATAAGAAGGCCAAAGATCACTTGCATGCGGTAACCACAAACCCTAGGGATTGCTAATGCTGTGTGATTCAAGTAACTTTACCTTTCTGTGCCTCAGTGCCCTTGAATGATAAGACTAAACCAAATGCATTAATCCTTGTACAGGACTTGGAAGAAGGCAGCATTCCAGGATTAGTTTATCATCACCATCATTACTGCCATCGTCATCATTGTCAATACCTGATAAAAAGTGTGGGAAAGACTGGCAGAGATGGCTAAAGAGCTTGGCCTGGACCAGGCCATAGACCTCAGACTATCTTCCAGGCCTCAAGGAACCAGGGGAAAATGTGAAACAGAGGCCGGCCAGCATGAATTTCTGCTTTTGGAATGGCTACTGGAAGGAGAAAGGACCCTGGGCAGAGAGATGGTAATAGAGATGTAGATGTAATTGTGGAAAAGGATCTTGAAGTCATTGCCCATGGGAAAATGTTTATGAAATTGCTTGCTCAGAAAAAGAGTCGATGCTGAGGGACAGGGACAAGCAGGGATAGACAGACAGAGGGCTGAGAACCACCCAGGGCTGTTCTGTAATAGAAGGTACTGGAGTTTTAGATCACAGAAAGGAGCCTTAAAAAGTAATGAGCTCCCCATCCAGGGAGGTATACAAGCAGACTCTGGATGAACGCTTGACAAGGAAGCTGTACAAGAAGCACAAGCTTCAGGCGGCTTGAGGCAGATCATTTCCAAGTTCCTTGCAGCCTTGATCTCTGTTCTCCTACAGAACCCCAGAGAGACGGTATGTTAGTTTTCTGTAGCTGCTGTAACAAAATCACTATAAACAGAATGACTTAAAACAACAGAAACTGACTATCTCACAATTCTGGAGGGCAGAAGTTGGGTCTCTCTAAACTAAAATCAGGGTTTTGGCAGGCTTTGTTCCTTTCTGGAGGCTCTAGGGAACGATCTTTTTTTTTCTTTCCCCCTTTCAGCTTCTCATGGCTTCCTGCATTCCTTGGCTTGTGGCCTCTTCCTCTGTCTTTGAAGAAGCCTGCAGCATAGCATCTTCCAAATTCCCTTTCTCTTTCACTGTCTCACACTCCCCTATCCCTCACACCCATGCCTGTCCCACATCCCCACAACACTCCTCACAGATTGAGCCATCACCAGGGAGTGGTTCCTGGGACCCCAGGATTTTCACCCCCCTTCCCTTGTTCAGTGAGTGAGTTGGTCTTCCCTCTCCTTGCTGAGGACAGCATTCCCGTCATCCACTCTTATCCTAATGTCCATCTCAGGCCTGTGCACACTAGATTCTCAATAAATAAAGAAGAGTCCAGAGAATGAATGAAGAATCCCTTTAAAGAAAACGCCTGGAAGATACCATTCTAGCTGAGAAGCATTCACCCCCTCATTAGCTGTGGTTGTTCAGCTCTCCCGGCATGATGAAGTCCCTGTGATGGGACCTCTGTTCCTCACACTGCATCAAGGGGGTTGGGAGAAACCTTTGGAAGAAGACAAAGGCTTTAGTCTGTGGGGAAATTCCAGCCTGGATTTTTAACATTCACATTCCAGATGGAATAACCTGATGCTGAAGGGGCCGGAGAAGGGGGCTGGCTATAGGAGGCAGGGCAGTGTCACAGGAGACCTTTGTGAGCAGACACTCGCGGGGGAACCCAGGGACCGCTGGCATCCAGGGCAGGGTCTAGCCTCTCTGCTGGGGGAGCTGAGTCAGGCTGTGCTCTATGCGTTTCTTAATGAACTTGTGCCTCGCTTTGAGTAACAAAATTAACAGCCACCAGGTTAATTCAGCAAAGCTTTCCCGAGCATCCGCTCTGCCTAGCTGGGTGCTGGGTGCTGACAAGCCAAGATGCAGAAGGCGCACATGGTGCGTGGGAAGACAGACAGGATCCGCTTAGCAGGATGTCTGGTGCTTAAGGTGCAGAGGGTGCTTCTGATTTGCCCAAGGAGCCCCATCAACAACAACACACGTGTCCAGGGTGGAACCAGGCCGGGTCTCCCTGCGACACATTTATCTCACCATCAAGTGCGCAGAAACGCCTGTTTTCCAGCACAGCGACGTCTCCTTGATCGGACAGTCCAAGGACTTGTTTTGCTGCGTGGGTTTGTTTTTCTTCCCTGTCCTGAGTTTAAAGCTCCTTCGATGAGCACGTCCAGAAGCCCTGGGGCATTTCAAAGCAGACTGGAATTCCCGGCTGGGGCCGATTTGTCTGCCAGGGAGGCCCACACCCCAGGCCCCACCATGGAGGGAGTGAGGAGACCCCTTCATTCAGAAGGAAAATACATCTGTGTTTGCCGCTTGCACCTCCAGAACACACGCAGTTCTGCCCAGTCTGAGAGGGCACCCAAGAGGCAGTCCCCAGTCCCTCTCACTTAAAGTAAACAGAGAACAGGCTCTAAACCAAACAGGAAGGGAAAGCTGTGATCCCTGCCCGGGGCTTGAACACAGAAAAGTAGCAAAATAGAACGTCAGGGTGGGAAAGGACCTCCAACTGCCCCAGGGGGTGCTGCTCTGTTTATGGACAGAGGATGGGCACCAGGGTCAGGAAGTGATTTTTCAGGGCAAACAGAGACAAGGACGGGCTGGAGCTGGACTTTCATCCCTGCTGTTGATCCTTGATGCCGCCCCACATCCAGGACACCATCCTCCTTTCCCTTAACCCTCTGGTCCTTCCCATGGGTTGTTTTCTTCCGGGAATGTGTGCCCGACTGACCCCTCTTTTGCCCACCCTGCAGTGAGACAGGCTTTGGAGACAGGCAAACACAGGTCTACAGCTTTGTCTCTCCTTATTGACCTTGTGACCTCAGATAGTTTCATTGCCCCTGAGACCCTCAGTTTTTCCATCTGGGAAATGGGAATAACCCCACCCACTTTACTGACTTTCTGTAGGGTTCGTGACATTTGCGACAACACCTGTGTAGTGGTATAAATTAGGCTGATGCCTCATGCTGGTGCATATTCGATGCTCGGTGTTAAAGAAGAACCTTCTTCTCCTTTGACAGCTCCTTCTCCCAGCTTGTTCCTTGGTCTTGGGCAGCCCAAGAGCTCAGTCCCTGATGGCAAGAATCCTGCTCCTCCCCAGTTCCACACTGTGGGGTGGGAGAATGGGAAACAGGTAAAGCACAGAGCCTCATGGGATCCATTTGCCTCTAGCTTTACAACCTTGAGCATATTGCTGGAACTCTGTGAGCCTCGATTTTCCCACCTGGAAAATGGGACTGTTTTCTGTCCCTGCCTCCCAGGGACGCTTGTAGGAAATGAGACAGTGACATTAGCTTCGGCTGTGATAATAGCTCAGCATCTTTTATTCCTCACCACGCTCTCATCATCCCTAGTTAAGAAGCGAGAAGAGTTAAGAAACTTGCCCAAGATCATCAAAGAAGCTGGTGACCACTCGATCCACTGAGCACCTAAGCGCAGCGCTTACTCCTTTAACTGGTACCCACGCTCCTCTGTTTACAGGAGAGCAGCCTGCAGAGCATCATTGCTAAAAGAGACATATTTAGGGGACTTCCCTACTGGTCCAGTGGCTAAGACTCTGTGCTCCCAACGCAGAGGGCCCAGGTTCGATCCCTGGTCAGGGAACTAGATCTAGCACGCCACAACTAAGACCTGGTGCAGGCAAGTGAACAAAAAAGAGAGAGAGAGATTTGGAGAACCCACCCTTTCCGAGGGTCTGCTCTGTACCAGGGCTTGTGCCAGGAGCCTGACGTGGACCAGCCTGGGGGATGTTCCCACACCCCTACCTCAGGTACTAGCATGAGCCCATCTTCCAGATGCAGAGATGCAGCTGCTCAGAGGGCAGCTGGCCAGTCAGTGGCAGGTGGATAGTGATACCCAGCTGCCTGACCCCAAGTTCTGGATCACTGATGCTCGATCCATCACTTCTGGTCCCTTACCCCCATTCCATCCAGTTCTGCTCCAAGAGATCAGTCAGTTTAAAAAATAAAACAGTCCCCATTCTAACTGAAAGGGTTGACTGCCCCAGCGTTGAACCACCCACTCATCCATCCTGTCTCTCTCTCGTCCTCCCTTCATCTACCAGTCCTGCCACTTCAGGAAGAGCGCCTGCCAAGAGAGAAAATTCTATTGCACGTTGTGTGAGAGAAAGACCCCACTTCCCTTCCAAGTGTCCGGCACCCCAGCCCAAACAGCCTCTTCTCTCAACAGGGGTGGTGGGGGCTTCAGGTCTGAAAGGCTCCAGTGTCCCCAAGCCAGGTGGGCGTGGCCTTGGCCTTGGCTGGGCCCCACAGGAAATGGAGGAGTCGCGGAGGACCACCCCCAGACCTCTGCTTAAAGGGGCGGCTGGCCTGGGCTGCAGTCAGGCCGCCTTTGCACCATGACACCCCAGCTGTTCCCCCTGCTGCTGCTGCTGCTCCTGGCTGGGCTCCCCGCCACACGGCCAGCTCCCCCGACCTGCTACTCTCGGATGCTGGCCCTGAGCCGGGAGATCACCTCTGACTTCCAGAGCCTGCAGGCCACCGAGCCCTCGGTGAGTGCCCTCAGCCCCCACCTGAATGAGGACAGGAGGTCCATGCAGACCCAGTTTCAAAAATTTGCTTTTGGACTAGGGGTGGAGGGGGACCAGGGGCGGGGGGGAAATGCTCTTTTCCTTTTCCAGTCAATGTTAATTTCCAGTGTATTTGTGCTTTATTCCCATCCTATTAAATGTCCATCATTTGTGCTTCCTCTTTACTACAAAGAAAATGCAACCCAAGACATCAAAACTTTTGTTTATAACTAGCTGACTCAACGGACCTGAGTGTGAACAAACTTAGGGAGATAGTGAAGGACAGGGAAGCCTGGCGTGCTGCAATTCATGGGGTCCCAAAGAGTCGGGCGCGACAGCGACTGAAGAGCAACAAGCTAGCAAATATCAGAGCATCTGTTTTAAAATCTAAAGAGAGACAGACATAGAGAGAGAGGAGAGAAGTTCCCATAGAGTGTAGAACCCCAACTTAAGGAGGACCAAGGAGTTCAGCTTGTTTATTCTCCCCACTACCCAGTAGGAGATAATGCGGTGACTCCTGAACCAGCCCCACCTCTTACCTGCTATGGGACCTGAGCAAATTATCCAGCCGAATCAGAGAATCTCAGCATCCTGAGCTGTGAGACTCACTTTGGGCAGCTGGAGGGTTGCAAACTGGAATGCAGACACAGTCTGCCCAGTGTAAACAACCCTGGACTTCAGCCACTGTTCTCACTGCTCTGTTAAGCGGAAGACGCAGGGGCTTGGAACCCAGAGTCCCTAAGGGGCCACCCAGAGCTAAAATCTGGCCTCCTGACCACTCTTCCAGTGTAGATACAAACTGAATTAAACTTCAAAGCTCTGGCAAAATTTAAAAGTGTCCCTTCACCACTTGTGAACCCTTCACCACTTGTGAACCCTTCACATAAGATGCACTGTTCTCAGCTGCGGGGCTTATGATACCTTAACACCTCCTTCGTGTTTTCTTTTTGAAAGTTAAATAATGTGTATTTTTTCTTAAGTTATGAAGCTCATACACCTCAAAAACAGTTGGAAAAGGCACAAGACAAAGAAGAAAATAAATATTACTGCAATCCTACCACCTAGAGGTGACCTGCTGCCATCACATTCAGAGGACAGGATTTCAGTTCTTGATCTGTGTGCATAGGTATCCAATCCAAGAGTGTGTGTGTGTGTGTGTGTGTGTGTGTGTGTGTA
The DNA here is from genome assembly GCF_029407905.1 of Bubalus kerabau. NCBI lineage: Eukaryota > Metazoa > Chordata > Mammalia > Artiodactyla > Bovidae > Bubalus > Bubalus kerabau. The sequence goes on from NC_073630.1 coordinate 108,371,576, forward strand.
TAGACAAATCGAAACAAACAGCACAGCGGTTCTGCAATTTACTTTCTAACAATGCCATCAATATTCCTTTGAAACAGCATTTGGTTGTATTGAAGCACCCTAATTTATCCACAGATTCCTTGCTATTAGATATGTCAAGCACTGGTGCACAGAGCGTGCATGTATGCTAAGTCTCTTCAGTCGTGTCCGACTCTTTGCGACCCCATGGACTATAGCCTGCCAGGCTCCTCTGTCCATGGGATTCTCCAGGCAAGAATACTGGAGTGGGTTGCCGTGCCCTCCTCCAGGGGATCTTCCCGACCCCGGGATCGAAGCCTCGTCTCTTACATCTTCTGCATTGGCAGGCAGATTCTTTACCACAAGCGCCACTTGGGAAGCCCAAATACGTAGAGCAATCATCTTTAAAAAAAAAACAAAAACATGATTTTAAAACTTAAAATGCATAGATTCAGAGCTGGAAGGAAGTGGAGAGATTATGTGTTGTAACTCTCTAGCCTCACAACTGGGAAACTGAGTCACAAAAAAGAAGGAGATCTATCCCCAGCAACAGGGAATTACTGGTTGGAAAGGACCAGAATCTGGGTTTTCGGGCTTCAGGGCAGCACAGAAGCAAAAGTAAAACAGAGTGATATAAAAGTATAACTATATATACAGCTTTCTATTTGTATAGCATATGTTACATGTACTACTATATCTAGATTACAGTTATGCGTGTGTGCATGTTCGGTCACTAAGCCATGTCTAATTCTTTTGCCACCCCATGGACTGTAGCTTGCCAGGCTCCTTTGTCCATGAGATTCTCCAGGCAAGAATACTGGAGTGGGTGGCCATTTCCTTCTCCAGGGGATCTTCCCAACCCAGGGATCAAGCCTGCGTCTCCTGCCTCTCCTGCATTGGCAAGGTGGTTCTTTAGCACTGAGCCACCTGGGAAGGCCCCAGACTATATATATAGAACTGTATATATATATATATAGTTATAACTGTATATATACACTTACATATTTATATACATCTCCTTCTCTCTACATGTATATATGAAACAGTTCCCTAACTCATAGTATATGACATAAAGTTTGCATTCTAAAAGTCAAATTCTATAAGAGCAGTTGACCCTGGGGGAATGTGGCAGACGGTACAAGAGTATATGTGCATGTCGGCATCAAGGAAGTCCCTGGGGATCTGGGACTGGGCCGGCTGCCTGGGGGCTGACAGAGACTTCTGTGACAGGGGTGTGTCCCTGTGGGCATCCCAGAAAGCCACTTCTCTTTCCACAGGATGTGTGTGTGAGATACCTGCCCAGGCTGTATCTGGATATACATGTAAGAGCGGTCTGCCTGCCGCAGGGGGTTGGGGGGCAGGGTGGGGGGTCGGGAGACATCCAGTGAAGAAGGACCAGCCGCCCCCAGCTCCTAGCCCTCTGACTACTGACTTCTCCAACAAGACCCCTCCCTGTTATCCACTCGCAGAATTACTGCGTGTTGGCCAAGCTGCGGGACTTTGTGGCATCACCCCAGTGCTGGAAGGTGGCCCAGGTGGACGCTTTGAAGGACAAAGTGAGGAAACTGTACACCATCATGAACTCCTTCTGCAGGAGAGTGAGTGATGCGTTGAACGTTCTTTTCCTACTTGTTATGGGTCAAGAAATTAAGAGAAGGGTTAGAGGAACAGGGGAATCAGAAGGAGGAAGAGAAAAGCTTATGGGGTGCTTCCAGTTCACAAAGCCCTTCCTCAACCCTGTTGCTCTTGCCAAGTGCTGGGGACTCTGGACAAGGCTCCCCACCTCCACCAGCCCCACCTGCAGCAAGCAGGAGCATTTGAAAATCGTATAGAACAGATTCTGCCGGCAGTCAAATGGGGTGGGATGAGAACTGCAGAATTCTGAGAACTCCCGCGCCCTGGAGACCGGGTTAGAGGAGACTTTCTTGGGGAGAGGCTTTGGGTGTGCTCTGTGATGGGAAGAGTCCGCATCAGAGGGGAAGGAGACAGGAAGAGCAGAGAATCAGCACTGGTTAGATGTAGAAAGTTGGGTCATGTGGTCTTAGGGGCACAGGCTTTAGCATCAGGCAGACCTGAGCCCCTGTCTTCATAATAATTGAAGGATATTATGTTGGTAGGATAATAATACCTACACCCTGACCATGTGTGTGCTGGGCACTGCAGTAACTCCTTGGTAATAAGATCTCTAGCAAGGCGATTAAATATATAAACAAGGTAACTACACATAGAATGCCGAGCACCAGGCCTGACCCAGGAAACTTTAGTACTCAGCTATTAAGATTTCTAGCTTTAAGTTTTATTAAGATTTGTTTAGGCTTGATCCCTGGTCAGGGAACTAGATCCCACACACCACAAAGAAGACTTGGCATGGCCAAAAGAATAAAAATAAATACATATTTTTAAAAGATGTATTTGTTACTTTGCATAGGGGATGAGACATGCATTTCCTACTCCACCACGTCCCTCTTCATTCCTCTCTCTGCTTGGTGGTGCTGGGGGGAGAGGAGGAAAACATAATGGTAATACAATCTGAGAATGCTGCTATTGACTCTGAAATGTTTGAGGGTGAGACCTGCTGTTACTCCTGGTATCTCCAATGCCTGGCCCCAGAGTTGTTGCTCTTTACCCATCTATGCATCCATCTGGTCAACCAACACACACACGTGAATTCAATAACAAAGGAATATGAGATTCAATGAGTGAAGTTTTCACACAAAGGGGAACAACTGAACAGCCTTTGAGGATAACCAGGAGCCCTATTGCTGTGCATGAGTTCTGTGGCCACCTTTAGTGATGTTCCTGTTTATTGCACATCTTTTTCAGGATTTGGTGTTCCTGTCGGATGACTGCAATGCGTTAGAATACCCAATCCTAGTGACCACAGTCCTCCCGGATCATCAGAGCTAAGGCAGCTCAGACCAGAGACAGAACCTGGGGGAATGAAGTTATGTCAGCCGCCCAGACACAACAGGCTAAAGCCGTGGCCCCCATAGCTCTCCTTGAAACTGTCACGAGTTTCTCTTCACCTTCTGAAAAACCACAGCTTGTGCTCCCTAACCCTTGGAGTCAATTCTGAACATAATTAGAAGCTTTGCTTCTCATTCCCTCTGTTTTTGTCTTGCCAGGATAGTTAGATATACAAGCATGTTGATTTGGTCACTGAGAAGAAAAGGGCAAATCAGCTTCTCTCATATGAACAGTCAGCTTGAAAACAAGCAAAATAGTATGTTTGTAGTACTACTTTAATGGCGTGGTGGTACCATTTTTCTCTCTTGATAGAAACCAACTTACATTTAACCATGCTTCTATTTTATACCTTCTCCAACTACAAATGTTCCTTACAGTTAGCTTTCATTTTTTAGAAGAAATTTCACTGCCTGTAAGATGTATTTGTAAGGTTTGTAATGACATAGTGCTGACGGGAACCACTCTTTCATTGAAAGGTGATGAAAATCAAATAAAGACTATCATTACAGTGAGAAACACGTGTCCTGCTGTATTCCATCCAAGGTGGGTGTCAGGGTGTTTATTTCCTGCCCTTTCTGCAAGTCGCTGCTTTTAGCAAGATACGTCTTTCTCCCTCTTTCCATCGAGCATAGGTATTTCTTGGTTTGTTTAAAGCCACTTGTGTAAATCTGTTTTCAAAGCATCAGAAGATGTTCCAGTTTATGTTTGGGGAAGACTGTATCCTGCATTGTATCCATGGCATTGCGGTACCTGACATTTCACAAACATCGGTTCAGCGAGGGCTCATCACAAACCTAGACATGGGCATCATAGGAGGCTGAGGCTCGAGTCGGTTAGGTAACTTGCCCAAGGTCAGCAGCTGGTAAGTGGGGAGCCTGGATTGAACTCAGGGGCTCCAAAGCCCACACTCTCCCCAGTGACCCAGGCTGGTTTTCTGCAGGTGAAGGATGCTTGCTTAATAAATTCATGAAATCAACAGTATCATTGCTGTTAAGTAACTGGATTGCTGAAAAGGTTTCCAAATATTGATTTTTTAAAGCTCACATGCCACACCGGGGGTCTTTTTGTTTTCTCTCCTTTCTTTTGTACTTGTGGACCATACTTTCCTTTCCTGGTCTTTCGTGTCTTTGACTTAGGTGATCTATGAGAATGGTTTAGCAGGCTATGCTTTTCCATTTAGAAGCACAAGTGCAGAGCATAACTGTTCTAGTGTCCCAAGGCTGCTGTAACAGGGTACCATAGACTGGGGCTTAAATAGGAGAAATGTATTGTCTCATAGTCCTGGAGGCTAGAGGTTCCTAAATCTAGTGTTGGCAGGGTCCTCTCTCTGAAGGCTTTAGGATAGAGGGTCCTTCCTTGTCTCTTCCTGTCTTCTGGTGGTTTCTGGCAACCCTTGGCATTTCTTGGCCTGTAGACACATCAGTTCAATCTCTGTCCCCGTCAACACATGCTATGTATCCTGCGTCTGTGTCTCTGTGTCCAAAATCCCCGCTTCCTAAAGTAAATTTTCTCTGTTTGCAGATGACATGATCATAAATACAGAAAATGCTAAACACCTCATCAAAGAAAACCTGTTAGAATTAATAAGTGAATTCAGTGAAGTTACAGGAGAGAAAATCAATATATGAAAATCAATTGCATTTATACACACTAACAACAAACTTTCAGAAAGGGAAATTTTTAAAAATCCCATTTACAATAGTATCAAAAAATATAAAATGCATATGAATTAATTTAACCAAGAAGGTAAAAGACCTGCACACTGAAAACAATAAGAATTGATGAAGGAAATGGAGGAAGACATTAATAAATGAAAAGTTATCCCATTTTCATGGATTGGAAGAATTAATACCATTAAAATAAAAATCTTGTCCATACACCCAAAGTGATCTGCAGATTCAAGACAATCCCTATCAAAATTCCACTGGCATTTTTCACAGAAACAGAAAAGGCAACGTTATAATAAAAGTCATATGGAACTACAAGCCATATGTAGTTTGGCTTGTTTTCTCAAGCCAAAACAATCTTGAGAAAGAACAAAGCTCAAAGCATCACCCAACCTAATTTCAAATTATACTAAAAGCTATAGTCAAAACAGTATGGTACAGGCGCATGGGTCAGAACACATAGAACCATGGAAGAGAATCGAAAGCCCAGATATACACCCGTGCATAACTTTGACAGGGCCACCAAGAGCACATTGTGGGGAAAAGACAGTCTCTTCAAAATAAATGGTGCTGGGAAAATTGGTCACAAGGAAAGGATGAGACTAGTCCCCTATCTTACACTACACATGAAAATGGATCAAAAACTGAAGTGTAAGACCTGAAATCATACAACTACTGGAAGAAAACACGAGGGAAAAGCTCCCTAACCTTGGTCTCAGCAATGATTTTTTGGTTATCGCACTTAAAGCACAGGTATGGGTTTCCCTGGTGGCTCAGATGGTAACAAATCTGTCTGCAATGCAGCAGACTTGAGTTCGATCCCTGAGTCAGGAAGATCCCCTGGAGGAGGGCATGGCAACCCACTCCAGTATTCTTGTCTGGAGAATGCTATGGACAGAGGAGTCTGGAAGGCTACAGTCCATAGGGTCACTCAGTGTTGAACACAACTAAAGCAATCTAGCATGCGTGCAACAAGAGCAAAGTAAACAAGTGATGCCATATCAAACTTAGAAGCCTCTGCACAACAAAGGAAGCCAGCAACAAAATGAAAGGGAAACTTACGAATGAGAGAAAATCCTTGCAAGCCACATATTTGATAAGGAGTTAATACCCAGAGTATATAAGAAAATTTTCAACTCATAGCAAAAAAATTCCAAGTAATGGCTCAGCTGGTAAAGAATCCTCCTGCAATGAGGGAGACCTGGGTTCGATCCTTTGGTTGAGAAGATCCCCTGGAGAAGGGAAAGGCTCCCCACTCCAGTATTCTGGCCTGGAGAATTCCATGGACTATAGTCCATGGGGTCGCAGAGTTGGACACAACTGAGCAACCTTCACTTTCACTTTCAATCTGATTTTTAAAGGGGCAAAAGATCATCTGAATGATGATCATGTCTCATCATGAATCATGAGAGAAATGGAAATCAAAACCATTTGGTGGTTTTTGATAAAGCACCACCTCACATCTGTTAGGGTGGGTTTTATAAAAATGACGACAGATAACAAGCTTTGCAAGGATGCAGAGAAAAGAGAATCCTTGAACACAGTTGGCAGGAGTGTAGATTGGTACAGTCATTATGGAAAACAGTATGGAGGGTCTTCAAAAAATTAAAAATAGAACTACTGTGTGATCCAGCTATCCTACTTCTGAGGATATCTCTGAAAGAAAGAAAATTAGGAACCCAAAGAGATATCTGCACACCCACCTTCGCTGAAATATTACTCACAAAAGCCAAGATATGGTAACAATCTAAATGCTCATTGATGGATGAACAGATAAAGAATTTTATGGCCATATATAATGGATTATTATTCATCCACGAGAAAGAAGGAAATCCTGCCATTTGCAATAATATGCATGAACTGAGAGGACATTATGCTAAGTGAAATTAGCCAGTCAGAGACAAATATTGTAGAATCTTATATACGGAAACTGAAAAAAACAAAACAAAAAAACTTGAACTCATAAAAACAGTGGAATGGTCCTTACCAGGCCCTGGGGAGTGGGGAAGATGGTGCTACACTGGTCAAAGAACAGAAAACTTCAGTTATAAGAGAATAATCTCTGAGAATGTCATGTACAGCATGGAGACTGTAGTTAATAATTGTGCTGTGGACTTGAAATTTGGTAGCAGATTTGGTCATTCTAAGCGTTCCTCACCATACACAAGTGAAATAAGTAACTATGGGAAATGATAGATGTGATCATTAACTAGGCTGTAGGAATTCTTTCACAAAGTATAACTTCCATCAGATCATCACCCTGTAGATTTTAAATATAGACAGTTTTATCTGAAAATCATACCTCTATAAAGCCGAAAAAAAAAAGCAAAAGAAACAAAAATGTCCTCTTCTTACAAGGATGCCAATTATTAGTTTAGGATAAACTGTGCTATTTCCAAATAAGGTCTCATTCATAGATCTGAGGGGTTAGGATGTCAGGGTGTCTTCTGGGGAGACAAAATTCAACCCACAATAGTCAGTCTTTCAACTGATAATGTTGTCACAAAGGACAATTATGCAGCAAACTAACCCTTTGTTACCACCATCTACCACTTCCTGCCAGAGGCTAAACATGGGTGCCAGGCACACAGCACACACTAGCCCACTGAACCTTCACAATGATGCTGCTGCAGGTTGGGTGTTCTCAAACCCAATTTACAATGTAAGAAATACCCTTGGGTCAAAGGTTAAGTGATTTTCCCAGACAGCTGATAAAGAGTGGCAAAGAGATTCCAGATAAATAGGCACTGGAAGTGTTCATTTCACAGTTCTGCTACTGAGTGAAAGTCACTCAGTTGTGTCTAACTCATTGCGACCCCATGGAGTTCTCCAGGCCAGAATACTGGAGTGGGTTGCCATTCACTTCTCCAAGGGATCTTCCCAAGCCAGGGATAGAACCTAGGTTTCCCACACTGCAGGCAGATTCTTTTCCAGCTGAGCCACTAGGGAAGCCCACAGCTCTGCTAAGTCTTAGCTAATTCTAGGTAGCACAGTAAACCAGTGAAGACAAAGACTAATTTACACATTCCAGGCATTTATTTGTTTGTTCATTTCTTCCATACTGACTGAGTGCTTACTATGAACTCAGCAAATACTGAGATGCAAAGTAAAGAATTCTTCCTTTTTAGCAGAGAGGGCATATGCAAAACCAAGGACATTACAAATAATGCTCCCTGAGATGAGGCAGAAAGGTTTCTTAGAGGATTCAGAATTTGAACAAGGTCTTGAGACATAACTAGGAACTTGATGAGATGAAAAGGAGGCAGAAGATAGAGTGGATCCAAAGGCATGGAGACTGAAGTGAATGGTGGCGTAGTTGGAAATCGGGAAGTGGAATTGAAAATGTAGTAGGGTCAGAACGGTGTGAGTCACGGGAGGCTGCCAGGGACATGCAGGCAGACCGTGTCTGTCATCACCCTAGTTGTGGAATAATCAGGGTCACATAAAGAAGAATCCTTTTCTGGGCAGAAAGATTGGGACCTAGTAATAGGAAGTTATCAATTTCTGAAAGTCCCTTGGCTTTGAATTTCAAAACTAACAAAATGGGGACATGGCTCCTCCACTGTGAACCAGCCCATTGCCAAGCCAGGTGTTTGCCCACCAGCCTGGGCTCTTTCTCCTTCTTTCTCTGTTGGGTGTGTTAGTCACTTAGTTATGTCCAGCTCTTTGTGACCCAACACGGACTGTACCCCACCAGTTCTCCTCTGTCCATGGAGTTTTCAAGGCAAGAACACTGGAGTGGGTAACCATTCCCTCCTCCAGAGGATCTTCCTGACCCAGCGATCAAACCGGGGTCTCCTGCATTGCAGTCAGATTCTTTACTGTCTGAGCCACCAAAAAAGCCCTTGTTTCTCTATAGCCAACAGGTCAATCCCATCTTCTCTGCATCTGTTGACTTCTCCAATTTCACCATCTCAATATTAGTTCAGAACCTTCTCAGAACATGGCATCCAACCTTTGCCCCTTTCATGGAGAATGGAGCTAATGGTTGGGAACTGTAAAGTTATAGGATGCTTTGCAGAGACTAATGCTGCTGATGCTAAATAAGGGCTTCGGAGATCAAGGTGAGAATTTGGTCCCCTGATCCTTACCCCACCATTGGCTCTTTTTGTCCCAAGTGAGATTCTGGCAATCACTGGTCCTTCTTTCCCAAGACTTCCCCCATCAGAAGGGTTTTTTTCCCCTCATATACTTGTTAATTGTTAGAGCCTAGGTTCTTTCTTCAACTGATTTAACCCACCTAGAGAAATAACCCCCAAATTCACAACTCCCATTCAGACTTTCCCAAGAAGCTTAGGCTAATTTTTCAACTACCTTGTTGCTATATATTCTCTTGTGTGTGCGTTAGTTTTGTGTCTGACTCTTTGCAACTCCATGGACTGTAGCCTACCAGGCTCCTCTGTCCATGGAATTTTCTAGGTAAGAATAGTGGAGTGGGTAGCCATTCCCTTCTCAAGGGGATTTTCCCAACCCGGGGATCAAACCTGGGTTTCCTGCACTGGGGGCAGGTTCTTTACCATCTGGGCCACTGGGGAAGCCCCATGTACTCTCTTAGAGTCACCTCAAGTATCACAAAATTGACTTCTCTAAAGGTAGGTCTTGTCTTTCTTGTCCATTGGTCTTTCCTGCCTCAGTAAAGTCACCCCATCATTCAGTATCTGCTTCTTCCAAAAACATGGGCTTGGGTACCCTAATTTTTTCCCCTCACCTTTCTCCTACCTTTGCAATTAATCAGCAAAACCAGTACTTTCTGCCTCCAAAGTATTTTACATGTCATCTTAACTAGGCTTAATGGGGCTTCCCTGGTGGCTCAGAGGTTAAAGCGTCTGCCTGGAATGTGGGAGACGAGGGTTCGATCCCTGGGTCAGGAAGATCCCCTGGAGAAGGAAATGGCAACCCACTCCAGTACTCTTGCCTGGAGAATCCCATGGAGGGAGGAGCCTGGTAGGCTACAGTCCATGGGGTCGCAAAGAGTCCAACACAATTGAACTATTTCACTTTTACTTTTCACTTTAACTAGGCCAGAGAGTGGGCTGAATATCATGTTAAACGTTATTCTAGGCGTGTTTGTGAGGGTGTTTCCAGAGAGATTAACATTTGACTTGGTGGATGAAATAAAGAGATTGCCCTCCACAATGCTGGTGGGCCTCAGTCAATCCACAGAGGCCTGAATAGAACAAAAGGTTGAGTGAGAGAGCGTTCTTTCTGCCTGACTGCCGAGCTGAGACATCCATGTTCTGCTGTCCTGGGACAGGAGCTCACACCATCGGCGCTGTTAATGCTCAGACCAGAACTTCTACTGTTAAATTTCCAGTTCTCAGACTTCTGTACTCAGACTGGAAATATACCATCAACTTTCCTGGGTCTCCAGTCTATAACTGACACATCATGGGACTTCTTGGACTCCACAATTGTGTCAGCCAATTCCTTACAATAAATCCTTTTTTAAATAAATATGTTATATATTTTTTGTTGTTGTTGTTCAGTTGCAAGTCATGTCTGACTTTGTGACCTCATGAACTGCAGCACGCCAGGCTTCCCTCACCGTCTCCTGGAGTTGGCTCAAGTTCCTGACCATTGAAATGGTGATGCCATCCAATTGTCTCATCCTCTGCTGCCCCCTTTTCCTCCTGCCCTCAATCTTTCCCAGCATCAGAGTCTTTACCAATGAGTCAGCTGTTCACATCAGGTGGCCAAAGTATTGGAGCTTCAGCTTCACCATCCATCCTTCCAATGTTATATCTGTAAATATATAAATAAATCCAGGATCCTAGAGACTCCTGGTTAGTACATTGAACTTGTGCTCTTCTCTCCATGCTGCTGCTGCTAAGTCACTTCAGTCGTGTCCGACTCTGTATGACCCCATAGATGGCAGCCTACCAGGTTCCCCCGTCCCTGGGATTCTCCAGGCAAGAACACTGGAGTGGGTTGCCATTTCCTTCTCCAATGCACAAAAGTGAAAAGTGAAAGTGAAGTTGCTCAGTCGTGTCTGACTCCTAGTGACCCTATGGACTGCAGCCTACCAGGCTCCTCCATCCATGGGATTTTCCAGGCAAGAATACTGGAGTGGGGTGCCATTGCCTTCTCCTGACCCTGATCACCTCTAATTGTCTTTCTGTCTTTATGAATTTTCTCCATACCTGTTACCAATATCTTGGTCAATGTCATCATGACCTTGACTTGCAGCTGGCACTGTGGTTGCCTCCCAGCTTTCACTCTGGCCCTCTCCCATCCAATTTCTACTCAGCAGCCAGAATAATCTGCTGTAAAATATCAATTTGATCTTGTCCTTCTTCTTATTGAAAAAGTTTCTACAGCTTCCCACTTTGAATGAAATTTGAAGTTCTCTTCTTGGTCTACAAAGCCCTTATTGACCATCACACCATCAGTCTCTGCAAAACATTCTATAACACTATAGTACTTGGTCGTATGTCCATTTGTGTACTTATTTGCTTATTCTTTGTCTTTCCCACTAGACTGTTCACTCCAGGAAAGCAGGGACTGTGTCACTTTGTTTCATCATTTCATCCCCCCGACCCAGCACCATACCTGACACTTAGTAGGTACATGGGCTTCCCAGGTGGTGCTAGTGATAAAGAACCCACTTGGGTTCTATCCCTGGGTTGGAATGATCCCCTGGAGGAGGGCATGGCAAGCCACTCCAGTATTCTTGCCTGGAGAATCCCACGGGCAAAGCAGTCTGGTGGGCTCTATAGTTCACAGGGTTGCAAACAGTTGGACATGACTGAAGCAACTTAGCACACATACACGGTAAATATATCTTGGATGTTTATAGAGACTGGATACTACTTACTGGAAAGACTAAGAAAAGTCAGCAATCCCAGTTGGTCCATGCCCACTCTTCATAAAATAAATACTATTCAAACATTCATATTCGCAGCCTTGAAAGCCCGATTCCCACGGTTTTTTGTGTGTGATTCTTACTGTTTGGTCACCTTCAAAACCTCAGTAACTCTCTCTTGTAATTGTGTCTCTGTTTCTGTCTGTCTGTCTGTCTCTGTCTCACACACACACATACCCTCCCCCACCCCACCTCCCACCCCACCCACACACAACAGACATACCTCTTGCGGGCGGGCACTCATTCTCATGGAGCTCTGAGTGAGCTCTTCCATAAAACATGACTGTCTGGACTGGAGCCAGCAGCAGAGATCTGAACAGAAGCCTTATCTTTCCTTCCTGAGGCGTCTAAAATCTAAGTCATCAGTCTTGTCTCTCTCGGAGAAATTTGCCGACAACAGCATTGCACCTTCACACCCAGGGGCGACGTCAGGCAACTGAGGACTGTTAGGCAAAAATCCTCACAGTTTAAGCCTCGTTGATTTGCAAAAGTGCTAATAACGTGAAATCATTTTCTGCATTTGCACAATACTCAGATCTGTACACAATCAGATCAAGAACTGCCAGGATAATATGATATCATTTGTACGAGGAATCTGAAATATGACACAAAAGAACTTATCTATGAAACAGTCTCACAGACATAGAGAACAGACTTGTTGCCAAGGGGGAGGGAAGGATTAGGAGTTTGGGATCAGCAGATGCAAACTATTACACAGAGGATGGATAAACAAGAAGGTCCTACTGAATAGAATAGGGAACTATACTCAGTATCTTGTAATAAACCATAATGGAACAGAATATAAAAATATCTATCTATATATATGTCTATAACTGAATCACTTTGTATAGCAGAAATTAACAAAATTATACTTGGATAAAATAATAATAAAAAAAGAACTCGCAAGAGAGAGTAGCAAACTGCCCTTGAAACTAATTAGCTGTTGGAGGAGAAGAAAGAGTAGGAAAAAGGAGCACAGTATGTAGAAAATGGCCATCAGTCAGCAGTGATAACTGAGGTTTACATTCCTTCAGAGTGAAAGCATCCCAGGAATTATCTGGGCCTTGGGTATACATTTCAGAAACTTTTGTAATCCAGTTCCTAAAATGCAGCACTGCTTATTATTGAAGGATTTCCTGGCAGCCACCCAAAGACAAGGAAATGTGCTCAGGTTGTTGCTTTTTAATTCACTTCACCTTGATCTCCTGTGGCTCAGTGGTAAAAGAATCTGCCTGCAATGCAGGAGGAGAAAAAGATGTGGGTTCAATCTTTGGGTTGGAAAACCCTCTGGAGGAGGGCACAGCAGCCCACTCCAGTATTCTTTTTTTTAATTAATTAATTTATTTATTGTAATTGGAGGTTAATTACTTTACAATATCGTGGTGGTTTTTGCCATACATTGACATGAATCAACCACGAGTGTACATGTGTCCCCCGTCCCAAACTCTTCTCCCACCTCCCTCCCCATCCCATCCCCCTGGGTTGTCCCAGTGCACCAGCTTTGAGTGCCCTGTTTCATGCATCGAACTTGGACTAGTCATCTCTTTCACATATGGTAATATGCATGTTTCAATGCTATTCTCTCAAAACATCCCACCCTCGCCTTCTCCCACAGAGTCCAAAAGTCTGTTCTTTACAGTCTATGTCTCTTTTGCTGTCTCACTTATAGGGTTGTCATTACCATCTTTCTAAATTCCATATATAAGCGTTAATATATTGTATTGGTGTTTTTCTTTCTGACTTACTTCACTCTGTATAATAGGCTCCAGTTTCATCCACCTCATTAGAATGGACTCAAATGCGTTCTTTTTAATAACTGCCACTCCAGTATTCTTGCCTGGAGAATCCCATGGACAGAGGAGCCTGGTGGGCTATAGTTCATAGGGTCACAAGGAGTCGTACACAACTGAAGCGACTTAGCACACACAGTTTGATCCCAAGGCTCCAGAATCAACCCATGTGAAGATGCTATAAAATTGGAAGATGCTCCTTATTTAGATGATGGGCTTAGATCACTGTCACTGTCACCGGATTAGGCACCCTTCCACTGGCCTACAGCTCTGCAGACATTCTGAGCCTGTAAGTCCTTCAGCTTGAGAGAAGAAAAATCTGGAGTTATGCTGTAACATTGTCTACTGATTCTCTGAGATACTCTCAATTGATTGACGATGATAACTCCTTATGGGGAAATAAAGTGAAAGTCTTAGTCGCTCAGTCATGTCCAATCCCATGGACTGTAGCCCACCAGGCTCCTCTGTCCATGGGATTCTCCAGGCAAGAATACTGGCGTGGGTTGCCATTTCCTTCTACAGGGGATCTTCCCAACCGAGGGATCAAAGCCAGGTCTCCTGCATTGCAGGCAGATTGTTGAACATCTGAACCACCTGGGAAGCCCTAAAAAAACTACCTCTGTGCTCCAGGTAGATGCTCTCCTGCGTCTCCTCCACTGCAGGCAGATTCTGTACCGCTGAACCTTTTGCAATTTACAAAATATTTTCGTGTCTATTTCCCCCTTTGTTAACTTTAGTTCTTTCCCCAGCGATGAGGATGGGTGGATCAGGACAGATGATTTCCAACTATACCTTTAAAGCAAATCTTCAATTAAAGCCCTTTGTTTCTACAAACGTGCTTAAAAATTTTAAATATGACAATATCAAGTGTGAGGACATCAGGCAACTAACACATTGCTCATGGATATATTCTTGGAAAAAGATTTAGTGTAGGGCTTCCCTGGTGGCTCAGTAAAGAATTCGCCTGCAATGCAGGAGACCCAGATTCAGTCCCTGGGTCAGGAAGATACCCTAGAGGAGGGCATGGCAACCCACTGCAGTATTCCTGCCTGGAGAATCCCATGGACAGAGGAGCCTGGAAGGTACAGTCCATGGGGTCACAAAGAGTTGGACGCGACTGAAGCAACTGAGCAGCAGCAACAGTAAATCTGAAGCTGTGCATGCCCTGTGATCCAGCGATTTTAACTCTAGAATATACCCTAGGGAAATTCCAGCACACGTTTCTTGCAAATATGTCTAAGGATGTTCACAACGGAATGTTTACAATAACAAATCTGGAAAGAAGTCAAAATGTCATCAATGGAAAAACAAGCTATTGTAGAGTCATATAATGATAATAATAATGAATATATTACAATGGTACATAATAACACAGCTGAATCTCAGGTACCTACAGTGAGGAGGAAATATAAGTAACAGAAGAGGACATGCAAAATGATTTCATTTATGTAAAAAATGAAAACAGGCAAAGCATAAAATATATTTTGGGGCTAGAAACATATGGGATAAAGCCTTAAAGAAGTTCACGAAAGGGCTCAAAATAAGATTCAGGACAGAGGATAGGTCTTTTAGGAAAATAAATTATTATTTATTCAATATTTTATAAGTAAAAAAGAATAGCAGTCATATCAAAAACTAATTGGGAAATGCAATGTAAAAACCAATTCCATATACAATAGCAGCAAACCCCAAAAGATACCTGAAAATAAATAAAAGTAAATATGTGTGCAGACTTTAAGGAGAAATTTTTAAAACTTTATTAAAGGACATAAAAGAATGTCCTATATGGGTAAAGAGATAAGCCATAATTTATGAATCTCAACTGAAATTCAGTGTATTCAGTGAACACCCCAACAGGAGAGATCTTGATATGCTGAACCTAAAATTTATAGAAAAAATGTAAAATTTAATTAAATTTTGCAAAAGAAGAAGAAAGGGAGGAGAATTTCCCTAAAATATCAAGATGTTATAAAATTATTATGCTAGAGTACTGATGCAGGGATAAAAAAAAATAGCCAGTGGAGCAGAACAAATGAAATTTGGTAAATTTCTGAGAAACCATGACAAATCAGTGGAAAAATAATAGACAAGACAGTAAGTGCTGCTGGGATAACAGGATATCTGCTTAGGGAAAAAATGGAAATTTGATCTCTTCCTTATACACAAAAATAAATTTGAGAGGGATGACAGACTTAGTAAGTAAAACTGTATTTTAAAATATTTAAAAGAAAATATGGCAGAATTTCTTTGTATTTTTAGGATAAGGAAATAATTCTTAAACAAGATCCAAAGAATGCATCCAATAAAGGAAACATGAATAAATATAATGCAAGGTTTTTATGGGGCTTCCCTGGTGGCTCAGTGGTGAAGAATCCACCTGCCAAGGCAGGAGACATGGGTTCGATCCCTGATCCGGGAAGATTTCACAACTGCTGAACTTGTGCTCTGGAGCCTGGAGCTGCAGCCGCTGACACCCCCATGCCCATGCTCTGCCACAAGAGAAGCCACCGCAACCAGAGCGAAGTCGCTGCTCACTGCAACTAGAGAAACGCACAGCAACGAAGACCCAGCACAGCCCCAAATAAATAAATACAATTGCATATTTTTTTAAAAAAAAGAGCAATTTCCAAATATTTGGTAAAGCTATTTCCTTTCTAGGGATATAGCTCAGACACACTGTCACAAGGAGACATAAACGAGGATGTTCATTACCACCTCATTATTGGCTATAATGGAACAAAGAAAAAGAGCCTGAAAGTCCTACAGAAAAATGAATACATTCATTCCATGAAATATTACACAGTGGTTAACATGAATGAATTAGCTGCCCATGACTCAAGGAGCACCAACTTCAGTAAGTATTGTCTAACAAGGAGTGTATGTCCCCTAGAAGGGCTTCCCTTGTGGCTCAGCTGGTAAACAATCCACCTACAAGGCGGGAGACCTGGATTCGATCCCTGGGTTGGGAAGATCCCCTGGAGAAGGGAAAGGCTACCCACTCCAGTATTCTGGCCTGGAGAATCCCATGGATTGTATAGTCCATGGGGTCACAAAGAGTCAGACACAATATATTTAAGACTCTTAGAAACTTTTCAGATGCATAAAAGAATGGACTGGAAACAGTGCATTCATGTGACTGGTTGCTTCTGGAAATAGGGAAGTGGACACAGCACAGGGATGGAAACAGAATTTCAACTTTACCAGTAATGTTTGATTTCTTAATAATTTTATTTATTTACTTCTGGCTGAGCTGGGTCTTGGTTGCTGTGCGTGCTTTTCTCTTGTTGCAGCCAGCGGGTGATCCTGTCCGCTGTAGTGCCTGGGCTTTTCACTACAGCAGCTTCTCTATTGTGGAGCACAGGCTTTAGGTGCTTGGACTTCAGTAACTGTGGCACATGGGTTCCATAGTTGCAGCTCCCAGGTTCTAAAACACACAGGCTCAGTGGCTGTGGTACCCAAGCTTAGCTGCTCCGCAGCATGTGGGATCTTCCCAGATCAGGGATCGAACCTCGGTCTCCTGCATTGGCAGGCATATTCTTTACCACTGAGCCACCAGGGAAGTCCCAATATATATATATATATTTTTAAGCTTAAGCATGCATCGAACTTGGGTCTCCTGTACTGGCAGGCATAGTCTTTACCATTGAGCCATCAGGGAAGTCCCAGTAATGTTTTTGTTTTTGTTTTTTTAAGCTTAAGCATGCATGACAAAATGTTGACATCTACTGGATCTTAGTTGCGGTGTTTATTTATAATTCTTCATCTTTTTTTTCCAGTATATTTCTAATATTCCAGAATTATGACTGAAATCACCTCCTAATAAATTATTCAATTATAATTGAATACTTTCCTACCCACTCTGCACCCCCCTCCCCGATTTTCTAGCCACTTCTTCCTGTGAAGAGTATAGCTGAACTTTGTTCTTTAACACAGCACCACAGAGATCTTTGGGGAGAAAGCCATACTCAGAGAGGGTTAGTAAATTGCCAAAGGTAACCCAGCCAACAAGTGGCAGGATTTGTACCCACACCGAAGGTTCCAGACTCTGAGCCCACTGCTGTTTCTACCAATGGAATTTACCCGAGAGGACTCTATTGGAGGACATTTTAGGACTTACATTATGGGAGCTCAAAGGGCAGAGTGGGAGCTTAGACAGTTGCTCAAAACTTTCAGAGAGGGAAAGAGGCTGGCTAGCAACACACAGCTGCTCCAGTGCAGACCCTCCAAAGCCTGAATACGCCCCTCCACGGCCTACACGCTCCACTCCTAGCTGGGTGCTCTGGGCTGGTCCACAGCGGGGCAGCCACACACCTCACACCTCAGCAACTGGCCAGGGCCTGGAGGAGGTCTGGTTCCCCCGCTCCCCACTGAGCCCCAACAGGA
The DNA here is from genome assembly GCF_029407905.1 of Bubalus kerabau. Classification (NCBI taxonomy): domain Eukaryota; kingdom Metazoa; phylum Chordata; class Mammalia; order Artiodactyla; family Bovidae; genus Bubalus; species Bubalus kerabau. Next base: position 108,389,242 of record NC_073630.1, read on the forward strand.
ACCATACACTGATCTATTCCAGGTACAGAGGACATCTGTGTGGGATGCCCATCTCCTGGCCTCCTGATGGACGAACATTATCTGACATCCTCACAACTTCTTCACCAGGTTATCCTATCTGCTCTCTGAGGAAAGGGAAAAATAAAGATAGAAGAGTCACAGACCCAGAAACGATGTCCCTGGCATCTTTGTCCATTTTGACATCCTTCCAAATGCCCCTCTGGCAGTTTGTGCTTTCTCTTCCACGTATTTTTTTATTCTGTGTGTTCCCTTCTTGTTGGCGTGCATGCATGCATGCTAAGCCTCTTCATTTGTGTCTGACTGTGACCCCATGGACTGTCACCTGCCAGGCTCCTCTGTCCATGGGATTCTCCAGGCAAGAATACTGGAGTCGGTTGTGCCACGCCCTCCTCCAGGGGATCTTCCCAACCCTGGGATCGAAATTGTGTCTCTTAAGTCTCCTGCAATTGCGGGTGGGTTCTTTACCAGTGTAACCTGGGATGCCTTCTTTTTGGCATCGTCATAGAATTCTCTGCTCCAGCCCACAGACTCCATAGAACGTTCCCACCAGGCTGATCAGCCAACCTCCCCTTTCCTCTTCCCACCCCGCCCCCATCCCTGAATCCACAATCCTCCACCAGCTCCTCTGAGTCCCACACGGTGTCCCCGGTGGGGTCTCCTGCCTCTTAGACGCCCCAAACCACCAACGCCTCACTCCTCATCCCTCCCAAACCCCTTGCCTCTCCGTGCAGTTTCAAATGGAATGATTCAGCAAGTTCACTCCCTGGAGCAACATATTTATAAGACAAAGAATGGTGGTGTTTTAATTTAAGGGAAGAGACAGTGAAGGACTCACTGCTGGAAAATTAGTCAAATCCTGTTTTTCTGATAGGTCCATGGTTATGACACATATGAACAAAAAGAGAATAATTAATTCAGATGCACAGTTTTTGATGTTGGAAAATGTATGTGGACCCTCAGTCACACGCTGATGAACTGAAAACCCTGTTCTGTGAGGCATCCACGGAGGACGGTGGCGGAGGACCACAGCCCCCCTAAAACGATGCTCTTGACAGCCTTTGGCCCTGCTGAGTCCTGGCTTCCAAGCACCCAGCACAGGCGTTGCTGGCGTCCCAGGCAGCGCACAGAGCTGGTTTCGGCCTTATCGGTGTCACAGGCCTCCTGAAAGCGCTGATAAGCCTCCCTCGCTGCCGCCTGGATGCCGCCTGAATGGACAGTGATTCCAGGCTTCATCAAATGGATTTACAGCCCCTACTTATCTCCGGCCACAGTTTGTGCTTCCTCCGAGGACACTGGGCCTGGGAGTAAGCGCCCTCTTCAGAGCGTGGATACGGCGGAGGGATCCATCCGAAGAGGGAGCTTGGCTCTCCCAGTCCTACCTCCAACCGGGGGTCTCCCCCATTCTCATGACCCCTCTATTCTCTGTGATGCTTAAGTTCACAAAGCCCGCAGGACACACTGACCCATGATACACACTGTGTTTCAGAAAAAAACAACAACCCGAGATGCATTTAGAGCAAAACGATTTCTTCCATCTTTAAGATGACAAAGGGGAGTCTTCTAAGATGAGTCAACTTACCTGAAAAGGCAGGGAGTCAGGCAGAAATAGTCTTGGACCAGCTCCTCCATCCCCCCTCCCCCCTCCCCCCTCCCCCTCCGGGATCATGTGACCAGCTTCTCGCTCGCACCTCAGACTCTCGGCTGTAGAATAATCCTCCTTCCTCCTGGTTACATGGTTGCATGTTTTTACATATTATTTGGCAACGTTCTTTTGTGGCTCCTGTTTGGGGAATGAAATGGTCAGATGTTACCCATCCTGGGCTGTGGGTCGGGGGGAGGGGTAGGGGGGAGATATTTTGATGGGGCCCACGGGAAATGTCCTGGCTGCTCACAAAGTGGCGTTTGTTTTGATTTTGAAATCACCCCACCTCTGATGATTCTCCCACCAGAATAGGCAAACAGGGTAAACCCATAGACCAGGGGCCCCAACCTCTGAGATCTAATGCCTGATGATCTGAGGTGGAGCTAATGTAATAATAATAGAGGCAGAGTGCACAATACATGCAATGTGCTTAAATCATCTTGAAACCATCCCCACCCTCCTGGTCCGTGGAAAAATTGTCTCTGCTAAACCTGTCCCTGACGCCACAAAGGTTGAGGACCACTGCCATGAACTGTCCTCAGCATCACGCAGAGGGTTGGGGCGACCTTGGGAAGACAGAAGCAAAGGAATACAGACGATAGGCCTAAAGCAATGCTAAGAAGCAGTCTTCTCCCATTGGTGGACAAACCCTGGGTGTAAACTGATAATTCCCCCACAGGTACTTAGGATAAGTGAAAGTGTTAGTTGCTCAGTCCTGTCCAACTTTTTGTGACCCCATGGACTATAGACTGCCAGGCTGCTCTGTCCATGAAATTCTCCAGGCCAGAATACTGGAGTAGGAGGCCATTTCCTTCTCCAGCGGCTCTTCCCAACCTGGGGATCGCTCCCGCATATGCAGGCAGATTCTTTACCATCTGAGCCACCAGAGAAGACCAAGAATACTGAAGTGGGTAGCCTGTCTCTTCTCCAGTGGACCTTCCTGACCCAAGAATTAAACTGAGGTCTCTTGCTTTACAGGCAGATTCTTTACCAGCTGAGCTACCAGGGAAACTTTGACCTTAGGAAGGCTTCTGGAATAGAGGGTCTAAGGAGAAATGTGGAGGAGCAGTTGGGGTTGCCAGCTGAAGCCAGGTGGGGGCTGGGGGCAGTCAGGAGGAGAGAATAGCTCTGGCAGAGGTGTGACAGGGTGACCCACTCCAGAGCATCCCAGGCATTGTCACATGGCTCAGCATCAGACAGGGTACCACGTACAGGTGAAGGAGACACACTCTCCAGTCTCACACCTGGTTCCAATCTGAACTCTGTCCTTTACATCTAGCTCTTGGCCTCAGTTTTCACATCTGTAAAATGGGGTTAATGATAACACCTGCTGAAGAGGGCTGTGCCAAGGGTTGTGTTGATGAGTGATGGCATGGAAGTATTCGGAAAAGAGGCTGGCATACGAGCGGTTCATCTATAGACATGAACAACTGCCATTACTAGGAGACACTGAGCGGGAGATGGGGCTGAGCACAGGGTGGGGCCTGGCCTAGGAGCATGGGTGGGGCCTTCATAGGCACCCCCTGTGGATATGAGTCAGGGGAAAGGGGCGCTGCTTGGAGAAGCTGAAAGCTTTGTCTGGATACGCCGACTGTCAACAGGAAAAGCAAGAGCATCCGAAGCTAGCCTTGAGCTGAGGACAGGAAGTCCTGCCAAATGCAGTTAATTATAAATAGATTTACACACGCGAACGAGGTTCTCAGCCAACCGAGCAAATATTTATGTGGGGATTTGGGAAACAATCCCTGTGACCTTTCTATGTGCCTTTCTGAAGCGACAGAGGATTCTCAAAGGCCAAGTTGCAGTGCTGTGTGGATGCTTAAAAAAATCAATCCACACGTGGCTGATGCCAGGATAACTGAAGTTGAGAACTTTAATGATGCTTGCCTTTCACAGGTGGTACTGCCTTCCATTCTGTGGACTGAAAAGAGAGACCAGGGTGGGATCAGCAGGCTGTCAGAGGGGGCTCTCTTCCCTGACGGGCTCTCCAGCCCTCTCTCTCTCCTTAGGACACTGATTTGATTGTGTGCTTCTGAACCCCCTCTGAACAGCCCCCCAGTATCAGCTGGACTAAAGGAGGCCCCCCTGGGGTCACAGAGAGAAGCGCTGGAGCAGGTCTCAGAGAAGAGGGTGACCACACGGCACCCAGTCCCCATGTGACCTGGGCAAGTCCCTTCTCCTTCTTGTCTTCCCTTTCTGGGATGTGAGCTGGGGACCAAGGAGAGGAGTAGTGAGTTACTCAGGTCTTGGTGGCCCCTGTCCAGTCTCCCGCCAGGGTCCTCAAGCTTGCTTTTTTCCTCTGGCTTGGGCGGACAGCTGGAGTTGGTGGATGGATGATCATCGATGGGGCCCTTCCCTCCCAAAGTGTCCGAGCCCTGGGTGACCTGGACGAGATGGGGGTTAACTCAGCTGAAGCCAAGGTCCAGAGACTTTTGTGTGGCGGGAAAGGCACCGCTGCCCTCTAGTGGTCACTAGCCAGAATGAACTATGGCGGTACCCAGAGGGCTCCCTGCAGGCTTCAACCAAATTCCTTTAATGACACGGAGACCCTACAGCGTGCCAGAACCCAGTGTGCTCAGGGTGGGCACCGTGGTGGGCCAGACATGTCCCATCCCAGGAAACACATGCCTCAGGGGCATGATGGGTGCACACTGTGGATTCATGCATAGCCTTTAGCTCCCTGACCTTGAGCCCATTTCTTAATCCCCTACTTTTTTTTTTTTTTCCTGGTTTCCACTTCATGAAAATTGGGCTATAAATTAAATGTCCTCCTAGCTGCAGTTAGTCATCATAACTACCTCCCTGCAGCCCAAATCCAAACCCTTCTCACCATACCCACTGCTCCCACGCCGGACTAAGCCACTAGCATCTCTCCCTGGCTGCCCCCTGCCCATCCTAGCCCTGCCCAGCCCCCTCCACACACAGCAGCCCGAGAGAAACCTGCCACTTTGAGATGCTGCCTGGGCATTTTATAGTAAAACAACCAGCTCACACCCAGAATTTGGACATTGAAACAAGGACTTGAGCTTAGGATTCCTGCCACAATTTCCCGCTCTGCTTTTCCTGGGGCATCTTTTACAATAACCATTTAGTTTCGCTCGCTCTCTCTCTTTTGGCAAGTGGCTGTCCAGTTTTCTCAACACCATTGAAGAGGCTATTCTTCTCCCATTGTATGTTCTTTGCTCTTCTGTCATAAATCAATTGCCCATATATATGTGGTTTTGTTTCTGGGCTCTCAGTTTTGTTCCACTGATTCATGTATTTGTTTTCCTGCCAGTATCATGCAGTTTTAATTACTGTGGCTTTGTAGTATAATTTGAAATCAGGGACTCAGATACCTCTAGCTTTACTCTCAAGATTGCTTTGATTATTCAGGATCATCTATGGTGTTGTATGAATTTTTTTGTTCTATTCTTCAAAAAATGTCCTTGGGATTTTGATAAGGATTGCACTGAATATGTAGATTGCTTTAGGTAATAAGGACATTTTGACAATGTTCATTCTTCCAATCCATGAGCACGGAATACCTTTCCAACTATTTGTGTCTTCTTCAATTTCTATCAACAATATCTTATAGTTTTCAGGTCTTAAAAATGAAACTGAGCAGCTGTCTCACACTATACACAAATATTAGTTGAAATGGATTAAAGACTTGACTGTAAGACCTGAAACCATAAACGTCCTGGAAGAAAATATGGCCACATGCTCTTGGACATCAGTCTTTGCAATATCTTTCTAGAAATATCTCCTCAGGCAAGGGAAACAAAAGTAAAAATAAACACATGAGCACCGAAGATCCTAATGCTGAGAAAGACTGAAGGCAGAAGAAGAAGGGGATGACAGAGGATGAGATGGTTGGATGGCATCACCAGCTCAGTGGACATGAGTTTGAGCAAGCTCCGGGGGTTGGTGATGGACAGGGAAGCCTGGCGTGCTGCAGTCCATGGGGTCACAAAGAGTCAGACACGACTGAGGGGCTGAATGACAATACAGAGTAGAGGCATGAGTCTGATCGCTCACACATCCCAGAAACCGGAGTGGGGACACAGCAAGCTGGGGGAAGGCGGCCCTCCATCCCGGGTCATGGGGTAACAGGAGATGGAGAGCGGGGCAGAAAGCACCTCTTACAAGGTAGCTGGAGTGGAAGTCACTAAGCTTTCCAAGTCTCAACTCTAAACGCTTATTTTAATTTTAAAAACTCATTTATTTTTAATCGAGGTAACACTGATCTGTAACATTTTATTTTATGTATACAGCATTGTACTCCTACTTCTGCTTGCCCTACTACTCACTCACCTCCAAAAACCTAGTGTTCATTTGTCATTATATCGTTGACCCTCATAATTCACCCGTTTTGCCCTGCCCACCCCCTCCAGAGCACACCCTCCCCCATAACCACTATCCTGTTTTCTGTATTTGCACGTTTGTTTTTGCTTAGTTTGGTTTGTTCATTTATTTTGGTTTTGTCTGTTTGTCTGTTTTGTCTATTAATTTGCTTGTATTCCACCTTCTGTGTTTGTATTTCTCTGTCTGACTTATTTTTCTTTGCATAATGCCCTTAATGTCCATCCATATTGTCACAAATAGCAAGAGTTCATCTTTTTTATGACTGAGTAGTATTTCTGTGCATATGTATGATCTTCTTTAGCTATTCATCTGTTGCTGGACACTTAGGTTGCTTTCATATCTTGGGTTATTATGCATAATATTGTGATTAACATGGAGGTGAAGGTTTAATATGTTCTTCCTTGTTATTGAGTTGTATGAGTTCTTTATATATTTTGGATATCAACCCTTTATCGGATATAGCATTTTCAAATATCTTCTCCCATTTTGTATGTTGCGTTTTGTTTTATTGCAGGTTTCTTTTGCTGTGCATAAGATTTTTAGTTTAAGGTAATCATTATTAGTATCAGTTCAGTCCCTCAGTTGTGTCCGACTCTTTGCAATCCCATGGACTGCAGCTTGCCAGGCTTCCTGTCCATCACCAACTCCCAGAGCTTGTTCAAACTCATGTCCATCGAGTTGGTGATGCCATCCAACCATCTCATCCTCTGTCATCCCCTTTTCCTCCCTCCTTCAATCATTCCCAGCATCAGAGTCTTTTCCAATGAGTCAGTTCTTCGCATCACGTGACCAAAGTATTGGCGCTTCAGCTTCAGCATCAGTCCTTCTGATAAATATTCGGGACTGATTTCCCTTAGGATTGACTAGTTTGATCTCCTTGCAGTCCAAGGGACTCTCAAGAGTCTTTTCCAACATCACAGTTCAGAAGCATCAATCCTTCAGCTTTCAGCCTTCTTTATGGTCCAGCTCTCACATCCATACATAACTACTGGAAAAACCATAGCTTCGACTAGATGGACCTTGGTCAGCAAAGTAATGTCTCTGCTTTTTAATATGCTGTCTAGGTTGGTCATAGCTTTTCTTCCAAGGAGCACGTGTCTTTTAATTTCATGGCTGCAGTCACCATCTGCAGTGATTTTGGAGCCCCCAAAAATAAAGTCTCCCACTATTTCCATCGTTTCCCCATCTATTTACCATGAAGTGATGGGATTGAATCCCATGATCTTCATTTTTTGAATGTTGAGTTTTAAGCCGGCTTTTTCACCCTCCTCTTTCACTTTCATCAGAGGTTCTTCGGTTCCTCTCCACTTTCTGCCATAAAGGTAGTGCCATCTGCATATATGAGGTTACTGATATTTCTCCCTGCAATCTTGATTGCAGCTTGTATTTCATTCAGCCCAGCGTTTCTCATGATGTACTCTGAATATAAATTAAATAAGCAGGGTGACAATATACAGCCTTGACATACCCCTTTCCCAATTTGGAACTAGTCTGTTGTTCCATGTCCAGTTCTAACTGTTGCTTCTTGACCTGCATACAGTTTTCTCAGGAAGCAGGTAAGGTGGTCTGGTATTCCCATCTCTTTCAGAATTTTCCAGTTTGTTGTGATCCACACAGTCAAAAGTTTTGGCGTAGTCAGTGAAGCAAAAGTAGATATTTTTCTGGAATTCTCTTGCTTTTTATATAATCCAGTGGATGCTGGCAATTTTATCTCTGGTTTGTCTGCCTTTTCTAAATCCAGCTTGAACATCTGGAAGTTCACGGTTCATGTACTGTTGAAAGAGCAATGTATCGAAACTGCACCTTATATCAGAACAACTCTGAGGGTTTTCATTTCCCCAGAGTAGGAGTTTGGATGTTGTAAGTGGGCTGTGCCTCATTCTTTAGTAGGTCATCCTCATGTTTTTTTTTTAATTGAAGAGTTAGTTTCAAGTGTACAGCGGTATTTCAGTTATATATACATATATATATATATATATATATATAGTTGTATATAGTCATATAACATAGCTATATAGTTATATATATAGTGATTTAGTGTGCACACGCATATATATGCATGTGTGGAAGCTAAGCCACTTCAGTCGTGTCTGACTCTTTGTGACCCTATGGACTGTAGCCCACCAGGTTCCTCTGTCCATAGATTTCCCAGGCAAGAATACTGGAATGGGTTGCCATACCTTCCTCCAGGGAATCTTCCTGACCCGAGAATAGACATCTCTCGTGTCTCTGCATTGGTGGGCGGGTTCTTTACCACTAGCACCACCTGGGAAGACATATATGTGTGTGTGTGTGTGTGTGTGTGTATACACACACATATTCTTTTTCACATTCTTTCCCATTATAGCTTATTATAAGATGCTGAATATAGTTCTATGTGCTGTACAGTAGGTCCTTGTTGGAGGACAAGACAATCCTGAATTCCCAAAGTCCAGGTCCACAATCTATGACTTAGTTGACCCAAGGTAAGCAGACCAGAGTGGTACCTGGGACCCACTAGATATGCCAGCCCCAGACCTGGATTTGTACTTTGCAGCAGGAAACATCCACACCTTTCAAGCTACAGGACTTGGGAGCCTGTGTCCACTCGCCCATTTTACAGACTGGAAAACAGAAGATCAGAGAATAGAATGGAAATCCATGATCACACCTGCCCAAGCTGGAGCCTAAGGTCCTGATGCCCAGGCCTCTGCTCACTAGGCCTTCTTAGACTCCACTTTGGAGGTTTTAAAAGATAAGTTTATTTCCTCTCATGTGCAAGAAAGAAATGGATGTGAGAGGGTGAACGAGGGAGGTGCTTCCACTGAAATCTCCATGACCCCGCCCACCACCCCCATGTGGGAACCCAGGAGGAGAGAGGGCTGGAACTCATCAAAAGCAGCTTGCAGCGCCCACGGCCCTCCTTTGCCCTGCATTCTTGACACCTGACCCTCCTGGTTCTCCAAGTCTCAGTTCAGGCATGGTGGCCAGCAGCAGCTCTCTCACCCCTGACAGAAGTCAGACCACAGGCACTTTGTGGGGCGTGGTGACTTGTGGGGTTGACAGCCAGCCCTGCAGGGTCCAACAGGCACCCTTTTGCACTATGGGGAGTCAGGTCCAGTGATGGGGACCAGTCCCTGGCCAGCCAGTCTCGAATCCCTGTTCAAGTCCTCTGTGAAGGGTGCCTGTCTCAGCCTTGGCACGTGGACACCTGGAGCTGGTTAATCCAGGGCTGGTTAAGTTTTGTCATGGGTAACCATCCTGTGCTCTGTGGGATGTTCAGCAGCATCCCTGCTTCCACCCACTAATGCCAGGAGCATCACTTGATGACCACCCACTCTTGAGGATCAGAAATATCTCAGAAATGGTCACATGACTGAAAGTGAAAGTTGTGTCCAACTCTTTGCGACCCCAGGGACAATAAAGTCCATGGACATCTCCAAGCCAGAATGCTGGAGTGGATAGCCTTTCCCTTCTCCAGGGGATCTTCCCATCCCAGGGATTGATCCCAGGTCTCCCGCATTGCAGGCATAGTCTTTACCAGCTGAGCCACCAGGGAAGTCCCAGAATACTGGAGTGGGTAGCCTATCCTTTCTCCAGCGGATCTTCCTGACCCAGGAATCGAACCAGAGTCTCCTGTGTCATGGGTGGATCCTCTACCAGCTGAGTTACCAGGGAAACCCATCAAGTGTCTTATGATGGAGGCAAAAACCATCCTCTGGTTGAAGAAACACTAAGCTAGAACCAGCAGCATATTCCCTCTGTACCTTGGTCCCAAAATATTCTTGTGGGGTCCTGTAGCAAGAAAAAAAATATTAAACGTTAGAACATGCACATTAATGGATGGGCACAGGCCCTGGCCGGGCCCCTGGGGTGGTGCCTTCCCCTTGGCCATCACCATGCCAACTCCTGTAAGCACTGAGTGTCCCTGAGCCAATCCAACCCTCTCCTTTCATGGAGGAAGGATGTGTAGCCCAGAAAGGGTAAGCAATCAGCCTGAAGTCACACAGCAGATTTCCTTGTCTCATCCCCCTACCAGGGCTCTTTCCAGTGCCCCACAACAAGCTTGGATCCAGCCAGCACCAGTCAAGAGGCTAAAGGTCCTCTTTGGGGGAGGGAACAGGTCCACTCCCAACAGGATAGTCACAGGCAGAACCTCATTTTCCTGTTATAATGCTGTGAAAATGTGCAAAGCAAAGTGTTGTAAAAACATTGGCCGGGGCCAGGGCAATGGAATGAACAAAGCCTGTTCTCCATGTGAGCCAGCTAATAAAAGGAAGAGCCCAAAATTGTTTATTGCTATTATAAGGGTCATTTTTCCCCCTATAAAAAGAGTAATTTTCGTTTACAGGGACCCTGGGCAATTTTCCATCTAATTTGATGTTTTATAATGTCTGCAAAGCCATGCAGCCCTAGTTGGCTGTGCGGCCGTAGACATTTTATTTTCAAGTTTTCAAGGTTATTGGTTCATCAGGAGCAAAGGAAAAATGTGGCGGGGTTTTCATGGGTCCTGGTGAGAGAGGGACCAGCGAATGGTCTGGGAGGTGGACTGGAAATGAACTTGCTGTGAAGCCCTCAACCCCACACACTTCCCTCCCCTACAACATCAGGCTGGAAGGGCTGCAGGGAGGCTCATTGCCCCAGGTGTTGCTCCGCACCCCACCCCACTGCTGCCCGCAGTAACACGGCACCGCCCCCAGCCCCAGCCTCCAAGTCCAGAGCCCCCGTCCTGCCAGTCCAGCTCTCCTGTGAAGCATGCTTTGGAGGTTTTCACTTTTAACCATCACAACAGCCCATGGGGCATGAGGCTATTGGTATCCCCGGTTTGCAGAGGGTAAAAGCTTCTTTGGGGAAGGTAACCACTGGCAGGAGGCGGGGAGCCCCATCTGAACCTGGTCATTGGTGGTAAGGTCTAATCACCCCATCTACACTGAGGCAGCTGTCTTCCCACCATCATCACGGTGATCCACCCCCGTCCAGCTCATCACGTTGTGCCCCAGCATCATCCTATAAAGTAGGCAGGATGAGGCTGTTTCCTTGGGAGCTTCTGAGGCTTCGATGAGCTCACACTAGTGAAAAACAGCTCCGGGAAGAGGTTGGGAGAAGCCCCGACACATGAAGTCCCTTCCTGTCTGAGAGCACAATGAGGGAGAGGTTATGGGAGGAAGGAAGACACGGGAGAGGTGAGAAGAGGCAGGGTGATGGAAGATGAGACAGACAAGTGGAGAGGCACAGGATGCTGGGGAGAGGAAGCCCGACAGAGCAAGCATGTTCCTCACTGTGGTTCTTACTCTGCACCAGGCTGGGTGCTTCACGTGTATCAGTTCAGTTCAGTCACTCACTTGTGTCCAACTCTTTGTGACCCCATGAATTGCAGCACGCCAGGCCTCCCTGTCCATCACCAACTCCCAGAGCTTGCTTAAACTAATGTCCATCTAGTCGGTGATGCCATCCAACCATCTCATCCTCATGTCTATAGCTGTGTTCATAACTCACACAACGACAGTGAAGACCATGGCATCTATTTTACAGATAAATCTCTTCTGCAGAGGCTATGTGTGGGCATCTCCCACACCAAGAAGGAGGCTATTTCAGGGTTCCCAGCCCAGCCTAGGGAGCAGGGTGGACAATCAGACCCCCCAGCTCCTGGGTGTGTGTGTGCATGCTCTCTCAGTCGTGTCTGACTATTTGTGACCCGGTGGACCGTAGCCCACCAGACTCCTCTGTCCATGGGATTCTCCAGGTCAGGATACTGGAGTGGGTTGCCATATCCTCTTCCAGGGGATTTTCTGGACCCAGGGATTGAACCTGTGTCTCTTGTGTCTCCTGCCTTGGCAGGTGGATTCTTCACCAGCTGAGCCACCAGGGAAGCTTCTTCCAGGGCCATCTATATGCCTGAGAAGACAGACTCGGCAGATATTAAAGAGAGACTGTTTCTAATGAAAGTATTGTTTTAGACAACGCCTCTTCTTATTGAGACAGACAATACCACAGATGAACTCAGGGAAAATTAAAAGCACCTGAATCTCAACCCAAAGACAACTGCATACATTGCCAGATATTTATATCAAATGGGTCATCATACAAATTACACTTTGTAAGTTCTTTTTAGCTCAGTAATTACGATGGACAAGTTAATATTCTGGACAGCATCTCTAACTGCAGCAGAGCGCTGCATTGTGCAGCTACAGCAAGCCTTTTGCTAACCATTCCCCTTCAGTTGGACACTTACTTAGGTTGTTTGTGTTATTTTTTGATGGTTTAGAACACAGAGTTGGACAGCCTCGTAAATAAGGTACATGTCCTTGTTTGCAAGAGCCCTTTAACTACACAGGCAGCATGGCGGGGACCCCAGAAGGGCCTCAACTGCTAAGAAATCAACCCATTGCCGCCTCTCAGTGTGGAGCAAAGCCAGGATGCCGTGGCCTTGAACCCCTCTCAGCCACCTGCCTTGGGGTTAAGTCTTGGTTTCCTCGCCGGTGAAGTGGACATGTTAATTACACTCCCTTTGCCCGGCTGTGTGAGGACTAAACTCAAGACCTACACACCTTGGGGTCTCTTTCCAGATCTCCCTAGAGAAAACGGGACAGCCAGACCCCACCCCAACCAGCAGACGTCAAGGCAGAGAGACAGAAGGTGGAAGAGAAGGGCAATAGCAAAGGAGGTTCAGGATCAGATAAGGAAGACCAATGTGTAGTGGGTGAGAGGGGAGCAGTGAAGGACAGAGGGGCCGATGTTTTGCCTCCAGGTCAAAGGACATGCTGGAATGCTCCATGCGTGACAGCAAGAGAGAGAATGGAAGCTCTGACCACAAAGGCACAGGGGCAGCCCAGCAAGGGGCTTGTCAGCAGCAGGTTCCTCCATCTCAGGAGTCAGGAGGGCCCCTGGCTGTGTTTCCTGTTGCATCCCACTCAAGCCTTGGCTGCCGTTCTGCCTGCGCCACCTGCCTGGCCTGGAGGATCTTGATGATGAGGACCACATTCCAGTCATTTCTCTATCTCCTGAGTCCCCAGGCCCTGCTTGGCTTAGAGTCAGAGGCCAGGATGAAGGAATGAGCGAGTGTTTGAGATGGAATGTAGAAGCTTCAATAAAGGGCTTCCCTCATAGCTCAGTAGGTAAAAAATCTACCTGCAATGCAGGAGACCCCAGTTCGATTCCCTGGGTCGGGCAGATACCCTAGAGAAGGGATAGGCTACCCACTCCAGTATTCTAGGGCTTCCCTGGTGGCTCAGCTGGTAAAGAATCCACCCGCAGTGCGGGAGACCTGGGTTTGATCCCTGGGTTGGGAAGATCCCCTGGAGAAGGGAAAGGCTACCAGCCTCTGTGAGCTTCATCAACTCTCTCCAGCCAACAGGAGAGACTGTGAGGGTGCAAATCGCAGCCATCCGAGATCCAGAAACCGAATGAGACATTCCGCAGGGCTGCTTCCCCCAAACGAGGGCTTTCTTTTATTATTTGCATTTTAAACTCTTTAAATATGCCTCCCAAGATGCCATCTGGCTTGGAAAATTACTATAATAAATGTATATATAAATCTCTTATTTTGAACATAGAGAGGCATGCAATTTTTATTAGTGGAAAATAAGTACCCTCTCCCCTTCAAATAAGCATCCAGCAAATGCCTGGTCAACCGCTCAGAATCATTTCGGCCCTTCTGGCTTACAGACTCTCTGGGGGGAAACGGGAAGGTGTCTGGGAGACTCTGGCATCTGGTCCTTCCCCATCACCCCAGGGGGCTTGGCCCGTTCCAACCTGGCAGACCCACCCCTCTTGCTCTCTGCAGGGAACGTTGTGCAGACATAGAGCCTCGGTACCTCCTTCTTCTCCCATCTCATCACCACCATCCCAGGCTTCTGGCCTCCTGTCTCCTGCCCATCTTCATCAGACTCTGTACAAGTCAGCCCCTGGGACAGGGAGATGAAGGCAACCTGGGGTCCACCCCTGGGGGAACAGAGGGAAAGGCAAGGTGGGCACCCCTGGAGCATAACATAGCGGCCTAAAGGGATGAACCTACCACTGTGTGATGGCTACTCAGTAAGACCCAGGGCTGAGAGCGGGAGAGAATGATAGAGGGGAAGGAGGGAGAGAGAAAGAGAGAGGTGGAGGGGGCGGGGAAGGCGGAGAGTTAGGAGGGGGAGAGGGAGGGGGCAGGGATAGAGAGGAGGGGGAGAGAAAGAGAGGGAGAGAGGGAGGGGGAGGGATAGAGGAAGGGGGAAAGAAAGAGAGGGGGAGAGGGAGGGGGAGGGATAGAGGGGAGGGTGAGGGAGAGATTGGGGAGGGGAGGAGGAGGGAGGGATAGAGGGGAGGGAGAGAGTGGGGAGGGAGGGAGAAAGAGAGAGGGAGGAGGACGGAGAGGGGGAGAGATGGGGAGGGGGCGAGATGGGAAGCGGGAGGGGAGAGGGAGGGGGAGGCAGAAAGAGAAAGAAGAGAAGAAAAAAATAAAGGGGTCTATGAGCTAATACATGTTGCAAAAACATTAACACTATATCCATCACAAATTACAACGCATATATAAGAGCATCCAAATAAGACATGCACACAGGCACATATGTACACACAGAAGTGGAAGTGAGATATGAGAGAACCAATCGACAAAAAAGAAAGGCTTTCCCAACCAGAGGAAGTCAAGGGTCAGGCAGTGAGGATGTGACCGCCTGGACCCCTGCACCTGAGGGCCAGCATGAAAGAAAAAGGAGAGACCGCTAAACACTGACACACATACACCCTCTCACACTCACACACACACACACTCATGCACACACACCCTCATCCCCTCTCTCACACACACATTATACTCTGTTACATATGCACTCACACATACACATTTATACTCTCATACACACACACTCTCATACACACACACTCTCACACACACACACTCTCACACACACACATTTATACTCTCACACATGCACTCACACACATACACATTTATAATCTTTCTCACATATGCAATCACATACACACACTCATGTACACACACCCTCATCCCCTCTCTCACACACACACTCACACACACATTTATTCTGTCTCTTACACATGCACTCACACATACACATGCGCCCTCTCAAACACACACTCACAGCCTCTCACACCTAAAGCACGCCTGACTCTTCAGCTACTAAGCGAACCGCACAGCCTCCGTGTCCAGCTCTGGCCGCGCTGTTTCCTCTGCCCGGAACGCTGTTCCCACCCCTTTGGCCACACCATCCACTCCGTTTTGCCTCATGCTTCAGCTCTATGCTCCCGCGCCCCTCCCTTGCCCGATGCCCACCTGGGTGCCTCCTCGAAGTCCCTCCCAGAGCTCCTCCCTCACACCATCCTGTCCTCAGGTGCAGTGAGGCCAGGCTCAGCACCGCCAGGCCACCCTAACCCCTGCAGGCTCCCCTCTGTCCCGCTCACCACAAAGCCGCAGGCCCAGGGGACACTGCAGCCTGCAGATCCAATGCCTCTGGGTCCCTGTCCCCGATGGAGCCCACCCCTCCCACCCTTCTGGCGGTGCCCCGCTGTGGTCCTCTCAGCCCCCTCCCGTTCTCCCAGGGATGCCTTCTCACTCCTATTCCAAAGGTAGCCTGACTCCCCTGGGCCCATTCGTCTCACTCCACACAGTCCCTGGGGGGCTCTCCACACCATAGCTTCCCTGTCCACTGACCCACTGGCCCTGTGGGCACCATGGACCCCTTCCCAGTGCAATACACCCAAATGATAACCTCCCCCTCCCCCAAGCCCACCGCTCTGCCTGGCAGCGCCTCTGGTGACATTAGAAATCCGGTGTCATCTGCCACATCTCCTTCAGTTCAGTTCAGTTCAGTCACTCAGTCATGTCTCTTTGCGACCCCATGGACCGCAGCACGCCAGGCCTCTCTGTCCATCACCAACTCCCATTTACTCAAGCTCATGTCCATTGAGTCAGTGATGCCATCCAACCATTTCATCCCCTGTCGTCCCCTTCTCCTCCCGTCTTCAATCTTTCCCAGCATCAGGGTCTTTTCAAATGAGATAAGAAAAACTTCCTCAGTGATCAGTGCAAAGAAATAGAGGAAAACATCTCCTTCAACCAGCCACAAGTCTTCACCTTCCCGACCTGGACTCTGTCCTTGGTGTTTTTGTCCCAGCTTCCCACAGGATGGTGCCTACCATGGGAGAGGGCAAGATGCAGGGAGCAGATGCCCAGCTCAGGGAGATTACTATTTGGAGACAGGCAAGTCCACATGCCGGGCAGCAGGAAGGACCCTAAGGTCCTGCATCTCAGGATGGTTGGATGGACTAAGAGGACAGTGTTCACCTTGTCTGGTCCCAGGATTGTCCCGCAGGTACCAGGTGGAGTCCTGGCAAGAGAGAGACCCTCTCAAACCATGTAACTGCGAAGATGTTGATACAAAGACTACTCATAAAGGTGTGGACAGTGCAAAACCTGGGGACTGGTAGCAGGGGAAGCTGCTACTGCTTCTTACCCAGAAGGGTGGGGGAGGCATGGCCACTGGACCTGATGAGGCAGGAGCATGCCCAGGATATGGGATGGTGGTGTTCCAGCAGAGGGAAGCAGCTAGTCCACAGAAACTATAAGTATCTTGTTTATTTATCTGTTTTTGGCTCTGCGGGGTCTTCATTGCTTCACAGGCTTTTCTCTAGTTGCAGCAAGCAGGGACTACTCTCTAATTGTGATGTGCGGGCTTCTCATTGCGGTGGTTGCTGTTGTTGCAGAGCACGGGCCCTAGGGTGTGTGGGCTTCAGCAGTTGCAGCTCCCAGGCCCTAGAGCACAGGCTTGGTCATTGTGGCACACGGGCTTAGTTGCTCTGCAGCATGAGGGATCTTCCTAGATCAGGGATTGAACCCCTGTCTCTTGCATTGGCAGGCGGATTCTTTACCACTGAGCTACCAGGGAGGCCCAGAACTATACTTTCAGTTCAGTTCAGTTCAGTCACTCAGTTGTGTCTGACTGTTTGTGACCCTATGGACTGCAGCATGCCAGGCCTCCCTGTCCATCACCAACTCCTGGAGCTTACTCAAATTCATGTCCTTCGAGTCAGTGATGCCATCCAACCATCTCCTCTTCTGTCGTCCCCTTCTCTTCCTGCCTTCAATCTTTCCCAGCCTCAGGGTCTTTTCCAATGAGTCAGTTCTTCGCATCAGGTGACCAAAGTATTGGAGTTTCAGCTTCAGCATCAGTCCTTATTATTGTGGAGGTACAGTAAGGCCAACAGATCAGGAGAGAACGGATTTTTTGCTGTACTCACAGATCCCAAAACAAGGGACAGGCACAGCATGGCGGGCCACATGGGGAAGCACTAGGGTCGGTCAGGAGCCCGAGGAGTAGGGAACCTGGGCGGGAGTCTTTCTTGTGGTCTCTATGGGAAGGAACAGGTGAGGCAGGGTAAGCCACCTTGGGATGGGCTACTTTGAATGATTACATCAGGCTCTGGCAAGAGGTTGCCCCCCATTGTCTGATACCTGGGGATTAGGACAGGTGGTCCAGAGTGTGTGGACCCCATAAATGAGGTGGTTGGAGGGTGTGGGCTCTGGGTTGCTTGGTTTGCATCAGAAAGTGCGCCTGTGAGTGAGTTGCTTTTTGTCTCTAGGAACGGGCTAGCCCAGTCCTCCAGGTGAGGGAAGCATCTGAGTAGAGAAAAAAAAAGACATGATTAGTACACCATACGGAGAAAGAGTCAGGGAAACAGATGCCCACCCCTCACTGTGCTCCTGCCTGGCATCTCCCACTGATGTTGCCCACTGACCAAACCCATCAGGAGGGCAGAGGATGTGAGGGGCAATCTACACAGTCAGCCTCCTGGGCCCAGAACAGGGAGAAGTGGGCCACAGTCAGTGGACATTAAACTGAGCTCATGGACAGTGAATAGATCAATGTAATCAGTCCAGCGTGATCCAAGGAATCGTGTTAGAGGAAGCCTCTCCTGATCTGTGTTTTGAGGGATGAATAGGCATTTTCCAGGGAGCGCCTGCCAAACAGAAGAGGTTGCACAAGGCCTTTTGAATGAACACAATATGTATGGCAACCTGCAGCCTTTGCAGTATTGCTGGATTGTGGAATTTCCGGGGAAGAGGGTGGCTGGCATGAACTAGATGCTTGGAGACTGTCTCTACCTTACGGCATTTCATTCCCTTGGGACCTGTCTACAAAGCAACAGTTCCTGGGTGTCAAGTGCTTCCCACAGGAGCTTCTATAGAGTCGACGCTCAGTGAGCTTGGTCATCACAACTATGACTGTTCAGGAGGAGGTGTAATAATATCACGTAGACCAATTCCCAGGGCTCTGGGGAGGTTCAGGTAAGATGATACCTAAGGAAGTTCTTTGCGAATCAAAGGACTGACACAACCCACCTCACGAGCAGTACGTGGTCTGCTGTCTGGATAGGGGAAATGGCCAAGGGATCAGGTCCAAGGACTCCAGTGCCCTGGGGCAGGCACGCTAGCTGACCTGTTTGGACTTCACTAGCCTTATCGATCAAGTCATCCAGAAGGACCAGGGAGGATGCCAGTGTTCGTTTCTCATCTGTGATCTGCCTTGACTCCAAGCCCATACTCCACACCCAGTTTTCTGGCAAAGGGAGAAATAGACCTCTGGGGCCAAAGAATACAATACCCTTGGATGCCCCTGGCCATATAAGACGGTCTGAAGGGGCTTTATCACTGTGCACAGTGGCTGCCAAAATCAGACTGAAACCCTTCCCAGGAAATTCTTGGCTCTGCCTGTGAGCAGCCCGTCTCGTGGAATTAATTTTAGCCCCTATGATGCTAGAATTATGCAAACAGAGACATATAAAACAGCACCCCCAAGCCTTCGCGAGGCAATAAATACTGAACTGGGCTGCATTTATGCGCAGTGCGCGTCTGCCCTGCTGCAAAAAGCATGAAAGCCATCCCGAGTGGGAGCTGGAATGTTCAGAGGCTCCTGGTGCTGCTGGGCCCAACTCAAGGCACTCACGCTCTCTTCCCAAGCTCGTTCCATCTTTCTGCTTGGCTTGCAGCTTTCCAGGCTCAGGCTCCAGCCTTTGCGGGGCAGCCAGCCAAGGCGCAGGTGATCTGCAAGGTCTGTGGAAGCCCAAGCGGAACCATCTCCTCAGCTCCAAGCAAGCCCACTGGGGAAGGGGCGCTTGGAAGAGTGTTTGGCTCCCGGGGTCTCTGGCTGTAGCCTGCAATGCTGGAAACAGGTTTTGAGGTCATCTAGTTCCATCCGGAAATTTCAGAGGTTTTCAATGTCTTGATCAAAGTCATACGACAAACTAATGGAAAGAGTTGGCCTTTGTCATCATGGTGAAGGATCCCGGCTCAAGGATTTGGCACTGGAGAGTTCTAGGTTCGCACAAGTCCTCGTTTTGTGATCTTAAGTAAGTCGTTTCCACTCTGCAATTTGGTTTGCTTGCTTGTAAAATAAATGATAGCAGCGAGGTATAATGGGAATTCTGGGAGAATCAACTTAGAGGGTGTGTGTACAGACTAACCTCAGTGTCCGGCTGATGGTGAGTGCCAAAGAAATGGCAGCTGTTGTTATGAGGATGTCTGAGTAGAAGCACATTCTAGTTGGGGTTTCCCTAAGCAGAGACAAAGACAGGCAGACATCCTTTATTTGGAAGATAATACCAGGAGAGTTGGACTATAAAGAAAGCTGAGTACTGAAGAATTGGTGCTTTTGAACTGTGGTGTTGGAGAAGACCCTTGAGAGTCCCTTGGACTGCAAGGAGATCCAACCAGTCCATCCTAAAGGAGATCAGTCCTGGGTATTCATTGGAAGGACTGGTGTTGAAGCTGAAACTCCAATACTTTGGCCGCCTGATGCGAAGAACTGACTCATTTGAAAAGACCCTGATGCTGGGAAAGATTGAGGGCAGGAGGAGAAGGGGTCGACAGAGGATAAGATGGTTGGACGGCATCACTGACTCAATGGACATGGGTTTGGGTGGACTCCGGGAGTTGGTGATGGACAGGGAGGCCTGGTGTGCTGTGGTTCATGTCCCAAAGAGTCAAACACGACTGAGTGATTGAACTGAACTGAACTGAACTGAATACCAGGAAGCAGGAATGAGGAAACAAGGACTGTGAGACAAGAAAGGAAGAGAAACTATAGCAAGAGTCTGTTGTAGATGCTATGGTGGCCAACAAGAGTCCAGTTCTGCCAGTTGACTTCATGGAGAATATTAAAAAGCTTCACTGAAGGATTTTGAAAAGGATTATGTAAGTGAAAAGTGAGAGCATGTAAATTACTGGGAAAGCTCAGTGCTGTCTTACAATCAGTTACGGATTGATCGGGACAACAGAAACAACTCTGGGTACTTTTTTTAATATTTATTTTTGTCTATTTGGCTGCCCTGGGTCTTAGTTGCAGCACGTGGGTGGGCTCTTTCAGTTGAGGCATACTGGATTTTTAACTGTGGTGTGAGGGGTCGTCAGTTGCAGCATGTGAGATCTTGTTCCCGGACCAGGGATCAAACCTGGGCTCCCTGCATTGAGAGTGTGGAGTCTCTGCCACTGGACCACCAGGAAAGTCCCCCGATCCAGGTACTTTAAGCAAGCAGCAGTGTGATACAGAAATTGGAGATTTCCCTTGTCTTTGGAAAGGTGTGCGAGCCAAGCTCAGGAAGGGCATTTTTGAGAATTCTGTAGGTTCAGAGATCACAAGGAAGATGCCTGTGGCTTTGATGTGAGTGATGTTCAGGAGGATGCTCACAGCTGCAGTCAAAACCCTGTCTCTATAACACCCTCCTGAACTAGAGAGTAAACACTCCTTCCCTTCCTTCTTCCAGCTACATGCTGGTACTGCTCATAGGTGGACCCTAACTGAGGGCAAGGGAGTCTAGGAAATGCAGTTTGCAGGCTTCATGGTGCTGGGTATATAACGAGGAGCCTGGAATGGCTAGCCTGATACTGGGAATGAACACACAATAATTGGCATGGTCCTAGATGTCAATCCCTGCCCCCGCCAGATTTAACTGTGAATGCAAGGGAATGCCAATTAAATCCTCAAGAACTATAAGATTCACAAAGATGAATAAAGATCCAAGGATAATCAAGATAGGATTGAAGAAAAAGGAGGAAGTAGAGGAACAGGGGAGGAGGAAGGTTGTGTTGGGGTTCCCATGATCACCTCCACTAGGAGGATCACAGGACTTGACACACGGTCATCCTCCTGGCTGTGATTTATCAACATGGAAGGATCCAGAGCAAAACCAGCAAAGGGAAAAGGCAGAAGGGCAGAGTCCAGAGGCAACCAGGAGCTCCTCTTCCAGTGGAGTCAGGCAGGGTGCATTTAAGTTCTCTAGCAGTAGGTTGTAACAGGACTTGTGAACCTGGACCACCGGGAAAGGCCATTTGAGACTAACAGCATCACTGACTCAATGGACATGAATTTGAGCAAACACCGGGAGCTAGTGAGGGACAGGGAAACCTGGCGTGCTGCAGTCCGTGGAGTAACTGAGAGTCTGACACAGCTTAGCAGCTAAACAACAGCAACACCCAAGATTTCTGGGGGAGTTGGCCACATAGGCATTCTCTGCCTGGCACATACCAAGACTCCAGACTCTCAGAAGAAAAGCAGGTGGTCAATATAAACAGTACTGTTTGTACAAATGGTTTCCACATGGTGAGACACTCTTATCAGTTGTGAAGATAGTGGAAACCTTCTGAAGTCCAAGTTCCCAGATGCCAACCCAGGGCCAGCTTTGCAAGCAAGCCTAGGATATCAGTCTCAAGCCTGCTGCATTAACTCTTTTCTGTACAAAGGGAGTGGAGAAGGAAATGGTAATCCACTCCACTTTCTTGCCTGGAGAATCCTGCAAATGGAGGAGCCTGGAGGGCTGCAGTCTGTGGGGTCACAGGGAGTCGGACATGACAGGAGCGACTTTGCACGCACACATGTACAAAGGGAAACTGACTCTGCCAGATATAAACCTTCTTATAACACTATAGTAATAAAAATAATGCAGTGTTGGCCCACAGATAAGAAATACGTTAATGGAGACAACAGAGAAAATGCCAGAAGTTGATGCCCCGCCCTTATATACTGGTACAAAGCTAGCATTACAGATCACTGGAGAGAGAGATTATCATTCAAGAAATAGTTTTGTAACCATGAAATTTTTTTTATGTTTTTTTTTTGTAAAAAATGGCTTTGTAGCAATAAAAACAAATGAAATCAAATCTCCTTCTCATTCTATTCATAAAAATACCTGATTTCTGGGCAAAAGACTACAATATAAAAGATAAAACAAATACTTTAAAGAAAATATTATAAATTTAATACAGGTAAAGATATCTTAAAACACATTAAACAATAAAAAAGCCTCATGATTAGATTTGGCAATAATTTCTTGGATATGACACTGAAGGAACAAATTGCAAAAGAAAAAAATAGATGAAATGAGTTTCATCAAACTTAATAACTTTTGTGCAGCAAAGGCCCCTATCAACAGAATGAAAAAGAAATCCATGGAATGGGAGAAAATATTTGCAAATCATACATCTTACAAAGGATTGCTTTCCAGAATACATAAAGAAATCCTACAACTTCACAAGACACAGCCCAGTTTTTAAAATGTGCAAAGGACTTGAATACAGTTTTTCAAAATGGTTATGAGAAAACAGACGGGGGGTTCGGGATGGGGAACACATGCATACCTGTGGCGGATTCATTTTGATATTTGGCAAAACTAATACAGTTATGTAAAGTCCAAAAATAAAATAAAATTAAAAAAAAAAAAAGAAAACAGACATTGTAACAGGAAATACATGGACAAAATATATGGGAAAGCATTCACAGAACAGAAAATCCAAATAGTCTATTAACATCTTAGGAGTTGCTCATTCTCACTGGTAATCATAAAAGTGCACAAACAATAATAATGTCATATTGCTGTTTATCGACAGGCAAGCAATGTTAAAATCTGTTAATACCAACACTGATGGGCTGTGGGCAGATGGGAACTTTCACACAACAGCGGGAGAGAAAGCTGATGCAGCCATTCAAGAACAATTCACCAATATTTAGTAAAATTGAAAGTGCACACAGCTTAAAGAAGACAGCTTTAATATGCATAACAGACAAAGGATTGGTTCTGAAAATATATAAACAACTCTGTAGCAGCGTCCACACAGACATCTAATGGCTGGGTGGTAGCCTCTCTGAAACCCTCCGTGAAGACTGAAGCCCCACTAAAGAAAACCAAGAAAGGCCATGAACTTGGGACTTCTCTTGGTCAGCTCAGGCTGCTATCACAGAATACCATAGACTGGTGGGCTTGAAAGACAGCCTTTTTTTTCTCATCATCTGGGAGACTAGGAATCCAAGATCAGAGTGCTGACATTATCAGTTTTTGGAGGGCTCTCTTCCTGGTTAACAGACAGCCACCCTCTCAGTGAATCCTCAAACAGATGAGCGAAAAGCAAATTCTCTCATGTCTCCTCTTGTTGCTGTTCAGACTCTAAGTCGGGTCTGACTCTTTGCAACACCGTGAAGCAGCACTCGAGGCTCCTCTCCTTCACCGCCTCCCAAAGCTTCCTCAAATTCACGTGCATTGGGTTGGTGATGCTATCTACCCATCTCATCCTCTGCCGCCCTCTTCTCCTTTTGGCTTCCATCTTTCCCAGCATAAGGGTCTTTTCCAATGAGCTGGGTCTTCACATCAGGTGGCTTAAGTATTGAAGCTTCAGTTTCAGCGGCAGTCCTTCCAGTGAATATTCAGGGTTGATTTCCTTAGGATTGACTGGTTTGATCTCCTTGCAGTTCAAAGAACTCTGAAGAGTCTTCTCCAGCACCACAATCAGAAAGCATCAGTTCTTCAGCGCTCAACCTTCTTTATAAACCAGCTCTCACATCCGTACGTGACTACTGGGAAAATTGTGGCTTTGACTATATGAACTTTGTCGGCAAAGTGATGTCTCTGCTTTTTAATACACTGTCGAGGTTTGTCATAGCTTTCCTTCCAAGGAGGAGTGCCTTCTTATAAAGGCACTGATGCCATCACACACACCCCCACACATCTCCCAAAGGCCCCATCTCCTACTACCATCACCTCTGGGTTGGGGCTTCAACACATGAATTTGCAGGGATACAAACATTGAATCCATAGCAAGCCTGTTTCCTTTCCCTCTTAAAGCCTCAGTTTTCTCATCCATACAATGAGGGTGATGTGAACATCTGCCTCCTAGGATTGTAGTGAAGAGTACAGGGGCTGAGCTCTGCAGCTCCCAGCACACTGCGACCACTTGGTCAATGTCGGTGCCTTCTGGTCCTTAGCATGTACAGTTACCCAGACATTTACCAGCTATGAAGAGGAAAATCAAGCCTAGTAAATGTTTTCTTTGTCTATGACCTTTCTCTCCAATTAGAGATAAAACTCCAGGACTTCTTAAAAACAAGGAGATGAACAACAGAGAATAAGCAGTGACTAATGCTTGTCATGACACAGATGTAATAACTGAGGCTCAGAGAGGGACTTGCTAAAGGTCACACGCACACAGTTGAGAGGAGATAAGAATCAGTCTTCGGGTCCGTTCCTTGTCCTAGCTCCATACAGATTCTGCCTACCTTGTTTTGCTTGTTCAGGTTTTGGGAACTTGCTCAATCCTATAGCTGCATAGATTTTTCTTCCAAATAAGCTCTCCTAGATCCCCACCCCAGGTCAGGTGATGAGCTCAGAGACAAAGGCCATGAGCTGAGGTTATGTTCCCTGACTCACACAGCAGAGGCTCACTGGGCAGGGTCTGGCTTGAGCTCCGGTGAGTCATTAAGCTTGGCCCAAGGTGGATGCTGGAAGGCAGCATTCCAAAGTTTCCCATCAGGAAGTACCCACAAGGGGCAGCTCAGGCTGCAACGGGGTCCTGGGCTCCCAGGTGCCCCTGTGTCGTTGTGTACGCTTTTGCATATGCTTAAATATGCTCAGCTTTCTGTTAGCTAGGAAAGGAGACAAGGTGGCATGTGTGTATTTCGTAAACAGGGTTTCACTTAGTTTGCACAGTAGCATTGTAGAGTGCATGCCATTCATCTTCACTCTTCAGATGCAGAAATTGAGCACCAGAGATGGTAAGTCACCTGCTCAAATCCACAAAGCAAGTGAGGGGCAGAGCTGGGACCAGGACTCAGGATCTCTGAGCTACTGCTCTGTCCACTCATCTGTCAGACTAGGTCCTCCAAGAGGCAGATGCCAAGACGGGATTAAATGTACAAAGATATTTTAGGGGAACCACCCATGAGAAGAGCCAGTGAGGCTTGGACAGCTGCCTGAAAGTGATGCAGTCTGCCCCAGTGAAGGGGAAAGCAAAGGATGGTGGGAGGAAGCTTCCTAAATGAAAACTCTGTGCCATCTCAAGAAGCTTCCACGAGATCTTTGGGGAATCTTCAAGCCAAACCCAGGGACGGAGGAGCCTGGTGGGCTGCCGTCTCTGGGGTCGCACAGAGTCGGACGCGACTGAAGCGACTTAGCAGCAGCAGCAGCAGCAGCAGCAAGCCAAAGTCAGCCGTCGGAAAAGCACAACTTGCCCCAGACATGGTGACGAACCTCAGAGTACGCACAATCCCTGGGTGTTTACACGCTCTGCAGTCAGGGGTCTGCAAGGCCCCTCCTCACAGTCTCCACACTGTCTGATTACCCTGCAACGCATTGTCTCAACATTTTGAAAAGCTATCCAGCAATGTGTATGAGGAGCCTTTAAACAAATTTACCCTTTCCTCTAGAAACTCCCCTTCCAACAAATTATTATAATGGAATATGGCCAAGTCCAGGGAAGTCTTTATGGGCAGTGTGGATGACAGCAGTGTCAGAAAAATAAGTACACACATATATACACACACACGTACGTGTACATGAATAATACACATACACACACACAAACATATACACACACATATACACACATGGAACACACATAAACATGCATGCATAACATGTATACACACAGGAGTAATATACAAACATACATAATGTAAATACATATAGGCACAGATAAGTACATAAACATAATACACACAACATACAAATACAATATGCATAGCATATGTGTACACACAAGAATAATAAACGCATATATAAGGCATATGGGCTTCCCCAGTGGTTCAACTGGTAAAGAACCAGCCTGCTCAGGCAGGAGATGTAGGAAACGCAAGAGATATGGGTTCGATCCCTGGGTCAGGAAGATCCCCTGAAGAAGGAAAGGGCAACCCACTCCAGTACTCTTGCCTGGAAAATTCCATGGACAGAGGAACCTGGCAGGCTACAGGCCATGGGGTTGCAGAGTCGGATATGACTAAGCACACAAGTACAAGGCACATATACATAAGCACACGTATATGCCATGCAACCAGGCATAGCACAAGCAACACATACATTCACTGATGCAGACACACTTGAACATATGTAACATACATATATACATAAACACACGTATGACATAGGTGCACACACATAACATACTGGCATAGAACTGTTTTCTCTGATTGGTGAGGTGGTATGTTTTGACCATCTACAGAGGCAGTTGGATTCCACCCAAAATGTCCCACAGATGATATCACACACACATGTTAAAGGAGCATAAAAAGATGTATTACTTACATAATTGATGCCTCTAGGGAGATCAGGGCAGCCTCTCAAACTTGTCCAAAATGGCTTGAGAGAGCAGGGAGAGGAGCCTGGCTCTGGTTCGTACTGTGGGTAGAAGTGGGGCTGGAGTGAGGATTCCCACACACCATGGGTGGGGAAGGACTTGAATGGTTTGAATCTCCTGCCAATGCCAAAGCAGAGAACACCCAGATGTTCTCATCAGCTTGCCCAGATAAGGAGAAGAGCTAGGCGTGAGGCTTTAAAGCTGTCAACAGTCAAATATCAAAAAATGGAATCTACTTCCTTCCTTATTTCAGGGAGAATCTGACCTACATTTATCCTCTTTCCTCAGATGGGTGTACCAACATGTTAAAAGCTACTATTCCTGTAGCTTCCTTCTCTCACTCACTTCTGAAGACTCAAAGGGGTACAGATGAGTGAGTAGCAGGTGAAATCTCCAGCAGGCTTTAGCAAGCCTGGTTAAAGCAATCAAGTCACGTTGAATTCCCCATCAACAATTAGGCAAGATCTGTCTGAATTCTGAGTCTATTTTCAAGCTCAAGTTTTCAAACATAAGCTCCTTTAGTCCTAACATAAGAATATACTATGATACATTATATATATATATTTAATATATATTAAATATATGTATGTAACATGATATCAACTATGTAAAATTAGACATAAGCTTGAAAAAACAAGTGCTGGAATAATAGCAGTGATTTTCCTTCTGTAACATTCTCTCCGTTTTCTATATTTTCCAAAATTTTTGACCGTGTATTACTTTCAAGAATCAAAAAAGTTTTCTTTTATACTTTTACTCAACATTATTATTTTTCTAAGGACTTCCTTGTAGCAGGGTTTAGACCAATCGTGGGAGGAAATGGTTAGCTCAGAATGTGAAAGAAGGAAAAATGTGGCATTCTCCAATAGATCTGTTACATAAAAGCCCCCAACTGAAAATTGTTACTGTGAAACTTTGTAAAGAAAGATTCCTATGCCAAGAAAAGTCCATTCAGAAGTTTGTTTTGTTTTTACAAAGCTTATTTTCAATTGGTTGAAGTTAAATAGCTGAACACATAATCTTTTCTTTAGTATTCTGTAAACGTATTAGTTAGAGAAGGCTAGGTAACAATTAGTTGCAATATGGAGGGGCCCCACACAGTAGAAGTGTATTTCTGCTTATGTAACAGATATGCAGATGACACCACCCTTATGGCAGAAAGTGAAGGACTAAAGAGCCTCTTGATGAAAGTGAAAGAGGAGAGTGAAAAAGTTGGCTTAAAGCTCAACATTCAGAAAACTAATATCATGGCATCTGGTCCCATCACTTCATGGCAAATAGATGGGGAAACAGTGGCTGACTTTATGTTCTAGGGCTCCAAAATCACTGCAGATAGTGATTGCAGCCGTGAAATTAAAAGACGTTTACTCCTTGGAAGGAAAGTTATGACCAACCTAGGCAGCATATTAAAAAGCAGAGACATTACTTTGTCAACAAAGGTCCATCTAGTCAAGGTATGGTTTTTCCAGTAGTCATGTATGGATGTGAGAGTTGGACTATAAAGAAAGCTGAGCACCAAAGAATTGATGCTTTTGAACTGTGGTGTTGGAGAAGACTCTTGAGAGTCCCTTGGACTGCAAGGAGATCCAACCAGTCCATCCTAAAGGAGATCAGTCCTGGGTGTTCATTAGAAGGACTGATGTTGAAGCTGAAACTCCAATACTCTGGCCACCTGATGCGAAGAGCTGACTCATTGGAAAAGACCCTGATACTGGGAAAGATTGAGGGCAGGAAAAGGAAAAGATGGTTGGACGGCATCCCTGACTCAAAGAACATGAGTTTGGGTAAACTCTGGGAGTTGGTGATGGACAGGGAGGCCTGGCGTGCTGCAGTTCATGGGGTCACAATGATTCAGACACGACTGAGCAACTGAACTGAACTGAACATGCCACCACAGTGCTGGGGCAGGATCAGTGAGGAGTGGGAGACTGGAATGCCGCATCTGTGAGATCATTCAGGGACCCAGGCTGACCAAGGCTTTGACTCTCCAACTGGTGACTTGCAAAGTTGCCTTTGTCATCTCCATTCCAGCTGTGGATGTGGGAAGAAATGAAGGCCATAAGAGGTTTTCATAGTCCAAGACTGTAAGTGGCTCACCTCACTTCTGCTCAGTTCCATTTGAACTCTAATTCCTTTAGAACTCAGTCATTTGGCCACAACTAACCATGACATCCACCAAGGAAGAAGAGAAGCAGGTTTTAATTAAGCCCCTAGCACTTTCTACCAGAGTTTACAAGGCCTTTTTATGCCTAGCAAAATTAAACAATCACCCACAAGAGGTCCAAAATAAATACTTGATCCTATTAATGAAATGAAATAATTAAACATCTTTAAAAATTTGAATTACATTTATAAATTGTTTATACTTGATTTCCTTTTAAGTGTTTCAATGGTCTGGCAAGCTATCCCAATACTGAAATAATTATTATAAATCAAATAAAATAAACTTATAAAAGCAATGATTTAATAATTTTATATGCATACATGCATATGTCTTATAAGATTTCCACTAAAATCACAAGTATAAATCAATTATTCAACTGTACATGTGAGTGGAGCTTAAAGACTATCCTTCTAAAACACTAAATTCTCTTAATACCAAATTTACAGAATCCTTAGTATGAAAAAAAATTGGTGGGTGTTGATTTTTTTAAATAAATTTACAGAATCCCAGAATTTGTTTATTATGTATAGTATCCTCCTGGGAATGCTTTACATCTTGCCCACTGGGTAATGCCAGGATTTGAGTGTGTTTATTGACTTAGAAACAATGAGGGGTAGTTGGAGGAGGTCTTGAGAAGGATCAGCAGTCCCTGATTGGCAGCTACTTCAGGAAATCTCACTGGAGATTCAGGCAGTATGAGGTTAACCTCCTGAGATAGGAGAGGAAGGATTGGTCTACTGGTAAAAGAGACTTGGCAAAGTTTAAGGGTTCAAGGTCATTACTGGAATCTACATACATCCACAACCTAATTTTTGAGGCCCCACTTTCCCCTAGTCAATGCCCTAAGTTTAAGATAAAATAATAAGAATAAAAATATATGTTCATAAATGTTTATAGCAACTGGAAACTCTAACAGTGTTTCTACTGATATAAAATTCTCAAAAACCTCATAGGTCTCCCATGTATGTCTTAGGGAGTCATCCCATGAGATAAGAAGATTCTCCACAGATTCTTCTCAGATAATCTCATACCTATTTTTGGCTTCTTTGAAATAGCTGAGATCTGAGAGTCACATCTTTAATCTCTTCAAAGAGCCTTTTATGTAACTGAATGTTCTGACCTTGTCATCTTTCAGAGGTATCAGCCAAAAGTTGTTAAAGCATACTTTCTTGACAGTGAATATCTGAATTTTAGTGTCTTCTACAATCTGGATAGGCTGAGAATTTTCTGGGCTATGAAGTCCTCTTTCCTTTTAGTTTAATATTCTTCCCTTAATTTACCTCTTTCTTTACACATTGTACTCTAAGCCACAGAAAGAAATCAGATCAGAGCATTACTTTTTTGATTAGAAATCTCAGCTAAAAGTCCAGCTTCTACCATTTTTCTTAAATATTGATCTGCATCTGCATGTAGGAAAGCTATCTGAGGATAGGGAAAGAATTACCAGAAATGATTAGAGGGGGGGAAAGAATTCCTGGAACTCACACAAGTTCAGCAAAAGTTCCTCTTCATACTAGCCAGAAAGGGAAACCTTAGAATTCATGGACAATCAAGTGGAGAATTCAGAAAACTTTTGCTTCAGTAGTGGATAGAAACTGGCTTTAGACTAAAGGATGCTCTCAGTTCAGTTCAGTTCAGTCACTCAGTCATGTCTGACTCTTTGCGACCCCATAAATTGCAGCACACCAGGCCTCCCTGTCCATCACCAACTCCCAGAGTTCACTCAAACTCAGATCCATCGAGTCGGTGATGCCATCCAGCCATCTCATCCTCTGTCGTCCCCTTCTCCTCCTGTCCCCAATCCCTCCCAGCATCAGACTCTTTTCCAATGAGTTAACTCTTCACATGAGGTGGCCAAAGTACTGGAGTTTCAGCTTTAGCATCAGTCCTTCCAAAGAACACCCAGGACTGATCTCCTTTAGAATGGACTGGTTGGATCTCCTTGCAGGCCAAGGGACTCTCAAGAGTCTTCTCTATCACCACAGTTCAAAAGCATCAATTCTTCCATGCTCAGCTTTCTTCAAAGTCCAACTCTCACATCCATACATGACCACTGGAAAAACCATAGCCTTGACTAGACGGACCTTTGTTGGCAAAGTAATGTCTCTGCTTTTGAATATGCTATCTAGGTTGGTCATAACTTTCCTTCCAAGGAGTAAGTGTCTTTTAATTTCATGGCTGCAATCACCACCTGCAGTGATTTTGGAGCCCAGAAAAATAAAGTCTGACACTGTTTCCCCATCTATTTGCCATGAAGTGATGGGACCAGATGCCATGATCTTCGTTTTCTGAATGTTGAGCTTTAAGCCAACTTTTTCACTCTCCACTTTCACTTTCATCAAGAGGCTTTTGAGTTCCTCTTCACTTTCTGCCATAAGGGTGGTGTCATCTGCATATCTTACGTTATTGATATTTCTCCTGGCAATCTCTGGTCCTACCTAATAAATCAGTAAAAGTAGTTATTTAATCCATTTAATTATAAACAGATGAGAAAAATAGAGAATAAATAGTAAATTAAGACCAATAATATTAACAAACAAATTAAATGTTAAATACACCAATTAAAAGACAAAGCTTACCAAACTGAAAACATTTAACAATATGCTGCCACCAAAAAAAAAATAACTTCTCCTCCAAAAGAAGAACTTAGTAATAAAAATGCAAATAGAGTTAAAAGTGAAAGATGAGAAAAGATACCTATGCTATCACTAATCAAAAGATTTCAGATCAAAGAATATTATCAGAGACAGAGAGCAATTTTATGATGATAAATTCACAAAGAGGACATTGATTTTAAACACTTATGCTCTGCTAATAACAGAGTTTCAAAGCACATTAAGCAAAAACTAACAGAACTGAAAGAACAAATAGAGAAGTCCACAATTATAGCGGAGATTTCAACACCCCTCAATATTAATAGAAAAAGTAAACAGAAAATTAGTAATGATATCAATTATTTGAACAACACTATTAATCTGCTTGACCTAAGGATTTTTTGAGAACACTCTGCTGGACAACAGCAGAATACACGTTACTTTCAAGTGCATAGAAAGCATCTGCAAAGATAGTCCATATACATCATAAGAATTAAGTTTCAGCAAGCTTAAGAGCATTCAAGTCACACATGGTATGTTCTCTCATAAGAGAATTAATATCTGGAAAGGCCTCAAGTACTTGGAAACCGATTAATGCACTGCTAAGAAACCCATGGGTAAAAGAAGAAATAACATTTAAAAAATATATTTTGAATTAAATGAAAATGAAAATAACATAACAAAAGTTTTGAGATGCAACTTAAATAGTACTTAGAGGAATATGCTTAGCACAAAATGCCTATATTTAAAAAAAGTAAGGTCTCAAATCAATGTCCTTCCACGTTAAAAGGCTAGGGAAGAAAAGAACAACCGAAATCAAGCAGAAAAAAAAGATATAAGGATTAGAGTAACATGAGTAAAATAAAAAGAGAAAAAAAAAAAAAAGAAAAGAAATGGAACCTAAAGCTGATTCTCTGAGAAGTTCCATGCTAAAACTGATATACTTGGGCTTACCTGGTTGCTCAGTTTTAAGGAATCCACCTGCTAATGCAGGAGACATGAGTTTGATCCCTGATTTGGGAAGATCTCACATGCCGCGAAGCAATTAAGCCCGTGCACCACAACCACTGAGCCTGTGCTCTAGAGCTGGATGTCACAACTACAGAAGCCCGTGCACCGCAACTAGGGAGTAGCCCCCACTAGCCACAACTAGAGAAAAGCCTGGGCAGCAACGAAGACCCAGCACAGCCAAAAAATAAATAGATAGATAGATAGATTTTTAATCAGACCGATCAGGACAATAAAAGAGAAATATATAAAATACCAACGTGAGAGAGGAAACATCACTACAGATACCACAGATATTAAAAATATAACGAGGATATTATTAACAACTTTATGACAATGAATTCAATAACTTAGATAACATGAACAAATTCCTTGGAAGAAATAGATGGCCAAAACTCTCTCAAGTATAAATAGATAACCTAAATAGTTCCATGTCTTTTAGAGAACTTGAATTTGCAGCTTAAAATCTTCCTACAAAGAAATTCCATGCCCAGGGAACTTCACTGGTGAATTCTACCAAACATGTAAGAAATAAACAGTACTAATTTTATACAAACTTTCAGAAAACTGAGCAGGAGGCAATATTGCCCAGTTCATTCTCTACAGCCAGCATCACCTTGATACCAAAGCTAGACAAAGACATTGCAAGAAAAGAAAACCAAAGACTAATATTCCTCACAAACATAGTTGCAAAGAAACTTCTCAAGTTTTAGGCTCCACAAATTTATAAAAATGATAAACATCATGACTGGTAGGGTATTTCAGGAATACAAGGTTAGTTTAACATTTAATTTAATTCACATTAACAAGCTTTTAAAAAGCCACATGACATTATAAAAAATACAGAAAACACGCTTTATAAAATCCAACATCCACGTCTGATTTTTAAAAATCTTAAACTCAAAATAGAACTTTCTCAACCTTATAAAGGGCATCTATGAAAAACCTGCAACTAATGTCATAATTAATAAGGAAAGACCCAATGCTGTTCTCCTGAGATCTAGAACAAGACAAAGATGTTTGGTTTCATCCTTACTAGTCAACATTTTATTGTAACCAGTACAATAAGGCAAGTAAAGGAAATACAAGATATCTAGATAAACTCTGCTTATTGTTACGTGGCAGCCTGGATGGGAGGGGAGTTTGGGGAAAAATGGATCCATGAATATGTATGGCTGAGTCCCTTTGCTATTCACCTAAAACTATCACATTGTTAATTGTCTATACTCCAGTTAAAAAATAAAAAGTTAAACAAATAAATAAAAATATCAAATGTTGATCACAGTAAAAAAAAAAAAAAAGAAAAAGAAAAAATGAAAGATACCCAGATGGAAAAGGAAGGAGTAAACTGTCTTGATTCATAGATCATATGATCCTTTCTGCAGAAAATCTCATGGAATCTAAAAACTTTAGAAAACAATTTTAAAGCTGACCTAGTAAGTGAGCTTATCAAATTTGCAGGATATAAGATCAACATACAAAACTCCATTTTGTCTCTAAATATCAGCAATTACAAATCAGAAATTTAAATTAGAATGCCATTTTGAATAGCATCAAAAATATAAATAATAATTCAGGATGGTCTGTCAAAAGCAAGCAAGAATATATATTGAAAACTACAAACATTGCTGAGAGAAATTAAAGAAAGTCTAAATAAATAGACAAACTGTGTTTGCAGATCAATAGACTGTGTTCATGGATCAGGTGACTATTTGTTTGATGTCAGTTCTCCCCAAACTGACATATAGGTTCAACTCTTTCCAAATTTATTCCCAGGAAGTTCTTCTGTAGAAACTGACCAACCAATTCTAAAATTCATGTTCAAAAGGCCCAAAATAGGCGAAGTAAATCTGAAAAAGAACAAAGTTGGAGAAGGCACCAAGAAAAGGAGATGGTGGCCCACTCCAGTGCTCTTGCCTGGGGAATCCCATGGGCAGGGGAGCCTGGCGGGCCATAGTCCTTGAGGTCACAAAGAGTCGGACACAACTGAAATGACTTAGCACAAAGTTGGAGGACTTACACTACCTGACTTCAAGACATTATATGTCTACACTAATCCTGATACCCCCTGGAGAAGGGAAAGGCTGCCCACTCCAGTATTCTGGCCTAAAGAATTCCGTGGACTACACAGTCCATGGGGTCACAAAGAGTCAGACACGACTGAGTAGCTTTCACTTCACATACAGAGACATACATATATTGGTCCGTTGATTTTCAACAAAGGCCCAAAGTGATTTAAGTGAGACAAAGACTGTCTTTCTAACATGAGTGCTAGAACAATTGGATATCCTTATGCAACAAAACGAACCTTGATCTCTACATTGCACCACATACAATAATTAACCAAAATAAAGCATAGGCCTGAATGTAATACCTAAAGCTGTAAAGCATCTAAAAGAAAACAATGAAGAAAAATTTTGAGATCTTTTTGTTAGGTTATGTTTTAGATGTGACACAGAAAGCACAGTCCATAAGAGGAAAAAAAGGCTACACTGGAGTTTGTCAAAATTTAAAGCTTATGCTTCTCAAATGGCATGCTGGGAATAAAAAGGCAAACCACAGACAGGAAAAAATATCTTTGCAACGAATGTGTCTAATACAAGACTTTCACCCGAAACATATAAAGAACTCTTAAGACTCAATGACGAGAAAACAAAACACTCAGTTTTTTAAATGGGCAAAATATTGAACATACACTTCATTCGGGAAGATATCTGGAAGGCAAATAAATACATAAAAGGGTGTTCAATACTTTCATGCAAATTAAATCACATCCAGATACTGAAAAGGCCACCCCCGTGTCCTCTGCCTGCCTTTTGTCTGTAGAAAAACTTCAGTGAAACCCTAAGTTTAATCAGAGAAGTGAGAAAATGCAGAAGCAAAGGAAAACAATCAAGACCAAATAATAATAGGTTAGTCACTAAACAAAGTCAAGGACTTCTAGTTCCTCCTCAAGGGCTATACATAATATCCTGAGCCATATCCTTTGAGCTGTCTTATAGAGACTGAAACTCCCACCAGGTGGAAGAAGTTAACATGATGACCAGACTCTTGCCGTAACATCAAGCTGCCACAATTCTGAGAACTGGCCTCACAGAAATGGGAAAACAACCAGCCCTGGAACTGAAGATTAACTGTACTCAAAACAATCAAGATGACACTGATCAGATCACAGCGTGACGAATTTCCAGATGACTGTCAGAGCTGACTGTGCTGTTTCTGCATGTACCCCCCTCCCTCTACCTAGACACCCTTGAAACTCCCCTTTAAAAGCGCTTGCCTACATATTGCTTTTGGACACGAGTCTGCCTTCCTCTGGTTGCTGGCCTCCAAAATAAAGCAAACTTTCTTTTCCACCAACCTCGCCTCCCAGGTGTCGGCTTTAGACGGTGAGCAGCTGGACTCCAATTTCAGTAACCATACCATGACACATCTATCAAAACATCTGAAATTTTAAAGATTGGTAATACCAACTTTTGGCTAGCACCTAGAACACTCATACATTACTAGTGAGGATGCAAAATGGTGCAATTATTTTGGAAGTCCATTTAGTAGGGTTTTTTTAAGTTAAACATAAATCTGCCATATGAACCAGCCACTCTACTTTTAGGTATTCAGCCAGCATAAGTGAAAGCATACAACTATTCCAAGAGATACACAAATGTCTCAGTTCAGTTCGGTCACTCAGTCATGTCTGACTCTTTGCGACCCCATGAACTGCAGCACGCCAGGCCTTCCTGTCCATCACCAACTCCCAGAGTCCACCCAAACCCATGTCCATTGAGTCAGTGATGCCATCCAACCATCTCATCCTCTGTCATCCCCTTCTCCTCCTGCCCTCAATCTTTCCCAGCATCAGGGTCTTTTCAAATGAGTCTGCTCTCTGCATCAGGTGGCCAAAGTATTGGAGTTTCATCTTCAACATCAGTCCCTCCAATGAATACCCAGGACTAATCTCCTTTAGGATGGACTGGTTGGATCTCCTT
Organism: Bubalus kerabau; assembly: GCF_029407905.1. Classification (NCBI taxonomy): domain Eukaryota; kingdom Metazoa; phylum Chordata; class Mammalia; order Artiodactyla; family Bovidae; genus Bubalus; species Bubalus kerabau. Next base: position 108,425,594 of record NC_073630.1, read on the forward strand.
GCAGGCCAAGGGACTCTCAAGAGTCTTCTCTATCACCACAGTTCAAAAGCATCAATTCTTCTGCACTCAGCTTTCTTTATAGTCCAACTCTTACAGCCATACATGACTACTGGAAAAACCATAGCCTTGACTAGACGGAGCTTTGTTGGCAAAGTAATGTCTCTGCATTTTAATATGCTGTCTAGGTTGGGCATAACTTTCCTTCCAAGGAGCAAGAGTCTTCTAATTTCATGGCTGCAATCACCATCCACAGTGATTTTTGGAGCCCAGAAAAATAAAGTCAGTCACTGTTTTCACTGTTTCCACTGTTTCCCCATCTATTTGCCATGAAGTGATGGGACTGGATGCCATGATCTTCGTTTTCAGAATGTTGAGCTTTAAGCCAAATTTTTCATCCTCTTCTTTCACTTTCATCAAGAGGCTCTTTAGTTCTTCTTCACTTTCTGCCATAAGGGTGGTGTCATCTGCATATCTGAGGTTATTGATATTTCTCCCGGCAATCTTCATTCCAGCTTGTGCTTCCTCCAGCCCAGCGTTTCTCATGATGTACTCTGCATATAAGTTAAATAAGCAGGGTGACAATATACAGCCTTGACGTACCCCTTTTCCTATTTGGAACCAGTGTGTTGTTCCATGTCCAGTTCTAACTGGTGCTTCCTGACCTGCATACAGGTTTCTCAAGAGGCAGGTCAGGTGGTCTGGTATTCCCATCTCTTGAAGAATTTTCCACAGTTTATTGTGATCCATATAGTCAGAGGCTTTGACAATAGTCAAAAAAATTGCAACTATTCAAATGTCCATCAGCAGGTGAAAGCACAACTGAATTGTGGTCTACCCAAGCAATGGGATATACTCTGCAATAAAAAGGAATGAACTCTTGATTAAAACAACAAGTGTGATGAATCCCAAAATTATTTTGGTGAGTGGAAGAAGTCAGACAGATAGGAATACCTGCAGTAGGATTTCATTTCTGTAAAACTCTAAGAAATGCAAAGTAATCTGTAGTAACAGAATAAATCAGTGGTTTCCCACCATCAGTGGGGATGGGGACAGATGAATGGAGCAGAAGAGTTGCCAAAGATCACGAGGGAACCTGGGGGTGATGGACCTGTTCACTCGCTGGATCACAATGGTGGTTTCACGCCTGTGTCCATTTGTCTGAACTTCTCAAATTGTGCACTCTATGTGCAGTTTATACTGTGTCAGTTATACTCAGTAAAGCTACTTACAAAAAATTTCATATTATGGAGCTTATATTCTACACCTGTGGATCCTGTTGCTCAGTCACTCAGTGGTGTCTGACTCTTTGTGACCCCAGGGACAGTATATCCTGCCAGACTCCTCCATCCATAACAATTTCCCAAGCAAGAATACTGGTGTGGGTTGCTATTTCCTCCTCCAGGGGATCTTCCCGACCCAGGGATCAAACCTGCATCTCCTGTGTCTCCTGCACTGGCAGATTCTTTACCACTGAGCCACCTGGGAAGTCCTGTCCCTATGGGGGCGAGGTGGGGGGAACAAATTGAGGGAATCACTCCAAATCCACATATATTGGCTCCTCACCACCTGATCCAGTCTATAGTTACCTGTTTGTTGCTTTCTCCCCTTCTCTTCCCACTAAGCTCCCAGAGGGCAGGGACTTAGTCCATTGTCACTGATGAGTTATAACAGGGTGAAAAAGAGTTTCTGCTCTTGGAACTAAGCTCCTGGCTGGGAGACTGGTGTGATGGGTCAGCTCGGGGTAAGGGAGGTCCTGAGGAGCCCTCACAGCTTCTGAGACCCGGGGAAGCATGTGATGAAGTTGGGGGACAGGAATGGGTAGCCAGAAGGTAGGAGGTGTCACTTAACTTCACCCCATCACCCTCTCCACCCTCCACCAGTTCTCTGTCAGTGCCACGAAACTGTGAACTGTCTGGAACCTGTGGGTTTCTCTCTGCTTGCATTACTTGGTAGCGGAGCTGAACTGTGGGCATCAGGGAGTAATGGGGGAATAAGAGAGGATGAGGAGGCAGGGGGTGGGCCCTGACAATGTAAATCCAGAGGTTAACAGGCTCCCTGGGGAGGCTTGGTGTGGCCTTAGGCAGTGGATGGGATTCACGGCAATCCTACCTGGGTCTCAAGTACTGGGGAGGCACCGAAGTCTGCCCGAATTACAGACAGGGAAGTGAGCCTAGCTGAACTGAAAGACTTGGCAGGATCTCGAGTTTACGAGTCGAAGTTCTTGCTTTCTCTCTGAAGCTCTGTGCCCCTGAGAGAGAATTCACTGTATTCTTTTCTTCATGGTGAGGCAGGAACAAGGGAGAGAAAAAGAACAGAGCAATAGCAAAGCCTCCCCCTTCCAATTAGCTGCCAAGAGAGGCTGGCTTTTCGGGGTGCTGGGTGTGCGCCTCTGGCCATGTGGCCTCTTGGAATCCTGGAGTGAATGGCCCCAGAGTGGGGGGCAGGGGAAAGCAGCCCCCTGGGTGGTGGCTAAAAGAGGCTGGGGGAGAACCAAATAACCACGGCATTCACATGAGGAGCTTTGTCTGCTGGTTCAGTGCAAATTAGCAATTAGCAGGAGCTGGCACTGGGCCACCTCCCTTGCCAGGCCAAGTGGCAGCACGTGTCATTTTGTTCTTGGCTGGGGACCCGCAGGCTGGGTGGCAGGGAGCAGAGACCTAGAAGACTGCTCCCACCCCAGTGGCACGGTGCCCAGGGACCCCCCAGCATGCTGCCTTCTTCGACGGCAGCAGACAGAACACACAGCAGAGCTGGACAGGGCTCTGGGGTCCTTGTTTCCACCACTGCCCTCAACAGAAGGAAACAGTCTAAGAGACCACGTGATTTGCATAAGGTCACCCAGTCAGGGAGGTAGGGAGCTGGGATCTAAGCTCTCCTGCTTCCTAATTCAAAGCGGATGCCCTGAACCAGAGGTTCTCAAACTTGAGAAGGCATCAACATGCCCTGGAGGCTTGTGGAAACAGTTTTTTTTTTTTTTTTCCCTGCCCGGCCTTGGAGTTTCCGATTCATTTGCATTTCTAATAAGTTCCTTGGTGATGCTGCTGCTGCTGGTGGTCCTAGGACCACACTTTCAGAACCACCCTAAAACATTTCTTCTAAGATAATGAAAGAGAAGATTTCCTCCCCTTATTCATACTCAAAATAATTGCAGGGTGTAGGCAAGCCTAGTAGAAAAACATGGAGGCTAGACAGATCACTTGACTGGCATCAGAAGAAACAGTAACTACGGCTGAATTCCTGTCTCTTTCGCTGGTGATCCCTTTGGGATAGATGTAAAGGAACCAAGCTCACAGGAGACCCAAAGGGGACCCTGGAGCTTGGTTCATGTGCGTTTACCTTTACAGGGCTGTCCTGACTAGGTTCATGTAAGCTTCCAACCCATACTCCACCCACTATTGCCCGAGAAGTGTTCCAGGTGAGTCACCCACACTGGTTTTGTTGGAGGCAGTGGCCCAGACCTATGGGCACCAGATTTAGTCAGACAATCGGTTAAATATGAAACAATCAATTACATGTGCATTTCAGATAAGCAACAAAATCAAATTAGGTAGTCTATGGCCCAAGTATGGCATGGATGTACTCAGATTAAAAATTTTCATCTGGCAACCTCGCTCAGCCCCTGATCTTGCCCGAGTTCACCCCAGCCCCCTGTGTGCTGAGCTATATCTGATCTATGGCCCAGCCTACTCCTCCCCTGCAGAGGTGCTCAGGATTAAAATACTTCATCCATCAAAGTGCATAGAACCACATTTGGCTCTATGAACTGTGCCTTCCAGTTCCTTGTGGGTACCACATTCTATAAACATTTTACCCCATTCCTGCTCACTATCACCTTGCAAGGCAACCATAATTCCATTTTACAGGTGAGGAAGTCAAGGGTCATAGTGAGTAAAAGATGGAGGCAAGTTTATTTTAAAATTATTTGTTAGTTTTATTTTTAGTTGGAGGATATTTTGCTTTACAATGTGTTGGTTTCTGCCATACATCAACATGAATCAGCCATAAGTATGCGTATATCCCCTCCTCCCACCCCTCTAGGTCATTACAGAGCGCCTATTTAAAAATTTTAAGTAAAACTTGTATTTATTTAAGCTGTGTGACATGGTGGTCTGCTGTATGCAGACATAGTGATAACCACAGTCCAGCTTATTAGCATATTGAGCTGATTAAACTCATGAACATATCTCCTCCTTTAAGGGTGTGATGGGAGCACCTAAAACCTACACCCTTAGCCAATTTCCCAGAGTACTGGAGACAGTACTCTAGTATACTTTAGTTCTCTATAGTGGCACCCTACTTCACTGTGAAAGTCACTCGTCCTCTTATGCACCCAGTCCCTCACAGCTGCACACTGGCCAGTGTCGTGAAGCATTCACGACTGCCCAGGAGTATGAGGTTCCCAGAGCCATGCCATTGTCCCCATGGCCTGGCACAGGTGTATGGGAGTTCAGCTCAGCCCGGTGTTCTGGAGATTCCCTGAAGTGTAGTCTTGGCTTTGGCTTATGAGATGCTGAGATCTTGGCTTTTCATGTGAGAGAATAACTCAGACAAATGATAGATATTACAGTGAGAGGATCACAGACTTCACTTTTTTTTAATTGATTATGTTTTTAAATTAACAATTTATATAAATTTTATTTATTTTTAAAGATTTTTTTTATGTGCGTCACTTCTAAATTCTTTGAATTTGTTACAGTATTGTTTCTATTTTATATTTTGAGTTTTTGGCCTTGAGATATGCGACATCTTAGCTCCCTGACCAGGGATCAAACGTGCAACCACTGAGTTAAAGTGAAGTCTTAACCAAGGGACTGCCAGGGAAATCCCAAAAACTTTTATGTAAAATGTAAAGATTACACTCTTTTGCAGTTATTACAAAGTACTGGCTATATTGCCTGTGTTGTACAATATATTCTTGGGCCTATCTTACCCCCAATAGTTTGTTTCTCCCCCTCCCCTACCCATATATTGTCCCTCTCTCCCCCTACCCCACCACTGGTAACCACTAGTTTGTTCTCTAGTGTTCTCTGAGTCTGCTTCTTTTCTGTTATATTCACTCATTTGTTGTATTTTTTAGATTCCACGTATAAGTGATATCATTCTTATATCATTCATATATTTAGAAATATAAGCAACAGTTAGAACTAGACATGGAACAACAGACTGGTTCCAAGTAGGAAAAGGAATATGTCAAGGCTGTATATTGTCACCCTGTTTATTTAACTTATATGCAGAGTACATCATGAGTAACGCTGGACTGGAAGAAACACAAGCTGGAATCAAGATTGCCAGGAGAAATATCAATAACCTCAGATATGCAGATGACCCCACCCTTATGGCAGAAAGTGAAGAGGAACTCAAAAGCCTCTTGATGAAAGTGAAAGTGGAGAGTGAAAAAGTTGGCTTAAAGCTCAACATTCAGAAAACGAAGATCATGGCATCTGGTCCCATCACTTCATGGCAAATAGATGGGGAAACAGTGGAAGCAGTGTCAGACTATTTTTCTGGACTCCAAAATCACTACAGATAGTGACTGCAGCCATGAAATTAAAAGATGCTTACTCCTTGGAAGGAAAGTTATGACCAACCTAGATAGCATATTCAAAAGCAGAGACATTACTTTGCCAACAAAGGTTCATCTAGTCAAGGCTATGGATTTTCCTGTGGTCATGTATGGATGTGAGAGTTGGACTGTGAAGAAGGCTGAGCACCAAAGAATTGATGCTTTTGAACTGTGGTGATGGAGAGGACTCTTGAGAGTCCCTTGGACTGCAAGGAGATCCAACCAGTCCATTCTGAAGGAGATCAGCCCTGGGATTTCTTTGGAAGGAATGATGCTAAAGCTGAAACTCCAGTACTTTAGCCATCTGATGCGAAGAGTTGACTCATTGGAAAAGACTCTGATTCTGGGAGGGATTGGGGGCAGGAGGAGAAGGGGACGACAGAGGATGAGATGGCTGGATGGCATCACTGACTCGATGGACGTGAGTCTGGGTGAACTCCGGGAGCTGGTGATGGACAGGGAGGCCTGGTGTGTTGGGATTCATGGGGTCGCAAATAGTCGGACACGACTGAGCAACTGATCTGATCTAATCTGATTTAGAAATATCATACAGTAGTTGTAAAAGACCACAAACTTTAGGGTCAGACAGACCCGGCCATCAGCCCTGACTGGATCACCCAACAGCTATGTGACCTGGGGCAAGTGGCTTCATCTCTCTGAATCTCAATTTGCTAAACTGAAAAGTAGATTAATCATATCTACCTGGGATATACTTCCATGAATCAAGGCAAACTGGATGTGGTCAAGCAGGAGATGGCAAGAGTGAACACTGACATTTAAGGAATCAGTGAACTAAAATGGATGGGAATGGGCAAATTTAATTCAGATGACCATTATATCTACTACTGTGGGCAAGAATTGTTTAGAAGAAATGTAGTAGCCCTCATAGTCAACAAAAAAATTTGAAATGCAGCACTTGAGTGCAATCTCAAAAATGACAGAATGATCTTGGTTAGTTTCCAAGGCAAATCATGTAACATCACAGTAATCCAAGTCTATGCCCCAGCCAATAAAATCAAAGAAGCTGAAGTTGAATGGTTCTGTGAAGACCTACAAGAGTTTCTGTAACTAACACCATGAAAAGACATCCTTTCCAACATAGGGGATTGGAATGCAAATGTAGAAAGTCAATAGGCCACACAGTCAAGTTTGGCCCTGGAGTGCAAAATGAAGTGCGGCAAAGACTAAGAGTTTTGCCAAAAATGACACACTGGTCATAGCAAATACCCTCTTCCAACAACATAAGAGATGACCCTACACATGGACATCCCCGGATGGTCAATACCAAAATCAGACTGATTATATTCCTTGCAGCTAAAGATGAAGAAGCTCTATACAGTCAGCAAAAAACAAGACCTGGAGCTGACTATGGCTCAGATCATGAACTTCTTATTGCAAAATTCAGGCTTAAATTGAAGAAAGTAGGGAAAACCACTAGACAATTCAGGGATGACCTAAATCAAATCCCTTATGATTATACAGTAAAGGTATTGAATAGATTGAAGGAATTAGATCTAGTAGACAGAGTGCCTGAAGAACTATGGATGGAGGTTAGTAACATTTTACAGGAGGCAGTCACCAAAACCATCCCAAAGAAAAAGAAATGCAAAAAGGCAAAATGGTTGTCTGAGGAGGCCTTACAAATAGTTGAGAAAAGAAGAGAAAAGAAAAGCAAAGGAGAAAGGGAAAGCTATATCCAACTGAATGCAGAGTTTCAGAGAATAGCAAGGAGACTTAAGAAAGCCTAAATTAAGTCAACAATGCAAAGAAATAGAGGAAAACAATAGAATGAGAAAGACTAGCAATCTCGTCCAGAAAATGGGAGATACCAAGGGAATATTTCTTGCAAAGATGGGCTCAATTAAAGACAGAAATGGCAAGGATCTAATAGAAGCAGAAGAGATTAAGAAGAGGTGGCAAGAATACACAGAAGAACTATACAAAGAAAGATCTTCATGACCCACATAACCATGATGGTGTGGTCACTTACCTAGAGCCAGACATTCTGGACTATGAAGTCAAGTGGGCCTTAGGAAGTATTGCTATGAATAAAGCTATTAGACGATGAAATTCTAGCTGAGGTATTTTAAATCTTAAAAGATGATGCTATTAGAGTCCTGGACTCAATATGCCAGCAAATTTGGATAGCACAGCAGTGGCCACAGGATGAAAAGTCAGTTTTCATTCCAATCCCAAAGAAAGACAATGCCAAAGAATGTTCAAACTACCACACAATTACATTAATTTTGCATTCTAGCAAGGTAAATCTCAAAATTCTCAAAGCTAGGCTTCAGCAAAACTAACACAATATTGTAAAGTTTAAAATAAAATAAAATTAAAAAAAACAGTATGTGGACCAAGAATGTGGACCAGTATGTGGACTTCCAGATGTACTAGCTGGATTTAGAAAAGACAGAGGAACCAGAGATCAAATTGCCAACATCAGCTGGATCATAGAAAAATCAAGGGAATTTCGGAGAAACATCTACTCCTGCTTTATTGACTATGCCAAAGCCTTTGACTGTGTGGATCACAACAAACTGCAGAAAATTCTTAAAGAGGTGAGACTACCAGACCACCTTACCTGCCTCCTGAGAAATCTGTATGCAGATCAAGAAGCAACAGAACCAGACATGGAACAAAGGACTGGTTCCAAATTAGGAAAGGAGTAAGTCAAGCCTGTATATTGTCACCTTGCTTATTTAACTTCTGTGCAGAGTATATCATGTGAAATTCTGGGCTGGATGAAGCACAATCTGGAATCAAGATTTTCAGAAGAAATATCAATAACCTCAGATAGGCAGATGACACCACCCTTATGGCCAAAACTTAAGATTCTTTTGTTGAGGGTGAAAGAGGAGAGTGAAAAAACTGGCTTAAAACTCAACATTCAAACAACTAAGATCATGGCATCTGGTCTCATCACTTCATGCCAAACAGATTGGAAGAAAGTGGAAACATTGGCAGATTTTATCTTCTTGGGCTCTAAAATCACTACAGACTGTGACTGCAGTCATGAAATTAAGACATTTGCTCCTTGGAAGAAAAGCTAGGACAAACCTGGATGGCATATTAAAAAGCAGAGAAATCGCTTTGCCAACAAGGTCCACATAGTCAAAGCTATAGTGTTTCCAGTAGTCACGTATGGATGTGAGAGCAGGACCGTATAGAAGACTGAGAGCCAAAGAATTGATGCCTTCGAATTGTGGTGCTGGAGAAGACTTGAGAATCCTTTGGACAGCAAGGAGATCAAACTAGTCAATCATAAAGGAAGTCAATCCTGCATATTTATTGGAAGGACTGATGCTGAAGCTGAAGCTCCAATACTTTGGCCACCTGATGCAAAGAGCTGACTCATTCGAAAAGACTCTGATGCTGGAAAAGATTGAAGGCAGAAGGAGAAGGGGACGACAGAGGACGAGATGGTGGGATGGCATCACCGACTCAATGGACATGAATTTGAGCAAGCTCCAGGAGATAGTGAAGGACAGAGAAGCCTGGAGTGCTGCAGTCCATGGAGTCACAAAAAGTCGGACACGACTTAGTGAGTGAGCAACAAACAGCAACTACCTTCCAAGAGACTGAAATGAAACAGTAGGTGACAAATCACTTTGCAGACTGCAAGGGGCTATGATGGGGAAGCCAGGGTTTCTGGTGAGTCCTGAGGTCTCAGGAGATGGGTCCCTGAGGCAGCTGGCTCTGATGGACGGCCAAGGCTGAAATCAACTGAGGCTTTCCAGGTGTCACAGTGGTGCCACCAACCAAGGATAACAAAGGGTCCCTCCCCAAAACAAGTCAGAATGCGTGTTTCAGCCATTGTCCATAACGTGTTGCAAAGGGATCCTTTTTATTTTATTTTTTTTTATTTTTAAACTTTACAAAATGGTATTAGTTTTGCCAAATATCAAAATGAATTTGAATGAATTCATGTTATCTGAGATGGAGAGAGAAATGACAACCCACTCCAGTATTCTTGCCTGGGAAATCCACAGACAGGGGAGCCTGGCAAAGAGTCCCACAGGACTTAGCCACTAAACAGAACAACAAATGTTGCCTGAGATGCTCATTACTGGGGTGACCACCACTGAGGGGCTTTCTGGAACACTGGCCTTTCAGAAGAAAAATCAAAAACAAAAGACGAACACAGTTCGAGGAGACCCAAGACAAGCTGGTCTCCCTAATTGCTGTTACTTTACCATTGTTATTAAATCCTTTAAATTTACTCTTTATATCTTCCTCTATAATCCTTAGCCCATGCCATCATTTCCCATTACTAGCAATTCTCATTCTTTATAAGCACTGTATGACTTCCATGATGGTTTTACAGCTGGTACATATTTAGAGTCTCTCATTGTTCCCCTGAGACATGCATTTGTTTCTGGTTGCTCTGAGGCACTGATGGGCATTATATCTCATCCCCGCACTCCCTAGCAGGTGACCTTGAGGGATCCAAGGTATTTCTGTCCTCCCAGTTTCTGGAGGTGGTCACATCTCTAAGCTATTCCTGGGAGAACAGAGCCATTAGTCCCAGGAACAAATGACAACCACAGAAAACCTCCTGGGGAAACAGAAAGACATGGGTGCCTTGTTCTCCTTCACAACAAGGGCTTGATGGAGGCAAAGCTGTAACTTTTACCCCCAACCAAGCCCCCTCTCCAGCCTTCCATGGTGAGGTCCATCCAGGTCACCCACCTGCAGCAAAGATGCAGAATCACATTGCCCAATCTGAATGCAGACTCTACCACAACTTCACTTGATTTAAGTAATTAAAAGCATGAAGATGCTGAACTTTCAACATTCCAAGCCACAGTGGGTCCCCTTGCTTTCTTTTCTCATTAATTTAATCCAGACATTGGGTTTTTGAGGAATTACTGTTTCCTCAGTGCTCCAGAAAGAACCACAGAGGTTGAAAGAAGGAGATGAGAAATCATCTCCTCCTGGGACTGGTCATACAGTGATAACACCTATGGAGGGCTTTGGAGCCAGAGCAATCTGAGTCAGACCCTGGGCTCTGCCTGGCACCAAGGCTGGGCATTAGGTGAGTCTCAGAGGCTTTTCCTGCTCTGTGACACGAACCTCATGACTGCCTGACTCACAGAATTGCTGTGAAGTTGTGAATCATGAACTTTCAGATGTTCAAGCTGGTTTTAGAAAAGGCAGAGGAACCAGAGATCAAATTGCCACCATCCACTGGATCATGGAAAAAGCAAGAGAGTTCCAGAAAAACATCTATTTCTGCTTTATTGACTATGCCAAAGCCTTTGACTGTGTGGATCACAATAAACTGTGGAAAATTCTGAAAGAGATGGGAATACCAGACCACCTGGCCTGCCTCTTGAAAAACCTATATGCAGGTCAGGAAGCAACAGTTAGAACTGGACATGGAACAACAGACTGGTTCCAAATAGGAAAAGGAGTACGCCAAGGCTGTATATTTTCACCCTGCTTATTTAACTTATATGCAGAGTACATCATGAGAAATGCTGGGGCTGGAAGAAGTACAAGCTGGAATCAAGATTGCCAGGAGAAATATCAATAACCTCAGATATGCAGATGACACCACCCTTATGGCAGAAAGTGAAGAGGAACTAAAAAGCCTCTTGATGAAAGTGAAAGAGGAGAGTGAAAAAGTTGGCTTAAAGCTCAACATTCAGAAAACTAAGATCATGGCATCTGGTCCCATCACTTCATGGGAAATAGACGGGGAAACAATGGAAACAGTGGCAGACTTTTTTGGGGGGAGGCTCCAAAATCACTGCAGATGGTGATTTCAGCCATGAAATTAAAGATGCTTACTCCTTGGAATGAAAGTTATGACCAACCTAGATAGCATATTCAAAAGCAGAGACATTACTTTGCCAACAAAGGTTCGTCTAGTCAAGGCTATGGTTTTTCCTGTGGTCATGTATAGATGTGAGAGTTGGATTGTGAAGAAGGCTGAGCGCCGAAGAATTGATGCTTTTGAACTGTGGTGTTGGAGAAGACTCTTGAGAGTCCCTTGGACTGCAAGGAGATCCAACCAATCCATCCTAAAGGAGATTAGTCCTGGGTGTTCATTGGAGGGACTGATGCTGAAGCTGAAACTCCAATACTTTGGCTACCTGATGCAAAGAGCTGACTCATTTGAAAAGACCCTGATGCTGGGAAAGATTGAGGGCAGGAGGAGAAGGGGATGACAGAGGATGAGATGGTTGGGTGGCATCACCAACTCAATGGACATGGGTTTGGGTGAACTCTGGGAGTTGGTGATGGACAGGGAGGCCTGGCATGCTGCAGTTCATGGGATCACAAAGAGTCGGACACGACTGAGTGACTGAACTGAACTGAGGAGGTTATCACACACATGTGAGGTACCAAGCAGACACACAGGCAGTTCAGAAATGAGCCACATCTTGTGATCACAGGGAAAGTGGTATAGTCTTTTATATGTTTATATTCCCATATAAATGGTGATTGGAAGCAAGATACAAAGTCAAATATTTGAAGTGTATCTGTTTAATGGTCTTCCCCGGTGGCTCAAATGGTCAAAAAATCTGCCTGCAATGCAGGAGACCTGGGTTTGATCCCTGGGTTTGGAAGATCCCCCTTAAGAGGGTATTACCCATGCCAGTATTCTTGCCTGGAGAATTCCATGGACAGAGGACCCTGGTGGGCTACAGTTCATGGGGTCGTAAAGAGACAGACATGACTGAGAGACTAATACACATACATACTGTTTGATGTAATAAGTGATCTTAAAATTTTATAATATTCCCTGCATCCCCTTTTGACCTGTTGAGACATTCAGGAGCCATCAATAAAACCACTAATAAGAACACCAAAACAATAACCCACATCAATGGAGGACTTACCAGTAATAACTGGAACAACAATCCAACTGTTATTCCAATAGCATTATTAATGTTATATTTTAAAATGTTACTTTAATTATTAATATTGTAATTAATAGTTATATTATTAACATTACAATATCATTAAACTAGTATTGTAACATAGGCTATAGTAGTAGAATATTACTACTATTATTAATATTCCATCAATTTTGTTGCTTAGTCATTAAGTCATGTCCAACTCTTCTGCAACCCCCTGGAGTGTCCTCTGTCCCTAGGATTTTCCAGGCAAGAATACTGGAGGGAGGTGTCATTTTCTTCTCCAGGGTATCTTCCAAACCCAGGGATTGAACCCGTGTCTCCTGCATTGCAGGTGTATTCTTTACTGCTTGAACCACTGGAAAAGCCCTAAATGAAAAACTGACTCATAGAGAGATGGATCACAGTGCCTGAGGTTAAACCAGTGAAGCTGGGATTTGTGAGTGGTCTTTGTCCATCATCTCTGAACCACCATCCACATTTTGACCCATCATGGTCTGGAGGCCGTCTTCAGGCCTGAATGTACCATTGATCATCCCCTCACGTGTCCACTGGAATTCCTTGGTTTACATGCAAAGGAGTTAAGGCAGACACGTTTGGTCCAATGCGGCACTCAAGCTTTCGTCATGGAGATAAGTTTCATTACTGGCAGATAGTGTCAATATAGGTTTATGGTTTCTACAATAAAAGTTTAATCCACATAAAATGATAAACAGATGTGATTTCCACTTGATTTAATGCATCCGGTCACCATTCTTCTTCAGGATCGCCTTCTTCCCAGGTCTAATCAACTCTGTGTAGAGAAGCAGTAGATAGAAATTGAGTAGACAAAAGAACAACTCTTATTCTAAAAGGAAAATGGAGGAACTGGTAAGAAAGATGTACAGAGTGGGGAAATTAGCAAGTCTTCACCCAAAATGGATCTTGGAGTAAACTACTCTGGGTTCAAGTCCAGACTCTGCCACAAATGGACCTGTGACAATAAGCAAGTTATTTCAATGTGTGGTATTAATTTCCTAGGGCAGTCATGACAAAGCCCATCAGAATTCGGGCCTTAAACAAAGAAAATCACTGTTATCAGCACACAGAACCACTTCCCTATCATCAGCAATGGAGTTTCTGGGCACAGTTGCACACAGATATGGGTGAGAGTGTGTATGTATAATCACTTCTGTCCAGAGGAAATTGGACCTTTCCAAGATCTTTGGTGTCTGGGAATCTGCAGCTTGCGTTGTGTGTCTCACCTTTCTTTTTTTCCTTTCATCTCACCTTTCTAAGTATCAGGTTTTTCTGCAAAATGGGGGAAATAAGACCTAAAACCTAATTAACTGAGTTAATATACATAAAATGTTCACAGCGCACCTTGAATGTCCAAATGCACCTCATTGGCTATTTTTAGATTGGGAGTCATTACGTTATAGATTTGTTGTTGCAATAAAATGAGGTTCTGTGTCCAAGTACCCACCACAATGCCAGGCATATGGCAGGCGGTGGCCAATTAGTGATGGATGTTAATTTTAGGAAGAAAGTAGGGATGCTTAGGTTCAAAATCTCAAGGTCAATGTCCCTGGACAGAGCTGAGGCTTCCAGAGCTCTCTTTCATTGACCTCAAGGTCAGAAGATAGAAGGTCAGAAATGGGAAGACCATCGACCAACATCTGCTGCCTGCCTTCTGTTTGCAATGTTCCAAGTTCTAAATTACATAGTTCTGTCTCCCCTAATGTGAGTAGATGAGTTATTTAACTGTGAATTAAATGCAGTGACTTGAAGGTGAAAATGTTAGTCGCTCAGTCTTTGACTCTTTGCTACCCCATGGACTATAGCCCCCCAGGCTCCTCTGTCCATGGGATTTCCCAGGCAAGAATATTGGAGTGGGTAGCCATTCCCTTCTCCAGGGGATCTTCCCGACCCAGGGATCAAACCTGGGTCTGCGGCACTGAGAATCAGGCTCAGGCAGATTCTATACCATCTGAGCCAACAGGGAAGCCCTACAGGGCCTTGAGTTCTGCTAAGGTATAGAGGTGATTTGTTTACCCACAAGTTACATTCAGTCTCTGCTATTGTTGTCTCCATTTTCAAGAGGATGAAACAGAGGCACAGAGAGGTTAAGTAACTTGCCTGAGATCCCACAGCAGTGAGTGGGGAAGCTGACTATACACTGCAGGGCTCTGGTCCAGGGCCCTCTGTCTTAGGCAGGAGAGCTGGTCCTTAGGCAGAATCATTCAGCCCAGCCGTTCACTCCAAGAGGCAAAAGGTGGCAGCCATCTGGACCATCTGAAGGCCCCCAGCATGTGTGATGGACCGCAGCCCCACCCCAGCAGCTCAGAGCCTGAAAACAGAGCCCCTCATGCCACGGGCTGATTCCCTCGCACACTCGGTCAACCAGCCCGAAACAACCATCGCAAATCCATTTCCTGTTTTGACAGCTCAGCCGTCCACCGTGTCACTGCTCTCAAACGGGTCCCTTGCCTGCCAGCCCTGCTGGAGCTTCTGGAGCTCCACCGTGCTTCTAATCAGGATCCCATGGAACCACAGCGGGCAAGAGAGGGTAATCAATCCCATGGAAAGCTGCACAGATGGATGGTCTGAAGGGCTGACGTCTAAATGTGCTAAGTGTTCACAGACTCCCTGGGCCTCCAGCGTGTTGAGGCCTTCAGCCTTCAGCTTCTCAGCATCACTCAGAAAGGTGATAATGGGCATTCTTACTCACTGGAAGCAGCTGCCAGCACCCAGCACCCCACCCCTGCACCAGTGTGGCTAAGCACGTGTGCGAGAGACAGAGAGACAAAGACAGAAAGTCCTTTCTGGCAAACTCAAGCTCTGCCACTAACTAGCCTGGTGACCCTAAAAGTCACTTACATTTTTGGAACTCCAGTTTTCTCATCTGGAAAATGAAGAGTTTGGATCACATCAGTGTTTTCAAATCCAGAGGAATCCTAGAAATTTCGGGACGTGCTTGGCCTCTTTTAAAATCCTGAGCTTGATAAAAAGAGAAGCCCGTTCCAGAATTCTATTCCCGAGAGTGTGACAGTCACCACGCCCCTTCCCTGAGCCCTGCTGGGGAAAGGACGCCATCCAGAGGGCAGGGCAGCAGACAGGTGTCATATCGACTTGTCTCACACTTTGCTTCCTGCCAAATGACTGTAACTTTAGCAGTAGCTTCTTCTAATCTGTTCCCTGATAGGGCAATCAAGCAACCAGTATTTAATGCCAATGT
The DNA here is from genome assembly GCF_029407905.1 of Bubalus kerabau. NCBI lineage: Eukaryota > Metazoa > Chordata > Mammalia > Artiodactyla > Bovidae > Bubalus > Bubalus kerabau. The sequence goes on from NC_073630.1 coordinate 108,441,243, forward strand.
GGGCCTAAGCTAGTCCTTGAGTTCAAATTCCACAACCTCTGTGAGCTCAGAAAGAAAGGGAAAATGAAAGTCGCTGAGTCGTGTCTGACTCTTTGCCACCCCATGAACTGTACAGTCCATGGAATTCTCCAGGCCAGAATACCGGAATGGGTAGCCTTTCTCTTCTCTAGGGGCTCTTCTCACCCCAGGGATTGAACCCAGGTCTCCCGTATTGCAGGCAGATTCTTTACCAGCTGAGCCACAAGGAAAGCCCAAGAATACTAGAGTGGGTAGCCTACCCCTTCTCCAGTGGATCTTCCCAACCCAGGAATTGAACTGAGGTCTCTTGCACTGCAGGTGGATTCTTTACCAACTGAACTATCAGGGAAGCCCTCCGAGCTCGGAGTACCAGCTAAAAATCATGGATACTAATGTCTCTTTTGGAGGTAGTGAGAACGAGAGAAATTAGCATATACGGAATTGCCTGACATGTCTGGGGAAGTAGTATTAGTTGCTCAGTTGTGTATGACTCTTTGGACCCTATGGACTGACTGCAGCCCACCAGCCTCCTCTGTCTGTGGAATTCTCCAGGCAAGAATACTGGAGTGGGTAGTCTGCATTGCAGGCAGATTCTGTACCATCTGAGCCACCAGGGAAGCCTCTGTGAGCCTCAAGAAATGCACATTTCTCTTTCCTAAGAGAATCAAGGCATAGTGCTTGATTGACTATGCCATGGAGAGTAAAGACAAGGATTCGGGCTCCCGGAATTGTTTGACTTGGCTGCAAAGTAGAGCCACTTCGAGTGGCTCTCTGTGTGTCCTAGGAATGGTGGAAGACAACGTTCACCATGTACCTGGAGAGGTGAGCCACTGCTCTTCAAAGCAAGTGAATCTTGGCTCTCTCATGCGAAGATTTTTCTAGAGTTCCTCTTTGGAAACTAATTTTAGAAACGGAGAAATGTTAAAGCACATGATCGTTATTGGTGATTTGATCATCCATTCAGCAAAACCTCGTTGGAGTAAGTGCTTTGGAGATAAGTTTTGGAGATACAAGGAAAGGCGATTGTGAATATCTAAGTGTTCCTGTTGTTGGAGTTGAGACTCCAGGCTGCCAAGGCAGGGGGCATGGGTTTGATTCCTGGTTGGGGAACTAAGATCCCACATGCTGCCTGGTGTGGCCAAAACACACACACACACACAAAAACAGAAAAAAGTGTTCCTGTTGTGATTTTACCATTGATGCTCTGGTGGTGGTTGTCTTCATTATTTTTTATAATGATATCCATGTTCCAAAGCATTCAGTAGCCTAATTTAATTGTTTTGGAGGTCGAAAATTATTTGGTGCTAAGTAGAGCAACTCAGGAAACATTCAATGGAGAAACAGTTCAGAGTATCTTCATCCCATTTTCTCATAAAGTGCTGTTCCTTATAATCGTATTTTATCTTAGTAACACCACTGTGGAAAAGGAATGATTGTTCCTGTTTTATGGATGAGAAAACTGAGGCTCAGAGAGAATACAAGTCTTACCTGTCATCACATGGATGAGTTGCCATTAAAAGCCAGATTTCCTTAAATATAGCCAACATTGTATAATATCTATATATGTAGTCTACCACTTAAAAACTGTGTATTTTGTACACCTGAAACTTATACAATATCATAAGTCAACTATACCTCAATTTTTTAAAAAAGTAAAACATTCCAGATTCCCTGATGCAAATTAGCAAGTGTGTTTCTGACTCTCTGCAATACCATGGACTGTATAGCCCACCAGGTGCCTCTGTCCATGGAATTTTCCAGGCAAGAATACTCAAGTGGGTTGTCATTTCCTTCTCCAGAGGATCTTCCTGACCCAGGAATTGAACCTGAGTCTCCTGCTTCTCCTGCATTGGCAAGTGGATTATTTACCACTGCACCACCTGGGAAGCCCCAAGTTAGTAAGAGTGATGCAAAATAACTAGACCCATCCTCTTGTTGTTGTGGAAGATTTCCTTAACAGCCCAATTCCTCATCCCTCCCTGTATCTACACCCTTCATGAATGAGTTCCATTTGGAAGGTTATTTCCTTCCAGGCAAAGAATACTGTCTACCCTTTGACTTTGGTTTCAGCCATGTGACTTGCTTTGGTCAAAGGAAAGCTGGCAGGTATAATATGACCCGTGGCATGACTGGGCTCCTGTGCTGTGGTGGCAAGGAGAGCAGGCCTGGATTAGTACACCACACCCTGGAGGAGGATGAGAGGCACATGGAGCAGAACCAAGTGGCCTAGATGATTCTTGCTGAGACTAATGGGCCAGCAGACATATGACCAAACCCAGTCAAGATCAGCCAACCTTCCCCTGATCCTTCAGCTAAATACATGCTTACTGATGTATGTCACTGAAATCCTGGGCTTACTTGTTATGCAGCTTTATTGTGGGTAGCTTATACATCATCTCATCTGTTTTTAGATCACAGTGGTAGCTATAGTGTGATGCAGTTCTCTTCAATGTAAGTTTCAGTATGCCAAGGACCCATTCAGGGGCTCAGACAAAGACGAATACAGCAGGTCTTCCCAGAGCATCTATCTTACTAGATAAGACATTCAAAGCATTATATCTGTGTTTAAAAGCTGTATTTGGTTATAATACACCACAAGACACAAGGTTTGTATGAATTAACAGAAGACATTAGACCTTGATGACATTTTCCTTATTCGAGGGGTCCACTGAAGACTTCCCTCTACAACCCCTAAGACAACCTCTCTCTGATATGAGTATTTTGGTGAGAAAATGAAGCACTGATCTAATAGGAACTTGGACTAAGAAGCACAGGGATTCTAGAGTTTTCTAGCATATGGCCTTAGGCGAGTCCCTAGTCCTCTTTTTCCTCATTTATTAAATGGGCTCCAGGCTCCCATACAGGAGTGTGAGGAAAATCAAATAGCATAAGGGATTTTCTGTTGCAAGTTTAAGGTATGGATGCTTCTTAAGACCTAATACATAAATAACAATGACAGCAGCAATAAGAAGTTTCTGTTGGCGCAAACAAGTCTTTGCTCCTTCCTCTAGCCACTGCTCTGCTTAGGAACTGCAAGCAGTAAGATCCATCCCTTGGAATCCAAGAGAAGCACACACGACTCAGAGGGACCCGTGAAATCACAGCGTGCTCATGCCAAGACCTTAATGAGGGGCTTTAACACTGGTGCTACTATTATTTATTGTCCAGAAGTGTTTACAGAGGCCGGCGGGGGTTGGCTCACTGTCCAGAACCTTCAGGCCGACACGGTCTCTTCCCTGCAAATAAACGAAGCCTTGAAATATTGTGTTTTTATTTGTGCCCTGGGCTTTCTCTAAACTAACATACCCTCTGCTGTGTTTTCCTTTCTGTGCTTTAATGCTCTCGTCCTCAGCAGGGGGAAATAATAAATGGAAGAATTTGCAGACCGTGGATCGAAGTCTCGAGACCCTGTGGTATCTCTAAGCCTTTTGGGTTTAGAAGTTAGAGAACCCAGCTGCCCAAATGAGAAATCAGAGGCTCAACGCCCCGACTTCCCCTCCTTCCCTCCTTCCCGCCTCCTACTCCCCCTCCCCAGCCTCCACCTGTCTGCCCTGCCTCCAGCAGGAAGCGTACCCATCTCTGTGGGTTGTACCTGGATATTTGCCCTCAAGAGAGCCTCCCTACCTGCCCTGCAACCCATGTCTTGACCCCATTGCCTCTGGCTTTGACTGTCTGTGCCAGCCTCATTGCCATTCCCCTCCCATTCTGCCTGCCCTACAACAGATCCCTCTTTCTGAGCCCAAGAGCTAATGGAGTCTTCAGTGTTCGCCCGTTGCCAGTGGGAGAGGTCCAAGTTCTTTAATCTAGAATACAAAGACCTTTCCAACCTGGCTCCAGCTCTCCTATTCAGACTCCTTGCTTCCCCTCCCTCCCTGGCACAGAACACCTGAGTCATGCCAATTTGACCACGATTCCCATCCCATAGTACCTTCTCCTGTCTTTGTCAGGTCTCCCTTTCTCTGCCTGGGAGATTTCCATTTGGCCACTCAATCCCGAGTCAACTCCGATTGTCTTGGGCAAGATTTTCACTCATTGATAAAAGTTTAGCAAGGCCCTGGGGACAGGGCCAGCTTGATGGACATGGAACCTGGGCAGTTTCACGGATCCCATACCTGGAAGGACCCACGGCTTGATTTGATGCTCTACTACCGCCATCTTGAAATTCTTCATTCTTGAAATTCTTGTCTTTGAACTTGTGCTTCATAAGTAAAATCCCATGGGGCCATAGCGAGTGCCCAGGAGCAGAGGGGGTACACACAACTCTGTGTGCCTGCTGTTCCTTGCTACACCATCCACACCTAGCATTCATGAGACCCCATGGGCACAGAAGCCCTGTGCGCCCACAATGTGGGAGTTGAACAAGACTCAAAGCAAATTCAAGGTAAGCGTGTTGTATCTATGGCTGAGTAGCAGGGGTCTCTGACAGCCTCCAGAGGCCACACTTATTATTTTAACTGTATCAAGTTCAGAAAGAAGGCAATGGTATTCTAAGAAGCACTAATGACCAAGAAATCCTATCACATCCCTTCCATCTCCTGTCACTTCCCTGCATCAGCCAATCTCACTCGGAGAGTGATGACATACAAGGAAAGGAAAGATCGACTGACCCAAGGTTCCTTTACCTTTCTGTCTTTCCTCACTCATCAGTGAGCTGAAGACTAAGAGCATTGGTGGAATATATGCACATCAAGAGGTGAAATGAGAAGAGGTGAGTTACTTTAGGGCAGGATCCCCTGTTCCAGTGAGGATGAACCACATGTGCGCATCTGAGCTACGAGCATGGAGTTCCTGACATTCTGCATGAGAGTTAAATGCTCTTAGATTTGCCCTGAAAACTGGCATCACACAATTTAAAGATAAATGATGAAAGTCATGCTAATAACTTTTATTTAGACTGCTGTTAAATGGTGAAATTGTTAAAACACCATGAGAGTTCAAGAAAGAGGCCACAAGAGAAGCTTTATATTTTTGTGACTTTCATGACATTTTCCCCTGTTTTTGAAAAAGGGGCCTCTCATTTGTGTTTTGCATCCAGCTGGCCTTGCCTAAGGAGACAGACAAGATCAGGAGGTGTCTCCCACCCTTAAGGACCTGAGGACCCAGAGCAAAGACAGGTGTGAGACATGTGTTACAACCACAGACCTGGGCTCACAGCTCCATGTCCATCCCCCTCCCAGCACCTGGGTCACCTTGTGGTCACTGTTTATCATCCTTCCACCCTCTAGGCTATGGAGCCATGAGACCCAGGCCCTGGTACGCAGGATTCCTCAGTGAGTGCCTCCTGAATGAACAGATGACCTCTGACTTGGTATCCTCTTTGTTCACATCATTAATTGATCCCCATTCAATGGAGACATATTTTTAGAGATGCTTGTTTTGAATTGAATCTCTCTTGGCTTCTCTTTTTAAAGGGAATATGCACACATGTGCACACACACACACATGCACACACATGCACACACATGCACACACACACACACACACACACTGCAATTGCTTCTTGCTGAGACTATGAGGACACAAAGATTAACCAGAGGTGAAATGTGCCTGGGCTCCCAGGGCTCTCACACGAGCTGATGTCTTCCATGGATCTCCATTATTAGACCCCAAACCAGAAATCCAAGGGCTTGTCTGATTGCCAAATCCTAGAATTTTGGCAACACGTGTCAACCCTCCCCAGTGTGACTACTCCCAGGTAGTCACATGTCACTGCAATCTCCTAAGCATGTGTCTGCCTTGTGCAATTCATTTTATTGAATGAATGAATGAATAGGCTGGATCAAAGGATGTAAAACAAAGAGTATCCAGCTAGAGTAACTCAAGCTACCATTAAGCTAGAGTTTGCTCCCGTACCCCTCTTCCCTACAGCAGGGCTTGGTGGGCATGCAATTTGTTGGTATTGTAGCATGGACCTGGAGACCCACTGGCCCTTGTTGCCTTGTGCTGAGGGTAGGTAGCCAGATTGATCACGTCCAAGTTCAGCTTTTCAGAGCCTGTTGTGTGGACAGGTTAAGGGGATATGCTTCAGAGCTAGACAAATAAGGTTCTAATCCCATCAGTCCTGCTACTTTCTGCGACTTTGGGTAAATCACTTATTGCTTCTAAGACTCAGCCTATCTGTAAAATGTAGGGTGAGGAAGAGTACCTCATGGGATTTTACAGAAGAATTTTATATAATGTATATTTTAATTTTTTATGTAATGTTTATTTTTTAATTGGTAGTTCTGGCAGTGATGGTTATCCTTATTTTTATCCATACCCTAGACACACACAGAACTCTTAAGGCAGCCACAATGCGGAAATATTTATAGCTTTCAAGGTTGTAAGAGCTTTCATCTGTACAACTTGGCCCCAAGATGTTTTTCATGGACTAGCGTACGTGACTAACAGGAGAGAAGTACAGCAAAGGACAGAAGTCAGGACAAGCATTCAGTGAAATGAACAGAGGCCAGGTCTCTCCCTGTTTCCACTAAAGGCAAAGTTGCTCCCCACTTCCCAGGCCCCTTCACCACACTCCCGTCACCCCACTATCAGTGCCCTCATATCCTGGAGACTTTATCTTCACGTGTTCATTCACCAAACACTGACTGACTGCATACAGTGTGGCTAGCACTGTGCTGGCCACCGTGGGTCTTGTGGGGAACAAGAAAGAGGTCCCTGCCCTCATGGAACTTCTAGTCTGGCAGAGGAAGGCAGACCCTAACCAGACACATACCAAATACACATTTCATTGCGTATTGTGGTCAGGATTCTAGGAGACTGCATAGGGAGGGAGGTGAGAGGTAGGAGAAGAGAAGGACCTCCTGAAAAGGGAGTTGAGATTTATTAGAGATAGAATTAGAAGGAGCTGGCCAGGCAAAAAGGCGTGAGAAGGGCTTCCATGGCAGAGGAGGCAGCATGTGCAAAGGCCCTAGGATAGGAATGAGTTCCATGGATGTGGCTGGACTATAGCCAGCAAGGCAGAGATGGCATGAAGGAGCTCACATTTACTGGGCTCTTAGCACCCTTCTAAGGGTTCCGGGTGTACGGACTCACTTAATCCTCACAACAATCACTTGAGAGAGCTATTTTTTTTTTTTAAATCATCATTTTTCAGGAAGAGAAGCTGAGATCCAGAGAAGTTAGGTGGCTAGCTCACGGCCACCCAGATAATGAGTCATTGAACCTGGATTCAGTCTCAGGCAGTCTTGCTCCAAAGCCCTGCCTGACCCACTGAGCTGCCTTCCACAGAGGGGGCTGCAGAAGCAGCCAGAGGACTGTAGAGGCCAGGTTATGGAGTCCGTTTTCCTTTAAACTGCTCTTGTCTTTGTTCTTTAGATTTGAATCCTAATTCTCCTACTAGCTAAATGGCTGGCCCAAGACAAATTCCTCAGCCAGCCTTTATTTCACTGCACATCTATCTATCACATACCTACCATGTGCCAGTCATGGTGCAGAGGTGGGAGAAGAGACAATGGTGAGCAAGAGCAAGGGTGGACCTACCATCAGATACTCAGTCTACTTGAAGTAAGAGGCTAATCGAATAGTCAAATGGAGATAAGGGCTCTGGGGGCAGAAGCACAATCCTGGGAGAAGCTGTAATGAGGGTCCAGTCTGGACTAGGAGTCAGGAATGCCTTCCCTAAGGGATCCACATGTGAGCTGAGTCTGCAAGGATAAGTAGGAAATATCCCAATGAAGCAGGAGGTTGAAATAGAAATCGGGCTGCCTGATAATAGAACACCCAGTTACATTTGAATTTCACATAAACAACAAATAATGTTTAGTATAAATATGTTCCAAGTATACAAACAGTGCTCAGTGCTACCAAGCTACCTTCTGCTATTCCTCCTCTTCCTCCTCTCCACCATCATTATCTCCTTCTCCTTTTCGACTGCCTCCAACCAATTCTAGATCCCATTACCAGCGCCTTGCTATCTAACTGCCTTCATTTCCCCCTAACTGCCTTCATTTTGGAGTGGCTACAGTTGTCAGTCCTCCAATTACTGGGACTAAGTGACTGAGAATTAAATCTGGAGATCCTACACATCTGGGTCTCATGACCATCTTTAAGATTCTAAAATCATGACTTCAAATAAAATCACTCTGTTCACACTTATGGTTCTAAAAAAAAAAAGGAAGGAAGGAAGGAAGGAAAAGAATGGAGTGTCAAGATTCTGATCATTATCTTTTTTCTGATCAAAAAACCCTAGAAGTGAATATTTTGCTTGGTGTCCACTAAAGATATTCCACGACAATGTTCTTGCTGTAAGTGTGATATTACACTCTAGAAAGAAATAGCTGCTACAGAAAGGGGGCTTCCCTGGTGGCTCAGATGGTAAAGAATCTGCCTGCAATGCAAGAGACCCAGGTTCGATCCCTGGGTTGGGAAAATTCCCTGGAGAAGTGAATGGCAGCCCATTCCAGTATTCTTGCCTGAAGAATTCCATGGACAGAGGAGCCTGATGGGCTTTGAGTTCATGGGGTCTCAAAGAGTCTGACACAACTGAGCACCTAACACTTTCTTTCAGATGCAGTCAGTTACTACAGCAGAGGCTCCAAGAGAAGCATTTCTTTCTCTTACATACATAAGCTAGCCAGGCAGCCGCTATGCTGCAGATACCTTCAGTGCAATTCAGTTGCTCAGAATTGTCCGATTCTTTGCGACCCCATGGACTACAGCACACCAGCCTTTCCTGTCCATCACCAATTCCTGGAGCCTGCTCAAACTCATGTCCATCGAATCAGTGATGCCATCCAACCATCTCATCCTCTGTCATCCCCTTCTCCTCCCACCTTCAATCTTGCTCAGCATCAGGGTCTTTTCCAATGAGTCAATTCTTTGCATCAGGTGGCCAAAGTATTAGAGTTTGAGCTTCAGCATAAGTCCTTCCAATGAATATTCAGGACAGATTTCCTTTAGGATTGACTGGTTGGGTCTCCTTGCAGTCCAAGGGACTCTCAAGAGTCTTCTCCAACACCACAGTTCAAAAGAATCAATTCTTCGGCACTCAGATACCCTAGCTTGTTATTATATTATCTTTAAGGTGTTGTTTAATTGTCTGCCTCTGATCATTCCAACATCTGATGTCTTTGTAGGTCTATTTCTACTGTCTGTTACTTCTGTGGATTATTCCTCATGGAGTCCTGTTTCCTTGTTTTGTTATACTAAGTAAATAAATGAGCAAATGCTTCTGCTGAGTCCACCAGCACTCTGTTTATATACAAACCAATGGGAAGTGATGAAAAGATGCTAAAGAGGGTACAACCCTGCCCTGAAGGGCACAACACAGAGCTTATGCCAATCACACTCATATCTTTGGAGCTGAACTTAGCCAAATAGTCACAGCTAGAGGCAAATGCCGAGAAAAGTAGTCCTCTCTTTGGGGGTGGGTATGGTTCAGCCAAAATGTCAGGCTTCTCTTACCATAGAAAGAGAGGAGAATGAATATTGGAATACACCAACCGTCTGCCAAGAGCCTAGGCTCAGAAGTCACTCAAAATAAACTCAGCTGGCACGTTCTTCCGCTTGGGCCTGGAACCTGGGTGGCTAGGAAGACCAAGATGATGGGGAGTAGCAAAAACACAGAAACAAATCTTAGGCTAATTAGGACAAGCAGCTAAATGTGATGGTTCATGCCAGCTACAATGAAAGAGCAAGTTTTCCACTGCAGTTGCTCATAAATTCAAAACAGCTTCCATGAGGGAGAAACAGCTTGAAAAACTTCTGTGAATATAAATATATTCACAGAAGACATGCATGCACACACACACGTGCACGCGCACGCACACACACACACACACACACACATGAGACAGAGAGAGAGATTTGAGAGAGAGAGACCAACTCAGCCCAGCCCTGGAAGAACATCAGAGTTAGATTATGTCACATAATGAAGGACAACAGTTGATGCTAATGAGAAAAGTTACCACATTGTACTTGTATGTTTGGAGTTCTTTTAAAACTGGTCCTTATTTTATGTCTGTATTTATGTCTGCCAATTATTGGGTTGTTGAACGTTTGTGTTGCTGCTTAAATGAAAGCAAACCCATGTGTGATCTCGCTTCTCATTCACATGGTGAAGCCTTAGTGTGTTGTGCTCTCTACCAGGCAGGGCTCCAGGCAGGGCAAGGAGGCAGCCGTTGCAAAGACTTTCTCCTCCAGAATGTGCACACAGCCCCTGGAAGGATGTAACCATTTGACCTATCTACCCTTTCACAGCAGCACCACAGAGCTAAAGGCATTCAGGAATCGTCCACCAGAATGTAGAGGTGAGCTTATAAGGAAAAGAGACTCTGGGGAAATACAGTCTTAGGTTCGAGCTCGTCCTGCCCAGAATCTCACTGCATGGCTTTGGGTACCAGCTTCATCTTGATGTGAGGATCGCCTGAAGCCTGGCAGCCAGCAGCTGGCATCATGTAGACATGAGGGCAACGGGCTTGAGGACCAACCAGGTGGAGCTGGCTTTACTCTTGGCTCTGACTTCTCTGGGGTGACCAACTGTCCTGGTGTGCCTAGAGCTGAAGGTTTCCAGGGAGATGGAAATCTTCGTGCTAAAACCAGGACCAACCCGGGGCCAGATGGGAAAGTCGGTCACCTTCCTCCCAGACTGGTCACCCTGGGTAAGGGACACAAACCCCTCTGAGCCTCAATTTCCTTGCATATAAAAGTGGGAGTGATGGTGTCTGCCTTCCAGGGGAGCTGGAGGGAATCAAAAGGGTGCCTTGTGAAGAATAACTATCATTGTTATCGGGAGCATTCATCCCTCCAAGCTAAATTTCCAATACTTTGGCCACCTGATGTGAAGAGCTGACTCATTGGAAAAGACCCTGATGCTGGGAAAGACTGGGGGCAAGAAAAGGGGATGGCAGAGGATGAGACGGTTGGCTGGCATCACTGATTCAGTGAGTTTAAGCAAACTCTGGGAGATAGTGAAGGACAAAGAAAACTAGTGTGCTTCCATGGGGTCACAAAGAGTCAGCCGCAACTGAGTGGCTGAACAACAGCAACCCCTCCAACACTACCCACTGCTGGATTGGGTATGGGGCGGGGTGTGTCCTTCTGGACCTGGCCAGGCTTCACCCCTCCCGGTGCTTTTGGGGTCTCAGGTGTCTGAGGCCAGAGAAAGAGCTGCTTAAATGAAAGCAAGCATTGCATGCCAGGAGGGAGGGTATAGATTTTTGTGAATAAACATATTTGCCCTTGGGGAAAAAAAAAAGAGTATTCATTTTTCCCTTCCTGGGCTCCTTTTTTATCACGTCCAAGGTGCTCAGTTTACCAGGAGGGCTTGGACAGCTCTGCCAGCCCATTTTAAAGCAACCGAAGTGAAGAGCTTTCTCTCTGATGTTTCCCCAGGGAGGGGTCAGGGAAGACCCATAGTTCCTGGGGTACCCCAAATCCTGGACCTGAGCCCTCCTGTCCTTCCCACAGGGCTGAGGCTTCAGGTCACTTATAAACCTTCCCTCCGGCCATTGTTAGAGCCATTGCTGGGCTCCACGGCTCCAGGACAGTACACCATGTGTGACCTTGTCTAACCTCATCCTGATTGCACTCAAAAGTTCTGCCTAAAAGTAACTACCGAGAAAGAAAAAGGTCAGCTACAGGCTGGTGTTTCTTTGTCAAAGGAAAACAAAATTCGCCATTCATTCCAAGTGAAATTGCTTCATAACCCAATGATTTCATCCAGCCTCCCAGGCTCCCAGAAGGAGCTGGAAAACCCTTAGGACACGGCTAAGTGCAGCTTGCCAGTTCTGCACCAGAGAGGTGCAAATGTGCTGGAATGTAGAAGCTTCTCCAACCTCCTTGGTTCCATCACAAATGACCACTTTCCAGGCCCAGCCCTCCAGACCTTAGAAAGGGAAATGTGTACATTGATTGCAAATTAGATCTGTTTGTGGAAACAGAGAGGGTGGTTCTAAGGGGAAAATGCCAGAGCATTCTTTTTTCTTTCCTTCTTAAAAAAGGAAATACACGCATATTGATTCTGTGGGAAGCTGATCTTAGAGCTCAACCTGTGCTCTGGGTCTCCTGCTGAAAGACGTTTTAGATACTGAAGTATCAGACTCCAGCCGTCTTCTAGAAGTTACTGGAAGGTGCCCCACCACCCGGGACCACCTGAACCATGACTAGATGGCGGCTCCTGCCCCAGGAGTGATTCCAGGCTCAGAACAAGCAGAGGTTTTCAGGAGACCGTCTTCCTGAGTCTGTCCCAGGTTCCACCCTCCTCTTCCTGTGTCTCATAGACCATTAAGGTGTCCCAGGTCCATGACTAAACCAATCACGTGCAAGGGCCCTGGGGCACGGTCATTGATTTAGATCCACCAAGACCACAGCCCTGGGTCTGGGCTGGAGGCAGCCTCCTTCAAAGCCATGACCACAGGAGAAGGTTCTGCTGGGGACAGAGGAAGTAGGGGGATAGATAGTGAGGAAAGCAAATAGCTCTCTGATGCTCACTGAGGCCAGACACCATTTGTTCCTCCAGTACCTCTGGTCACCCTCAGCCACACAGCCCATGAGGTCACTGTCAGCACCTGGTCTGCACACCCTTGGCTGGCCCCAGAGTCCCCTGGCTTCCTGCATCTCTGCCTAAGGGTGTTCTCTGGTCACGTGGGCCATCTATGGCCCACACACAAGTGGATAGAGGGTTCTGGGGCTTTAACATCGCAAGATCAACCCACAGCTTGTGGACAAACACCCTAGGTTCCTGGCCCACTTTGGGGGGGCAACTCTGGGTATGTTCTGAACTCTCTCTCAAAGGTTTTGGGGGGCCCACCCCCTCTTTTATCCCCTTCCCCGTCCTTCCCAGGTCATCACCAAACATTGGATTGACCAAAAAGTTCATTTGGGTTTTTCCGTAAGATCTTATAGAAAAACACAAAGTTTTTTGACCAACCCGATAAATTACTGAGGGCTTCCCTGTTGGCTCAGTGGGTAAAGAATCCACCTGCAATGTAGGAGACACAAGAGACTCAAGTTTGATGCCTGGGTGGGGAAGATCCCTTGGAGCAGGAAATACTTGAATCTATGTGTTGTGGAGAAGGAGATGGCAACCCAGTCCAGTACTCTTGCATGGAGAATCCCATGGACAGAAGAACCTGGCGGGCTACAGTCCATGAGGTCACAAAGAATCGGACCCAGACTGAGAGACTAAGCACACACACAATCTATGTGTTGAGAGCCTGCTTTAGAGGAGCCCAATGTAATTATTGGACAAATTTATTGTCCCCATTTTATGGGTAGGGCAGCCAGGTTTGGGTGCCACCAGGCCTGGGGATCTACCTTGATCGCAGAGGTGCTAAGTAGAATGGAAATGACTGTCGCCCATGTGGTCTCTTCACTGCATCACATCGGGAAAGGTTGCTCACCTTAGCCACTCCCCTTTTTAGCGCTATGAGCTGACTGGGGGACTTGTCACAGTTTAGAGCTGCCACTGCTAAATAACCATGGCAAAAAGATAGTATCCTTTGCATGAAAGACCACAATCCATTACAGACCATGAAGCCCATACCTGCCCCATCTCTTCTGAGCCCCACACCACTATGAGATGGGCAGGGATATTTCTTTCCTAACATCCTGCCCTTGAGGACATAGAAACTGTGGGGTGTCAAGTGGCTTCTCCAAGGCTATGCATCTACGAAGTGGCAGAGCTGGGACTGGAATGCAAGTCCCCATCTTCATCGTGATGACCTTCTAAGTGGCACGAGCGTGAGAGCCCATCACAATGAGAGTCAATCCCGGAGGAAATTCTACCAGGAATAGACAGCCCCACCCATGAAGACTCAACAGTGATGAATGACTTTCACAACCTTGAGTCAGTTTCAGGGAAAGCGTCCTCTTTCAACCAGCCAAGTCAGAAGGAGCAGCCCATCTGCCAAGGGAAGCCAGGCCAGGTCAGATTCCAGAACACGCTTGGAAAACTGGAAGGCCACAGTCTCAGCTGGCATGGCACAGGAGATGGATGGAGTCTCAGCCCCAAGGTGGATCCTGGGCCAGCATTCTGTGGCTGCACCCTTTGGGAAGAACGTGGCACTGAGTCTGAAGGGATCATTCTCTCCCCTCTCCCCAAAAAGGTACAGTTCAGTCAATAAAAAATGGGATGTGCAGGCTTCTGGAAGGCTGGAGCTGTCAGGGCCCTTGAAATCAGCCTAGGCCGGGGGCCAAGACTCTTATTCATAGATGAGGGAAATGGAGGCCCAGAGAGTGTGAGTGAGTCACCCAAGGGCCCATCTCTCTACGGATCAGAGAAGGCCAGGGCTCAGATCCACATGTCCTGGCTCCCAGCCCCCTGCCTCTCCTCTGCTACTCATTTCACACTTAAGAGGCAAACAGTTATTTCTCACACTTGAGCAATTTGGTCTTCACAGTCTCCCTATGAGGATGGCAGAGAAGGGGCTATCTCTCTATTTCCTATGAGAGGAAGCTGTAGTCCAGAGTCACTGCTGAGGTCATCCAGAGACCATTAGGACCCTCACAGCAACAAAGGATGCAGGGATGGTTGGCAGACAAAGACGAGAAGGAAGTGGAGGTTGGCCAGGCATGGGTTCCTAATCTACACTGATCTAGGGTGAGAGTCACAGAAGCCTGACTCGCAGAGTCCCAAGGCCTGGCCATCTTTCCAGAAGAAGAATCTGACTTGGACAAATCAGCCACTCAGTGTTCAGGTTTAGGGGAACCAACTCCGTCCCCATCTCCGCCAAACTCTAAACTTAGGCGTTATCTTTGAGTAACTTAAAAAAAAAAAATTAACCCTGAAGAATCTTAGGACATGTTCATCAGCACCTCCTCCAATATCCCCTGTCTACCTCAGTCTCACACCTCCCTACAAGGGCACACTCAACATGGACTCGAAGAGAAAAACTGGCAAAAGATTTTGCTGGACTCTCACAGTGACTTTCTCAGGCCTCTTTCAAATTGCATCTCTCTCCTCATTCACCATGACAATCTGCGTAAGAGGTTGGAGGAGAAGTTCAATGTTCTCTGATGGTCCAAGGTTTTCAGCTGCTGGTTGAGCAGGGCTGGATTCAGGTCTTCTCAGAGCCCGGGGTCTTCGGACAGAAAGTGAAGCCTGATAGAATCTGGGCAAAAAACTGGGGGTAGAAGCTCTGTTCTCCTAACTGGGAGGCCAGCATTGCCCCATCTCCTTCAGTCTCTCAAAAAGAGTCAGAGGACACCCTCTACAGGCCTGCCCTGGTGGTGCAGGGACTCTTTGTGTTCCCAGCACTCACAGCCAGGGAGAAAACTAGAGGTGGGCAAGGAGTGTGGAGACGGGGGCCCTGGTGGAGGATATACATTCCAGTCTCCATGGGGCACAGGAGAGGCTCAGCTAAGAATGCTTGACGGGCAGGTGAGGTGGTCAGGGAAGGCTTCTCAGAGGAGGTGATCTGAGCTGAGACATGTCACTTGGCCTGGGTTGACGGGAGGCCAAAGTCTCATCCCGTCACCCTCTGCCATGAGAAGAAGATGAGGAGTCAGCCAGCTGAAGAAGGTAGAGGTGCATTTGAAGGGAACAAGGTCAACAAAAACACAGAGGTGTGCTTGATGGGAAGTGCTCATGTCTGTTCCAGAGCCTGGAATGTTCTAGAGTTCTAGAGCTAGAATGTTCTAAAGTTGTAAACCTGGGAATGTTCCAGAGTTCTAGAGCCTAGAGTGTTCTAGAGTTCTAGGGTCTGGAATGTTCCAGAGTTCTAGGGCTAGAATGTTCTAGAGTTGTAGGCCCTGGAATGTTCTAGAGTTTTAGGGCTAGGATGTTCTAGAGTTGTAAGCCCTGGAGTGTTCTAGAGTTCTAGGGTCTGGAATGGCCTTTAGTTCTAAGCCTAGGATGTTCTAGAGTTCTAGGGCTAGGCTGTTGGAGAAAGTATGGAGAGAGGGGTTAGAGAGGGTGCTAGGGACAAGATGGGATCTTTTGGGGACCTCATATGGCCTCACTCTGTGGCCAGTGGGAAGGAGGAAGCAGAGGAGGAGTGCAGATGGAGGGTATGGATGGAGAGATGGAGGCACAAGGAGCACCAGGGTGGACGGAGCACCCCTGTGTGCTATTCCAAGCGCTGTCCATATCTGCTGTCTCTCACTCAGTCCTCCCACGGGCCTGGGATGTGGGTCCTGCTGTTGTCCCCCCCATTTTGTAGGTGGGGGGATGGGGGCTGGAGAAAGAAGTCTATTCATGTGACCCAGAGCCCACCACCTGGAGATAGACCTGATACCCTGCAGGCTGCCCTCTCAGGCTGACTCTGCCCTGCAGCCCAGCTTCATCCTGGCCCCGAACGAACACATTCCTCACTTGCTTCCCAAAGTCCCATCAGCATCTGACAACAACAACAAGAAAAAGGCCCAGAGGATCTGATGCATGCTGCGAGAGGTGCCAAGTTCTTAATGTTACCCAGCTGTGCAGAGGGGTTGGCCCGGGCAACCAGAGGCACCGTGATTCAGATGGGCTGGACAGGGGTGAGTGAGTCAGGGGCCCAGCACCCAAGCAGCCCATCTGACCGTCAGCTCCCTGAAGGGAAGGTGTGAACTTTCTGGATGGCTGACCCACATCAGGTGTCAGGACACAGGCTGGGTGGCCGCCACCTCTGCCATGCTCTCAGTGCCTTTTATACTCACCACCCACTCCCCTCACTTTGAATACTGGTTCTTTCTGCCCTCTGAGGGCTTCCCATCCTAGGTGCTGCCCATGAGTCTTCTCTGGACAGCTCTGATTGGCAGCTGTCAGGCACAACTTGATTCAGGAACTCAACATTGCTTTCGATGAGTTAAATTCTGGTGAAGCTGCTCAGGGAGTTGGATTCTCAGTGATGTCCATCTCCCAGGAATTCTGGGTCACCAGGGCCTGGAGAACAAGACCATCTTTTTTAGCCAGGCAGGATCCCCAGAGCCTCCTAGGTACTCAGATGAAGGGAGAAGAACATCAGAGCCCCCACACAGAGCCTTTCCTTCAGTTCCACCAGTTTTCTGGCCCCAGGGTATTTGGATATCATTTGCCTGGGTTCCCCTGAGCACAGGGAGCAGACAGAGGTGGGCCAGGGCAGAGAGAGGGCATACTGCCAGTCCAGACACTAGACTGGAGATGGCCTCTGCTCAGTTCCAAAGAATCCCTTGGTTGATCTGAGCTCCAGGGCACAGATTTCACAGGGCTTTGCCCACAGGCCCCAGCCTGGCAGCTCAGAGGCTCAGGGAAGCATGTGGGGATGGGGGTAGCAAGAGCCTAGAACACCTGAGAATGGAGAGTCTGACTCTTAGCAGTTTGCTCCCTAGGGGGAGGGACCAGGGAAGGGTGGGTGTGGAAGCAGGTGGGGCTACAGTAGCAATAGGAACTGGAAACAGGAAGCAGGAAGTAGGAAGTCTCTGTTGCAGAGGTGGGAGCAGAGGGCCTCTAAACCCCAGGACAGGGCGGGAGGCATGTTGGGATTACAGACCCAGATCCAAGGTATCAACTGGAGAGACCCCATTGTGTTGGCCCATCCCTGCTTCTCCCTTTTCCTGACACAGCCCGGTCACAAGGGTGGACGTGGAATGTCTTGTCGAGTGCTTGATCTCCTCGACCCAAGTGACATGTCTAAGTGGGAGCTCTGGACACAGCTGAGCTGACCATAGTCCTTCTCCAGAATTTATCAGGAGGGAGTGGAAGAGGAGGTCATTTTTGCTCTTGGATCTCAGGGACCCAGGGTCGTGTCTCCCTCAGTGACCACTGTAGAAGAAAATAGACACACAAGAGACCCAAAAATAGCCCCCAGAGGGAAATGGATACCCAAGGCTAAGAAAGAGAGGCCTGGGGTTTCTGTGTGTCTGTCCCTTCCGCAGTCTCATCTCAGCTCTTCCTATAACTCGTACCTTGAGCCAGCAATGTTCCCCTTGCTCTTAATTAAATGGGCTAAGTTCGGTTTCTGGCACCGGCAACCAAAACAGTCTCACACACAACACCCAGCCAGGATCCAGTTCCCAAAATGACGTGACCTTGTAGGTCTCCCATGAGGCACCTCCAGAACTGGGGCCAAATGCCAGCCCAGCACAGACCCCATACATGGTAATCTGCCTATCCAATAGTCTTTCTCTGCCTTCACCACCCCCAAGATGGTACGCTTACAGAGCAGAGCCCAACCTATCAGAGGGGGAATGTTTGTTGCATTTATTAACTAATACAGGTGGCCCATGTTGGCCCAAGCCAGTAGGGAACATGTCTTCAGGGATTCCAGAAGGTGGAAGTGACAAGAATCAGGGGGCTGGCAGCCTCTGGTTCAGTTCTGAGTAAATGTGAGGCCAGAGGGAAAGGCAGGACTGACAGCAAGAGGCAGGACCTGTGGGGACAGGTGAGAACATGTGAGGGGCAGCCCCTTCCCACCCCCCAGATCAGATCAGATCAGATCAGTCGCTCAGTTGTGTCCGACTCTTTGCGACCCCATGAATCGCAGCATGCCAGGCCTCCCTGTCCATCACCAACTCCGGGAGTTCACTCAGACTCACGTCCATCGAGTCAGTGATGCCATCCAGCCATCTCATCCTCTGTTGTCCCCTTCTCCTCCTGCCCCCAATCCCTCCCAGCATCAGAGTCTTTTCCAATGAGTCAACTCTTCACATGAGGTGGCCAAAGTACTGGAGTTTCAGCTTTAGCATCAGTCCTTCCAAAGAAATCCCAGGGCTGATCTCCTTCAGAATGGACTGGTTGGATCTCCTTGCAGTCCAAGGGACTCTCAAGAGTCCTCTCCATCACCACAGTTCAAAAGCATCAATTCTTTGGTGCTCAGCCTTCTTCACAGTCCAACTCTCACATCCATACATGACCACAGGAAAATCCATAGCCTTAACTAGACGGACCTTTGTTGGCAAAGTAATGTCTCTGCTTTTGAATATGCTATCTAGGTTGGTCATAACTTTCCTTCCAAGGAGTAAGCATCTTTTAATTTCATGGCTGCAGTCACCATCTGTAGTGATTTTGGAGCCTAGAAAAATAAAGTCTGCCACTGCTTCCACTGTTTCCCCATCTATTTGCCATGAAGTGATGGGACCGGATGCTATGATCTTCATTTTCTGAATGTTGAGCTTTAAGCCCACTTTTTCACTCTCCACTTTCACTTTCATCAAGAGGCTTTTGAGTTCCTCTTCACTTTCTGCCATAAGGGTGGTGTCATCTGCATATCTGAGGTTATTGATATTTCTCCTGGCAATCTTGATTCCAGCTTGTGTTTCTTCCAGTCCAGCGTTACTCATGATGTACTCTGCATATAAGTTAAATAAACAGGGTGACAATATACAGCCTTGACGAACAAGAGGCAAGTACAGGATGTGTATTCATTCATTTAGCAAATACTCTTGAGGACTTACTATATGCAGCAACTCTTGTGGGCACCAGGGATACAGTACTGAAAGAGACATGTATGTCCTGCCCTGATAAAATTTATGTTATGAATAAGAGGAGGCAGATAGCAAAAAATATAAGCAAATAAACATATCCTTATGGCAGAAACTAATACAACATTGCAAAGCAACTATACGCCAATCAAGATTAATTAAGAAAAAAAAAGTATCTTGTGGCAAATGGTGACAAGGGCTTTGAAGATGAAGCTGTACAGGAGGTGGGATTTAGGTGGGGGGTCAGGCTGGCCCTCTGAGCAAAGACATGACTGAAGAGAGAAGAGGAGGTGTGCCTACAGCCTTTCCCCAATCTGGCCAGGTAAGACATTCTGTTCCCACAAGACAGATACAGGAAATGATGGCCAGGGGTTTCTGAGACCAGCCCAACCCTGCAGCTTCTTTTTTAAAAATAAGTCTGTGTTTACTTATAGGCTGTCCTGGGTCTTCATTGCTGCACAGGCTTTTCTCTAGTTGCAGCGCTCGGGCTTCTCACTGTGGTGACCTCTCTTGTTGCAGAGCACAGGTTCTAGGGCAAGCGGGCTTCAGTAGTTGTAGCTCCCCGGCTCTACAGCACAGGTTCAGTAGTGGCGGCACACAGGCTTAGTTGCTCCATGGCATGCGGGGTCTCCCCGGATCAGGGCTCACACCCACGTTCCCTACATCATCAAGCAGATTCTCTACCACTGAGCCACCAGGGAAGTCCCTCCTGCAGCTTCTGAAGTAAAATTCAAACCCAAGCCTGACCGATTTCAAAGTGCACGTTCCTTCAAAGCAAATCTCCGTCCCTTACAGGTGCAGGCCTGGGGTCCAGGTTTGCAGAGAAGGAGCAAGTGACAGTCTGTGGGCAAGCATGTGCTGAGCAATCACCAGGAGCCTGAGGGGGTCCCATTGTGCATGAGCAGAGAGAGCCTCCATTCCATCGGGCAGCATCCAGCTCACCACCGGCCCCCATCCCTCTGTTGATGATGAAGCATTTGGGCAGGAATCACACATCAAAAGTGATGGGAGACCTGGCTTTCCAGGGACTCAGAGCCTGTGATGGGCAAAAGAGTGACTTTTCCCTGCCCCGCACGCAGGAGCCCACATAGAAGGTGTTAGGCGCTGTTCCATCTTGAACCGAAAATGGGGACGAGGTCAGTTTCAGAGCTGAGTAAGGGTATCTCAGACTCAGATGGGAAGACCTATCCGAGAGGTCAGGGAGATTTTGGAATGTGGTGGCCAAGGAGGCAGCACCAGCCCTGCCTCTGCCGGTAGCAGATTCCGGGTTGGAGCTGAGCTCATTGATGGAAGCCGCTGGATGCCTGGGTTGAGAAAGCCTGGTGTGAATGGACAGTGCACACAGCCTTACATCCCAGAGACAGGCGGGGGCAGCATCTGAGAATGTGGAAGGATTGTTCCAGCTTCTCTGTGGGTCTGGGTGCAGCTCCCTGCGGCCTGTGTCATTCAGTGAATGGACATGGGGCAGAGGTGCAGCCAACTTGGTGACACCGGAAAGCTGAAATTGGCAACTCCTCCCCGGTTTGATCCCCGGGTCAGGAAGATCCCCTGGAGGAAGAAGTGGCAATTCCATCTAGTATTCTTGCCTGGGAAATCCCACTGCCTGGTGGCCTACAGTCCACAGGGTCGAAAAGAGTCCAACACGACTAAGCGACTAAAAAAACAACAACAATGCCACATCCAGTGAAGCCAGTTATTGGGGAGACACAGGCAGTAAAACCCCAATAGCACAGGTTGGGAGTCAAATTCCAGCATGGTCTCAGACCCTACTGCACCGCCATTGACAAATCATCTCTGAGCCCTCTCCTTTCTTCCAGAAACAGGGTGATCTTAAAGGCTATTGGCAGGGTTGTCCTAGAGCTCATGAGGGACACCAGGAGCAAAGAAAGGGATCTTCATTGTTAAACACACAAAAACAGAGCCCAGATTCTGGCAAATGTCCCTGCAGACTCGGGGGTCTGGCATCTCCTTCGGCTGGGTGCCTGGTACATGCTGACCTGATGTGAAACATGATTCCTTGAGCTCAGAGCAGGGTGAGTCTTGCAAGGGGCACGGCTCACAGAGTCCCAGGCCCAACAGGGACAGCATTGCATACCTTGAAAGAACACTCATCTAGAGCAGGACCTGCATACCAGTCTTGGCTCCAGTGACCTTGGGGAAATCACTTCTTGCTGACTCTAATACCCCCACCTTTTCTCTGCCTACATGACAGACTCCAACCCGCAGGGAGTACGATCAGGGGCACAGAGGACCCAGGGCATAAGACAAGGGAATGGGGCTGGCAAGCATACCACCCTTCGGTAAAGGGGCAGGTGATTCTGGTCCCGCCTCTATCAGCCAAGCAGACATGTGGGACCAATGGTTCCAATGCTTTTTTAAAAGAAGCCTGAAATTCAGATTTTTATGTGATGGCTCCAAATATTAAGTATTGGCAGCTAAATCTGCTTTTTTTTTTTTTCTCTAGACTAGGCATAACACCATTTGATCCAAACATAGAATCCCCGACTCAATGGACATGAGATTGAGCAAACTCTGGGAGACAGTGAAGGACAGGAAGCCTGGCGCACTGCAGTCCATGGGGTCACAAAGAGTCAGACACGACTTAGTGACTGAACAACAACAAGGGCATGTCTTTAGGGGTTGAACCATAGACTGCATCATTCAGGGACCTATGCACCCTGGCTTCTGGGGGCGGTCAGCCAGCGGTGGGATCTGGGAGGTGTTGGTTGGGGGAGGGAGACAGGGAGAGAGGAGTTGTTCTTATGATGACCAGGTTTCAAATTTAAACATCTCCAGGAAAGAAGCAAGCTTCAGCAGTGGCTGACACCAAGGCAGCCCCTGGTCCAGGGCTGCTGGCCTTGCAGGATCCCAATGCCCTGGCATCCTCCTCTTGTCTCTTCAAAACAGGAGGCAATGATTGCACACGTTACTATTGCCCCAAGACTACACCTCTGCCAGTGTCCTCATTTCTATACACAGCCCTTCACGAAAACTCATCTGAATGGACTTATTTCAGTGGACGTCTGCTTCCTGCAGAACCCTAACTACACAAGTTATATTCATTTATTAGTAAGTCTCACAAGTGGCCAAAGGAAAGAGGAAAATATTGTTGTTTAGTAGCTAAGTCATGTCCTACTCTTTGCAACCCCATTGTAGCCCACCGAGCTCCTCTGTCCATGGGATTTCCCAGGCAAGAATACTGGAGTGGGTCGCCATTTCCTTCTCCAAGGGATCTTCCTGACTTAGGGATCAAACCCATGTCTCCTACACTGGCAGGTGGATTCTTTAAGACTGAGTGACCAAGGAAGGCCAAAGAGGAAGTCCAAGAGTGTTAGTCACAGTTGTGTGTGACTCTCTAGTCAGATTCTCCAGGGATTCTCCAGGACAGAACACTGGATTGGGTTGCCATTCCCTTCTCCAGGGGATTTTCCCAACTCAGGGATTGAACCCAGGTCTCCCACACTGCAGGCAGATTCTTCACCATAGAGCCATCAGGGAAGCCTTAAGAGGAAAACATCTGGATGTAAATCCCCACTCTTCCCCCAACTGCTTATCACATAATCTTTCCAAGCCTCAGTTTCCTCATCTGTCCTGTCAGAGGGCTAATGGACCAGAGATGACTCATGATAATGTCTAAAGCTTCCAGCCAAACTGACTGGGGAAACCCACTCGCTTTGAGCCTAAATTTAAACAAACTTGTTGTTGTTGTTCAGTTGCTAAATGTATTGGACTCTTTGCAACCCCAAGGGCTGCAGTATGCCAGGCTTCCCTGTCCTTCACTATCTCCTGGAGTTTGCTCAGATTCATGTCCATTGAGTCAGCGATGCTATCTAGCCATCTCATCCTCTGCCACCCTCTTCTGTAGCATCAGGGTCTTTTCCAATGAGTCAGCTCTTCCCATCATGTGAACAAAGTATTAAGTGATCAAAGTATTAAGTGACCAAAGTATTGGAGCTTCAGCTTCAGGATCAGTCCTTCCAAAGAATATTCAGGGTTGATTTCCTTTAGGATTGACTGGTTTGATCTCCTTGCAGTCCCTGGGACTCTGGTAGGTATCTGCAAAACAATGGCATTTTCTGGGAATGAATGGCCAGTGATCTGCAGACAGAGAGTGTCATTTCTGAGCAAAGCCTTGGCACTCTGTGGCTCCCTCCTGCTCCACCAGCACTCTCCACCCTGGGCCAGCTCCCTCATACCCTTGATTGACAGACTTGAGAGGTGGAAAGAATGGGGACTGGTTTTCCTGGGGCCAAGGGTCAAATCCCAGCTCAGCCACCTGCTCTCTGTATAATCAAGGACAAGTCCCCTTCTGTCTCTGGGCTGTTTCCACATCTACGTAAGAGGGTTTGTCCTTGAACTTTTGTGGTTTCTACCAGCTTCCCCCTGCCAGGGGTCTCTGGTGATTCCTAACTCTGTGGGCCTAACAAAAGTTCTTCCCACACATCCTCGACAGCACTGTGTCATAATTAAGCATAAAAATTAGGAAATTCCAAGCCAAGCTTTCCTGAATCGTGCGGGTAGAAGAAATGTTTGAATCTCCTTTCTTGGCTGAGTCTTTGCAAGGCAAGCGTTTCCAAATGTTTGGCCCAGTCCCCCTGCCTGAACCTCCCCCTGACGGCCTGTCCTCAGGAGGAAGGCCCCAAAGATAAGCAGGGAGGGCTAGCCCTCAACCAACCAGGAGGCTGCCCGGCTGACCGTGGATGACCCATTGGCTGGGCCTCCCAACACCTGGATGACTGACTGCGATTCTGGGCTTCCTTTGCTCCAGATGTGTTTGGCAGCTGCCCACCATCAATCAGGGGGTTTAGGTTTGGAAAACTGAAGATCTGCAAACAAAGGCACGAGTGAGAAGGGCGAGGCCCGGTTAGAAAATATTGAAATTCATCCTGGTTTCCTTTGAGCCAAAAGAACAGGCTGTTCCCTGGGTTCCCAGGGACCATGGAAGAGGGAGAAAGTGGGGCCTGAGAGCCGATGGAAGCTGCTTGGCCGCCATTTTGTAAGACTAGGCCAGCTCCCTGAAAGGAGCAGACCCTGGGTTTGGAACCCAAGTTTGTTACTTACTAGTTGGGTAACTTGGTCAAGTTACCTCATCCTCCTGGCTCCCACTGGAAATGGAGACAGCAATATTTATCCCACAGAGTGGGTGGGAGGATTAACAAAGATCAACTTGGATGGCAAATGGACAGGTCATCTGCAACCTATAAGGGAACTCCAGGACTCCACCCAAAGGTATTGAAAGCCTGATTGACACAAAAGCAGACTATGGATGGAAGAGTTCCTGGGGACTTAGTGTCTACGCGTGTGTGCCTGCGTGCCAAGTCACTTCTGACTCTTTGCAATCCCAGGGACTGCAGCCCACCAGACTCCTCTGTCCATGGGATTCTCCAGGCAAGAATACTGGAGTGGGTTGCTGCAGGAAGTTGCAGGAAGAAAGCCTGGCTTACTGCAGGTTGCCTTTCCCTTCTCCAGCGGATCTTCCCCACCCAGGGATCAAACCTGGGTCTCTTGCATTGCAGGCAGATTCTTTACCAACTGAGCCACCAGATGAGCATCTATACATTCTCTTAAATATTCAAAGTTTATCCCACTCAGTACTGTGTTTTCATTCCGGTGTGCACTCAGGGATGCTGTGAGGAAAAACCACTGTAGTTACCATGAGAGGTGAGGACAGGGCTCCCTGCTCCCCACTGAGCCATCCTTCTGAGGCCTGAAGGGAGATGTTTCTCTCCACTTCAGGACCAGGAAGAGTTGTGCTACTCTCTGTGCTACTCTACTGGCCTCTCAGCAACCGTTCCGTTTCACCTTGGGGACACCCAGCATCATGTGCCTGGCCCCCTGTCCCTCTGCACCAGATGCTGGAGGTCTGAGACGCGCACCTATGACCCACCTCTGCCAACTCTCCTGAGCCTCGCTGTGCAAACTGTGGGCCAATTTCACCTCGCCCACCTTGGATTTTTCCTTCCTTCCTTTCCTCTTGACCTGATACTTATTTTCTTTTTTAAGCCAAGTTGGATTTTGAGTGTTTGTGCATGACTCTAGATCTCCCGAGGGAAAGTTGGAGATGGAGCATTAGATGATAACCAGGCAGGGAGATACAGGGCTCAACACGGAGCCTACCACATGGTGGGTGGTACCTAATGCACTCAGCAAACATCTCCTATGTGATAAAAGCCACACTGACGCTGGCAGATGAGGGCCAGGAATGGCTTTCCTTCCACAGAGCAAATATCTGGTGTGCCTGTAGGGGTGTCCTGCTCATGGCCATTGACCTGGGGTTCCCTGGATTCATCTGGGGGGGGGGGGTCACCTGGTTGCCATGGTAACTCGGTTACTGCCTCATCTGTGCCTCCCTTCTCTTATGTGATGTTTTGTCCATCACAAAGCTCCACGTGGCTGCCATCTGCTCTGTGTCTCATTTTACTCTCTGCACAGAGCGGAGGTGAGGGGGCCACCCCAGGGGAAGAGGAGGGTTTGCAGGCAGCCAAGGCCGGGCCTGACGTGGGCTGGGAGACCCTGCCTCTGTGACCTTGTGGGGAGAGTGTGGGGAGTGAGCTGTGCAAACTGGGGCAAGGCTTCAACCCCCAACCCCCGAGCCTGTTTCCTCTCTTGTCTCACTGCCTACTTCCCAGTGGGGTGGGGGTGGGTGGGCTGGAAGGATTACAGATCTAAAGGATGCTCTTCAGAAAATATTTATTGAGCATCTACTGTGTGCCAGGGCACTAGGAAGTCATCAGGGAAAAAGGCACATCCAGGTCCTGCCCTCAGGGAGCTTATACTCTCCAATGGGGTTGGGGGTGGGGTGGAGGGAAGAGGAAGCAGATAAATAAATAAATATATAAACTAGAAAATGATGGTCATAAGGGCCATACAGAAAATTACTGGGTTGGCCAAGACGTTTGTTCAGGTTTTTTCCATGAGATGTAACAGGAAAATCCAAACAAACTTTTTTTTGGCCAAGCTAGTAGAACGGGTTGTTGAGACAGTGACTAGGAGGATGCGCAAATGTCAGAGTTGCCAGCAGAGAGGAGATGGGTCCAGAGGGATAACTGGAGAGGAGCTTCAAGACGTGGCCCAGATTGTGAAACAGAGGTCACCAGAGTGTAGGAATTACACAGCCAGGGTGGGAGGAAGGCACACTGGCCGGGATGTTCAAGTTTGCAGTTTTCTATGATCCAGAGACAGGGAAATAGTTACTGGCCCAGTTTGGGGGGTAGAAGATGTGAAGGACATACTGTAGCCGTTTGCAGCTGCACATAATCCTGTGGCCGTGAGACGGCTCCCTGAATGCACCGCCCTGCCCGGCTGCAGACCGGGTTCTTGGAGAAACCTGCCTACTGTGTGCACTGCCCATCACCTGCCCCGGCACTGCCAAATGGCTGTCAGCTGGGAACACAACCATATGTTTCCACGAGTCAAAACACCCAACTCTCTTCCCCAGTGAAGGGAAAAACAGATCTTGATTTCAACCCAGAAAGGGCTGGACAGATGGGAAGCCAGAGAAGCAGACTGTCTGATTACCTGGCCATCGTCTGTGTACAAATAGAGAAAGAAACTTCTGTGGTTACCTTGAAAGCTTGGAAACACTCACATCTGTAACTCTGAAACATTTGATTATAGCTCGAGGAAATCATATTCCAGGCTAGCATGTATTTCCCCCTGAGTGAAGGAAAAAGTGTGTGTTTAAGAGCAAAGGATGGTCCCCAGATGAACATACAGAGGTTGACACATTCAGGTAACTCTGATGGGAGGTGTCAGAGACTGGCTTCTCTCTCTCTCTCTGGCTTCACCACTTACCAACTTCAAGGCCTTAGAATAATCACTTCACCTCTCTGGGGACAATGAGACTCCCCATTCCATGGGAGCTGTGTGGATCATTTGAGTCAAAAAGTTTGAGAGTGTTTTATAAACTGTAAAGTGCCAAGGAATTTTTTTGTGTGTGTGTGAGTGCTCAATCGTGTCAAACTCTGCACCATCCAGACTGTAGCCTGCCAGGTTGCTCTGTCCATTGGATTCTCTAGGCAAGAATACTGGAGTCAGTTGTCATACCCTCCTGCAGGGGATCTTCCTGACCCGGGGCTCAAATCCACTCCTGCATCTCCTGCATTGGTTCAGTTGAGTTCAATTCAGTCGCTCTGTGTGTCCAACCCTTTGCAAACCCACAGACTGTAGCATGCCAGGATTCCCTGTCCATCACCAACTTACTGAGCTTGCTCAAACTCATGTCCATTGATGCCATCCAACCATCTCATCCTCTGTCATCCCCTTCTCCTTCTGCCTTCATTCTTTCAGTGTCTTTTCCAATGAGTCAGTTCCTTGTATCAGGTGGCCAAAGTATTGGAGTTTCAGCTTCAGCATCAGTCCTTCCAATGAATATTCAGGACTGATTTCCTTTAGGATTGACTGGTTTGATCTCCTTGCAGTCCAAGGGACTCTCAAGAGTCTTCTCCTGCTTTGGTAGGTAGATTCTTTATACCACTGTGCCACCTGGGAAGCCCTACCAAGGAGTAAAATTGATTTTTAGTTAACAACTGGACACAACTTTTAAAAAATTTATTTATTTATTTAAATTAGAGGCTAATTACTTTACAATATTGTAGTGGGTTTTGCCATACATTGACATAAATCAGCCATGGGTGTACATGTGTCCCCTATCCTGAACCTCCCTCCAACCTCCCTCTCCATCCCACCCCTCAAGGTTCTCCCAGTGCATCAGCTTTGAATGCCTTGTTTCACGCATTGAACCTGGACTGGCGATCTA
This sequence comes from Bubalus kerabau, assembly GCF_029407905.1. Classification (NCBI taxonomy): domain Eukaryota; kingdom Metazoa; phylum Chordata; class Mammalia; order Artiodactyla; family Bovidae; genus Bubalus; species Bubalus kerabau. Next base: position 108,469,339 of record NC_073630.1, read on the forward strand.
TTTCACATATGGTAATATACATGTTTTAATGCTATTCTCTCAAACCATCCCACCCTCGCCTTCTCCCACAGAGTCCCAAAGTCTATTCTTTATATCTGTGTCTCTTTTGCTGTCTCGCATATAGGGTCATCGTTACCATCTTTCTAAATTCCATATATATGCTGGACACAACTTTTGACTCAAAACATCTTCACTGGCCCCGCTCAGTCCCTCTTGTAGCTCCTGTCCTCTTTTCCTGATCATCTTTTGACTGGTTTGACTTCATTTTAGGAGTGCTGGGATGAAAATCAAAATTGCTGGTGAAGATGCTGAATGTAAAAGGCAAGAGGACTAAATACTACTTACTCAGAGATAAACCATGCTAGAAACTGATGGTGATCAGCCAGACCCCATTCACCTGGTGGGCATCATCCCTCTTGCTGCCATGAAGGTGCACAATGGTGATTCTCAGCTGCCCCTTCCCTGGAGCACTGCTCTTCAATTTTTGGAATGTATTTGAGGAGTTACACCCTGTCCCCATGCTGGCCAGGGTCTGCATGCAGCCAATTTCTGACTAATATGTATATACAAAGTTCTCATCCACCTTGCCTCAACATGAGATATTCCAGAGCTCCCCATGGGATCAAGCTGTGCCTAGAATTTAGCTGAACTCACATCCTAGCCAAGTTGCACCCCTGGCCCTGGCCCTGTCAGAGACGTCATCTGAAAGTATTCTCTCAGCATCTCACTTGCACGAGTTTCCCTAGAGTGGGCTCTGATTCTCGGGAACCCAAGATTTGGTTTGGTACCAGATCCTAAGAAACAGATTCTCGGGACAGAATCTAGAGTTGGATCACTCTCTAGCCAGATGAGAAGACGACCTCATCACTGGTAGTTGAGGGGAGTCCACGGCAGGCTGTTGCAGCACAATTGGGAATCTCACCTGTGTGACTCAGACGGTAAAGAAACTGCCTGCAATGCAGGAGACCTGGGTTTGATCCCTGGGTTGGGAAGATCCCCTGGAGAAGGAAATGGCTACCTACTCCAGTATTCTTGCCTGGAGAATCCCATGGACCGGGGAGCCTGGTGGGCTACAGTTCATGGGGTGGCAAAGTTGGACATGACTGATGACTAACACTTTCACGCTTCTCACTTCTGCCTGGGTTCATCAGAATTTTGAACAGTCAGTAAGAGAGATGCATTAGCCTGTGTGATATTGCCGAAATGTGGACGTAGAGGAGAAACAGGAACTATGCAGTTGAGTGACTGCTGTTAACCAGCAGTGAAATCAATATTCCAGCTTTGCTATTCCCCACAAAACTTTTTTTTATCCGTTATTTGCCTGTTAGCGGATTAAATTTTATTAAAAAAAATAATAATTGGACTGGTCTTTTCTGGTGGCTCAGTGGTAAAGGAAATCACCTTCCAATGCAGGATCTGCAAGAGACACGGGTTCGATCCCTGGTCCAAGAAGATCCCATATGCAGTGGAGCAACTAAGCCCATGCACTGCAATAACTGAGCCTGTGCTGCAGAGCCCAGAAACTGCGACGACTGAAGCCCACGTGCCCTAGAGCTCATGCTCCACAGCAAGAGAAGCCACCGCAGCGAGAAGCCTGTGCACCGCAACTAGAGAGTACTTCCCGCTTGCCACAACTAGAGAAATGGCCATGCAGCAACAAGACCCAATACAGCCAAAAATAAATAAATAAAATTATGTTTAAAATTGTTGGACTTATTTTTATAAAGTATATAAAATTTTCAGAAAAAAATTGCTTTCATTGCATTACTGAATAGCTGAGAAAGGTGAGTAAAAAGCACACATAACACCCCTGCCAACACCATTCAGCACTTCCCTTAGGTTATTTGTGTTAGATAAAACAGAGAACAGTTTTTCCTACGTTAATAACTTAACATCTAAGTTCTTATAATGATTCTATTCTGATCCAATTTTAACCATTGGACTTAGAAACCATCTGTTTTTACTTATTTGGTGAATTTAGTGAATGCACCATTAAGCCAATTTCTAGCATTATGGAGGAATGAACACTTATCCAGCAATCCCACTGCTGGGCATACACACTGAGGAAACCAGAATTGAGACACGTGTACCCCAGTGTTCATCGCAGCACTGTTTATAATAGCCAGGACATGGAAGCAACCTAGATGTTCATCAGCAGATGAATGGATAAGAAAGCTATGGTACATATACACAATGGAGTATTACTCAGCCATTAAAAAGAATACATTTGAATCAGTTCTAATGAGATGGATGAAACTGGAGCCTATTATACAGAGTAAAGTAAGCCAGAAAGAAAAAACACCAATACAGTATACTAACGCATATATATGGAATTTAGAAAGATGGTAACAATAACCCTGTATATGAGACAGCAAAAGAGACACTAATGTATAGAACAGTCTTTTGGACCCTGTGGGAGAAGGAGAGGGTGGGATGATTTGGGAGAATGGCATTGAAACATGTATAATATCATATATGAAACGAGTCACCAGTCCAGGCTCAATGCACGATACTGGATGCTTGGGGCTGGTGCACTGGGATGACCCAGAGGGATGGTATGGGGCGGGAGGAGGGAGGAGGGTTCAGAATGGGGAACACATGTATACCTGTGGCAGATTCATTTCGATATATGGCAAAACCAATACAATATTGTAAAGTTAAAAAATAAAATAAAAAAATTAGAATATTTGTTATACTGAGAACACAACAAAAAGAAAGTGCAGGACTCCTCCCTTGTCATCCCTCCCCCTTGAACTAAAGGGAGAAAGCTGTCAGGCTCAGGTGGGTTAATCACCAATTGAAAGTCAAATGTGGGAGTCAGAGGCTCCCATGACCATGTTTCAGAGACTTTTATCTCTGCCACTGGGGGGCAGACTGAGCTGAAGGCCAAGATGAGGCTTAACTCAGGTGAGAGAATTTCCAGGAAGGTAGAATTCTCAGCCCGGGTGATTGTCCTCTGCCAATGTCAAGGCAACATTAAGGAGAGAGCAGACTCTTCAGACCTGAATTGGAGACAGCTCTGTAGGTGCAGTTGAGAACTTTGAAATTCCCTTGAAATACCCTGACTTAGGAGAGGGGCCCACCCCCCTAATAAGGGATCCCCTGCTTGAAGCCTCAAGAAGGGATGCCTGACAAGACAAAACTCTCCCACATTATAATCTTCCCCAAGTCCCCTTCTAGCAATCAGACTACTAGTTAGGGTCAATCTCAACATGACCCTCCCCTGGGGAAGTGCTACGTCTCCCAAGGGAAGAGTTTCAGGACTGGCTAATGCGTTCTTAAACTCGGCTTAAAACTCAACACTCAAAAAGCTGAGATCATGGCATCTGGCCCCATCATTTCATGGCAAATAGATGGGGAAACAATGGAAACAGTGACAGACTTTGTTGTCTTGGCCTCAAAATCACTGCGGACAGTGACTGCAGTCATGAAATTAAAAGACGCTTACTCTTTGGAAGAAAAGCTATGACAAACCTAGACAGCATATTAAAAAGCAGAGACATTACTTTGCTGACAAAGGTCCATCTAGTCAAAGCTATCGTTTTTCCAGTAGTCATGTATGGATGTGAATGCTGGACCATAAAGAAGGCTGAGTGCTGAAGAACTGATGCTTTTGAACTGTGGTGTTGGAGAAGACTCATGAGAGTCCCCCAGACAGAAAGGAGCTCAAACTAGTCAATTCTAAAGGAAATCAACCTTGAATATTCATTGGAAGGACTGATACTAAAGCTGAAGCTCCATTACTTTGGCCACCTGATGCGAAGAGCCAACTTATTAGAAAAGACCCTGATGCTGGGAAAGATGGAGGGCAGGAAGAGAAGGGGGTGCCAGAGGATGAGAAGGTTGGATGGCATCACTGACTCAATGGTCATGAGTTTGAGCAGGCTCTGGGAGATAGTAAAGGACAGGGAAGCCTAGCGTGCTGCAGTCCATGGGGTCGCGAAGAGTCAGACACAACTGAGAGACTGAACAACAGCAGTGTCCTCTAGCATGAAGCTGAGAGTCACGTCTCCAGTGGACTTCAAGGTACTGGGTCCAGGAGATCTAATATGAAGCTGGGTGAGGGGGATGGATTTTGTTGACATGGGGCAGGAGGCCACTCTCCCAAAATACAGGCTTTAATATCTTGACAACAGACCCAGGGAATGATTTTAATATGCTGTTCTTAGAAGCTCTGAAAAGCTGAGGGACCTCATTATATGAAGTAGAGATGTCAGACTGTGATGGAAGATTCTGGAAGAAGAGCACAAAAGACTGAGTGAAGAGGTCATGCTACAATATAATGGGTCTATATATCAGACCATAAAACCTGTTGTTCTGACTATGTTCTCCAGAAAGGCTTGAAGGACGCTGTATTTAACAAGGCCATACCAAATGCCCTGGTATGAGGGGCAGAAACATCATTGAGAAACTCGTTAGTGGTCACCTTCTGTAATCTGGAACTGATGGTAGGAGATGCTGTTGTAAAGCATAAACAGGAATGATGGGATTTCCAAATAGTAGAGGAGAGGTGGTAGCATTTTATTATCAAAAACAAGGTGGGAGTAATTACCTTAAATAGGCAATCAGGGACCTCTAGCCCACAAATATCTGGATATATCTAGTAGATATAAGGATATGGATATATCTAGTAGAACATGGTGTTCCTAAAGCAAGATGGCTAGGAAGCCCCCCAAAATTTAATCAATATATAATCAAAAGAGATCAGGGAGAAAGACGATCAGAAGGCTCATGTCAGCCACTGTGACTTATAAAGAGTCATAATCCTTTGCTGATTTTTAAGAATGGACTTTCAAGAATACTCTGATGGAAAAAAAAAGCTTGAGTTCCCAGAAGGAAGGGCCTTATATCACCCTGGCAAGGTATAGAGGAAAGATTTCCCAAGATCTTCTCAAAAAGAACCTATGACCATTTGTGTGGCCAATCATACCCTGGAGGAAAGAACCGTCCATAGCTTTTGAGGATGATTGCATACATAGTCCAAGCTGACAATGAAAAGTGCCCAAGTGCCATCATGGCTTTCTCGTGAGGGTGGAGCATGTTAAAGTCAGGCCTGACCTCTGAAAACACCAGACAAATCATGGCAGAGGACCATGGATTACCACAAATTACCCAATTAATTGCTCCAATGGTAGGTGTTGCTCCAGAGCTTGTATCTTTACTACAGCAGATTTAATCCAGCTTCTGATATGGGCTTCCCAGGTGGCTCAGACAGTACAGTATTTTTGCCTGCAATGTGGGAGACCTGGGTTTGATCCCTGGGTCAGGAAGATCCCCTGGAGAAGGAAATGGCAACCTACACCAGTATTCTTGCCTAGAAAATCTCATGGACAGAGGAGCCTGGCAGGCTATAGTCCACGGGATGGCAAAGAGTCGGACACGACTGAGAGACTAACACTTTCACACTTTCTGATATGTAGCATGTGGCTACTGATAGACCGAATGGATTTCATACCGAATGCATACCTGTTAGGAAAAGGAATGGGATGGCATGCAGTCACAGGGGTGAACAGCAGCGTACCTGTTGTCCCCCAGCATACCTGTTGTCCCTGCTTTTCCCCAGGTCTAGGTCAATTTCCCACTTTCCGTCCCAATACAGGTTGAAGGAACCTAGACTGTGTCGTGGCACCTCAGATTACCATACCTATCCTCCATACTGACAGCGCCGTGTCCTTGAGACCTAAAGCCTTGTTAAGATACATGAGCTCCCAAGGGTGGAGGCAGCCTATGGATGGAGTGTTTAGGGGGTGCAGTGATCTAGCGAATGCTGGGACAGCCTCTCAAGGAAAGGACAAGCGATTGTACTTTGCACCTTCAACCAGTAACAGAGAAGTACAGCTACTGGTAGTCCACTCTGGCTTCTGAAGTCAGTATATTCCACACTTGGAAACACTGCTTCACTGACTTCTCAGATGATGCCAAGTGTTGAGGGGGCTAGTTTTGAGGGAGTTAAGATGAGATCATACTGGATTAGGGTGGGCCCCATATCCAGTGGTTGGTGCCCTTATAAGAGGCCATGGGAAAGCATCAGAGAGCAGAAGGCATATGATGATGGAGGCAGAGATTACAGTGACGTGTTTGGAAGCCAAGAAACACCAAGGACTGCTGGGAGCCCCCAGGAGCCAGGAGGGAGGCTGGGGATGGCTTCTCTCCTGGAGTGTACAGAAGGGAATTAACCCCACCAACACCTTAATCTTCAACTCTGGCCTCCAGACCGTGAGACAACAAATTTCTGTTGTTTTAAGTCATCTTTGTTTTTGCTGTTGTTCAGTTGCTAAGTTGCATCCTCCTCTTTGCAATGCTATAGTCTGCCAGGTTCCTCTGTCCATGGGATTTCCCAGGCCAGAATACTGGAGTGGGTAGCCATTCCCTCCTCCAGGGGATCTTTCTGACCCAGAGATTGAACCTGTGTCTCTTGCATCAGCAGGTGGATTCTTTTCCCCTGAGCCACCAGAGAAGCCCCAGTTTGTGGTAATCTGTTACACACAAAACTTAAATCAGCCTCTCAGAACTGCCCACCCCAGGGACAGGAGACAGGGCATCTCTGCAGGAGTCTTCACTCTTCCTGGCTGAGTGGGGTTGATAACTTCCCTGCATCTCTGAATTGCACCTGCTCAGGGGTCAAGGGAGATGCCAGGGTACTGGAGAAGACCCTGGGCAGAAAGATTCCCATGGCTTATCTGAGCAGGGATGCCTCAGAAGGAGGTGAATCTGAGCTTACAGATAACTGGGGGTTGTGGACAAAATCAGGGGTGTCCAAGAGGATGTGATGGGACTCTCAGAGATGTCAGCTACAACCACCACCATAACTGAGGGGCTGGGGAAAAGCTGTCTCTCCTTGTTCACTCACACTTCCTGCCATGACTCTTCCAACCTTGCCCAAGATTATTTCATTCACTCATTCATTCCTGGATCACTCACTCCCTAAACTCCTGCTCTGTATTAGGCTTGGGAATATACAGATGGATAGATCCAGTCCCTGGGCTCAGTGAGTTTCCAGTCCAGTAAGCCTTGATCCCTGGAAGCAGAGCAGATCATGGGAACACAGAAGGCAGAGGCAGCTTGGCCAGGGCTGGGGGCTGCGGGTGGAGAGGGCTGGGTGGGGAAGGACAGAATGGCTTCCGAAGAAGACAATGGAGGCAGAGGGAGGAGCACATGACAGTGTGGAGGATTTGAGGGAGGACGTGCTGTTCGGTGTGGTGGGAGGGAGTATGGTGGGACAGATGGCAGATAAGTGACGGGGTCCTGCCTCTGCAGCTCTCCAGCCCCCTGCCCGTCCATCCTTCCTGCAGCAGCAACCTCTCTTCCCTTGCAGACTGCCCTTCCCCTGCTCCAGGAAGTCCTTGAGGGGCTTGAATCCCTTGCACCCAGTTGTATTCGTTTCCTGTTAACACATAACAAAGTTCCTGGCTTGAAACAAAGCAAAGTTATTCTCTTACAGTTTTGGAGATTGAAAGGCCAAAATTAGTCTCAAAGTTTCCTTCAGAAGGCTCTAAGGGACAAGTTGTTTCCTTGGTTCACCTGTCTTTTCCACCTTCTAGAGGCTGCCACGTTCCTTGGCTCATGACCTACTCCCACGTTTTCAAGGCCATCAGACTTGATGAAAACCTTCTCATGCTGCCATCTCATGTTCTTTCTCTCTTTTCTGCCTCCATCTTCCACTATAAAGAGCCTAATATGCCAGCAAATTTGGAAAACTCAGCAGTGCTCACAGGACTGGAAAAGGTCAGTTTTCATTCCAATCCCAAAGAAAGGCAATGCCAAACTACTGCACAATTGCACTCATCTCACACGCTAGTAAAGTAATGCTCAAAATTCTCCAAGCCAGGCTTCAGCAATACGTGAACCATGAACTTCCAGATGTTCAAGCTGGTTTTAGAAAAGGCAGAGGAACCAGAAATCAAATTGCCAACATCCCCTGGATCATGGAAAAAGCAAGAGAGTTCCAGAAAAACATCTATTTCTGCTTTATTGACTATGCCAAAGCCTTTGACTGTGTGGATCACAATAAACTGTGGAAAATTCTGAAAGAGATGGGAATACCAGACCACCTGACCTGCCTCTTGAGAAACCTGTATGCAGGTCAGGAAGCAACAGTTAGAATTGGACATGGAACAACACACTGGTTCCAAATAGGAAAAGGAGTACGTCAAGGCTGTATATTATCACCCTGCTTATTTAATTTATATGCAGAGTACATCATGAGAAACGCTGGACTGGAAGAAACACAAGCTGGAATGAAGATTGCTGGGAGAAATATCAATAACCTCATATATGCAGATGACACCACCCTTATGGCAGAAAGTGAGGAGGAACTAAAAAGCCTCTTGATGAAAGTGAAAGAGGAGAGTGAAAAAGTGGGCTTAAAGCTCAACATTCAGAAAACGAAGATCATGGCATCCAGTCCCATCACTCCATGGCAAATAGATGGGGAAACAGTGGAAACAGTGGCAGACTTTATTTTTCTGGGCTCCAAAATCACTGCAGATGGTGACTGCAGCCATGAAATTAAAAGACACTTACTCCTTGGAATGAAAGTTATGACCAACCTAGATAGCATATTCAAAAGCAGAGACATTACTTTGCCAACAAAGGTCCGTCTATTCAAGGCTATGGATTTTCCTGTGGTCATGTATGGATGTGAGAGTTGGACTGTGAAGAAGGCTGAGCGCCAAAGAATTGATGCTTTTGAACTGTGGTGTTGGAGAAGACTCTTGAGAGTCCCTTGGACTGCAAGGAGATCCAACCAGTCCATTCTGAAGGAGATCAGCCCTGGGATTTCTTTGGAAGGAATGATGCTGAAGCTGAAACTCCAGTACTTTGGCCACCTCATGTGAAGAGTTGACTCATTGGAAAAGACTCTGATACTGGGAGGGATTGGGGGCAGGAGGAGAAGGGGACGCCAGAGAATGAGATGGCTGGATGGCATCACTGACTCGATGGACGTGAGTCTGGGTGAACTTCGGGAGTTGGTGATGGACAGGGAGTCCTGGGGTGCTGCGATTCATGGGGTCGCAAAGAGTCAGACATGACTGAGTGACTGAACTGAACTAATGATTGGAGAAGACTCTTGAAAGTCCGTTGGACTGCAGGGAGATCCAACCAGTCCATCCTAAAGGAGATCAGTCCTGAGTGTTCATTGAAAGGACTGATGTTGAAGCTGAGACTCCAATACTTTGGCCAAATGATGCAAAGAGCTGACTCATTGGAAAAGTCCCTGATGCTGGGAAAGATTGAAGGCGGGAGAAGGGGACAACAGAGGATGAGATGGCTGGATGGCATCACTGACTCAATGGAGATGAGTTTGAGTAAACTCCTGGAGTTGGTGATGGACAGGGAGGCCTGGTGTGCTGCAGTCCATTGGGTCGCAAAGAGTCGGACACGTCTGAGTGACTGAACCGAACTGAACGATTACACAGGATTACCCAGATCATCCAAGATCATCTCCTCATCTCAAGGACGTTAAGCACCTTAATACCATCTGCCATCTTAACTCCTTACCTTAACATCATGAAACTTGACATCATCCCAGATCCTGGAGATTATAACATGGACATATCTGGGTGCAGGGATGCTGCTTATCACAATAGGATACACCAGTGCTAGCATTTCAAAGTATCATCTCATTTTGTCCTCAGAACAACAAAGTAAAGTAAGTACTATAATAATTCCTATTTTATAAATGAGAAGTAGGAGTAGGAGAGAGAAAGTGAAGTCACTCAATCGTGTCCAACTCTTTCCCATCCCATGGACTGTATAGCCTACCAAGCTCCTCCGTCCATGGGATTTTCCAGACAATACAGAACTTCCCTGAAGGGCAGGAGGAGAAGAGGGCGACAGAGGATGAGACGGTTGGATGGCATCGCCGACTCGATGGACGTGACTTTGAGCAAACTCGGGGAGATGGTGAAGGACAGGGAAGCCTGGCATGCTGTGGTCCATGGGGTTGCAAAGAGTCAGATACGACTTAGCAGCTGAATGACAACAATGACAAAGGCAGGCTTGAGGACCAATGGATTGTTGCTAAACTTTAATCTAAGTAGGAAGCACCCCATTAACTGAAGAAATTTTATTTTACTCCCGTGAAGCCTGCAAGTTCGGGCCAGAGCAGAATTGTTCTGACTGCAGAGCAGATGTGGAGGCAGCCACTAGGGGTCCTCCTTCTCCACGCCTGCCGCCCCCTTCCCATAAATAGGAAGTAAATACTTAGAAAACATCTGTCCAAGAGGAAAACTGTTAGCCTGCTCAGAGGTCCCACTCATTGTCACCCTCTTCACAGAGATTCTTCCTTTCAATATCCTGCAGTGGATTTCTATCCAGATTTTTTCCCCCAGGAAGCTGAAGGATTACAAAACAGGAATCTTTATGGGGGAAGATGTTGGGGGGTGGGGGATGGGTAAAATAACAGTACATTTTCTCAGCAAGCTATATGCCATCCTGGCTTCTGACCTGCTTCCATCTTGGTACCCACCACCCAGAAGAGCACCCTGCCAGCTTCACCAGCCCTTCATGAAGGATGACCTAAAGAGATACAGGCCGTCTCCTCTCCCATCCACCCAAAGCTTACCTTCCAAAGCCCAGCTTCCCAGCTGAGGACCCAGCGCTCACCACACACATCACACATACATGCACACACACACACACTAGAAAGTGAGGACCAGGAGATGATGCGATTTACCCAATCTGTGCAACAGCAAGAAGCAGAGTCACAATTTGAATAAACCTTTTCAGACTGCAGAACCCTCACTGCTTCTATCATAAAAGAAAAAAAAAAAAAGGGCACACACAACTTTTTCTTGGCCTGGATGCCCTACACCCTTCTCATGTCACCACTTAATATTCAAATGTGGAGAATTTCCACGCTGGAGAATAAAAAGTCAAAAGATTTTCCCTAGAAGGCCTTGGAGCTTGATTTCTCACAAATGGCCCCAAGGATGGAAAAAGTCTCCCAAATTGAGACTGGCAGGAGAGCAGGGCCCATTTTGTCTGATATTTCTTCTCTCCTTTCTTGGCACTGGCGGGCTCGGCTTGCGCCAATGGAAAATTCCCAAGTGCCAAGCAGTTCTCAGATAATCTGCACGCAAAAAAAAAAAAAAAAAAAGCCTTTTAACTAAGACAGCTCATGAGGGATTAAAGCGGGGCACCAGCCAAAGCATTTTTTTTTTTTTTTTTTCAGATTCTTGACGTCTTTTTTATGTCTATCAGGAGGTTTGCACTCAGCCTCAGTCTGCCACTTAGACCAGTGCTGAGTCCCATTAGAACTTGGTTTTGGGTTTCCTGATGACCCCAGGTCCAGGCTTGGAAGTTCCCCACAAGGAGGAAGGGGGCTGCTTGGAAGGCCGAGGAGGCAGGTCTCTGCTTGCTCCTGTGCAAACTGTGGCCAGGAGAGGTTACGGGCAAGCTTGGAGGTGACCAGACCAAGATTGTGCCAGTGAGTCTGAGCCTGCTGGAGAGCTTGGAACTGAAGATGGAAGGGTGGAAAGAGGTAGAGATTCAAAGAGGTGGGAAAGACTGACAGGAAAAAGATCCTAGTTCATAAAGACAAAATCTAGTATGTAACTCTGTACCTGTAAGACAAAAGATTTTTTTTTAAATAATCCTACATACATGACGCCATCTTGTATTAACAGTAGTGTTCGTATATTCATTTAGGCAATATTTTTTAAACACTTAGACATCAGGCATCATGTCGGAACGGAGAATTCAACAGTGAAAAAAAGAAAAAAAAAAACAGCCAAAGCCACTGGTGGCAGGGAGTTTTTAATCCCAAGGGTAAAGACGAGCATTAAAAATAACAGTAACAGAGCTAAGTGGTGTTGCCAGAGCCCTGTGAGAGCGTGGGACAGGGAAAGCCAATGTGTATTTGGCCTTGATGTTCTTATGATGCATGTTCACCCAGGGTCATTTTTAATCTTCCAAACAACCCTGGGAGGTAGGTGTGACTGTTATAATCAGTAGCTTTTCCACATTAGAGATGAAGAAATAGGCTCAGAGAAGTTAAGGAGTTGGCTGGAGTTTCCCCAGGGCAGTCTAGAAGGCAGGTGGGTCTTCCCTGGGTCTGGGATGCTTTCCCTCCGTGCAGGGCAGGGGGGCAGCCTCGGCTCCCAGGCAGATCCAGGTGGAGGTACAGGCCCACCACAGCTCGGGCAGGCCAGCTCCACGGTGTGGGGAGGCTGCCTACCAGGCACCCCATTACTCGAGCTTCTGCTAGCCCCATGACCTTAGCAAGTCTATGCTTTTTCTGAGCTCAGCTTCCCAGTAATAGGGTTGGGTCTTTAAGGACCCTTCCAAATCTGACCAACTCTGGGGTTAAGAACAGGCTGGGATTTCCTCCAGGAAGTCTCCTAAAGCATCTCTCCTGGTCAGTGGGGGCAACAGTGTTGATTTCAGAGCTGTGGTTCACAGGGACTGTGTTACCTGACTCGTGCATAGAACCTTGTTAGGATGCCCATGCCGGATGGTGGATGGGTCTCTGGAAACGGTGCCTTGTTTCACGGAGCACGCAGTTCATACGTGGGAGAATTCTGTGAGATGCTGTAAGTGATGCTTTCACTTTTACAGACTTCCTCCAGTGGCATAACATTAGTTTCCTGTGGCTATCATAACACGTTACCCACAAACTTGGTAGCTTGAAACAACAGAAATTTGTTCCCTTGACAGGACTAGAGGCCAGAAGCCCGAAATCAAGATGTCTGCTGCTGCTGCTGCTAAGTCGCTTCAGTCGTGTCCGACTCTGTGCCACCCCAGAGATGGCAGCCCACCAAGCTTCCCCGTCCCTGGGATTCTCCAGGCAAGAACACTGGAGTGGGTTGCCATTTCCTTCTCCAATGCATGAAAGTGAAAAGTGAAAGTGAAGTCACTCAGTCGTGTCCGACTCTAGCGACCCCATGGACTGCAGCCCACCAGGCTCCTCCATCCACGGGATTTTCCAGGCAAGAGTACTGGAGTACGGTGCCATTGCCTTCTCCGAATCAAGATGTCAGTAGGGCTCAAATAACGAATGCTGGAGAGGATGCGGAGAAAATGGAAGCCTTCTACACTGTTGGTGGGAATGTAAATTGGTGCAGCCACTATGGAGAACAGGATGGAGGTTCCCCAGAAAACTGAAAACTGAGCTACAATATGATTCACCGATCCCACTCCTGAGCAGATATTCAGACAACTCGTGTCCGACTCTTTGCAACCCCATGGGCTGCCATCAGGCTTCTCTGTCCATGGGATTTTCCAGGCAAGAATACGGGAGTGGGTGGCCATTTCCTCCTCCAGGAGATCTTCCCAACCCAGGAATGGAGCCCACATCTTCTGCATCTCCTGCATTGGAAGGTGGATTCTTTACCACTGCATTGCCTGGGAAGCCGCATCCAGACAACACTACAATTCAAGAAGACTCCCGCACCCCTATGTTCATAGCAGCAATATTCACAATAGCCAAGACATGGAAACACCCTAAAAGTTCATGGACAGATGAATGAATAAGAGTGGTACATATATACAATGGAATACTACTCAGCCATGAGAAAGAACCAAATAATACCGTTGGCAGCAACATGGATGCCACTAGAGATTATCATAAGAGAAGTCGGAAAGAGATAGACAAATATCATATGATATGTGGAATCTAAAATATGGCACTGATGAAGCTATCTATGAAACAGAAATAGACTCACAGACATGGAGAACTGACTTGTGGCTACCAAGGGGGTGGGGGATGGAGAAGGGATGGACTGGGACTTCAGGGTTAGTAGATACAAACTATTGCATATAAAATGGATAACCAGCAATGTCCTACTGTGTAGCACAGAGAACTATATTCAATATCTCATAATAAACCCGTAATGAAAAGAATTTTTAAAAGAATGTATATATGTGTATAAATGAATCACTTTGCTGTGTAGCAGAAATTATTAATAATAAAATATTGTGAAGCAGCTCTACTTCAATTTGAAAAAATACTTTGAAAAAAATGGTGTCATTAGGGCTGAGCTCCTTCCAGAGGCCTTAGGATAGGACCCTTCTTGTCTCTTCCAGCTCCTGGTGGCTGTGAGTATTCCTAGGTGTGTGGCCACATCACTCCAACCTCAAACCCGTGGTCACAGTGCCTCCTCTGTGTGCCTCTTATAAGGACCCTTGTCATTGGGGTTAGGGCCCACATGGGTCATCCAGAATGATTCCATCTCCAGATCCTTAATTTAGTCACATCTGCCAAGACTATTTTTCCAAATAAGGTCACATTCACAGGTTACAGGTATTGGGACATGGACGTATCTTTCGGAGAGTTATCATTCAACACTGCTCATGGCATAGTTGAGTTTTCAACGGCTCTTATACTTTATATAATGGAATTGTACTGGAGTGGACCCTCTATGATGCCTCCATTTTTAGGATGGGGAAATTGAGGCCCAAAAGGACATCTGATTTACCCCAAGTCACATGGCTAAAAGTTGTGGAGATTAGCGACAACTCCTATGTCCCTCCATAGGGAGTGGTTACACGCATTTTGGTAGGTTTTGTTGGGGAATAGTATGCTCCTGTTAAAAAGGATGTGGTTGCTCTAATGGGCTGATATAAACTGAAATCCGAGGCCAATGATTGGATTAGAAAAGGAAGCTAGGGAATAATGCTCACAGCCTGGTTTGTGTGATGTTTCCCCTATTCCTGTGGGGTCTTGAGTACCTAGGACTGGAAGGCTTTACAGGGGAGGTTAGCACCAGGCTCCAGAGACAGACCTGGTCTTCCTCTCCACTCATCAACACTGGCTCTGGGCGAATTACCTGGCTGGCAGAGGACCCCTTTCCTCATCTGTGGTACGGGGACAGAAACAGTGCTTACCTCTTGGGTCATTATGAGGTGGTGGCTACAAAGTACTGGATCAATTTAAGTGATGGGCAATAGTTGTTATTACTATCGTTTTCATTATCATCAGTGGATTTATTATTATGTAAATGTCTCAAAAATTTCTATGTCCATACAAACACTGCAGATGAAACACATTTATTTACACTTCCTCTAACAGGCCACTACAATGATAGGAAAGGAATTTTTAAAAAGCATTCATCTGTGAGGACAAAGAGTGCAGGAATCAAGAGATGTCTGTAAGGTTTGGGAAGATGGTGAACAAACAGGCAAGTGGTATGCAGCCTAGCAGAGCCAGCTCAAGTGAAATCCAAGTCTTAGAGGAGAGAGTCTATAGGTGAGGTGGTCATGCCCAGAACCAGAGGATAAGACCTTGGAATTAGAGGCCCGGGTGTGTCTAGAGATTGGGCAGGAGACGAGTAGAAGCAGAGGGGACTGATAGAAAGTTCTCCCTTGTGTACGTCAAGATGCACACTCATCTCCTGTTCTAGTGAACCCCTGGAGCTTTCTTCTCTGGAGAAATGGACCCAGATAGGCTCTGGCCTCCAAGATACTAGATACCTCTGAAGGAGGCAACCTGGAACTGGGCTGAAAACAGCATGAAGAAACATTCTGTACTTACAATGGGGAGACCTCGTGGTGTCTTTCTCTCCTCAGCTCTCAGGAATCTACTGGCTAGATTCTACCCTCGATACCCTTACCAGGGAAGAAATTGATGGGAATCTCTCTGGGGAGTCCCACTAGCTTAAGGGGAAAGGCTCATAGAAACTGTCATTTGGGCTGGATCACTGCCTTACTTACTAGAGGCTTCCCTAATGGTTCAGTGGTAAAGAACCCGCCTGCAAGGCAGGAGACACAGGAGACGTGAGTTCGATCCCTGGGTCAGGATCGAATGGCAACCTGCTCAAATATTCTTGCTTGAAAAACCCCACACACAAACAGAGGAGCCAAGTGGGCTATAGTCCCAAGGGTTACAAAGAGTCGGACATGACGGAGCATGCACTGCCTTCCTGCCCCATCAAGTAGCCCGCCTGTCCACAAGACCAGCCCATGCCCACAGAGCCTGTGGGCAACTTTTTTGTGCAGCACCATTTTTTTGGGGGTGCAAAGATCATCCATTTGGGAAACACCTCTAAACGGGAAAGAAGAACTTGGAGAAAAAGAGAGACAATGAAGCAAGCAGAAGAAAACTTAAAATATAATTCAAAGCCTCAGAGAAAATACTGCGTCTGTGAAATAAGAACATAATACGATGCTATAAAAAGGGAACATTCAGAGAACACAGAAGAGCTCTTAAATATTACAAGCATAACAGTAGGAACAAAAATATCAAGGAAAAGAATGAAAGATAAAACAGACAAAATCTCCTAGAAAAACACTGTAGGACATAGGTGAGAAAAGATAAAAAAAAGATTTTAAAAACGTTACAGTTTCAGTCTAAGCAGCCTAACAGCCAAGCGATAGGACATAATAGGAATTCTGAAAGAGAATCGATCAGATTAACATTTCAGGGTAGTTTCTTGCAACCTAATGCCATGGGTTTCCAGACTGAAATGACTTACCTGGGGCTCAACACAAAGAATAAAAAAGAACCGCACCAAGGTACAGGATGATGACATTCCCAAGCAACAAGAATAAGAGAAGGATCCCCAGTGCCTACAGAGATAAGATAGGAATCAGAATGACATCAGACTATCAGTAGCTGGAAGTGATAAGACCACAGAGAAATGGATCCAAGGTTGCAGGAGCAAATACACACTCAAGTCAACTATCTTTGAAATGTGAGCATGAAATGAAGACCATCTCAGTCATGCAAAATTTTGAAAATTTTACCTCCCATGAACCCTGCCTCAGAAAGCTACTGAAAGAGATCTCCACCAACACAGGAAATAAACCAAGCAAAAATAAAAAAAAAGAAGAGGGGGGGAATGAAACTCAGAAAACAGGGGTCCAACCCAAGAGAGAGGCAAAGGAAATGCCCCAGGTGATATGGAAGAGATATTCAAGGCTGTCAACTGTGCTGTAGTGTGAGGGTAATACCAGTGGTAGGTAAGAGGGTAATACCCTCCAGGAAAATTACTTTACTGGGGAAAAATGAATCTGAGAGATTAGTATGGTATCTGGTACATGTGAATTGGCCCTGGATAATTTCCATTTCTGAAAAAGTGAGGAGATGAATTAACAACAGACACACAGGAAATTATATAAAACTTAAAGGCAATTATCAACTCCAGGAAGAAGAAAAAGTTATACAGAACAGAAACAGAGTAAATGTTAGCATATTATATGGGGTGATTGTGAACACAATTTACATAGTCATAATACTAAATAACTGAACTGAACTGAATACTAAATAATATTGATTTAATAAAAAAGGGATTATAATTAGACTAGCGAGAGGATAACTGGGGGAACTAGTGTAAGAGCTCATTTTTATCTTGGTAATATGAAGTCCACTGATAATGTTGGATACAGGAAAAAATCAAGAATTATCAATGTAGAGATATTACTAAAAAAGAGGGAAGAAAACACCAAAAGGAATATCTAAATGTTGGAAATGGTTGCATCTAGCTGGAAGAATTGAGGTGGGCAGGATGCAGGCTGCTCTTTTTCATTATAAGTCTTTTAAAATCATTTCACTCTAAAAACTATATAAATTTACTTCTTTCTAAAAATAGCTTTTAAAACCCTACCATCTCTGGGGAGAATATTGGAAATACGCTCTATACTCTTTGTATCATTTTTTTCTCTCCCAGTGGGAACGTCTTTAAAGTATGGCTTATATTAAAACAAAAACTAATTTTTTTAGTGGGTAAAAAAATGGATCTGGGATTTGAACCCAGAACTCTGACCCTCTTTGGGGACGGGACTAGTATCTAAGGACGAGGGAGACAAAACTTGGACCAGCGAGACATGTAAGACTTGGAACAGCAGAGGGACTGGAAAAGGGAATTCCCAGCTGGGAAAAGACACCAAATATTTGGCTCAAAACAAGAAACCCACACAGAGATTTTGGTTTGAAGCTTTGGAAAACATTTGTTTTTGTTCCTCATAAAAAGTGGATGACGAACCAAATTATTTGAAATGAGATTTTAACAAGAAAAAAAAACTAATAACATTTCATTAGCATTCTCTTACCAGACTGCTATTAACAAGTCCAACGAGTGATTTTGAAGTTCTTTATCATCTCCAGTGAAAACCACCAACACCCGGAGAGAGTTTGGGGTTTATTTGTCTGCTATTTGCTTTTTTCCTCCAACATTCTTTCTTCTTCTTCTAAGTATTTTTTCTTATTTTGCGTTTTTGCAACCATGTCCAGAGTGCTTTCAGAACTTATTATTGTATTTAAAAGGCACTTAAAGCAAGTGTGGGTGGACTGAATGGACATAGGCATTTGAACTTAATTTGAATTCCAGATACAGGCTCATTAGCTGTGTGATCTTGAGCAACTGACTTACCCACTCTGGGTTCCAGTATTCCCTGAACAACCGGGTCAGGATGCCCATGCCATCATATTAAACAACAGGAATAAGGGACTGAGTTGACCCTCAGCAAACAAAAATCATTCTTTCTTTCCCTCAACCACATACAGAAAAGTACCCAAATGCTAAGGACTTAACCCTTATCTTAATTTCATCCTGGCAGGATTTCTTACATTCACCTGTACTTTAAGAACTTCTGGGAAATCTTTGTCAAAAATGATCTCATAGACATCACAGATTGAGGGCAAGAGCTTCTTGGAGAGCCTCAGCGTTCAGTGGCCGTGCCCTGGCCTGGGATCTGTGGTAAAACGGGGTCCAATTCGCTATTATGTCTTCAGGCTCCAGCTCATCCAAGCGCTGGAAAAGAAAGACAGCCAGTTGCAATGCAGAAGGCAGGTCCAAGGAAAAGCAGTGCAGTGTACAAATACAATGGAAACAGAACACAGGTCCAGGAATCCAAACATCCAGGCTAATTCTAGTCCATTCTTTCCTGTGCAACCTTAGGCAAATATTCCAACCTTTCTGGGCCTTGGCCTCCTCGTTTGGCAAAAGAGAGTTATAACTCCTGCCTTGTCAGCCTTGCTGATTTGGGTTGAGAGTCTACGTGAGGAAGGGCTTCTGTGATAGTCCAGTTGGTAAAGAATCTGCCTGTGCAAGGCAGGAGACCCTGGTTCGATTTCTGGGTCAGGAAGATCCCCTGGGATAGGCTACCCACTCCAGTATTCTTGGACTTCCCTTGTGGCTCAGCTGGTAAAGAATCCGCCTGCAATGTGGGAGACCTGGTTTCAATCCCTGGAGTGGGAAGATCCCCTGGAGAATGGACAGGCTACCCACTCCAGTATTCTGTCCTGGAGAATTCCATGAACGGTGTAGTCCATGGGGTATAGTCACAAAGAGTCGGACATGACCGAGTGACTTTCACTTTCTTTCTACGAGAGGAGAGTGGAGCTGGGAGACATATCTGTGTGTTTTTACCCCCAGAATTTCTGCTTTTCTCTTCCACCCTGGCTGATGCTTGGGCAGGAGTGAGGGGGACAGGATCCAAGCCTCAGGCTTTCTGGATTCTGAGTCCCAGGAAATTAATAATAGCAGTGACTTTTGAGGCCTTGCTAAGTCCCTGTCACTATTCCAAGCATGTCACATGCATTGACTCATTTAATCCTCATACTAGTTCCAGGCAGTAGGAATTATGACACCCATTACACAGATGGAAAAACTGTTAACTAGAGAGGTGAACAAACATGCCCAAGATCACACAGCCAGTTAGTGAGAGGCCAGTACCTGAACCCAAGCTTCCTGGTTCCAAGAACAGAACTCACTTAACTCCATTCAGCTCCACATGCACACCCAGCCCATCACTCCTTTGAACCTCAAGGTGTCCTGCATTCACTCTGGACAGGGATGCGGCAGGATATGAGAGCTGGCAGGCTTGCGTGGACATGATGGGCTTTTCCTCCTTTACCATTTTTCCTCGAGTCCAAATTCCCAGGGCTGTTGGATTGGAGGCTGTTGACTTCTCAGCACCCATCTGCCTGTCTCCTGGTCATTTAGGTCGCTCAGGTTCTCCTCGGAGAAATGGACAGCAGTGTGGACCAAGACCAAGAGCTGGGCTCAGTGCTCACTGGCCCAGTGTGCCAGCCAGCTGCGCCCCAGACCTGCAGGACCTACAGCTGCCCACAGAACCTCTCAAGCCTCTTTCTGTGTGTGAGATGATAAGTTTTCATTTAATTAATAACTATTAGGGCTTCCCTCATAGCTCAGTTGGTAAAGAATCTGCCTGCAATGCAGGAGACCTGGGTTCGATTCCTGGGTTGGGAAGAGCCCGGAGAATGCCATGGCAACCCACTTCAGTATTCTTGCCTGGAGAATCCCATGGACAGAGGAAACTGGCAGACTACTGTCCATGGGGTCGCAAAGAGTCAGACATGACTTAGTGACTAAACCACCACCACCAAAACCTACTATGCACTGAGCACTGTTCCAGGTGCTGGAGCACAGTCATTGCCTCGAGGTGCTGAGAGTCAAGGGTGGGAGAGACAGAAAATAAACAGGTAACACATGCTCTGCTGTCAGGCAGTGATTTATATGAACATAAAGCAAGCTTAGGAGTGATCTTGCAGTGACAACAACACAATTTTATCTATTTTATTTTAAAATAAATTTATCTTAAATTTTTGGTTGCATGGGGTCTTTGTTGCTATGCATGGACTTTAACTGCAGCGAGCAGGGGCTGCTCTGTGTCTCAGTGCACGGGCTTCTCGTGGTGGTGGCTTCTCTTGTGGAGCACAGGCTCTAGGTATACGGGCTTCAGTACTTGCAGCTAGAGGGCTCTGGAGTTGCGGGCACCCGGCCTTAGTTGCTCTGCAGCATGTGAATTTTTCTGGACCAGGGAGCAAACCCACGTCCCCCTGCACTGGCAGGTGGATTCTTACCCACTGTACCACCAGGGAAGTCCCAGCAATGAAATTTAGACAAGGTGGGGGTGAGGGGTAGGAAAATTGTCTCTGAGACATTGGAGCAGAAACCTAAGAGAGAAAGAGAGAGAGAGCATGCAGCTATACAAGTACCCAGGGAAAAGCACTGCAGGCAAAGGGCAACAGCAAATGCAAAGATCCTGGGGCAGGGGCACATGTGCTATGCTTGAGAGACACCCAGAAAGTCAGAGGAATCACCATGGCCTGAGCAACTGGGAAAGTCATAGGGAGTGCGGATGTGGTTGGGCAGGTGGCAAGTGGAGGATGGAGATCATGTAGGCCTTCTGGGCCTGGTATTATGACTCTGTACTTTGCTGTGAATGAGATGGGAAGCCATTGATGTGTTTAGAGCTGAGGAATAAAATAATCAGATTTCAGTCTTTTAAAGATCCCTCCCACAGGTGCTATGGCGAACTGGACAGGATGGGCCAAACAGCAAGATCAAGGGTCTTGGAAACCATCGTAGCAAAACTCACCAAAGGCAGAGGAACAGCAGAGATGTTTGCTTTGGACTTAGGCTGGACCAGATTACCTGAGCGCCTGACCTCCCTCTGCTCCTCCTCCCAGTGGGACCCCCAGACTGTCACCAACTCTCTCCAAGCCTGTTTCCTCTCATGGCCCATAAGGACCCGCACCCATGGCTGGCTGTCTACTCATCCAGCTAGCTCTCTGATTCTTAGCCTAAAACTCTCTAGAATCCCCACCGCAGACACATCACCCCTGAACCGAACAGCAGGTCCTGCTGGTGTGCTCCCAAGGGCACGTCCTCATAAATCTGGGACTCCTGGGGAAGCAGGGGGCATCCTATTTTATGAAGACTTGCTTATTAGCTGAGAGGTGGCGCTTACCTCTGCCCAAACCCCTGGGGCCATGCAACTTTGCTGGCCGGGTCAGCGGTACTAAACCCTCAGGAAGAAATACCCACAGGCTACCTGGTACACTCATTGGAAAAGACCCTGATGCTGGGAAAGATTAAAGGCAAATGGAGAAGACAGTGGCGAAGGATGAGATGGTTGGATGTTATCACCGATTTCAAGGGACATGAGTTTGAGCAAACTCTGGGAGATGGTGAAGGACAGGGAGACCTGGCGTGCTGCTGTTCATGGGGTCGCAAAGAGTCAGACACGACTGAGCGACTGAACAACAACAACAGCAACCTGGTACATGGAGCAAGAACTGGCTGCATAGACTGTGGGGTCCGGGGCAAAATGAAAACGCACACCCCCTGTTCAGAACACAGAGGGGAAGTGTGTTAAAGGGGTTCATGTAGAAAGTGTCTGCCCCTCTCTGTGGTCTCGCTCTTGCCCTGTCGGTTGCCTATGTGGGATCACTCCCTTGCGCTCACAGGGACAATGGCAGGTGTCCCGGGGACACCACACAGTGACTTGGCTGCAAGTGCACAGCCCACCAGCTGCCAGCTGTTCAGCTCCCCCTTCTGCCAACCACCAAGCCTAACCAGCGATGGGGAGGTTGAATCAGTCAGGCACCTTCTCCTCCTCCTTGACAAATGGGCGATTCCCAAAGGTGTTGCAGTCTCTGCTGGGATGCGCTGGGGCCCGGATCCAGGTGGACAGGAGGCTCGCCCCTCCCGAGTTGCCTGCTGAACATGTGCCCCACCTTCAGATGCCCTGGGGCCTGCCTTTCCCCACCCGGGCACCCAGGCCCCTGCCAGATGGTGGGCAGCAGTGGTCATGGGGCAGGGGCAGAGGGGGAGGCTGGGTGGGTCCTGGTCGCCAAAGAGGAGGGGAATCAGGCAGCCAGAAACTATTGCTGGGAGGCAGCTGGAGGCAGGTCCAAGCCGCCAGCTCATAAGACATCACTTATGAAATGTAAGCACAATGATAAAATTACTAAGGACTTTGAGATGGGGCATGTCAGCCTTAAACCCTCAGCTTCGGTTTAAACCCAGCCTTAAACCCCCTTCTGAGAGTGGGTCCCTGTGTGATGGCACTGGTCGCAGGCCCATGAAGCCCATTAAGCCTTCCATGAGGAAGATGAAATCAGAATGGCCCCTGAAGCCACGGATCTGAGAGGCCGGGTCAATGGACTCCCTGGCGTTGGGGTCCACTGACTCAGCCTCTCAGATCCATTGCTTCAACCCTGGACTCTGAGCAGCTTGATTTAACCTGGAGGAGCCTTAGATCTTAACTGATAGGCACTTTAAGAGAGCTCAGGAAGATTCTCAAAGCGCCTCCCTGAACCGTGAAGTTTCCAGCTCAGCCCCCATCTCTCCTATCTCTCCTTGTCTCCTTGGAAACCACTTCCCCCAGTCCCCCCCCAAAGTGGAGGAAAAACTGGGTATTCTGGTCAAGTGTCTAGGGTTCACCCGGAAGCTGCTTTGTGATCTTGGACAGGTCACCTGATGTGTGCAGACCACAGCTGACCCTTCTGGGAAAAGGAGTAAAAGACAATCTTTTCTTTAAAGGTCC
Organism: Bubalus kerabau; assembly: GCF_029407905.1. Lineage (NCBI taxonomy): Eukaryota > Metazoa > Chordata > Mammalia > Artiodactyla > Bovidae > Bubalus > Bubalus kerabau. The sequence continues at coordinate 108,492,577 of NC_073630.1, forward strand.
TGGGGTGGATGAAATGAAATAACACATGTTAGGCACCTGGCACTGAGTCTGGCTCAGAGTAAGCGCTCCTTTAGGGGATGAGGCCAGCACGTGCTTTTCCACCCTTAGCCCTACTGAGCACTGGCCTGAAAAAAACCTACCAGACCGTAGCCTGCCCTCCACTCACAGGAGGAAAGATGTTGACAGATGTACTTGGTGCAAGACTTGAAGCATGAATAAAGTGAAAGGAGGGACTCAGGGAGCTGAAGGTCCCCTTTTGTTAATAACTCCAAGGGAGCAGAGGTGCCTCAATAATGAGGCAATTGAGGGGGGAGTATCTTCACTCTTTGGACACGTAGTCCCTTCCCTCCAGGCACCCACCCAGCACTCACACAACCCCGAGAGTGAGTGCTTCCCCAAATTTTGCACCCTGAGCTCCTGGCTTAACTTCCAGGTTGGAATCTGGTCTGGCCACATGGCCTTGGGCAAGTACCGTCACTTCTCTGGACAGCAGTGTGCTTTTCTGTGCAATCAGTTCAGTTCAGTCGCTCAGTCGTGTCCGACTCTTTTCGACCCCATGGACTGCAGCACGCCAGGCCTCCCAGTCCATCAGCAACTCCCTGCATTTTCTCAAACTCATGTCCATTGAGTCAGTGATGCCATCCAACCATCTCATCCTCTGTTGTCCCCTTCTCCTCCTGCCTTCAATCTTTCCCAGCATCAGGGTCTTTTCAAATGAGTCAGTTCTTCCCATCCTGTGGCCAAAGTATTGGAGTTTCAGCTTCAGCATTATTATTGTGTACAATAATAATCCTATGTATGTCCTCGGCTCTTGTGAGGATTAAATGGGATGGTGCAGGGCGAGCGTTGGGCTCAGAGTCTCTGCACCTGTGCCGGGCGCAATACCAGGCAATCCCCTGCCTTCGCTGGTATCCAGGCCTCAGTTTGCTAAGCTGCGGAATGAATTCGGGGCAGGTCCCGGAGAATGGCTGAGCTCCGGGGAGTGGGGAGTGCAGGCTGGGGGTGGGGTCTCACAACTGGCTCACAGCTGGGCCTCCAGGAGCCAGGCCGGGTGCCAGAGGGAGGAGGGGGCCGAACAAGCTGTGAGCCGCGGTAGCCTTGGGGGGTGTCGGGGAGTGGGGGCGGACCCTGCCTCACAGCTGAGGCCCAGCTGGCTCCTAAGGTCGCCAGCGATTCTGGAGACTCCAGGGTGGGAGCTGGGGGGAGGCTCGGAGTCTCATATCTGAATAAGCTCGCGAGGGAAGGAAACTACAGCGGGGCCTGGGGCTTACCTCACCCCCTCCAGGTTGCGAAGCTCCTCCAGAAACCCTCTCTGTATGTGGCGGGCAGCAGAGGCACAGAAGAGAATGAAGGGTGCCAAGGAAAAAGCATCTCTTCAGGGTTACCCTGATCCAAGCCACCATCACGTTCCCTCTAACTGGGAGGGCGGTCCCTCCTCTTCCACCTTCCCGGTTCAACTACATCTCTCGGAGCTTCTGAAAATGCAAAGCGGACCCTGGAGGCCACTTCCGGCCTCCGCCCAGCCTCAGGGCCTTTGCACTTGGCTGCCCCTCTTCACAGGAGGTTCTTCTCTTGGCTCCTCTTTGAATTCAAGCTCCTCCTCACCTTTTGGGTTTCAACTCACAGGTCGCCTCCGCAAAGAGGTCCACCTTGACTGCTTCCATTATACTCATCACCGCCCTTCCAAGCCCTCCTCTCTAACCGCAGTTGGTATTTGTTTGTTACGGTGTCCGCCTTGTTCCACCGCTGAGTGAATCAATGAAGGTACACCAGACCCACACTTTCTGCCTACGACCTGTTCCAAATAGCAGGACCCCTTCAAGCCTCTGTTTTATCATCTGTCACTGAGGACATAATTCCATTGGTGAAAACATCGCATCTCTAAGGCGATGTCCAGAACGGTTTCTCCAAATTCAACATGGATTTAGGGGGGCACCAAGAATCTAGAGCAAGGCAACTGGTCAGTCTTGACTGTGGTCCTAGGGGTGGTTCTGCCACGTGCTCTGGCCTAGGTGCCAGTGCTTCCTGGTGGCTCTGTTGGCATTCGGATGAGTTTCTTAATTCATGCTGGAGGTGAGGGGGTTGGTGGAAGACACTGTTCTGGTCTTAGGCACCTGTGTGACCTTTGGCAAGTCACTGTATCCCTTTGTGACTTGTTTTCCTCACCTGTGAAAGAAAGTGAAAGTGAAGTTGCTCAGTCGTGTCCGACTCTTTGCGACCCCATGGACTGTAGCCTATCAGGCTCCTTTGTCCATGGGATTTTCCAGGCAAGAGTGCTGGAGTGGATTGCCATATCCTTCTCCAGGGGAGCTTCCCAACCCAGGAATTGAACCCAGGTCTCCCACATTGCAGGCAGACGCTTTACCGTCTGAGCCACCAGGGAAGCCACCTGTGGCTGTAATAAGGCTTAATAAGAGTGCCTGTGTCTCAGGGAGAGGATTTAAGGATTAATTCCGGGCCCACAAGTCTTCCCTGATAGCTCAGTTGGTAAAGAATCTGCCTGCAATGCAGGAGACCCCGGTTCTATTCGTGGGTGGGGAAGATTTGCTGGAGAAGGGATAGGTTACCCACTCCAGAATTCTTGGGCTTCCCTTGTGTCTCAGCTGGTAAAGAATCTGCCTACAGTACTGGAGACCTGGGTTTGATCCCTGGGTTGGGAAGATCCCCTGGAGAAGGAAAAGGCTACCCACTCCAGTATTCTGGTCTAGAGAATTCCTTGGACTGTATAGTCCATGGGGTCTCCAAGAGTTGGACACAACTGAGCGACTTTCACTTTCTGGATCCACAGAGGGTTCAGAATCTTCTATCCTTCCCATCAGCATCCAAGGGCAAGAGCACCACACTGAGCAAAAAGAACACTCCTGCCGCTTCAGACTCACTCATTCCTCAACACCTTAGGACCACCCTCCTAACCCTTGGGGAATCCAAGCAGGCATGTCTTTCAATCGGTGGCCAAAGCATCTGAGGAGGCTACCAGCAAGACCAGACCAGCCAGACACGGGCAGACGCGTGTCCTCCAGACGTCCTAGTTCAAGTCACCCCAGCTTCCTCTGCATCAGTCTGGACATGACTCCTTTCTGATGACCAGAAAACTGAGGCTCAGAGAAGTGAAAAGGTAGGTGACAGCGCCCAGCAAAAGCCTGCCTCCTACAGAAGCTCTGCTCAGCTCTCACTATCTCTGTGCTTCTTCCGGAGTCCATCTATGCCTCAGTTTCCTTGTCTATAACGGGGCTACCAGAACTGTGTGCTGTCCCAGTAGTGAGGATTCCTTGGTATGATCCACATGGAGCGCTTGGAATGGTCCTTATACGTGCCAGGGCTCTATACGTGTTAGTTTCAGTTATCTCAGGAAGGACAGGTCTGCGGTTATTTTCCATCTCCAGCTTGGGAGCGCAGGTGACATGCTAGACCAACAGACCTGGGAGGAGAGCTTTTCCTTTCACCCTTTCCAAAGCTCCACGGAGTCACTGTTGTGTCCATTTAGCAGACATGGAGCCTGAGGCTCGGAGAATCTGAGAGGGGAGTCCCGTGTGGGCTTGCCACTGGACGTTTCTTTGGTGGAAGAGCCCCAACTGCCACTGGGAAATAGAAACAGGGGAGGGGTCATCAGAGAGAAAACTAGGTATCTTTTTGAAATAGCATCCCCAAACATAGAGTTCAGCCTTCACCGCCTGGGAGTCCGGATGGTGCCCTGCTGGGGAGGCAGGGAAGCGGCTCCGCGCAGAGGAGGCTTTGAGGTCGCGCCCCACCTGCCCAAACCTAACCCGCCTTGCTCCGGGTAAACAACGCGGCACATGCAGCCTGCAGCGCCCCGCGCGCGCGCGCACGGTGCCTCCGCGCCAAGCGCGGAGAACTCCAGCAGGACCACAGTCCCGTCCGTCTGTGAAACCTGCTTCCCGTGGGTGGAGGAGACAGCCCCTGCGGCCCCACTGCAACAGATTGCGATCCAGCCACCTTTCGGCGCCCGCCAGGAGCTGTAGTTTCTTGGTCTGTAAAATGGGCAGCAAAGGGGGCCGCGGCGGGGCTGGTCTGCCCTGACCTACCCGGAGTCTCTGGTCGGGGCGATCCTTCTGTCCAGCCAGGCTCCCCGAATTAAGAGCAGGCCGTTGAATTCGCTTTTACTCCCCGCAAAAACAGGTCGATATGGCACTCCGCTGCAATGCTCTAGGTCCTGACAGGCAGGCTTTAGGGGCTGATTCTATAGGTTCCAAGAGGGGCATTAATTTGCTAGAATTCATCATCCAGAAAAGCATAAACTTGGATTTCAGCCCCCCCTGTCTGAGTCGTCAGCCCCGACTCTTGGAGTATCTAGGAAAGTGTGTACACACACACACACACACCCCTCTCTTTTAGGTACTCACAATGGAGGGTAACTGCCGGCAGTGCCCAGCATCTCACAGAGCACTTTCTTTCATTTTATACCAGAAATATTTCAAAGAGATTGTTGCCGCATTCCGCACTTTCTATTTTCGGAAAGTCAGGTTCAGAGAGGTTAATAAATTTGCCCAAGTTCACACAGCTAATTAGTACCAAAACCGGGATTCCTAACACCAGATGGTCTGATTCCAGCGGCAAACTGGCTGCTGCTTTTAGAAGCACCACCTTTTCGCTTGGGGACAGGAAGGGGGGCGGCAGCTGAACGGATATTTCAGATCTTGAGCCTGGATTCTTCTGAGCACAAGCAGGGCGTGGGGTCTGATTCCAGGGAGACCCTGTGGAGGCTGAAAGCGGGTTTGGGAGAAGAAGGGTTGGGGGAGGGGGTTCCGGAGGAGGAGCCCCTGGGAGGAGGAAGAAGAGCTGAAGTCACCACGGGGTTCCTAGGAGTGCCCGGTGCTCCCTTTGGCATTCTCGATGCCTCCCGGGAGAACCTCTTGCGTCCTGGAACTGATCCGGCGCACACGCGCGCCGGACATTGCCCCCTACCTTGTCCTTCACGCAGCGGATCTCCCCCACCCGGTTCTCACCCGCTGTGCTCAGAGCTGTGTATGTCCTTCCCCTGTGGAGCCCCCCACCCCCGCCCCGTGGGCCAATCTCCTAGTGCCTTCCCTCTGCCTGAAGTCTCTTTCTGTGGGCTGGACGTCTCTCAATACCTCATTTCTCAGTTTATCTCCCCCCAGTCAGTGTCTATCAATGGGTCTCCCCTGCCGCCTTTAAGTTGTAAATATCAGAGTCACCGGGGCAAAAAGACAGAACTCCTGCAGGGACGTTCGAGGATAGCTTAGAAGTGCTGGGGCTGTTCACTGGGACTCTGGGTGTTGGTTGCGTGCTGTGTGTGCTTGGTTGAGTATGTGTGTTGGTTTTGTGTGCACACAGTGTGCAGCGTCTTTTGGTTTTGCGTGGTTGGGTGTCTGCGTGGGTTGGTTGTGGGTGTTGCATCGCATGTGTTTGGCGAGTCCTGTTTGGGTGTGTGTATCTGTTGACTGTGTGTGTCCGTGTGCTGGGTGTGCATGGTTGGTGACTTGTGCGAGTTGTCTGTGTGTGTGACGAAGGTTGATCTGATGTGTGTTGGGTGTCAGCGTTCGTTGTAACATGTCTTGTATGGGTCAGTTCTGTGTGTGTTAGATGTGTGTTGTGTTGTGTCTGAGTGTGTGCTTGCGCTTATGCTTGCGCGCGTGCGCGCGCGCGCAGGCGCTGTCTATCGCCGAGGGCGCCTAGCCGGGCGTCAGGCAGCAACCAGCGCTACCAGAGCAGGGGCTGTGGGCCCCCGAGGCCGCGGGAGGGCGCTGCGGAGGAGACCGGCCGGGGTGATGAGAGGGTCGCGGAAGGCGTGGAGCAGGGGTGCGGCAGTGGGAACTGAGTGGAACGGCAGGAAATCCCAGAGTCTGGAGTGGGGAGCACGCCGGGGTGCCCTGGAGGATGGACCAGGGGCGGAGGGAAGGTTAAGGTGTTTCCCCGGGCGGCCAGCGGCGGGGCTGGGGAAGTGTCCCGGCCCGGCCTCGGTGTGAGCGGCTGAGAGGGGCGGGGACGGAGCCGGGGAGGCCGCACGGCCCCGGGGGCTCGGCCAGGCCGGCGCCAGCCGCCAAGTTGAAAGGCGGCCGCGGCCTCTCCTTGCTGCTTCCCATTGCGCCCCCGAGGGCTCCAGGCGGGGCGCCTGCCGAGGCCGGGCCGGCCTCTCCTCCGCGCCGGGGGTCACTCAGGGGCAGTGGTCGGTGCGCGGCCCGGACCAGCCTCATGGGCTGTGGGACTCGCACTCAAGGCTCCGGCCTCGTGCTTCGTAAATGTCTTCACTGAGTCTCCTGCGCTAGCTGGGCCTTCCTCCGCGGGTCAGAGAGCGGAGAATGGAACCCTCGCACCAGGCGGTCTTAGCGCGCGCTCTTCAGCCCCTCTCCAGCCTCGCAGAGTCCCTGACCGCCCAGGCCCTGCCGACCTGCAACCAGAGCTAGGAGCGTCCCAGGTCCCCTGCCGCCCCGTAATCTCAGTTCACTGGCTTCCACGCCATGGGCTTTGGTCTCGCCGGAGCGGTCAGAAGCGGAGTTTTTGCTGACCGAGACTTATGTCTCCTCCCCAACACAACGAAAACGCCTTCACAGACATTGTGCAGGGCAGGTGAGGTGTCCCTCCTGATCCCTAAGGGTCAGGGCTAGAAGGAGTTAAATTCGGAGAGCCAGGGCCCGAGTTCTGAGGGGAGGGTTTTCCCAGACCCAAATTGCTGGCCCGGCACTGTGGGACCCTCAACGAAAGGGAGCCGGGCAGTACCGGAAAAGCGTGGATCCCCGAGTGGAATCTGTGTTCGGAATCCCTGCTCTCCCCTTTATTGGCTGTGTGACCTTGGGAAAAACCTCTTAACCTCTCTGGATCCTTGTTTAAAAAAACAAAAAATCTAAATTTGTTGGGAAACGTAGGTAAGGTGGTGCCCTCTGGAACTTCAGCACACAGTAGGCTGCGTTAAGCGCTGGCTCCTCCTTCATCACAACCTCTAAACGAGGTAGGTGGCGACTCCGTTGTGATTGATCCCAAGTTTCCTGCCGGGGAAGGAAATTGATCCGTAGAGGACCGGACGCGGGAACCCCAGCCCACTCCGTCCTCACTTGATAAACAAGCAACTGCGTTCCAAGGGTTGGGCTGGAAGGGAGGCAGTGCCCCCACCTCGCCTCGAATTCCCGCCGGACCCAGCTGAATCTGTCTCAGGTCCTCACCCCAGAGCAGAGCACCCTCCTGATCCAGCAACCATTTATTGAGCACCTTATGTGTGCACGCCCTATCGAGGGAGGAAATCCAGAAACAAAAAGCGGTGCAAAGAAGGGGCTGAACGAAAGAAAACAAAAATGGGGAAAACTGGGGACATAGGAATGAAAGGAAACAGAGACCCAAGGTCCACAGCAGGGCTGGGGCGCGCGCGCAGGCGGGCGCGGGCGGGGGTCGCAGGGCGGCGGTCGGTTCCAAACAGGCAGAGGCTCTGAGTGGGGGATGGGGGCGCGCCCGCCTCGCCTGCAGCTACCGCCAGGCTGGAGCCTCTGCGCGTCTGCCGAGCTCGAGCCGTTGCTCATTACTGCAATTATGTAGCTCTAAGTTTGCCTCGACCCTAAATTGCCAAGTTTCGAGGAGCCAGGAGGCCGGTCAGCTCGGGCCGCGGGAGACACCCGATCCCGCCCTGCCATTCCCCTCTCCCACACGCGTGGAAAACATTCCGGTGTGGCCGACGCACCGTGAGCTGAGAAGATTCAGATCTGCTCGGCATAACCGGGGCGCCCTCCCGCGCAGTAGCTCGTTGACACGTCTCCAAAATCCCGGGGACAAGGGAAGGATTCCCAGGCCCATTTCGCAGATGAGGAAACTGAGGAATAGAGTGATCTTCCCTACGCAGAGTCAGGCAGCGGACATCAACCAACGGGTTTCTCTGACTTAAAGTTTAGTACAAACCCCCAATATAGGAGAGTGGCCGGGGGAGTTTCAGAAAGGAACTCAGATTTGTGGAAGCCCGGGTGTCCCGCGCGAGGTCACTCAGGTTGTTGAGTTTATACGGGGGGTAAACATTCTTTCCGCGTCTGCAAGAAATAGTGATGTACCTAAGCGCTTTTAAGGGGCCGCGTGGGCGCCGGAGTCTGAGATATTTTTAAATATCACTCCCCTCTCTCGGGGATGAAGAGGACCAATTCGGGCCATGCTTGTTGGCCCAGAGGCCGGGGACCACCACCCCCACCCCCGACTGCCTGATCATTGGAACTTTCTTTTCTTAGGGAAGGGAGTGGTGACAAGTTCGACTGTAGCCCCATCCGCGGGACAGAGCCTTTGTCAGAGCTACGTAGATCGAAGGATCCAGGACGCAGGGTACCTCGGAACTCGCCGGCACCAGCTGAGAGCCCGCCCTGGGTGGCTGCGAACCACCCCGAACTCTCTTGGAATTCCGAGGCCAACCTCCGCCTGGGGCTAGAAACCGCGTTGTGAGCCCCAGGTTTCCTCCCCACACCATAGCCGGTCTCTTATCTGCAGAGACGTCTACCCTCCCCGTGTCCAACGTCAGGTACTTCGGGTTCTGACAGCCCTTGGTCTCCTGGCTTCCTCCTCGAAAAGGCCGCCCGGGGCTACCCTATTGTGAAATTTGGAGACGCCCCCACAGCCGGACAGAGGTGGAGGTGAGCCGGGAGCCCTGATCTGGTGAGAATTAAGTCAGGGCCCCCAACTCGAAGGAGAACAGAGCGGCTCCTGGTACATAGTAGGCTTTATTTACTAGAGATCCTTTTCTGCCTTCAACATGCTAGCAAAATTGCCCCCGGAAGGCTAAACTTGGCGCTTGTTCAAATATATTCTCCTGGTAGCCTGAATATAACCTACTATATGAAAGAAAAACCCAGTTTGTAGGCAAGCCTCATGCAAAGGACACCCCACGGCGCTTAGTGTATGGTTGCCCTGCGTTTTCAGCAAACAATTTTTAAAGGGGTCGTAATAGGGAGTGTGAAGGCACTCACATTCTGGCAGCCTCAAAATTAGTTCCTCAAACTGCGTCTACACTGGCGACAGCGGCGGGGTGATTTAAGAGAAGGGAAACGATGCCTCTCCATCCCCCACCTGGCCTCCTGTGGGAAAAACAGGTTTGCGGGGGTGGGAATTGTCTGGATTAGCTGTCTGCAGTCATCAAACCATTTGGGTGATTCTCTTTGTTTTCATAGACGGGTTAAAAGGGGAGAGAAAAGAAAAGACTCGGTTATGGGTCGCCTGAACAAGTGTCGATTTCAGCTTAAAGTGAATTGGAAAATTGAGCCTAATTATCCAAGGTAATTGCTTCAATTCTCCACTTGACTTTGCTAAGGCAGATCTGTCCTGTGTGTTCAAAAAGGCAATCCCTCTGTCCCTGAATATTGCTGTCACCTTTGAAAAGTTGCTGACACCAAACTACTACCAAACTGAAAAGCAACCAAATGTGAAGAGATGGCAAGGAGTAAAATTAAAAGACTAAACGAATGAGATAATTTCTTGTAGCTTAAAATTAATTTATTTAACAAATATAGCTATAATATAAATGATAATAAAATTTCAAATATACAGTATATTACAACAATCCCTTCCAAAGGGAATCTTGAGAGCCACCCAAATGTACTGTTAAATAGAAACAGAAGTTTTTAATTTTTATTTTACAATTTCTTTCTGGTACTGGTAAGAGAGAGGTCCCTTCAACCTACCTTTGTCACGCATCTGTGTATCACTTCCCGCCCCCCCCCCCAAAAAAAGCAAATGTTTTACTGTTGAAGTTCTTTTAAAGTTTTCCATTGGCAAGACCCAGGATCTGCCTCTCCTGCAAAGTTCTTCTCTTTCTCCCCAACTGTTCTCATTTCCAAAATCTTCAAACATGAATTTTCTCTGTGCTTTTTCCTGCCAGGTGTTAGGACAGGAGGCAGCCACGCAGGAGGCATGGCCTCTAGATCTGGTCCAACCACTAACTCTGCTGGGGACTGTGGATACCTTTGGAAACCTCTCTGGCCTCAGTTCCCCCATCTGTAACTCGAAGGGACAGATCTAGCTTCTAGAAGAGCGTCATGGGACCTTCCCAGCCACTTTGGGGGAGGGAATCAGACTTCAGAGAGTTTACTCCGGTAGCAACGGAGGACAAACCAGAGCAGTGTGGGGGTTAGAGAGAAGGTGCCAGGCGGTGCTGAACAGGGGAGCACCTCGTGGGAAGGCTCCTGTTGCTTGCTGGAGGGATCGGCTGGCACCCTAGGTAGGCAACCCTGGGCCTTCTATGTCAGGTGGTACATGCTGTAGCCCACGTGGGCTGTGTAGAGTCCCACGGGCGCCACGGGCAGCGCGGCGCGCTGGAAAGGGCCAGAGGCCCCGTAGAGCGAGGCGCCCGCGGCGGCTGCTACGGCGGCAGGGCCTCCCAGTGGGAAGGAGAGGCCGAAGGCTGCGGGGGGCAACATGGGTTTAGCGGCCATCTTCAGCTTCTCCAGCTCGGCCTCCTGCAGTCTCTTGGCCTTGGCGCGGCGGTTCTGAAACCAGATCTTCACCTGCGTCTCGGTGAGGCTGAGCGAACTGGAGAACTCGGCGCGCTCGGCGATGGACAGGTACTGCTTCTGGCGGAACTTGCGCTCCAGCGCCAGCAGCTGGGCGGTGGTGAAGGGCGTCCGCGGCTTGCGGTTGGTCTTGTGCTTGCGCAGGGTGCAGGCCGGAGGACTCAGCCGCCCTGAGGGGCCGAGAGAGAGAGAAATGCAGAGGGTTAAGAAAGTGGAGCGCCATCCGCCCCGAAGTGGGACTAATAATCAATAACAACGCCCGCTATTCATTTGCGTCGAGCACCTCGGAGCCAGGCGCCCTCCTGGAGCGGCACTTGGAAAATGTCTTCTCCAGCTCCCACCGCCGGCCCACAGGGTAGACGTTCTTGTCTACCTTTTGCAAATGAGGAAACGAAGCTTCCAGGTAAAGCTCAGCCGTGTTCAAAGCCAGATATAATTGGGAAGAGGTAAACAGCCCTTAAATCTAAGTGGCTGCTTAGGAAGGCTTTCTCCCACCACCACTCAGGTTGGGACGGGTGGATATTAACAGGACAAGAAATGCGCAGAAAGAGGCCCTGCACCCGAGATCATATTTAATTTTAGGCGTTGGCTAAACATTTGTCATCTGTGCCCACTAAGTGCTCAGCGCCTGGGGATACGCCGTTCTGTGGCTGAAAATCCAGATCTCCCAATCCCACAGTCTTTCACTTACAACAGTGCGGTCCATGGGGTCGCAGAGAGTCGGGCAGGACTTAGTGCCTATTCTAAGCTCGGGCCTCGCTGACCAGAGGTGGAGCAACCCCGGATGTCACGAATGTCACACCATAGCCGAATCTCAAATATAAAAATGTGCCACAGTCTGGGGCTTGCTTTTAACGGGGCTTTTTCTTATGATTGTTCCAATTGTGTTTTAGGCCTGTTCCACGCCCAGCTCCTTGGCCTCTGGTCTCTCTCATATGTGTGCCTGTTATGGGCAGAATGCAGTGGCTTCTCCTTGACCAGTGCTCCAGTCCACAGAGATCAACGCTGCTGGTGCCCAGCTGCCTTTTTACTTATGGCTTCAAAAGATACCCTCAAGGATGGGCGGTGAGTGAACACCTTGGCAGAGGGCTCATGCGGCCCGGGACAGGGTCGGCAGGGCGAGTCAACGCCTGCCACACCCAGCAGCTGCCGCCTGGTTAAAAACGTGGAACACAATTATTCCCAGGACAACAGAGATCACCCCGACTTTGGGTCAGAACCCAGGCCTGAAAAGAATTCTTAAGTCCTGGAAGGGACGCTTTGCCTACGCAGCAGCTTCACTGGGGGAGAAATGAATTCAAATCTAGAGAATGTTTTCACCAGACGGGTTTTGCCTAATTATGCAATTTTCTTTTTGGAATGCTTTAAAAAAAAAAAAAAAAAAATGATCCTCTGGGCTCTCAGGCCACCAGGATGTGAGTCAAACGAAAACTGGTGTTAACATCCCCCCTTCTTCCCTGGTCGAGACCATTGGGAGTCCGGGAAGCAGTTGGCCCCCGACTCGCTTTCCGCCGGGCCACCCGAGGGGCGGGCGCCGAGGGAAACGTCACACCCTTCGGTAGTTAACAGACCAGCGCTAGGCCACCTTCTCCAGCCATTAGGCCCAGGGAGGGGCTGGCCTTTCAAAGACGTTTAATCCCCCGATAAAAATCATTCCTCAGCATCACGCCATTGAATTCGGGTTGCTATTATGCCGCACCAAATAATCGGAGGAAACGAGGAAAACTTGGGAATTTCCCGTGCTCCTGAAATATCTCCGAGTGTGTTCGCTGGGCAGAGAAGCCCGGTGGCCGCGAGGCCTCGGAACGACCCCGAAGGGGTCTTTGGCGGCTGGAGTCCGCTTCCACCACCCAGCCCGAGACATTTGGGAGCTTCCGATCATGTTGGAGGGGGCGCCTCCCACTAATTGACTTGGTGCCCCGCCCCCTCCACTGGAACCTGAGCGCTTCGCCTCCTCCCCCTACATGATCCATCCACCCTGAGCACCAAGTATCTACCTGAAACACGAAGGGGGCGGGGGAGGGGGGATTTTGCAAGAGCTTCGGAAACACAGTGGGCAAAGAAATACTCTGGTGGGTGGACGTGGAGAAGGGGAGGGGGGCGCACTAGGCTTCTACGATGAGAAAGTGAAACTCTGCTCTGGAAAGATGTCCCGCACTCTTCGAACCCACCCGTTGGGGTAACGGTGAAGTAACAGGGCTTAGGCTCTGACAGAGGAGCCAGCCGAGACTCCTGGGGTCGTTTGGTGGAGGCCCGAGGAGAAGGTGCCCAGACACCCGTGTCCTACAAGTGAACTCCTACCCGCAGCGTCGCCTGGAAAAGGCGAGGAGGCCGAGAAGGTGGACCGAGAGCTGGGCCTGGGCCAGGCCTCGAACCCTCTTCCTGGGTGGGAGTGGGGAGAGGGGTCGACGACCCCCCACCCCGGGCTCCGCGACCACTCATCTGCAGCACCGGCTCCAGGTACCCGGCCGCAGGTACGCAGACGCCGGAGACAAACAGGCGCCGGAGCGCGGCCTGGCGCCCTCGGGTCCCACAACCCCGCCGGCCCCCTCCCCCGCAGCCCTGGTTCTGGCTACTCACTGGCCGGGGGCGGGGAGAAGCGGGGATTCTGCATCCACGGGGTCCTCTCGGGTTTCTCGGGGCTCTCGGCTTTGACGAGCGCATCTTCTGGCAGTTTGAGGAGTCCTCCCACCGAGAAATGGCCGAGCGGCCGCGGCGAGGACGGCGCATCCGGGGCGCCCAACGACCCCGGCCGGGCACCTAGAGGCTGCGCGGAGCCGCCCGCCGCCTGTGCGCCCTCCGAGGCCGCCAGGACGCTGTCCTTCGCCCCGGGCTTCCTGTGATCGGCCATGAGCGCCTCCACGCTGAAGGGCAGGAGCGAAGGGGACACTTTGGGCTTGGCCCCCTCCTCGTCTGCGCCCATGGCGGCCGCCGTGGCCGCGGTGGTGCTGGGGGTCTGGCCTCCGCCGCCCCCCGCCGGCTTGCCGAAGGCGGAGTCCTCCACTTTGACACCGAGTGGCAAAGAAGTCATGTCAGCAGCCGGGGCCATGCAGAGCCGGGCCACCCCTCCAGCCGCAGCTCCGGCCAGCCGCCGGGCATGAGCTTCGGGCGTGCTGGGAGCGCGGTCGGCCTCTGTGAGCGTCCGGGGCCCTGGCCGGGCGGGCTCTACCGCGCGCGCCTCCCGCCCCTCCCCAGAAGGCCAGCTCCGGCGCTCCGGGCCTGGTTATCCGCTGGCGCCGCCGCGCAGGCGGAGTTCTCGGGCTCACCAGCCGGCTCCGGGTCGGGCCGCCGCTCCCCAGAGAACTTGTTAATAAGGCGAGGCCAGCGCGGCGGCGGCCAATCAGCGCGCGAGGGGGAGGGTCCGGCGCGATCCATTGGGCCCCGCTCGGGCGGACTTGCCCCGAGGCGCGCTGGGCCTCGGGGCGCGTGGGGCTGGGCCCGGGCCCCAGGAGGGCAGAGGAGGGGAGTGGGCGCCGGAAAAACTTTCCTCCGAGCTACAGCCCGTGCCGCCTGTCCCTGTGTGGGTCCCCTGGGTCTCTTATTTTTTTGTGTTCCTGGGGGACTTCCCCTTGTGCTCTATGCTTCTCTTCTGCTCTACCCCCTTCCTCCCTTTCCCTTATCTCCCTTCTTTCCAACTTCTCCCTTTTTTTCTCTATTCCTTTCCTGTTTCTCTCTCCTGCCTCCCCCTTACCTTTCTGTTGTGTCAGCTGCTGGTGTGTGTTTCTCCCTAGTGGATAGTGGAGGATGGTTTCCCTCCTTACCACGGTAATTGGAGTTGAAGTCATTTCTTGTATATTCTTTTTATAGTTTTGTTTTTTTTTTAAACCTGCAGGCTTATTTATTATAGTAGAAAGACATAACATTAATGTATTCTGTAAACACCTTCATTTTCTTCTGTTTCAATCTTCAAAACTTCACCTCTGCGTGTAAGTGGGCCTTTGTCTTCGAAGTGCTGGACTGAAGTTTGCCTAAGAAGCCACTTTCGCGTGGTGCTACGGATGTTAAGAATAAGAATGCATTATGTTATCTGGAATGCATAATCGAGTTTCTCGCTGTGAACTTTAGGGGCGGGGGTGGGGTGGGATTACAACACCTATACTGGCTACCGGCTGGGGGAAGGCCGGTCATTTTGATAAAGAAGTTACTGAATATAAAACCAACAGAAACGACCCCAAAACACTAACCTGGCCTTAATGTGACCTCGATCGCGTGTCTGCAGAAACAATGATAATTCTCCATCTCTGGATCTGATCTTGGGGGGTTAGGGAGGTGTGAAGGTACATTTGGGAGAGAGGGCGAAGAAATGAGGACACTCCCAGGGACGGATCCTCCACGCTGGATATGAGAACTTTTATGCTGCCAATTTCGGAGGAAACGTGATTTTTATTTTTGCTGTTTAAAAAAAGAGGGGAACATGAGTTGGGGGGGGGCGGTGTGCGGAGACGTAAGATCTACACAAACTCGGATCGTGGCTCCGCGGTTTTCTGCGCCTCCTCTTTATGGCCTGTTATCCCGGGGCCCAGGCCGGCGGCTCCCCGGGAGCTGGCGGCGGTGATTGGCGGCTCACCGGCACCGGCCATTGATGGCTGCGGGGTTCTAATCTCCAGGAAACACAAGGGGCTGCTGTGGCCATTTAGGGGTAATTATCCGACCGCGGAGGGACAGCGAATTCCCTCGCCTTTTAACTGGGCGCAATAAAAGCTGTAGATTAGGGGCGTCCAGATTAAGGAAAATGAATTACTAGAGCGGGAACTTTATTACCTGGACGGCGTCCGGGGTCTGGCGGGAGGGGTCGGGATGCAAACGCCGGGGAGATTGGCAGCCTCGCAGAAGTCCGCAGGCTCCACGAAGTTTAAGGCCTGGGGCGGGTTAGGGAATATCCTCGCGTCTGTGAAATTCACGCCGCCTCTGCAGACCTCCTGCACTCCCAAGCCCTGGGCAGGGTTTAGGGCCTCCAGCTCGCGTCTGGCCCAGCTGGAGGCGCGGCGCACCGATGCGGCCTCTCTAAAGACAGGGGACCCCTGGGGGAGACAGGAGAATAGAGTCCTTCTTCCAGGCCGGGAAACCTAGGCCCCGGAGGTTTGCTTGAGGGTTCAAGGATAAAAGGACATATACTCCCACTTTAGAACTATAGGAACTGACACTCAGCGAGGCTCCCAGTCGGATGACCAACTTCTATCACCCGCATTTCCAATTAAACTCTCCCTAGGACAACAGGCACGTGGGAATCTTATTCTGCATTAGGGTTCAAGAGGGAGAGACAACCGAGGCCCCTAAGCTGTTTAGGTCAACCTTTTCAAATTGATCAGTGCGACTTTCTGTTGGGACTTGCTTTTGTTCCGCCCTTGGCTCCCATCTCAACAAGTTTGGCTTCCAGATCTCTTTGAGAATCTGCTATATCTCAGAACTTTCTCACTAGAAAATGCACACCAGCAAAAACAACTTCAAAGCAGGACCCCCTTGGAGTCCGCCAGATAAGACCGCCACCACCACCACCACCCCCTGCTTTAGGGCTTTAGGGCGGACCTGGGGCTCGAACCCCGAAAGTGCAGGCGCGAGGCGCAGAGGGGGCTCAAAACTGTGTCTGGCCGGCGCAGCCAGTCCAGCCAGGCCGCGGACCGGACGGCCGGGCGGCGGGAGAAGGGCCGCATCGCTAATTGCGGGGATAAACAATCTGTCACGATCCCTCAGCGCGCCTAATAGGCAGACGAGGATGTTGTTTTTAGGCGCCAGCGGCGGCCCGATCAAAGGCAGCAGCCGGCGCAGGGGCCCTTGAAGTCGCGCGCCCCCGCCTCCTGGGAGCAAACTGCCTGCACCCGCAGCCCAGGGCCCTGCCGCCGGCCCCTGGGTTTCGCGAGCCCGGCCCGAACCCCATGGCCTCTTTTTTTTAGGTTCGGACTGGGTTCGTGTCTCCTCTGGCACGGAAACGGCGGGAAGGATGTCTGCGGAGGAAAAGGGGTGCAGAGCCGTGGATTCCATGTGGAATCCGTGCTCGGAATCGCGCCGGGATCTTCCACCGATCCGCCCCTGGGCTGCGGGGTAGCGGAAACGATGCCCACAGTCTCAGAGAAGGGACTTTGAGAAAAGGAACAAAATATCTGTCTCCCGGGGCGTGTGGTTCCCGAGGAAGGAAGGGCACACGTTGGGGGCAGTGAGAGAGCGCCTTCTCTGCGTTGATTTTTTGTCTGGGCCTTTTCGGATTTCCCGGTTGGCGGTTTCCAAGAGCTGACAGGGCCGGGGGGCTGCGCCTGTTATCTCGCCGCCAGCACTAGCCCCCAGACGCTTCTACTGCCTGCATTTCTCGGCGTGGCCGTGGCAGCCCAGAAAGCCGGGCTGTAATTCATGCCTGGCAAGGGCAGGGCTGGCTCGCCGCAGATAAAGCTCGGGGACTGGCGTTCGGCTTCCATGCTGTCGCACTCCGCTCCCCTCCCCTCCAGCCTCGCTCCTTCTCCCCTTGTTCCCGGATATCTTAAAGCACTCCCCGCGCCCCAGATGGGAGCACCTCCGCGTTTCGGATCCTAAAGACGGCTTGTCCTGCAGCCACTCTCTGGGCAACTGGTGGTGGTGGTGCTCTTCCCCTTTCTCTCCCTCAATACCCCCCCCCCCACGCCTATTTTATAGGACTGTGTGGCGGCCGAGGAAAAGTGGTGTTTTTAGCACACACACACACACACCCGCCCCCGCCTCCTTGTGGGCAAAGATTCCTTTGGCGAGGCATCCCGTCTTAGAGACCGCCGTCTTTATCTGGGTGTTGGCGCGGCGGGTTCGAAGAGCCCGCAGCAAGATCCCTCACTTCTGGCATTCGTTGTCACCTCCTTCGGGTTTTTGTTTATGCCCCCTCCCCCGTTTCCCAATGCATTTTGTGGCCTCGACCCAGGAGTCCCGCATGCATTTTTTAAAAATGTGCAGCTCAGTGGGATCCCCCGGCAATTAGCGAGCCCCAAACAGTCCTCTTTAATAGAATGAATGTGCTATGAAAACCGATTACCCGGAACGATTTATTTTGGTGGGAATTCACCAATCTTCAGGAGGGCGATGGAGGGGGACGGCGGGGGTGGGGGGGTGTATTTTGTCATGGGGATGGAGGCGGGTTGACAAGTAGACAGAAAGCCCGACCAGGGGATCCCCCAACCTGCCGAGGGGGGCCTCCCGACCCCAGTTCTCCCGCCTATTGGCCTCTGTCTCCTAGAAGTGAGCGGCTGGGAGTCAGAGGTTTGGGAAACTGGGAGCCACTGATGGAATCCTTTGGGAAGAGTTCACAGCTTTCCAGAGAAAGACACTGGAGAGCTCAGAACTCCAGGGAATCTTCAGCTATTGTCTGAATATCCACAGCACAGATGCGGAGCAAAAAAAGCTTTCTGCTTGCCTGGGACCTGGACAGAACTTACGCCTTTTAAGAGTTTTGGTGCCCTTTTTAATTCGAAGTTAAAAAAAAAAACTGGTTGTAAAAAATATTTTCTTCTTCTTGCTATTCCTCCGCTTAAGCGGGCCCCACTTGTGCAGTGGAACTGCCCAAGTGCAGCGCATTTTACCCGGCGCTAGAGAGAAATCGACAAGTCCGACTCCCTGCTTCTTCCCCTTCCCGCCCTTCCATCCCCTCCCCCTTGCTTCTTTCCCCCGGATCAGGCCTGGGCTTCCTTGTGTCTTTAAATTCGGAAGAGGGAGAGGGGTGTAGATCTGCGGGGGAGAGAGTGGGCCCCCCTTTCAAATGGCCCAAATTAATGTGATCGCGACATGAGGGTGCACTTGGGGAAGATGAAAGCGGAGGCCGGCCGGCTCCTCCTAGAGCTCTATAATTATAGATAATATATCCCATTTCAAAGCAATTAGACCAATCAGGCGTAACGAACCACTTTGCTGCCGATGAATAACAAAGGCGCACGGTTATTTAAGCCCAGAGATGTCAGGCAGACCCCGAGGCTCCAGGGGCCGACCAAACATCTTCCATCCTGGCTCTTCCACCCTGGGCTAAAGAAGGTTCGCCCTTCCCGCCCCCTCTAACCCCCACCTCCAGGCTCTGCCCACCGAGGGCCCCATCTCTGTTCCAGTAGGGGCCTGGAGAGGCAGGGGGTTGGAAGAAGTGGAGGGAAAAGAATTGACTTTTTTTGAGCTGGGTGTCAGGACTCTTGTCAGAGATTTCACAAACTTTATCCGATTTAATCCTCTTTACTTTGGGAGATAGGTATTATTATAGGCTTTCCCACTATTTCCAGAATCAGAGAGGCTAAGTATCTTGCCCAGGGTCACACAGCTAGGTAGCAGTGGCGCCAGGATCTGGACACGGGTGGGTCTGAGCCCCGAATCCACTCTTCACTCTGTGGCAGTCCCTCTCAGGGAGCTTTCAAAAGCGGAGATGCTCTAAAACCCAGAGGGTGCTGTTAGGACTTGATGACACTGCCTCCCTCAATCCGAGAAATGGGTTTTGGTCCATCACTTACTACACTTCTCTCCTGCGGCCCACCGCCTTCTAGAATTTTGAAAACTGTCCAGTTTTCCCATGAATTTATTAAATGTAGAGAATCTCAGGTCTTTCAGAAAAAAGACATCTGGGCTGCGAGCTGATACACCAACCAAAGGCCAAGGACTTTTTTTTCCCCCTGAGCCTCGATTTGTCGGATTTAAAATGGGTACTCTGTTCCTCAGTTCAGATAACGCTGTTGGCCCTCCAGAAGACGCCACACCGCAGGACTCCGCCGCACTGTGGCAGGTTCCCAGCTCTTTGAGCACATCTGAGGCATCTGGGATGGGCTGGGGGGTCTGGAGCCTTCCTCAGGGCTTGCCAGTTCCTCTCCTGCAGGAGGGCGTGGGATGGCATGGGCGGCCCTGCCCCTCGAATGAAAGGTAGCCCAAGGTACCTTCCAGGTGGGGAACCTCATATTTCACCCCCCAGCTCGACCACGGGGAAAAAAGACTGAACGGGGAAACCAGACCAGGGCGGAGATGGGCAGGAACAGTCATCAATAGACACATGCAAAAAAGACAGCCATGGGGATGGCAGAGGATAACAGCCCTGGATACAGCGATGCCGAGAAGCCGAAGAACCTCTGCCATCCGGGGACTCTTGAAGGACCTAAATATGAAGTGGAATGGAAGGCGAGTTTGGGATGCCTAGGAAGGCCAGCGCTGACACGGGAAAAGAGAGCAGTCGAGGGTGGGGGGTGGGGGGGGAGGGGCGGGGACGGCTCAGGGAATGTCCTCCGAAGTGCGGCGGACACCCCACCGTGGCTGGGCCGAGCGCGCGCGGGCCAGGAGGGGTCCCCGGGACTTGAGAGGAGCAGCGGGGATGAGGGTTTTGGGTGGGGCTAGGTAGTCTTGGAGGCCCCTGGGCCCCCTTCTCACCGCGATTCCCACCTCCCCTCCTCTTTGTCTTGGGTCCCTGACTTTTCCTTCTCTGCGTCCTCCTTCTGGCCCTCCGTGTCTCTCATCTGTCTCGGAGGCGGGTCTCTGCCTCAAGCGTGTCTCTCTTGGTCTCTTCGGAGAGATGTGGACACCTCGATCTCTTCACCCCTCTGCCGTCTCTGGGTCCTTCGGTTTCTATCACCAAG
The DNA here is from genome assembly GCF_029407905.1 of Bubalus kerabau. Classification (NCBI taxonomy): domain Eukaryota; kingdom Metazoa; phylum Chordata; class Mammalia; order Artiodactyla; family Bovidae; genus Bubalus; species Bubalus kerabau. The sequence continues at coordinate 108,512,567 of NC_073630.1, forward strand.
TCTCTTCCCGCCCCACTCCCCCGTCTATCCCTTCTCCGAGGTTTTTATCTTATTCTCTCGCCTCCCGCCCCGGCCCGTTTCCCATTTCTGGAGCGGCAGTTGGCACCTTCGGGAGCGGCAGGAAGCGCTCCTCCGGGCCCTGGTACTGCCCTGCCACCCCCTGCCCGAGGCTGATCGTTTCTCTTCTGAGCCTCGGTTTCCCTGTCTGGACCTTACAAGGTCCCTTCCTTCCAGGGTTCTCGGAAGGATGGAAAAGGGAGGTGGCAGAGCCCAGAAGGTGCCCAGCATGGGCACCCAGTGGGGTCAGCAGACCTCCAAGGTATCGCTCAGAGTCCTTCACCCCCAGCGTCCCAGGATTGACAGTGGAAACGCGGAGCAAATGGAAACACAGAGCACGCTGGGGAGGGCGCGGGAGTGGCCGGGGAACCTACCAGAACCGTTGAGAACTGGGGAGGAGAGGTTCTGTAGGGAGAAGCCCTGCTCCAAGTCCTTGACCCAGCCTGGGGCGCTTAGGCCCAACCCCAGCCATTTCCCTCCTGGCTACTCAGGACCCGACCTAAGGGCCCGGAAGGGCCTGGCCAGGCCGCCCCAGGTCTTTGCGCTCCGGCCCTTTCTATCCTCCGCCTTCTGGAAAAGGCAATGACCCGCCTCTGCCCTCCACTGTTTTTACGCCTTTGCTATCCTTGGACCTCGCTTTCCTTGCCGATGAGCACGAAGGAGGGCTGCTCTGTCATTTAAAATGAGCTGGGCGCTGCCTTCCTGGGGAGGGCGGAGGGCTCTAGGAGACACAGGCGGGAAAGCCTCCAGCCTGCACTTAATCAGTGCGCTACGAACACACACTCCATAGACGGGGAAACTGAGACCCAAAGAGGAGTCATTTCCCCTTGGTCTCTGAGCTAGAAACGGACAGAACTGGCACTAAAATGTAAGCTGTCCAATTCCTTTGTTTTTTTTTTCAGTCACTAAGTAGTGCCCGACTCTTTTTTAACCCCACGGACTGTAGCCCCCTCCCCCTCCCCGCAGATTCCTCTGTCCATGGGGTTTCCCAGGCAAAGAATACTGGAGTGGGTTGCCATTTTCTCCTCCAGGGGTTCTTCCCCACCCAGGGATGGAACTGGTGTGGCCTACATTCACAGGTGGGTTCTTTTATCCCTGAGCCATCCGGGAAGCCCAGCCCCTTACCCAGTGTTCATCCTTCCCCACCCTCAGGAAGGTCAGGAAACCCTGGACGTTCCAACTGTGCCCAGTGGCTTGCATCTCTGCGACCATCCAGAAGACCTTGTCCATTTGCGAGGACTCATTTGCAAACTGGGCTTCCCAGGTGGCTGTAGTGGTAAAGAGCCCTCCTGCCAATGCAGGTAGATGTGAGAGACCCCTGGTTGGGAGGGCATGGCAACCCACTCCAATACTCTTGCCTGGAGAATCGCATAGACAGAGGAGCCTGGCAGGCTGCGGTCCATAGGGTCGCACAGAGTCGGACACGACTGAAGCGACTTAGCACGCACGCACTGGCGCACTCTGGCCCTGGTAGGTTCAGGGAGCGTCTGTCCTGCCTCTCCGGTGAGTGCCGGAGCAGGGGCTCTGGCACCCTGGGCCAGGCAGGGTTAGGTTCTTGAAGCCAGGCAGGCTGGAGGGACCCGCTTTGACTGAGCACCGCCTCTGTGCTAGGTGCTTTCAGTGCATCATCACAGCTCCCGAGGTGGTCGTCCTCCTTCCCAGATGAGAAAAAAAACGAGAACTGAAGTAGCACATTCCGGACCGCGCAGCTGAACCTGGGGACACCGAAACTGGGAACGGCGTCACGGCGCACTTTCGCTGCACCTCGCATGTAGGGACGAGGGGAAGTCTTTGCTGTGCCTCGCTCAGCCTCTGCAAGAGGTAGACGGGCCGAGGAGGTTGTAAATGCCCGAGGCTTTGATTCCGTTCTGCTTTCCCCTCACTGCCAGCAGGTTTCGGGATGGAATCTCAGACCCGCAGGTTCTTGAAACTCTTGGAAGGGCAGGGTCACGGCTTCTTCTGGGGCCACGCCCTTCACCAAGCCACGCCCCTCGCCACGCCACGCCCCTCGCCACGCCACGCCCCTCTGGACTCCGGGCTTGCCTTGGGACTTTGGAGCATGTTGCAGAATGAATGACGACCCTCTGCCAGACCTCAATTGCTGCATCCGTGCTATGGACACCTAAGCTCCTCTTTGCCGCCCTCCCTGAGAGTGTGTGAGAAGGATCTGAATCCAAGGAAACTGGAAAACTGAGGAGACAAATGCCAAGATGGGGAATCGTAAATCCTATTAATATTAATAATAGTTAATACAACAATGACTATTGCAAAGCACTCTCCTGAGCTCTGAGGGTGACTTAATTCTTTGAATCTTGGCAGCAACTCTATTTTTAACCCTGGTTTACATAGAGGAAGGGCTTCCCTCATAGCTCAGTTGGTAAAGAATCGGCCTGCAATGCAGGAGACCCCCACCCCCACCCAGGTTCGATTCGTGGGTTGGGAAGATCTCCAGGAGAAGGGATAGACTACCCACTCCAGTCTTCTTGGGCTTCCCTTATGGCTCAGGTGGTAAAGAATCTCCCTAAAATGTGGGAGACCTGGGTTCTATCCCTGGGTTGGGAAGATCCCCTGGAGAAGGGAAAGGCTACCCACTCTAGTATTCTGGCCTGGAGAATTTCATGGACTGTGTAGAGCATGGGGTCGCAAAGAGTCGGACACGACTGAGCTACTTGCACTTCACATAGGGGAAAGATAGAGTAAAGTAGTTTACATGAGCAAAAACGGTCTCGCTAGGTGGCTCAGTGGTGAGGAACCCATCTGCCAGTGCAGGAGACACAGGTTCGATCCCTGGGTGGGAAAGATCTGGAGAAGGAAATGGTAACCCACTCCAATATGCTTGCCTGGAGAATTCCCTGGACAGAGGAGCCTGGCAACAGTCCACGGAGTCGCCAAAGAGCAGAACATGACTGATTGACTAAACAACAATAGCAATGAGCAAAAACTCACAAAAACAAGGTGTTCTAAGATTTCCCATGGCACCCAGGGGATTCTCAGGCCCCGCCACTGCATGGATGGACCCCAGTCTGGAGACCCCTGCTCTGGACTCCCTGGTGGGGAAAGGGCAAAGCAGGCTGCAAAGCCTGGCCCATTCACAGCACTGGTGCTTCCAGCTGCCCAGCTCTGATCCCTGGGAACCTCTGGGGTGGCTCCCCAGAATAAGCTTGTGTGAGCCCCCAGGACTAGGACAGGGCCAGGCATAGAGGGGACACTTCAGAGGAGAGGTGAATGGATAACCAGAAGGCAGTGTCAGATCTTCAGCATGAGCCGGGCCCTTAACCCAGAGTATCAGGCCAGACCCATTAGGGCCAGAGACCTGAGCCCTAGGCACAAGTGTGAAAACAGTCCATCTCAGCGCCATCAAATTGTTCTTGAATGGCCTTTTGAAAGAACACTCCCTGGTCAGGGAACTGGATCCCACATGCCGCAACTGAGGTCTGGTGCAGTTAAATAAATAAATACAAATTGTATATATGTATGTGTGTGTATATACATATAAAGAACACTCAATTGCTGGCCCTGCCAAGTTTAAGCCTCCTTTAAACCTGAAGTTGAGTTTTAAAATTCACTGCAGATGGGGACTTCAGCCATGAAATTAAAAGACTCTTGCTCCTTGGAAAGAAAGCTATGACAAACCTAGACAGCAAAAAAGAGACATCACTTTGCTAACAAAGGTCCCTATAGTCAAAGGTATGGTTTTTCTAGTGGTCATGTACAGATGTGAGAGTTGGACTATAAAGAAGATTGAGCATGGAAGAATTGATGCTTTCAAATTTTGGTGCTGGAGAAGACTCTTGAGAGTCCTTTGGACTGCAAGGAGATCAAACCAGTCAATCCTAAAGGAAATCAGTCCTATATATTCATTGGAAGGGCTGATGCTGAAGCTGAAGCTGCAATACTTTGGCCACCTGATGCAAAGAGCCAACTCATTGGAAAAGACCCTGATGCTGGGAAAAGACTGAAGGCAGGAAAAGGGGATGACAGAGGATGAGAGGTTGGATGACATCACCGACTCAATGGACCTGAATCTGAGCAAACTCAGGGAGATGGTGAAGGACAGGGAGGCCTGGCATGGTGCAGTCCATGGGGTCACAAAGAGTCGGAAACGACTGAGCAAGTGAACAACAGTAAGCTACCCTTCCTCTGAAGAAGCCAAGGCCCAGAGAGATCTGACAGCAGGCGCATGGTGTCACTCAGAAGGCCCTCCATGGACTCCAAGGCCAGCGGCGTGCCCCTAGCCAGCTGCCTGCCTCCACCCTACAGGACCTTCCCTGGCTGCCTGTTTCTCCCTGGGTGTTCCGACACCCACTGTGCAGACTGCTGGATGTGGGGAGGATGTGACAATGCATCTTTCATCCGGAGGCTCTGCCCTTCTGGAAAAGCTTCCCAGCCTTCCCAGTAGAAGAGAAATATTTCTGGACAGCCTACTACCCAACCTTTCCTGCAGAAATGAACAAATTCTCAAAGGGCCCCTCCCCAGCTAGGGGTGCCCCCAACCCTCTTGGACTTCCCAGTCCAACCCAACCTCAAAGGGACCCTTTCCATCCCCACAGAGACCTCCTATCTGATCCAATGGTGGGTCCTGGGTCATAGCCCAATTAAGTGAAAATATATCTGGGCTTATCAGGTTCAGGCGTGGTACCCTCGGTGGTCCCCCGGCGGCCCCAGAGGGTCCCTGTCTGATTTTCCTGCTCAGACACACTTGTTTAAATGGACCCCTCTGGGCCTCCCAGTAACGAGAGCCAGCCCGAAGCCTGATTGCCAGGTAAAGGGAGGCCTGGCTCACGTGGTGAAGGGGAAAGGCGAATGGGCGAGCACAGGTGGAAGCCGCCTTTGGAACCCTGAGCCATCTCTAGTAGTTTGCTCCCTGGGTTCAGCTCCCAGCCCCACCCCTTCCAGCTTTGTGCCCTCCCCACCACTCCTCTGCCTCCCTCCCTTTCTCATTCTGGGAGAGGATGAAATGAATAGGAATGCCTCTTAAAGTGCTGAGATGGAGTGATCGATCTGGTGGTTTATTTCTGCCATCACAGTGACCCCAGGAGGTGACTCCTCCAAACCTGGGAGGTTGGCACTGCTATGCCTCTTTACTAGGTGAGAAAGGCAGGGTCCCAAGAGGTACAGGGGCCTGGGTTGGCCGATATCTAGAGAGAAAATCCCTGCAGCCCATGATCTTTGCACCCCCACGGTGCCCTGAGGACAGTGTGTAGCTGAGTCAGGGTCCTGGACAGTGTTTGCACATGCTGAGCAGAGGAGAATCAGCCAGTCCAGGTGGGGAGAAGAGGAAGGACAGAGGCAGGTGGGGGAGGAAAAGGTAAGTTGTTTAGCATTTGGCGACTGAAAAGGTGACCCTGGGGCTCTATAGCAACCCTGCCTACCCCCTGGCATTCCCAGACACTCTGGGCTTCTGGTCAGGGGAGGACATGGGCCAGTGTGGCCTTACATGGACTCTGTTTTCCCAGCAATAATAGTCATTAAAGCTGTCTTCTCAAGCCCTCATTATCCTGTGTTTATAAACCCTTCCAGAAAAACAAAAGCCAGCCCAGCACGCCTCTCCCCGGATCACAGGCAGGCATGTCGTTTCTCCCTTCTTATTGCAGAGAGAAGTCTTCCCTGAGAGTCTAGTGACGGGGCAGTGACTTTTATAGCCTCTTGTTGCCTGTGAGGGTGTGCTGGAGACTTCCCATTTTGAAAGGCAAATTCGGAAGAATTTTCTGGACTAATGTTAAGATTTTGCCATTACGATGCAAAGGAGGGCAGTGAGAAGGGAAGGCAGAGAAGTCAGTCATGTTGGCTCTGTATAAAGTGCTTTAATTATCTTATCACACCCAACAACCTTTACATCCAGGCACTATTAACCCCCACATTCAACAGATGGGAAAACAGAGGAGAAAACAAGAGGCTGTGGTCTGAGGCTAGGAGCTTAGTGGACTGTTTGCTTCTGACCTCAGGCACCTGTAGGATATTCATGAAGTAATTACCACCATGAAACTTGCCAAACACCCATGGTGTACAGACTTTTCATACATGATCTTGTTTAATCCTCCTTGCAGCGTGGAGTTCATGCTGTGGTCTCCATTTCCTGGGTGGCCAAAAGGGTGAGGAGTGACGTGACGGGGCAGCTTGCCCAAGGTCACTCAGCTCCTGGAGGGTGAGTAAGGACTTGAACTTTGCAAAAGAGGAGGAAGTTGTCACTTTGGCGGGGGGTGCGGCGAGGGGAAGACTGTAGAGGCTGGTGAAACTAAAAGGAAAGGAAACCAATCTTTTGCCTGGCCTCCTTGCCCCCCGCCCCTCATTAAGAGCCCCCCTGCGATTGCACCCTCCCTACATGTGCTCTGACATCAAAGGTGAGGGAGGCAGGTTCCCTCTGCTCAGCTGGTGCATCTTAGGCAGAACAATCCCAAGCCAGAGGCTGGGTCTCTGCGAGAGTGGGTCTCCAGATCAAAGACAGAGAGGAAGGAAGATGAGCCCGAGGAGGAGGAGATGAAGGTTCATCAAAGTGGCTCCTCCCTCCTGCTCCGCTTGGGTTTGCTGTGCAAACCCCTGGGGTGGGATGGGGGTCTTCAAGCAGGAGACTTGAAGCTCAGCCTCCTTCTCCTGGGTACTGGGGCGCTCCTGAGTGGTGACACAGGGCTTCCCAAAGAGAAGCTAAAAGGTAAAAATCAGTGCTATGGAATCCCGCCACGGCACCAGAAATCCCATCTACTCTGTTGGTGCTTCACAGACTGGTTGCCACGTGCTCTTCAAGTCCAACCTGTGAGGTGGCCTTGTGGTCCCACCAGTTCTGGCAGAATAGGTCGGGTGACTTGCTGAAGGTCGCTCAGCAAAGCGACAGCCCTGCCATGCAGCAGACTTTGACTTGAAGTTGTCCTTTCTGTTTGTTTCCTAGGGCAGTGTAACGAAGTATCGATACCACAGAAGGCATGGCTTAAGACAGAAATGTGCTTTCTCACGGTTCTAGAAGCCAGATCAAGGTGTCGGCAGGGCTACACTTTCTCTAAGACTCTGGGTCGAATCCTTCTTTGTCTCTTTCTGGCCTCGTGGCCGCTGGCAGTCCTTGACTTCCAGCTGCATCACTCCAGTCTCTGCTCTGTCTCCTCTCTGTCTCCACATTGTCTTCCTTCTCTGTGTCCAAGTTCCTCTGTTCTTACAAGGACAGCAGTCCTATGGATGAAGTGCAACTTCTTCTTGATCACTTCCACAAAGATGCTGTTTTCAAGTATGGTCCCCTTCACAGGGCTGGGCTGTTAGGGCTTCTTGGGAGGGGACATGTACAATCCACGGTAGGAAGTGTGTGTGTCCTCCTCTGTGCCCACGGAGCTCTCTGGTGCTGCTGGACACCTGGGCTCGGAAAGCAGTAACCCAAGAGCAGAATGATGTCAACGTGCCTTGAAGGGGACCCAGTGCCATTTTGTGCAATAGCCGACGGGCGCCCTTAGACCCATTTTACAGATGAGGAAGTTGACGTTTGGAAAGATTCAGTAGGAAAGCCTGGATCTGAAATAGTATCAATCTGACTGGAGAACCAACCACTGTCCCCAGGGATTGGGGTGGGCAGGCAAGGGTTAAGGCTGAGGCAGGGCAGGTGGGCTCAGTCCAATCCATGCTGACTCACTGGGCCTTAATACTGCTGCTCTGGCTGCTCCCCGTGGGCCCTGTCCGTTGCCTGGGAGCCGATTAAGATGTCACAGAGGATTATGATGTCAGATGCAAGAATCACACTCCAGGAGGGGTGACTGCTGGGCCGGGAGGGAGGTTACCCTTAGCAACGGAGACGGGACATCCATGCAGAGGAGCGGCACAGCCCGGTGGGAAGAGCAAGGGGGGTGGGGTCACGCTGTCCTGGGTGTGAATTCCAGCCCCTCCAGCTCCAGCTGGGTGACCTTGGGGAAGACACCACACCTTCCGGGGCTACCTGTTTCTCAGATGCAAGATGAGGGAGAATAATTCCATCCCCCGTGTAGATCAAATGGCTGAAGAAACCCCCTGCCTCCATAAGCCTCTGCCAAACGGCGGTCCCCAAGGAAGCCAGGCATCAGCTCTGGAGTCGGGGCTCAGCGTGGGCAGGCTTGCCAGAGGTGGCAAAGAAATGGTGCCAAACCACCTCACTGCCAAGAGCTGAGGCTGCTTGGAAAGCACCACACCTGGCCACGGGGAGCCCCGTCAGCAACCTTCTTTGTGTCAACCAGTGGGCGGTGAGTGGCTCTGCCCCGAAGCCTCCTAAATGTTCCGCTCAAATAATGCTGACCGCAGCACGTAGTCACTGCCTATTCACTTGTTGCTTTCACTGTTTGGCCCTGAACCCTGTTTCTTTAGAAGCCAGCATAGTGCCAAACAAATGTTTGAATAAATGAAGGGCAAAAGGAAGGTGTTTTCTCAACTTCCCTTTGTATTCCTTGGAAAAAAATTTCTCCTGTCTTTGAGAAAGAAATATTCCTCCTCCTCTGCAAAGCCACGCTTCCCCAGTGTCCTTAATTCTAGTCCTCTTATATCCTCAAGTCTTGACTTTTATTCATCCACTCACTCATTTAGTCACTCAGCTGATCAGCCATCCACCCATTCATCCCTCCTTCATCTATTTATCCACCCACCCATCCTGTCATCCATTTTTCTATTCATCCATCCATCCATCTACCCATCCTGTTATCCATTCATCTATCCATCCATCCCTCTACCATCCACCCATCCATCCATCCTTCCATCATTCATCCATCTGTGTATCCACCCAGCCATCCACCCATCAGGGCAACAGGCAACAGACTCTGAACCACATCCTTTTCTAGGTCTGCAGGGCCCACAGGGTCAAGTCAGATGAGTACCCTGGCCCTACAGAGTTCTCAGTCTTGTAGGGCTGAAGAAACATGAATGGAAATGCCCTTGAGGCATAAGAGAAAGGGAGGATGCTTCAAAGAAGGGAAGGCCAGGTACCGAGGGGCCCACAGAGATGCTCCACTTGGGAATCAGGGAAGGCTCCTGGGAGGAGCAATAGCAGAAGGGAGGGGCTTCTTGGTGGAGTAGAATTTGGGCAGCAGAGGTAAGCAAAGAGGCAATTGGGAAGCAAACTCACTCTTCCACAGCCAGTCCCATGTGCTGGTGTCTCCTCCCCTTTGCAGAGCCTTCACACCCGAGAGGTTGAGTAACTTCCTCCAAGTCACTCAGCTTTGTTGGTAGAGGCGACTGGAGAAGTTCAGGTTTCATATCCTCAGAGAGGCCTTCCTGGACTGCTTATGCGGGTCTCCCTCTACCTGTCTCCCTCACCCCCTGTCTGGTCACGCCTTGTCTACCCCACTGGGAGGCCGGCTCCAAGAGGGCAGTGACCTTGCGTGGCTCCCTGTCTCTAGCACCTGGAGCACAGCAGGGGCTCAAAGACTTCTTTCCTGGGGTTCCGTGCGGTGGGCACACATCCTGGACCAGGTTCCCTGGTCCCTGACTCTCTGAGGTCCTTTTGTCTCTGGACGCCTCCCTCCTCAGCTGCCTTCTGACTCCACCAGCCTGGTCTTCCAGGTGTGCAGGGCCCATCAGCTGAACACAGCTCAGGCCTCCTGGTCAGGGCGGGCGTCCCCCCTGCACATTTCTGATCGTCTTAGGAGACACACATGGAGCAAGATAATTGAAAAGATTATCCCGGGATGGGACTGGTGGATGGTTGATTTATCGCGTGTCATCCCTACTTCAGGGTTTTTATTAGAAATTGAAGAATGGCTTCCCAATTTGAGCCTCGGGGCTGCGTTTAACCTCCAGCCGTAATGCCAACCTGCACTGTTTTCCGGGCTGTCTGCAGTCATCGCATCTCAGAGCTCTGGGTGTGATCCCAGTAGCAGCAGCAGCTGCCCTGCACTGAGACCCAGCCTCCCCACGTCTCCTTCTTCTCTCCTCCCTCCTCCCCTTCTTCTCTCCTCCGTCCAGCTCCAGCTCCCCGCCTCCTCCTTCCATTTCTCCCTTCCCTTCCCCCTCCTTTCTGTCCTTGGGGGAGTTGAAGGAGGTGGTTGGTAGGATGGGAGGGGGCTTTACTGAGAAGGTGGAGGACCTGTAACAATGTTGAAGTCGACTTCAGCCTAGATGCTTAGCCATCCTCCAGGACTCGGCTCAAATGACCTTCTTCCACGGGGCCAGCCTTGATTCTCCCCTCCTGTGTGTTTCCAGAACTCCTGGCTGGCCCTTCTGTTCATAGGAATGCATTCTTCCCACCTGGCACTGCAGCTGCCTCCTCCATCTCTGTAGGGGCAGAGGCTCTGGAGGAGGGGGTGTAGTTTGGCATGGGCTTGACCCCCGGGGGGAGTGGAAGCAAGATGAGAGGCCCTGAGGTGGGGGCAGCTAACCTGTTGGGGGTCGATGACAAACAAGGACGATCAGCTGGGGACCGGTGTCATAATCCAGGTGAGACTACAACCTGGTTGAGCTGTGAGGCTTTGGGGTCCATCCCTTTACCTCTCTGAATCTTGTCATTTCTCATTTATACTCTGGTGATAATGACACCCACCTTAGATGCTCGCCTTGGAACAATATTGTCAACTGGACCAGCCCACATCAACTTCATCTGAAATGCAGATCTCGGGCCCTACCTTTGATTTGCCACTGATTCGGAAAGTCTGGAGTCAGGCCAAGCAGGCCCTCCAGGAAACTCTTGCACAGGAGAGTAGCTGCTGAGAGCAATACCCGGGATAAGGCAGGTGAAGGCGTTGGTGCAGTGCAGAGAGGCGGTGGGGACTCCATGCCCCTTCTTGAGTGCTGCAATGAAGCCATGGCTTTGGTTCTGATGGCAAGATGCTGACCAGAAAGGAGTGTGTGATCCAGGGTCTGTAACAGCAAATGCCGGCAGACACACAGATCTGCAGAGCGCCTTCCCTTCCCAAGGCCTCCTCGAGCTTCAAGGAGGGAAACAGCCCCTGGGGCAGGCCCTACCTGAGGGACTGCTGGAAGCTCCAGTCTGAGAAGAAACAGCCCAGGGTTCCAAGCAGCCTGGGAGGAAGCCTTGGGAAGGAAGGGCAGCAAGCTGCTTGAGAATCAGTGCAGGGTGATTTGAGCTCCTTTTGCGTTCCGCCTGTTTCTCATCACTAGACCTTTCTCTTAGAGAGAGGTGGAGTGCTCGTTTACTACACTTAAGGAGGGTTAGGGTCCAGAGCTGTGCAGGTAACGGACACCTACACCTGGGAGAGAGAGAGAGGCAAGGACTGACGGTCCTACTGTGGGCCAGAGATCTGGGGAGAAGCCTGGGTGAAGACAGAGGCAGAGATGGGGACAATACAGTCACAAGGAAAGGAACGCCGTGGGAAGTGAAAGAGCCTGGAACAGCTTCTCTCCTGCAGCCGTCGGAAGGCACAGGTTCTGCTGATGCCTTGACCTTGGACTTCTCACCGCCGAGCTGTGAGAGATGAGCTTTCTGTGGTTTAAAGCCCTCTGTCTGTGATCCTTTGCTGTCATCCCTGGGAAGTGAATGCAGATTTTGTTTTAGTCCCACCAGGAATGTTCTGAAGAGGGTATGTTCCTCCCCATTACACAGATGAGAAGGCTGAGGGTCAGAAAGGTGAAGTGCTTCTCCGAGGGTCACTCAGCGCCCAGGGGCCACCAGGATCCCAGACCAGATGTATCCGCACCCAAACAGTGTGTGTGTTCCCTGCACAGCTTTGCTGCAGGCAAGTGCCCACCCGTGGGCTTGACTGGGACTTCTTTCCCTTTGCTCCTGTCTTGGGCTCCCCGTGGGACAGGTGCTAACCCCTCTAACCCCAGGACTCTCTTCCTTCTTGTTCTCCCCTTCCCTGCTCCCCTGGATCTGGCTTCACGGGTCCTTTCGTACTTTGCTATCTCCTGGTTGAATAACCTGGAAACTCAGTCCTGAGCCACTCCCATCCTCTAGATGGCTGAACCCCCACCACTTGGAGGGTGGTCGCCAAGCAGCAGCGGCAGCCTCACTGGGGATGGTCAGCAATGTCTAGAGCACCGCCAAGACAGAATTTGCCTTTTTACAAGACCCCCAAGAAGCCTGATTGGCACTTGGGTCTGCAAACTGGAGTTTGGTCTGTGTAGCCTTTGGCCCCCATTGCCTCTGGGGTGTCTGTCCAGACCCTTGACTCAGGAAGGGTTGTGCTGGGCAAGTCACAGGGAATGCAGGCTTTGTCACTCAAACCAGAGCTTGATGTGACTGCTGGCTCTGCAGCTGGTCAGCTGTGTGACTTTGGGTCAATTTCTGAGCCTCTCTGAGTCACGTGTCGACATTGGTGGATTAGTGAACCAGGGTCCTTCACGGTGCAGGAGCCCACAGAACCGCACTCAGCGGGCTCACCCAGGTGACAGCTAAGTGCCCCAAAGTGGGGACTTTATGCGAACAGGAGCTGAGCTGGAGAAGTTCCTGCGGCTTCTGGGGAGATGCTTTCTAGTTCCCCTGATCATCATCACACCGCCACCCCCATCGCACATTCTCCTGCCCTATTTTCAGAGAGCCTTGGTCACAGGACCCTGGGGTCTGCGGAGGACAATGGTGATCAATGCCAAGGGTAGTAGGTCTTCCTTCCTTCCTGCCTGGGCTGGTGTGTGTGTGTGGAGGGTGTCTTCTGGTCCATGCCCCCTCACCTTCAGATGGCTGTGCTCTTCACCTGCTTTGCCACCTGCTTTGTCATTCTGATCCCAACCCTCTCTCCTGTGTGTCTTCTCCCACCCTCCCACCCTCCTCTCTCCCCTCCTTCCCTGCCCTCTGCCCTGGCACAAGCGCCAGGTCAGGGAGTGAGAGTGCTAGTCGCTCAGTCATGTCCAACTCTTTGCAACCCTGTGGACTGCAGCCTCCCAGGCTCCTCTGTCCAAGGGATTCTCCAGGCAAGAGTACTGGAGTGGGGTTACCATTCCCTTCTCCAGGGGAATCTTCCCAACCCAGGGACTGAACCTAGGTCTCCTGTATTGCAGCAGATTCTTTACTGTCTGAGCCTGCCAGGTCAGGACAGTCCCTAAAATAAGCTACTGGCGATCACGCCCAGTCCCCAGTCCCCTACCCATCTCTATTTCTTCCTCCTAGCCACCCACCTCCGTGTCTCCCTCTCTGCCCCTTTTCTTGTTTCTGTGTTTGCATGTCTGTTTCTAAGTGTCTCCCTCCTTTCTCACCATGGAAACTGATTTTAATTCTGACCTCATTCAAATGATTACAAATAGGAGGGGGAAACCACAGGCCTGGAATCCCTGCAAGGAGGCGCCTTCCTTGGGTGGGGCCCGGTGCCCCTCTCCCTGGCCTGAGCCCGGGTGGAGCAGGGGCTAGGACACACCCCGAGGCCCTGGGGTCAGATGTCCACATGACCCAGGCTGGTCTGGGAACACTGGGCTGCCCTGACCTGGGCTTCCGGCCTCCCTTCATCACCCCAGGCCCCTTTCCTGCAGCAGCATCAGCAGAGCTTTATGCTAACCAGACCCCGGCTCTGGGAAGGATGGGGGTGGGAAGCCCGTCCTGACATCGGGCAGAGACCGGGACAGCTTACCTATCAAGACCTGTTTGCCCAATTCCTGCTTCCTGGAGGGGGTAGGCTACCTGAGACACAATCAGGGGTGGTGGGAATCGTCAGACCTCTTTATCAGCAGAGATCTGTCTCTCCCTTCATCCTTCGCCCTGCCCTGAGATAGACCTGCTATCACTCGAGTGCTGCAGAGAAAGAAACGCCTCTGTCCTCATCCAGTCCTGAGGTTTAGCCAGTAAGGAAGGATTAGGGTTTGCGAGATAGGGGATGTTGTTATTGTTCAGTCGCTCAGTCCAAGGGATTCTCCAGGCATGCGTCCTGGAGTGGGTTGCCATTCCCTTCTCCATGGGATCTTCCCGACCCAGGGATTGAACCTGGGTCTCCTGCATTGTGGGCAGATTCTTTGGCATGTGGAATCTTCCTGGACCAGGGATCAAACTTATCTCCCCTATGTTGACAGGCACATTCTCAACCACTGGACCACCAGAGAAGTCCAACAGTGTTTTTAAATTGTGAAATTCCTAATAAAATTTCAGATCTCCAGCATCTCCACAGTGTCTGACTCTTCATGGTCCCATGGACTGCAGCACTCCAGGCTTCTCTGTCCCTCACCATCTCCCGAAGTTTACCCAAGTTCCTGTCCATTGCATCAAGATTACCTTAAAAGATTTAACTAAGAGATAGAATTAAAAGGTTTTGTGTTTCTTGCCTCTGTTCTGGGTCTTAAAAATGAATGTTTTTGTTCCAATTCTGAGGCAGTCAGCCCCAGTCCTGGGCTTCAACCTCCACCTCTAATGCTGAGCCCTCCTCCCCAAAACAACACAGACCCGCTCGACACGGAGACACATTCACATCCACGCACACACAACTCACACACTTGCATACATACTAAGTGCTCCTACACACCCACCCACACTCAGATAACGTACTCACACACACAAGCTTATACACACTCACATGTAGTCATACACTCAAACCACATATACATGGCACACAACTCTCTTGCACACTCACACACACACAGAATTTCCCCAGCTTTAACTGAGAAAATACAGACTCGTAAGACTGCTGATGCTACAAAGAAACCTCAGAGGCTCTCTGGTTCAGCAATTGCGAATGCACTTGGCCCAGACGCAGGCTGACCCCTGGTTGATGGGGCTACCCTACTGTGATTTTAAGAGATGCTGTGGATCTGAATTTTTATTAGGAATTTCACAATTTAAAAACACTGGCTTGGACTTTCCTGGTGGTCCAGTGGTTGAGAATGTGCCTGTCAATACAAGGGACATGGGTTTGATCCCTGGTCCAGGAAGATTCTACATGCCAAGGGGCAACTAAGCTCATGTGCCACAAGTACTGAAGCCTGCGTGTGGCAAGTACTGAAGCCCATGTGCCTGGAGCCTGCGCTCCACAAGAGAAGCCACCACAGTGAGAAGCCTGCACACCACAACAAAAAGTAGCCCCCACTTGCCACAGCCAGAGAAAGCCTGCACACCAACCAAGACCCTTCACAGCCACAATTAAAAACAAACAGAAATGCTGGCTAAAGGTGTTAACTAAAAGCAACAACACAGCTCTTCAGGTTCCCACCGTTCTGGGGGCAGCCAGTTGAGGACCTCTTAGAAGGGCCAATGCACCCATTTCCCAGATGGGGAAACTGAGGTTCAGAAACTTTAATGGCTTTTCCAGGGTTGCTCAAGAGAAGAACGAACACAACCTGAAATAGAGCTGAGAGCTTTTAGGGTTTTCTCAACTGCTTGAACCTGATAAATCCAGATTATTCACCAAAACAAAGTTGATCAAAACAGTCATTTCCCTTAACCTGAAGTTAATATTTCCTCCAACAGCTCAAATGTCAATTACTCAGAGGGTCCCATCTAGAGGACCTCCTACCCTTTGCACTCTCCTCTCTTTACCCTACAAACCTGTTTTTGTTTCTTCCTTGCAATCATCCTGATTTTCAATGAGCTTCCTTTGCCAGAAGTTAATTTTTAATGGTAGTCAGTTTCCTGTTCGCTCTACCCTCAGGCACATGGGGAGTCCCAGCACAGCCTTTCTCGGTCCCTCATCAGTGGATAGGGCCATGTGACTTGTTTTAGCAAGTGATACGGAGGCAGAAGTAACTTATGTCACTTCTGGTAAAAGGCTTCATATCTGTTGTGCAGTCCCACTGAATACCCTTCCTCCCAGGCTTGGCGACAATCAGTCTGGTCCCCAGTGATGAGCAGAAGCAGGTGGCCCTCATGGATGTTCAGCCTGAGCAAGAAATAAACGTGTATTCATCATGGACACTGAAGGGTTGTTTGTTACTGCAGCATAACTTTTCCTATCCTAACTGTTACACTTTCAGTATGCCCATTTCCCACGATTGCAATGTAGGGAAAAACCTTGCCTGTTTGTTCACTGTTGGTTCCCAGTGCCTGAGACCCATATCTGGTACTTCGTAAGTACTTAATGAATGTCTGCTCAATAAATGAATACATCAGATGGTGCAGTGGGTGATAGCACAGCCTTTCAAAGTAAGACAGACCCAGACTGGAAACCCAGCTCCGCAGAATGAGCAAGTGACAACTTGTCTGAGCCTCACCTTTCCCTCCTGTCGAATGGGGACATGATGAGCCCCATCTCACATGGGTGTGCCACAATGGCTTGAGAACATCCATGCTGCATTCCCAGCCCTGTGCCTGGAGCGGGGAAAGTAGTCAGGAACAAGAACTGATGATATTCTCATTAACGTGATTGATGCAGCCACAGGAGCAGCTTTCAGAGTTTCCCCAGACTCAAGGTACAAAGTCTATGCCAGGGTCCAGTCCTAGAGGGTCTAATCCAGTACACCTGGCCTGGAGCCAGAAATCTGCATTCTGAATGGGCCTCCTGGGTGATCTGATGCAATGGCTTAAGAAATCTCACTAGTTTTCATTGAGGAGCCTGATCTATTGTTAGTTTTGGGAAGGTGGAAGGCTTGGTCTGCCTGTATTTAATTTGGCATCTGATCAGAGGGCTCATGATGTTCTCATGGCAATAATACTGAAAACAGTTTGAAGCACTTGCCACGCACCAAGCTCTCTGCCAAGATGGCTAACGGTTCTCCACTCATAGTGACCCAAGAGGAAGAAGTCATATCCCCACTTTACAGATGAGGAAACTGAGGCTCAGAGAGGGACAAGTCTTGCCCAAGTGCACCCAGCTAGGGAATGATGGAGCCTCTAAAGAACTAGGTTTCAAATTCTGTGATGTAATGAGCGACTCAATCTGTAAATGATATCGATGTGGGTGAAGGGGGTAGTGTGGGGAATCCTGCAGGGATCTCCAAAAAAAGAGAGGCTTAACAAGGTTAAGTCTAAATGCTGACATTTACTTAAAACAATTGTATTGAGTTATAAGCAAATACAATAAGATACCCATATTTAAAGTGCATGATTTGTTAAGCTTTGACAAATTTTTAAAAAAATATTTATTTGGCTGAGCTGGGGCTTTGTTGCGGCACCTGGGATCTCCTTTGTGGTATGCGGGATCTTTTTAGTTGTGGCATGTGGGAACTAGTTCCCTGACCAGGGATCGAACCCTGCGTTGGGAGCCGGAAGCCTTAGCCACTGGGCCACCAGGGGAGTCCCAAGTATCAATAAATTTAAACACCCTTCAAGACTTCATCTCAGTCACGATCATGAACTTGATATTTGTCTTGGTCATCTTGACCTCTACAGCAAAACGCCACAAACCATGGTCCTTAAACATCAGACATTTGTTTCCTCGAAGCTTTGGAGCCTAGAAGTCCACCTTCAGGGTTCTGGGATGATCAGGTCCTGCTGAGGCCTGTCTCTCTGGTATACAGGTGGCTGCCCTCTCCCTGTGCCCTTACGTGGCATTTCCTTGACGTGTGTTCATAGAGACAGAGGCAGGTCCCTCTCTCCCTCTTCTTATAAGGCCCCTAATCCTATCGGACTAGGGCTCCAGCCTATGAACTCATTTAACTTTAATTACCTCATAAAAACTCTATCTCCAAATATAGTCACATTGTTACTGTATTAGGGCTACATAGTCCTATTATATTATAGTATATATAGACTATATACTATATATTATATAGTCCTATTATATTATAGGGCTATTGTGACTATATTCGAAGTTAGGGCTTCAAATTAGGGGGAAATATAATTCAGTCTATTGCAGTAACTAGCTCTAAAACTTCACTCCTTGCTCTAAAACTTCACTCCTTATCTAAGTGTGGATAGAAATTTGTGTTCATAAAAGTTTATTGCAAAATTATTGTAATAGTGAAAAACAAAAATTACTTAAATGCCTAACCATCAGAGAAAGGCCAGATAAATTATAGTGCATCTATTAATACACAATAAATTATGAATGCAAACCCAGATCTAGGACAGTGCCTGAGACTTAAAAAAGCGGATGAAAATTTAGCCGCTCAGTCGTGTCTGACTCTTTGCAACCCCATAGACTGTAGCCTACCAGGCTCCTCTGTCCATGGGATTATCCAGGCAAGGGTACTGGAGTGGGTTACCATTTCCTTCTCCAGAGGATCTTCCTGACCCAGGGATCAAACCCGGGTCTCCCACATTGTAGGCAGAAGCTTTACCATCTGAGCCACCAGGGAAGTCCAAGACTTAGTAAGTGCTTAATAAAAAAGTTAAAAGGCTATGCTTATGAAGAGTTTCTAATGATATGGAGAAATGCTTTAGATACAATATTATATGAAAAAAAATCAGGATTTAAAATGGCATTAGAAAGCTACTTCTAACTGTGTGTACAACAAATATGAACACAGAGAAAAGACTAGAAAATATAACAATTTTAAGAGAGGTTGTCCTGGGATGATGGAATTCATGGAAATTATATCTGTTGCTTTAAATAAATACTCTATTTAAATTCTTTAGTTTCCTAATTCTTTAAAATGAACACACACTACTTTTATAAATAGGAAAAAACCCTGTATTTGTGAATTAGAAGCAGCACTGGAAAACTGAATTGCTTCAAAATGAAAGAGGAGAAACCCAGCTTAACAGAGGTTCATAAAAATGACCCTAAACCTCTGAAAAAATAAGACAGTTGTGGGTTTGTGTCACAGATTCTAACAGATGTGTAACTGGGGGCAATTCACTGAGATCTCCTTGGACCTCAGTTTTCACATCTATAAAATGGGCACCACAATGGTCCCCTTGGGAGCATGCTATGAGATCAACTGAATGTGTTTTTTATCCTTACTTTTCCTGTCTTCATCCTCCCTGGTCTCTTTCTTTCATCTTTTGCCTGTTCCTTACATTGCTGATTCTTTCTCTTGTTTATCCAATTAACATTTGTTGACAGTTTTTTGCAGGCTTGGACTAGCTCCTGGGATGCAAAGATAAATCAAACATTTGCTCTTCGCCTTCAAGGAAGAGTAAAATGTCCTCAGTGGACCAGAGACAGGCCAGGCTCTCAGAGCCAACCACTTCTTGTTGTCAAGACAGCACAGGAACCCACTCACCTGCTGAAGGAGCCTGTCTTACATCGACTGACCTATCTGTGCCCACAAAGGGGACTGGCTCACGTGAGCCCTCTACTAGCAAGTTCTAGATCTATCATCCTAATTCCACAAAGGGAGCTGAGAAGGCTGCAGATGAGGTACATAACTCTGATATCAGATGGACTTGAGAAGGAGCAGACGTCTGACCCAGGCATGGAAGGGTTAAGTAGGAGCTTAACAGACAAGGAAAGTTCAGGGGAGAGGGACAGAGTCTTCAAAGGCCTGGGATTTGACCTGCATTGTGTGCAGCGTGACTCATTCTGGATGGAGTGGAATATGGACTGTGCAGTCAGCCTTTGGAGATGGCCAAGGGGGTAGACGGAGGTGGGGGGGTGGGCAGGAGTCACATCCCAAAATGCTTTGTAGGTGGAGCTGAGAGGTTAGATCTTTAACCCAGAGGAACCAGGAGCCACTGAAGGGCTCAGGCAGAGACACCGGTGGATCAGTGAAGAGGGTAGACCAGGAGAGAGAAAGGAAGCAAGAGCAAGTGTGGGAACTGTTTCATAATACAGGGAGGGCTGTGGGGACGTGGTCTGGCGAGGGGGAGGGGTGGGTGGTAAACTCGGAAAGATGCAGGGAAGGGAGAGTTGACAAAGCTGGGTGACTGTCTGGATGTGGGTGGGGCGGGAGTGGAAAGGGACTGCCTAGCTCCTGGTGGGAGTGACTGTGGACAGGGATGGTCCCTTCAAAGGCAGGAAAGGCTGGAGGAGGCTGGGGAGGAGGGGGAGAGGGTGGAGGACTGGGAGGAGGAGGAGAAAGGAGTAGGGAGGAAGAGGAAAAGGGGAATAGAATGGAAGGAGGAGGGGAGGAGGGGTGAAGAGAGGGGAGGAGGGGAGAGGAAGAGGAGGAGGAGGAGAGGGGAGGGAGGGGGAGGAGGGGGAGAAGGGGGGAGGAGTGGGGAGGAGGAGCTGATTTCTTCCTTAGAAGGAGGGGGTAAGAGAACTCTGCCCAGAGGGGAGTGGAGCCAGGAGCCTTTTCCCCATGCCCTTGGGCGACCTTCCTGCCCTTCTGAGGCCCTGCCAGGCTTAATAAGGGCCTGTGATGTGTGTAGACCGTCAATTAAGGAGATGAGTTTATTTTGAAGTCCAAGATAGGAATGGCGGTGTCTCGATCAGGTATGTGTTTACACCTCCAGGTCAGAGAGGCCAAAAATAAACACGTTGTCATGGCCTCAGAGGTAAGCCCTGTCCCTAGAAAGGTGCTGTGCTGAGGTCTGCCCTCCAGGCTCTAGTCCTGGGGGAAGGGGGTGGGGGCTACACTCATTTACGGGGTCCCTGCAGTGGGCCAGGCAGTGCTGAGAGGCAAAAGTGGAAAAGCGTTAGTCACTCAGCTGTGTTTGACTCTTTGCGACCCCATGGACGGTAGCCCACCAGGTTCCTCTGTCTGTGGGATTCTTCAGGCAATAATACCGGAGTGGGTTGCCATTCCCTTCTCTAGGGGATTTTCCCGACCCAGGGATCAAACCTGGATCTCCTGCTTTGCAGGTAGAATCTGTACCATCTGAGCTACCAGGGAATCTGAGAGGCAAGAATGGTGCAGGAGGGCCAACAATGGCCCTCCAGGGTGAAGGCTCTTGTCTGGGGGAAGCAGGCAGGACCAGGCAATGACAATGGGATGTAGTCAGTATTGAGAGCAAGGAAGGACTTGGACTTGGGGCTGGGGACCCCAGTGCGGCTGGGACGTCTTTGGCGAGCGCTGGAAGAAGGTAGTCTGGGGGAGGTGCTATGATGGGGTAGGTGGGAAGCTGCCCCTCAACTGTGCTAAGCATCCTGTGGCTGCTGTAACATGGAACCACAGTTCGGGGAGCTTCAGACGACAGGGACTTAGCCTCTCACAGTTCCGGGGTTCAGAATCCAAAGTCAAGGTGTCAGCAGGGCCGGGCCTCCTCTGAAAATCTGGGGAGCTACCTTTCCTTACCTCCTTTCAGCTTCTGGTGGGTGCCAGCAGTCCTCGGCTTGTAGCTACAAGCTTCAGCTTGTATCTCAGTCGCTTCAGTCATGCCCAACTCTTTGCAACCCCATGGATTGTAGCCCGCCAGGCTCCTTTGTCCGTGGGATTCTCCGGGCAAGAATACTGGAGAGGGTTGGCTTGTAGAGGCATCACTGTAGCTCCTACATCGTTTACACAGTCTTCTCCCTTGTGTCTGTGTTTCTTCTCTTCTGAGAAGATCACCAATCATATTGGATTAAGGTCGACCCTAAACTAGTACGACCTCATCTTTTGTTTGTTTAGAAGGGCAAAAATAAATTGAAATTTACATTAATGTATGTGGTACTTCTTGTTCAAAAGAAATGCATTCGTAATCGACACTCTACAAGAAGTAGAAAACTAAATTTATATCATCTAACTGTTTATATCATCAACAAATCTGTTGCACTAAAAAGAAATTTTCTCCATAGAGACAAAAAGTAGAATAGAGGTTCCCAGAGGCTGGGAAAGAAGGGACCCGCAATTACTGCCTAATGGGTACCCAGTTCTGTGTGGCTCATGAGAAATCTGGGCAAATGGAGAGAGGTGATGTTTGCATAACCCTGTGAAAGTACTTAACGCTCCTGAATTAGTACAACCTCATCTTAATCACATCTGCAAAGATCCTGTTTGCAAATAAGGTCATATTCACAGGTGCCAGGTAAAGATGACTTTGGTGGATGACCATGTTCACCCCAGTGCCGAAGGGCCCAATGGCACCCAGACTTCCACCTGAGAGCAGGGAGAGGTGCTGAGCAGACCCAGCTAGAGAGGGGAGGCAGAGGCCAGACCGGGGTGGGCTGCAGGCCAGGCAAAGAGCCTTGGCCCTGGATTGCAAGGTCAACAAACACACGTCCCCTGCTCATGGAACACAGGTGGATGAGCCTGAGTGGAAAATCCTTGCAGAATATTGCAGAAGGGGACCTTGGTTTGCATCTCCGGAGGGCTGTCTGAACTCGAGGGTCTCTGGCCTCCTCCTTACTGATACCGACTCTGCAGGTTTATTCCTTGGCAACAGTTAAGGTAGAGAAATGCAGTCAGCCCAGCAGCAGCCCCCCTCTCTGGTGTTTGGGATTGCTCTCCTTCTTCCTACAGCAGTTCTGTCTCCGGAAGGCCTTCCCTTCCCTCCAGGGAAGACCCCCTGCTTTGTCTGCCAGGCCTGGTTCTCCCTGTTCCAGACCTTCTTGGGCTCCCTGAGCACAGACCCTTGGGGTCCCTGGGGATGCCTGGATCCCCAGCTGCATCTCCTCTGAGGAGGCTGGAAGGACAGGATGCTTACTTCTCAGCTTCCTGGGTGCCAGCCATTATTGGCTTCCCTAGTAGCTCAGAGGGTAAAGCATCTGCCTGCAATGCAGGAGACCCAGGTTCGATACCTGGGTTGGGAAGATCCCCTGGAGAAGGAAATGGCAACTCACTCCAGCATTCTTGCCTGGAGAATCCCATGGACAGAGGAGACTGGCAGGCTATTGTCCATGGGGTTGCAAAGAGTCGAGCGTGGCTGAGCAACTAACACACACTAGGCATTATGCTCAGTGCTTTGAATTCATTTCTGATTTGAAGGCTCCCAACCACTGCAGGGTGGCTCAGTGGTAAAGAATCCACCTGCCAATGCAAGAGATGCAAGAGATGTGGGTTCGATCCATGTTTTGGGAAGATCCCCTGGAGGAAGAAAGTCATTCAACTCATTCCAGTATTTTTGCCTGGAGAATTCCATGGACGGAGGAGACTGGCGGGCTACATCCATAGGGTTGCAAAAAGTCGGACACAACTGAGTGACTAAACACACACATACGCACACACACAATCATTGTGGACTTGGTTGGCCTCATGTTAAAGAAGTGGGTGCTGAGGCTCAGAGCAGTTCTGCCATCAGCCAGTGAGGGCGTGGTGGTTAATGCATCACCTTGGCAAGGCCACAGGGCCCAGTTGTTCAGCTGAACAACAGCCTAGATGGTACTGTGAAGGTATTTCTTAGGTGTGATTAACATTTATATCAATGGACTTTACAGACAGAGGAAGACGGTACATATGATCTCACTTATATGTAGAATCTAAAAGATACAACAGACTAGTGAATGTAACAAAAAGGAAGCTGAGTCACAGATACAGAGAACAAACTAGTGGTTACCTTTGTGGGCAGGGGCAACATGGGGGTGAGCAAGAGGGGGAGGTATGAACTCTTGGGTAAGATAGACTCCAGGATGCATTAGACCATGTGGGAATCAGAGCGAATATTTTTTAAATAACTTTCATGGGAAGCAACCTTTTAAATTGTATAAAAGATTTTTAAAAAATAAACCAATTTTGACTTTGAGTACAGTGACGGCATTCCATAGTGTGGGTGGGCCTTATCCCACCCAAGGATGATGCTCTTTGCTGAAGAGCAAAGACTAAGGTTTGGAGAAGAGAAAATAATTGTCCTTAAGACTGTGCCCTAAGAATCACCAGTCCAGGTTCAATGCATGGGACAGGGTGCTCAGGGCTGGTGCACTGGGATGACCCAGAGGGATGGAATGGGTAGGGACATGGGAGGGGGTTCAGGATGGGGAACACATGTACACCCGTGGCTGATTCATGTCAATGTATGGCAAAACCACTACAATATTGTAATTAGCCTCCAATTAAAATGAATAAATTTATTTTTTTTAAACTAAAGTTAATATTAAAAAAAAAAAAAAGACTGTGCCCTAGAAACTTTGCCTGAGTAATCTTTCCCTCATCTATCTATCTATATAGGATAGCTATATAGATATTGGGCTTCCCTGGTGGCTCAGATGGTAAAGAATCCGCCTGCAATGCAGGAGACCTGGATTCAATCCCTGGGTTGCAAAAATCCCCCAGGAGGAGGCCATGGCAACTCACTCTGGAATTCTTGCCTGGAGAATCCCCATGGACAGAGGAGCCTGTCAGTCCCCAGTCCATGCGGTCGCAAAGAGTCAGACACGACTGAGTGACTAAGCACATATAGATATAGACACACACAGAGATCTAGACACAGAGATACAGATGTAGCTGTAAGCATTTTTATCTTTCTATCTATCCACCCAGTTGGTTCTGTGTCTCTGGAGAAGCCTGATTTACATAAACAGTGAAGCCATGATTCAAATGCTGGGTTGCCTGACCCCAGCTTCTGCCCGCCCTCTCCCTCGCAGGGGCCCATGGATGAGATGCACCTGGCACTCGTGGGTGGTGTCTGCACCCTTGCCACACAAGGTGTGCTCCGTGGAGCAGCAGCATTTCCGCATCAACTGGGAGCTGGTTGGAGTGTGCAGTCTAGAAATCAGAGTCTGGTCAGAGGGAACCAGAGACAGCATCTCAACAAGAGCCCAGGTGATACAGAAGTACACTGCAGTGAGAAACGCTGTGGCTGGGAGGGCAGGTCTTCCTTCCTCTCCAGGCAAGCCTTCCATGTCCTCACTGTACCAGCCGCCTCCTTTGACACAGGGTAGGCACTTAATCAATTCTGATTGGCTGATGAGTTTAGAATTTGGCCTTCCAGCCTCTGTATCTTTTATTTCCTCTCCAGATTTCGTTTTTAAAACTGGGGTAAAATATATGGAAGTCTTGCCGGTTTAACCGTTTTAAGGTCTCCAGTTCAGTGGGGTTAGGTATATCCACACTGTTGTGTAGCCTCCTACCGCCGTTCATCTTCAGAACTTCTTCATCTTCCCAAAGTGAAACTGTCTCGTTAAGCAAATTATTTCTCCTCCCCCAGCCCCGAGCACCCGAAGACTCTTGGGAGTCCCTTGGACTACAAGGAGTGCAACCCAGTCAATCCTAAAGGAAATCAACCCTGAATATTTTATTGGAAGGACTGATTCTGAAGCTGAAGCTCCAGTACTTTGGCCACCTGGTAAGAAGAGCCGACTCATTGGAAAAGACCCTGATGCTGGAAAAGATTGAAGGCAGGAGGAGAAAGGGGCGACAGAGGATGAGATGGTTGGATGGCATCACCGACTCAATGGACATAAGTTTGAGCAAACTCTGGGAGATAATGAAGGACAGGGGAGCCTGATGTGCTGCAGGCCTTGGGGTCTTTAACAGTCAGACATGACTTACTGACTGAACAACAACTACCAGCATTTAATGTCACACAGAGCAGGACTCTAGTCACAATGTGCTGAATGAATGAGTTCATTGCTTGAGAGATTTGTGGATGAATTCTGTAAGCCAAGCTCAGTTTTTAAGCCCTCTACCTGATGGAACTAATCTGCCCTGCATTTCTTTGCTGCAGTTCCCATCATTCCAGATCCAGAGAGCAAACTACATCTGTCTGATGCCACCACCCCAGGGACCTGGAGAAGCTAGCTTCAGGGCAAGGGCAGCCTGGCCTGTCGTCCCTCAAGCCGGTGAGGGCTCACGCCAGTGAAGGGCTCTGATTCAGTGAGGGCTTTTTTTTTTTTACCTGTTGTAATTTTCCCCCAGTGGATCCATAATTTCACCAGTAATTCATGATATATGGTGGCACGTGTGTGTGTGTGTGTGTGTGTGTGTGTGTGTGTACTGTGTGTGTGATGTATTGTTCCCTGTAGCAACCACCGTGGTTCACAGAGGAGCCAACACCAGCTTTGCACTCAAACAAGCTGGGATGTAAATTCCAGGGTGGAGACAGCCCTCAGAAGGGGCATCTAACCATTGGGAGGCCTTGGATTCCTTTTGGTGTGTAGACTGGGGACACTAGTCCTCTCCGTGTCTGTTGGTCCTGAGGATATTAGATAATAAACATTTATCAGCTGCATCTGTGCCTCACGTATATCGATGCATTAGAGTTGGGTACCTTGATCTCCGTTTTTTCAGATGAGGAAATGGAGGTTCAGAAGGGTGGGTGATTGCCCAAGGTCACACAGCTCGAGAGTGGCAGAGCTGGAGTTGAAACCCCGATGCTGTGGCTCTAGAGCCCACGCGCTTGACCTCTGGGAGGTCCTCTTGGGACAGCAGCAAACCAGCGAGGCAGATGTTGTCAGCGCAAGACTCAGAGAGGTTGAGTGACAGCCCAAGTCACACAGCTGGACCGAGGTTCAACACAGGTGGCTCTGAGGCAGAGCTTGATCTCTTGGCACTGCACGGGAACCACGGTCGTGAATGATAACTAGCAGCTAGCTGCCAAAGCTGGGGAATTTTACCCACACTGCTCTTTCACCAGCTTTAAGAAAAGTGTCATGGTTGAGCCGTATGGCCCCGAGCACCCCGGCTGCTCGCCAAGGCCTCCGTGGACGGGGGTGGTCCTGCAGGTGAGTCGAGAGCCTCTTGTGCAGGGAGCCCTCCACTCAGCTGCCCTGGGGTTGGGATTATCCCCACTCCGGCCTGAAGAGCCCTCGCCATCCAACAGTCAGCCGCCGCCTCCCTCGCCATCTCCCGCCCTCTGGGGGTTGTCACGGCAACGGCTTGGGCATCTCAAAGGCGTCTCCTTCAATAATCTAGGCCTCTGATCTCCGGCAGGCCTGTAATGAAGGGACAGTTTGTTAGCGCTGACATAAACACTGGGTTACCCGAGCTGTCTATTTCACGTCGTGTAAGAAGTCAGCTCAAGTCGGCTGACAGCCCAGCAAACTGTGAAGATATTTATTTGTTCAGCTTCCTACGGTGAAAACCAATGTTTATGAGGCCAGGATTTTTTTTTTGTAGTCGCTGATTATTTTTTTTAAGAAAAGAACAATGTGTCAGAAAAAACATGTACATTTCTTTCCTTCAGTTGACCCTCAGCTAAGGCAAATGGAACACCAATAACAACAGATGGGGGGGAGACCGTATTTGCTCCAGACTGTCTGGTTCATGAAGCCCTTTCCTGGTTTACAAAGCCTTTTCACTGCTCCTTTGGTGACATGTCAGTTCTGAGAGAAGGCAGGGCATCCACGCTTGTCTCCGTGGGCGGAGGTAGGGAAGGAAGGCAAAGAGGTCTAGTCACATATCCAAGGCCGCGCAGTGGATGCATGATGGAGCAGGATAGGAATCCACCTGAGGCTTTCGAGGAAAAAATCCACAGTTCCTGCCGCTTCCTGTGCAGTTATGCTTTCCTGCAAGGCATGCAAGGAACCGAATATCTTTTACCCAAATTCACAGTTGGAACCGGACAGGGAGTATGTGTCTTTGATCTTTCTGTGGGTTTTTATTATCATCAACTTCATGGTGATTTTTTTTTTCTAAAAAAGAATTATAAGAGCACCCTCAAAACCAAAAACTTGCTGCTGTTGGTTTTATATTTCTTCTTCTTAGTCAGCCCCTTTATCGTGGGTCTTGGGGGAAAAGGGAAGGGTCCAGATTCTAGGAGCTTGGCAGGGCCCGGTGACCACCAGGGCCTCACCCTGGGGCTTGGGGCTCCTCTGTCCATCCTGGGCTTCAATCTTAGGGTCCCGTTCTACCTGTCTGGCAAGGTTCCACCCCTTGCTCTGGCCCGCTGTGACCATGTGAGGTAGGACAAGTTTCCTCACCACTCTGAACCTTGGTTTTCTTTTCTGTAAAACAAAGCTGACAATCCCCGTCCTTGCCTCACAGGTCAGATTCCTCACAGAAAAGGAGCACCTGCCAAACATCAAATATGTTTAATTCTTGGGCAGCCTGGTGATGATGAGGAAAGAGCTCTGGGTCCGGCTCAGAGCTTCTGATTCTGCGTCATCTGAACGGTTTATATCACCTCTTGGGTTTCTGCTCATTCATTGCAAAACCAGAGGCCATCCTGTCCCTGCTGTGAATTTTTTGCATCCATCATTTACAACTCTCTGAGCATTATGTACCCATTTGACAGAAGAGGAAAGTGAGGCTTGGCAAGGTCAAGTCACTCGGCCGAGGTTCCTAGGGGTCCTATGTGACGGATCTGGGATTTGAACCCAGGTTTGATTAGTCTCTCCTTCGGGGCCACGAAATGCCCCTTGGGAGAAGGGTGGGAAATGCAACATTTCATCAAAAAGGATTCACCCGTGCTTCTAATTTTCCTCTCCTGCTTCCGCTTCCTCTAACTCTGGAGGCTTCTCTGCCCTCCACCCTTCAGGACCCAGGCCTCCCAAACTCTGACAGGAGAAAGGCATCCTGGTCTCACCCACCCTCTACTATCTGTCCTCCCTTCCCGGGGTCCAGCCCGACGAGCAAGGGACGGGGCGGGGCGGCTGGCCGGCCTCATTCCTCCCAGAGCCGCTTTCTGCAGGAGCCGGTCCCCAACTGTCCCCTGGGGTCAGATCCATCACGCCACTAGATCAGGCCTGCTCCGCGGGAGGGTCAAGTGGCCGGCTGCTGCTGGGCGCTGGGAGCCCCTCACAGCCATATTTAATTTAATTAAGGCTGTCAGCACTATTGATTTTGGCAGTTTCAATTACTAGCCTGTTATGGTTTCTGGATCAACTGATCTGTGATGGAGCCTATCAGCAAAGACACACATTGAGGAGAGGGCCCTTCATCTCCTTTAAAACCCGACACATCCTGCCACGGGCTGTAAGTTATGGCTTTTATCCAGTCCTGCGCCCCTTCCCTTCCTCATAATTAATTTCTCATTAGACAGCTCTTTATTGTTTAATTTGTGCAGTTTATAATCAAATTGGGCACATTAATTGTCGTTGAATTTAAGGCTAATGAAAAATAAAGGTTTTCAATAACTTATTCTTCCATTACTCCCGACAAGATAAAATAAAGCCCTCGGAGAAGTGTCAGCTTTTTAAATTATAAATTAGGTTTTTTAAAGAGCATGGGCATTTAAGGAGCAGTTATCACACATTTAGTAATTAAAATCCTATGCTGCAAAACAATTATTAAGATATAATTATGCTGCTTTACTCTTAGGCAGCCCGGCAGCTGGGTGAAGCCTTGATCCTTCATTGTAATGGGGTGGGGGCCTCTGTTGGGTTCGAGGAGAGAAAAGCTACGTAGGCAAACTGGGGAGCCAGGAGGTGTCCCTGTGCTTTTGATTGAAATTATTTTATCAGAGGAGGCGGGTATCGAAGGGGCGCCCCCTCCTGGGTCCTTCGGGTCTTTGAAAGGCTGTCTGGGGCCCATGAGTGTGCCCGGCCTGGGCTGAGTCCTAGAGGCATAGCCACCAAGCAGACATGGCTGGACTGACAGACACACAGACAAAGGGACGCACGGGTTGGCAGGGAGTGAACAAGGGAGGAAGTGGTCAGACTCACCTGCAGGGTGACTAAGTCCACCCGTGGGGGTGGTCAGTTTCACCTGTGGAGGGGGTCAGATCCACCTGTGAGGGTGATGAGATCCACGTTTGGGGGTGTTCAGATCTGGCTGTGGCAGGGGTCAGGTTCACCTGTGAGGGGTGTTCAGATCTAGCTATGTGGGGGTCAGGTTCACCTGTGAGGGTGTTCAGATCTAGCTATGGGGGGGGGTCAGGTTCACCTGTGAGGGTGTTCAGATCTAGCTATGGGGGGGTCAGGTTCACCTGTGAGGGTGTTCAGATCTAGCTATGCGGGGGTCAGGTTCACCTGTGAGGGTGTTCAGCTCTAGCTATGCGGGGGTCAGGTTCAACTGTACGGGTATTCAGATCTAGCTATGGGGGGGGTCAGGTTCACCTGTGAGGGTGTTCAGATCTAGCTATGTGGGGGTCAGGTTCACCTGTGAGGGTGTTCAGTTCTAGCTATGCAGGGGTCAGGTTCACCAGTGAGGGTGTTCAGATCTGCCTATGGGAGGGATGATCAGATCTACCTGAGGGGTGAACTGGATTCTCTTGTGCAGGTGGCCAAGTAGGGTTTCCTAGTGGAGGTGATAACTTGAGAGGTAAAAGTCTTCACTGCTGGGACAGTGAGGGGGGCCCTGCAGGCAGGGGTCCCAGTGTGAAGAGGCTGGTGGCAGATGACATGGCTGTTCCTTCGCAGGAGAGACTGATCTCTAGGTGGGGCAGAAAGTGTAGAGCCTGGAGGTCACCATGGAAGGATCAAGACTGAGGGGACTGTGTGTGTGTGTGTGTCTATGTGTGTGGGTGGCTGGTGTTTTAATGACCAGATACCAAATAGGACACTGCAGCTGAGTGCCTACTATGTGCCAGTCACTCTGCTAAGCCCTGTCATAACATTACCTCATCTACTCCACCCATGTTCTTCAGGGAACATGCTCCCATTTTTCAGACAAGGAAGCTGAAGCCCTTGGAGGTCAAGCCTACCTGGGTCTTGGATAGCAGCATTAGATTTAAACCCAGACCTCCTTCACACTCCACTACTTTGCACCAGCAGCTCCGTGAGCACCTATCGTGTGCAGGGACCCACGGCAGGGGTTGCAAGAGAAATAGGCCAGGTAGAAAAGATGCAGGGCTTCCCGGGTGGCACTAGAGGTAAAGAACCTGCCTGCCAATGCAGGAGATGCAAGAGACTTGGGTTCGATCCCTGGGTTGGGAAGTTTCCCTGGAGGAGGGTATGGCAACAGACTCCAGTGTTCTTGCCTGGAGAATCCTATGGACAGAGGAGCCTGGCGGGCTACAGTTCATGGGATCACAGAGTCGAACATGACTGAAGTGACTGAGCACACACGCATGCAGACAAGGCCCAGTGATGCGTGGGATCTGGTGTGTCCGCTGGAATCCAAGAGGATGCAACATGACGTGACAAGGGGGACACGTCAAAGGTGGGCTTTGTCCTAAATACAGCACTAAAGAACCTCCTTGGTCCAACTCCCACTGCTGGATTTATGCTTTGGAAAGAGATTCACACTCTCTTGCTTAGCACCACTGAGCCAGGCCTTCAGGACCAGAGGTGAGAAGCAAAAGAGAGCAGGTTGATGTTCTACCAGCGAAGCAGACTTGAATGGAGAAGCTTCCAGAAAGATATGTGAGGCTGCACAGAGCAGGCTTCTTTGGGCTCATAGGA
Source organism: Bubalus kerabau (assembly GCF_029407905.1). Lineage (NCBI taxonomy): Eukaryota > Metazoa > Chordata > Mammalia > Artiodactyla > Bovidae > Bubalus > Bubalus kerabau. The sequence goes on from NC_073630.1 coordinate 108,543,331, forward strand.
GTCCCTGGGAGAGAAGTCAGCAGTGACCTTCCTGAAGAGTGACATTTAAGCTGTAACACCAGGGATCAGCAGGAGACTCAATGACAAATCCACAGAAGGAGTCAACTTATAACTCCATCCCAAGACAGAGGGAGGCCCCAGGGAATTCCAGGGCCTCAGGCAAACCACTCACCCTGTTTGTGCCTGTTTCCTCGTATGTAAAAGTGATAGTGATCAGCCACTCTAGATGACCTTTCAGGTCCCTGAGCCTGTGGGGTTGGGGTCTTTAAAAGTCTGTAAGACTCGTGGGCTGAAGGACTGGGAATTGCTTTGAAAATGGTTGTCTATTGGTACCCACCATCCCCGCCCAAATTCCTAATGTCTGTCTTGGGGACATCTGAGAGTCTCCACCTGAAGAACCAATTCTGCCCTCCTTCCAGGACTGCCATACACAGCCAAATAAAGGCCTTGCCTCTTCACCTCCAAAGAATCTGTGTGCCAATGCAGGAGACACAAGAGCCATGGGTTCAATCCTTGGGTCAGGAAGATCCCCTGAAGTAGGAAGAGTCAACCCTCTACAATATTTTTGCCTGGGAAATCTCATGGACACAGGAGCCTGGTGGGCTATAGTCCATGGGGTGGCAAAGAGTCAGACTTAGTGACTGAACACATACACACACACACACACACACACACTTCTCCATCTCCATGCTGAAAGGCCTGTTGCCAGGCCAGCTCTTCTGTTTCCAAACAAGGAATCAACAAATCCCTCACATCACTCTGAGAGCTGGACCTTGTCTGCCTCACCTATCTCTCCTGCAATCCCTGCCATGGTTCCCTGCACACAGTAGGAGCTCACGGAGCGGCTGGTGCAAAGTGCTGGAGTGTGCGGGGGGCCTGGGGTGGGGATGAGACCCAGGATTTACGGGGCCCTAGCTCTGAGCCTGCGACAGACAGACAAAGCATCTTCCACTCTCTAACTAGTTCATCCTCACAAGTGCACCCAGAGTTAGAGATTTTGCTCCCTTTCTACAGATGGGGCTGGAGAAGGCAGTGGCAACCCACTCCAGTACTCTTGCCTGGAAAATCCCATGGGTGGAAGAGCCTGGTAGGCTGCAGTCCATGGAGTCGCGAAGAGTCGGACACGACTGAGCGACTTCACTTTCACTTTTCACTTTCATGCATTGGAGAAGGAAATGGCAACCCACTCCAGTGTTCTTGCCTGGAGAATCCCAGGGACGGGGGAACCTGGTGGGCTGCCATCTATGGGGTCGCACAGAGTCGGCCAGGACTGAAACAACTTAGCAGCAGCAGCAGCAGCTACAGATGGGGAAACCGAGGTCAGGGGGTTTCAGGAAAAGGAATGCTGGTTGATCCAGTCCTCCCTAAAACACTGTCCATTCCATGATCCAGGAACCCAATAAGAGGTCCCCATGAGAAATTTCTATTAGATGGTAGTAAAAGCTCTCTTCTGCAGGGAATGCTTTGCTTCCAATAACCATCCACCTTTGATTCCCAGGCACAGCAGTCCCCAGACAGTGAAGACGTCTCCCCTGTCCTCTGGAGATGGAAATCCAGGATCTGCATGGACATTCTATACTGGATTTAAGTTTCCTTGAAATGCTCCACAAAGAAAGCTATCAAACTAGTAGAACTCTTTTGTGGTCTGTGATGCTTATAACTGGTCCAGTTGGAGAATGTCTGAGTGTCCTCACAGAGAATGTGGTGATGCTCCTGCCCTTTGTAGGTTCCTATAATAAAATGTGGCAACCCACCCAGAGGTCCAGCCTTGTGAAAGGCCTCGACTCTGCTATAAGTGGTGCCAACAGCTGCCAGTCAGCGAGCCCTCCCGACTGCCCAGCACATTCACACCTGCTCAGGGTTAGCTGGATTCTTGGAGGCAGTGCTGCAGCCCACTGTCCTGGAACCCCCTGACCTCAGATGAACCAATGGAGACTCATAGGAAAAGTGTCTCCAGCCACATCGCACTATTTAGCATGAGGTAAAGTTGGGGTTGGGGCTTCCCAGGTGTCACTAATGGTAAAGAACCTGCCTGCCAATGCAGCAGACACAAGAGACATGGGTTCGATCTCTGGGTTGGGAAGATCCCCTGGAGGAGGGCACAGCAACCTGTTCCCATATTCTTGCTTGGAGAATCCCAGGGACAGAAGAGCCTGGCAGGCTCTAGTCTGTGGGGCTGCAAAGAGTCAGACACGATTGAAGTGACTTAGCATGCACATTTGCTTTAAGTTGTTTCTTGTGTCTTGGGATATTAACCGATTAATTCGAAAAGAGTCACGATGCTAGGAAAGATTGAAGGCAAAAGGAGAAGAGGGTGGCAGAGGATGTGATGATTACAGAGCATCACTGACTCAATGGACATGAATTTGAGCAAACTCTGGGAGATAGTGAAGAACAGGGAAGCCTGGCGTGCTGCAGTCCACGGGGTCAGAAAGAGTGGGACTTAGTGACTGAACCACAACAACAGAGTTGGGGTTGGTGTCTAACCCAGACTCCACGTGACACCACAAGGACTTCAGACTCACAGAAACTAGGAGATAATAAATATAGGTTGTTTTAAGCCACTAAGATTGTAGCAATATTGTTACACAACAGTAGATAATGAACACAATGACAATCCTCTGTGGGTCTGTCAATTTCTGCACATCTGACTATCAGAAGTACAGATGGCCTTTGTTCCGCATTATCTTTTCAAAGATGTTTGTAGGTGAACAGTTTTGGAAGACAAAGAGTGTCTGCCTCCCAAGCAGAGGGCAGATCCATTTATCATCTGCTATGATGAAGATAAACATCTCCCTTTGGGGCAAAGTTTGGGCAGGTTTTCTTGCAGCTAGTTAGAAAATATTTGGGCTCCCTAAGTTTGGGACTCTTTGAGTGCAATGCAACCCACTTCCCATGAAGTTATTTCTTGGCCCTGTTGCATCACCCTATGGGAACACAGGGCTTGGGGAAATGGTTCGGGAAAATGATGATGCCCTGGTTATGGTGATCATTGTCGGTAATACACCACTCACTGTGTCTGACCCAAGAGCCTCATGGCTTCTGCCAACATCCATGGAACTGTGATGGGCTAACTCATTAGATGGCAAGCAGTTAAAATCCCAGGCCCTTGACTGTCCCTAGCAGAGGAGTGACATGACCTTATTTGCATTTTTAAAAGCTCTCTTGGGCTGCTGTGTGGAGGAAACAGGCAGGCAAGGATGGAAACAAGGATAAAAAGTAGGAGTTTCCGCAGTCATCCAGGCAGGAGCCCACTGGGGTGCTATGTGCTGAATGTTTCTGTTCTTCCCAGTCATATGCTGAAACCCTAACCCTCAATGTGATACTATAAGGAGGTGGAGCTTTGGGGAGGCAATTAGGTTTAGATGATAATATGAGGGTGGGGCCCCATGATGGGATTAGTATCCGTATAGGAAAAGGAAGTGCATGAATGCTCAGTCACTTCTGACGCTTTGCGACCCCATGGACTGTAGCTTGCCAGGCTCCTCTGTCAAGGGATTCTCCAGGTAAGAATACTGGAGGGGTTTGCTATATCCTACTCCAGGGGATCTTCCCCACCCAGGGATCAGACTCTCATCTCTTGAGTCTCCTGTATTGACAACCAGATGCTTTTACCACTGAGCCACCTGGGAAGCCCCATAGGAAGAGGAAGAGACTCCAGAAATCTTTTTCTGCTGGTGAGAAGGTGGCTGTCTATAAGCCAGGAAGGGCTCTCACCAGGAACCAAATGAACCAGAGCCTTGATCTTGGAGTTTCCAGCCTCTAGAACCTTAAGAAATATATATCCATTGTTTAAATGCTCCAGTCTACAATATTTTATTGTGGCAGCCAGTGCTCACTGAGACAAGGGGCTTGGACCAGGGCAGAACTGGTAAAGATGCTGATGTGATCTTTGGAGGAAGGTCTGGCTAATTACTGAGGGTGAAGAAATGGGAGGCAGGGCTCAAGGGCGCTACTGCGTGTTTTGCCTGTGCACATGGAGTGAAGGTAGCTCTACGGCTTAAGATGAGGATGGAGGGGCCAAGGGGAGGGGGTAAGAAGAAACTGTTTGGTTTTGGACATGTTTGATAGGAGATGCCCATCAGACGTATAAGAGAGCAGATGGGTATATGATTCTGGAGCTCAAGAGAGGGGTGGAAAAAGACATGCATGAGAATGCAGGTAGGAGAGAAGGGGAGAGAGGAAAAGAAGCTTTGGGATGGGCCTTTGGGGTCTCCAGCATGGGAGAGTTTGGCTAACAGATCAGCCAAGTTCAAACGAAGGCCCTGAGCACTGACCAAGAGGAATGAAGGCCTATGTCAGAGTCAGAAAGCCCCTTGCCAGGCCAGGCATTCCCACTTTTGTTTCTGGCTTATGGGGAGGTCTAAGGATTCTTGGACAAGGGTCCCTGAAAAATAGAGGCCCTTTGGGGCTTGGAGAAACAATTTGCTAACTGGTATGAAAGTATTCTGCTAGTTAAACAACCAGAATAATCACCCCAGAGTCCACTGAATATTACCTACCACCAAAACTCCTTGGCAGGGGCGACCTGGTCTCCCCCCAGTTTCTTGATCTTCCTCCCAGCAGGACCGGCTTGATTGCCAACTGGTCACTGCTTCCAGCTCCTGAATTTTCATTAAAATCCTGGGCATCTCCCCAGAGCTCAAAAGGGCCCCGATTAATTACAGGCAAATGTTGGCTCTCCCCCCGGAAATCTGCCGCCCTAGCCTGGCTCTGTCCCCTATGATTTTATTAAAATCCACCTTGCCAGCCAGGGCCCTGAGATTTATGACCACAGCTAATAGGCTGCCTCCCCACGAGACATAAATCTGGGGCCTGCCCAGGGAACTGCTCGCTGCTAAGAGGCCGGTTAATTGTTCCACCTAGAGGGTTCCATGGAGGAATGTTCAATTAGGCCTCTCAGAAAATTTGGAGCATTAAACAAGGTGAACAGGGATTTGGGCGCCATTATTTTCTGAGAAACAGCCCCTTTTTGCTCCCTTGGCCAGTTGCAGGCCGCTGGGCCTCCTCTGGTCTTTCTCGGGCCAGGAGTCATTCTCATGGGTCATGGAGCAGTGCTCTCCGTCGTCAGTTGGAGAAAGACAGCCCCAGGATTTATCATCCTACAGAAGTCCTTGGAACTTTCTCACCCAAAGTCAACGGCTGAGTGGCGTCCATGCGTCCTTACTGAGTCACCTCAACTCTTAGGGCTCCCGCTTCCCTTCCTCTAAGATGCACTTGGTTGCTCCATCTGCCTTACAGGGATGCGGGAGCATCAGTTCATTCATTCGTTCGTTCTACCACTATTGGCCGAGTCATCAGCACCATAAGGTATTAGCTTCCTAGGTGCCAGGGAATGTGCCAGGTCTGGGGCTACAGGGAGAAAAACTCAAGGTCCTGCTCTCCCTCGAGGATCTCGTAGTCTTGATGGATGGCAGATGAAGAGACCCTGAAGAAGTAGACTGGACAACACCATGCTAGAGGCTTTGGGGGTGGTGGGTAGGAGCCTAAAGGGGCCGCCTAACTAGCCAGAGGATAGCATCAGTCAGGGAGGACTTCCTGGAAGAGGAGACAGGAATTACATGTTTATGTTGTACCTCAGCATGGCTGAGTTCCCCCATGGCATCAACCCAGCACATCCCATGGCAACATTTCTTTCTCAGATGCTTATTTGTGAGCACACTTTGGGAATACCTTGCTGTTACCCTAGACTGACAACCACAGGTAAGGCGTCTACTGTTATAGATTAAGAACCTGGAGTTCAAAGAGGGTAACAGACCCACAGTCACCCAGCTGGTAGATGGCAGAGCAGATGGCGAATCTGGGGCTGACAACTCTGCAAGATGTGTGTTCAAACTTGGGACTCCAGGCGCCATGGCCCATAGCCTGGTGAACAGCTGGCAGTGATGGCCACAGACCCCAGATCCCATCCTCCTCTGGGTTCTACCTGTGGGAGAGGCCTTCCCAGTCACTGCTTCTGGAGACCTGAATTCCGGCAAGGCCTTCATTTATCCACACTTCTTTGCCTAAGCCCAGCTGTGACCTTGGTCTGGCCTCCCAGGCTACACAGTCCCCCGTCAACGGAAAGAGAATCTCCTTCTCTCTCTCCTCCAGGGTGGATCAATCCCCCAGGTTTTTGGAACTTGGCCCCCAAATGGGTCTGGAATCAAGGCTGAGCCGCCACCAACGGATCTCTGTGTATACATGGTGTGTGTGCTCAGATGCTCCGTTGTATCCAATTCTTTATGACCCCATGGACGGTAGCCTGCCAGGCTCCTCTGTCCATGGGATTCTCTCAGCAAGAATACTGGAGTGGGTTGCCATTTCTTCCTCCAGGGGATCCTCCCGACCCAGGGATCACACTCACAAGTCCAGAGTCTCCTGCACTGGCAGGCAGATTCTTTATCACTAGTGCCGCCTGGGAAGCCCTGTGTTCTACACCACCCACCCCGGAAGCTGTCTCCTGACTAAATATTCTGAATCGCCATACACAAAAAATACCACCTCTTTCCTGTTGAACCATAACTGGTATCAACACCAAATAAAATATAGACTGAAAAATGGCCCCTAGGTTTAGATTCAAACGATGAGAACACCAATTCCAACCATATTTGGGTCAGTGAGCTTTGGGCTTCTTCTGATTTGAGGCTGAATATTTTTCCCAGTCTCACCTAACTCATGGACAAGAACATCACACAGGCGGCTCATTCTCTAAACCCAATCCCTGCTCCTTAATGAAAACGACTTGCAAAGTGGAAGGGAGCTCAAAAGGGAGCTGCTCCTCCCAGCGATCTTGCTTCACCCACTTTGCCTTCTGGACCTCAGTTTCCTCATCTATCATGGGGAACAAAACAAGCACCCTCCGAAGATGGTTTTGGGGCTGTGTGGTGAAACATGGTTGGGAAAGTAATTTACAAACTGCAAAGTGCCATAAGAACAGGAGGGATTATCATAATGCTTTACATTTTTATTTTTAACCTGCGTGAAATTCTGGAAACTGTTGGCTGCCAAGAAATGCTAAGCTGTAGTTTATGTTCCACGGGGAAATCGGGTTTATTTTAAGTGGGGAATTGCATGGTGTGCAGTTTATTTATCTGGGAAACATGGCTGGATCCAAGGCAGCCCCAGTCACCCGGCTCTCAACTTGGCATTGCCCCTGAGTTTGCTCCAACTTATCTTTCTGTTCACGGTGGAGGCACTTTCCAGAATCTGGGAACAAGGCTGTTTTCATCCAAGGTCACTGCCTCCCTTACCTCCCTCACCTGCAGGGTCGGGCAGCCTGCCCCATACTTAAGTGTGTGTGCGTGCTCAGTTGCATCTGATTCTTTGTGACCCCATGGACTGTAGCCCGCCAGGCTCCTCTGTCCATGGGGTTTCTCCAGGCAAGAATACTGGAGTGGGTTGCCATGTACTCCTCCAGGGGATCTTCCCGACCTAGGGATTGAACCCGGGTTTCCTGCATTGACAGGCAGATTCTTGAACACTGTGCCACCTGGGAAGCCAAACTCAGCTCCCCTACAAATAAAACAGTAACTTTTCACACCAGAAGAGGTGTGGCTGCTGGATTCATTAACAGACAAATAGCAACAGCCGATTCTCCCAGCAGGGCCACAGTGGATGGACAGGTTCTTGGACCTGATCCTCCTTCGGGAGGGATCCCTCATTTCCCACCTTTGGAGAGGGAGCATTGGTGGCCCACGCTGTCTCCTGAGTCCTTCTCCAGACAGGCCCTCAGCTAGAGATCCATCTTGCTCAAGGGGAGGAAGGAGGAGAAGCCCCAGTGCAGGGAGGGGCCAGCTCTGTTTAAAGGGCCACCCTCCTCCTGGGTCCCTCTCCTGAGCCCATAGTGTATTAATAACTGCTGTGCTGCCAGGTCTTGCTTCCCTCCCTCTTTCTGTCTGCACGTGGATTTGTTTCCCAGGGAACTGGACCTGTGACAAACCCTAAGAGCAGCTGGCCCACTTCAGAGATGGGAAAACTGAGGCATAGAGTATGAGTTCATAAATATACGGTTCAATATCCCTTTTTTCACATAAGTGGGATAATACATACTGACCTGAAATGTACCTTTTTTGGTTATCTTGAGTATCTTCCATACCAAAACACACATTGAGCCAGCTTACTACTTTAAACAACTTTTAATGTTCTCCTCTAACAGAGATTTATGTTGCTTCTAGCTTTTGCCATTACAGATAAAGCTGGAGAAAAACCTTGCTCATAACTGGTGGTGCCAGAGGGGAGGGTATAGGGGGGAAGGCAAGATACGTGAAGGGGATTAAGGGGTACAAATGTCCAGCTATAAAATAAATAAGTCACAGGGATGGGATGTACAGCATAGTGAATATAGTCAACAATATTGTCATAACTCTGTATGGTAAGCAATGGTTATTAGACTTATCATAGTAATAATTTCATAATGGACAAAAATATCCAACCACCATGACGTACACCTGAAACCACTCTGATATAATGTATGTGTATGTGTACGCAGTCACTCTTTGCGACTCTTGTGGACAGTAACTCGCCAGGCTTCTCTCTCCGTTGGATTTTCCAGGCAAGAATACTGGAATGGGTTGCCATTTCCTACTCCAAGGGATCTTTCCAACCCTGGGATCGAACTTGTGTCTTCTGCACTGGCAGGTAGATTCTTTATCACTGAGCCACCTGGGAAGCCCAATATTATATAGCACTCTAGGTCAAATTTATTTCAATAAAAAAGAAAAAGAAGTTAAGAGACTCACATGAGGTTCCACAGCCAGAAATCGGCAGAGTTGGGATTGGAACCAAGAGCTTCTGGCCCTCAGGGAGGTGTGCTGGGCACTCAGCATCAGGTGCTGGTTTGGTCAGTAAGTCGTGTCTGACTCTTGCGGGTCCATGGACTGTAGCCTGCCAGGGTCCTCTGACAGTGGAATTCTTCAGGTAAGAATACTGGAGCGGGTTGCCATTTCCTTCTCCAGGGGATCTTCCTGACCCAGGGATTGAACCCAAGTCTCCTGCACTGCAGGCAGATTCTTTACCGGCGTCAGTAGACACCTGCTGTGTGCCCACATGGTGCGGCCCACCCCTAGCCCACCAGACACATGGGCCTCCTGTGCACAGGGAAGCCTGGCATGTGGAGAAGGCAGCTTGGGTGGCAGTGCTGACCATGTGGCCACTCTGCAGACCTCCCAAGCCATTCTTCCCTCCCTGTGCCTCCCTGCAGTGCCCACAGCTCCTCGTAACAGGCCTGCCACCTTGGCCTAGACCATGAGGCTCCTGGCGCCCCTGCCAGAGGGGAGGGATGGGATACCACTTGTCCGTCCACAGGGACTCAGATGATAAAGATGCATACCTACGGCTCGCATCATCACTAGGGAGACTGATAATGTCAACAGTTCTCTTCCCCAAACTTGATGCCAGTGCTGTGCACCGGAACACAGAGGAAGGAAACAGTCCCTGCCCTCTGTCCCTACCCAGACTCACTATAAGGCTGCTGGCTGCAGAAAAGCACCCTGGATGCCAATAAAAAGTAGCCTAAATCAGTGGAAAGAAGGCCCAGCCTCAATTCCAGTTTTTTTTTTTTTTTTTTTTCTGTTCTAGTAATCATCTGGATTTAGTGGAACCAAGTTTGTCTCGGAGCCCAGTTGCAAGGAATTCTGGGAAATGTAGTTTTGGGCTTTGCAGTCCCTGCAGCTGAGGTGAGCAGGGATACTGGAGCCAAGCCAGCCAACCACATCCATGTGTCCCACATCAATTCATGCTGCAGTTCTGTGGCTCCTGTCAGGATCCCACACTTCCTTATGTGTTTATATTTATGCTCTTCTCCCACAAGAATGTACCCACAGCACCTATCCAGGGCAGGGCCTTCGGTAAGTGTCCAAAGACTATTTGTTGAATGGATAAATGTTGTCTGGTTTACACCATTGCATCTGCCTCCCACCAACTGCTCTGACCCCAGCCTTTCACCACTTCACCCTCCACACTGCCTGCCACTCGGTATCCTTCTCCCAGAATGAAGCTCATTCCCTCTCTCCCCGGCTGAGAATCTTCCCATGGCTCCCAGTTGCTGAAGGATCAAGTCCAGATCTCCTGCCAGCCTGCAGAGGCCCCTTGAATCCAGATGTTGCATGTTCGGGCACATCTCCTATGCATCCTCCCCTGCTCACTTGGTCTGCCCTTGTGAAAGTGTGATATAGCTGAGTGTTTGTCGCTCAGCTATATCTGACTCTTTGCAACCCCATGGACTGAAGCCCACCAGGCTCCTCTGTCCATGGGATTCTCCAGGCAAGAATACTGGAGTGGGTTGCATGCCCTCCTCCAAGGTATCTTCCTGATTCAGGGATTGAACCTTTGTCTCCAGCATCGCCAGGCAGATTCTTTACCATCTGAGCCACCAGGGAAGCCCCTGGTCTACCCTTCACTGCCTGCCATTCACAACACACGCAACTTGCTTTGCTTCTCTGCACTGGGTTCCTCCCTCACTTCTTTGAGGGGCAGACTTCTATTCAAGCTTCAAAGCCCAACCTCAAGCTCCCCTTCCCTGCAGGGTGGTGGTTCTCTATTTATCCTTTCCTGTTTTCTTATTTATCTCCTCTCCAGATTGTCAGGCTTTAGAGGCCAGTGACCCCATTCTAGTGATCTCTGCAACTCCAAAACCCATACCTCTCACAAAATGGGCACATAGGAAATGCTTAACAGATGAAGATGGATGAATGAGCATTCAGTGTGAGTACAGAGATCAGTGAATTGTCCAGTGTAGCTGGAACTTAGGATTCGGAACATATTGAAAGAATTATACCATCTTCCTGACTTGATCCTCACTTCCAGGGCCATGACGTGGTCAGGGGGCAGGTTTCATTTCCATTTTATAGGCAAAGAAACCGAGGACTGAAGAGGTTTGAGCAACACACATCGGCCAGTGGGTGAACCGAGACCAGCACGCTGACCGCACGGCTCCAGAGGCAGCGCTCCTGACTCTGCTCACCCCTGGGCAGCGGGACGTGCCACAATTAAGACTTCGCTGGGAAGGAAGGGCCTTTTGATCCAAATGACACAGCCCTTTGTGCTAGGAGCAATTAACACGGAGCCACCGGAGCCGGCGCTCCCGCCCGCGTGGGCGACGTGGAGGCATCATTATCTGGAGCCAGGGAGCCTGCCCGGCCCTGTCCCAGACTGAGGGCCTGGTTGGTGCCCAACACGGCCAGTGCGGCCTGGGCTTTTCAAACCAGGCTAGGGAGCTTGTGGGACATCTCTCCGCTGCAGGCTGCCATTTGGGCCCCAGACCCACTGGCTCCGGCCCTCATCATTTCCCACCCAAGTACTAACCAGGCCCGACCCTGTTTAGCTTCTGAATCAGACAAGATGGGGTGTGTTCAGGGTGGTACAGCTCTAGACCCTCACCAGTTCCATATTGGCTCAAGCCTCCCCTTCTCAGAGGGGCCCACTCTGACTACCCCAATGAAATCTGTACCCTCTACCTTCAAAGCCATTCCCAACCCCTGGTACTAACTTAACTCGTCTTTCTTTTGACCTATGTCTCCCCATCACCTCATCTGAAGCCTGGCTTCCAGAAGACATTCAGCAGATCCCGGGTGAATGAATGAACACAGGAGCACTGCTGTTCAGGCGCCAAGTCGTGTCTGACTCTTCGCGACCCCCTGGGACTGCAGCACGCCAAGCCTCCCTGTCCCTCACCATCTCCCGGAGTTTGTCCGAGTTTATATCCATTGAATCGGTGATGCACGCAAAATGTCAGCAACTTTGGAAAACCCAGCAGTGGCCAGAGGACTGGAAAAGGTCCGTTTTCATCCCAATTCCAAAGAAGGGCAGTGCTAAAGGATGCCTAAAACAGGGGTACTGGGGCGCCACTGACGGTGGTGTGTCCTTGAGTGAGTCGCCTCACCCCTCTCCAGGCCTCCATGTGCCGCTCTGTGGAATGGGGAGAGGCATTGCTCCCTCTTCCAGTCAGTGTCAGACTCCAGGGAAGCAGACTTGGGAGCACTTAGTGTGGGGCCTCAAGTTTCTTCGGGCCTTGAACTGTTTTCCTGGCCCTTCTGATTTCCCCACGACTCTGCAGGGGTACTTGCTAGTCATCTCATAAGACCTCACGGCTCTGAGTGAGTGACTATTCAAAGGTAGAGGGAATCGTGCTCCCATCGGCTACTGCCGGATAAAACAAAGGACCCCAAACTTAGCAACTGAAAACATCATTTTGTTTCATGTCATGATGTGGGGGTCAGAGATCCAGGCAGGGTTTGTGGGGTGATTCTCAAGCTCCATTTGGCTTTGGCTGATATTTCGCAGGCAGCTGGGCCGACCTGAAGGCAACGTGCAAATACAGAAAGACAAGTTCAAGGTGCTCCCCTCTACACCTGGGTTCATTATCCGAGTCTTGGCCTCTCCAAAGAGGGAGTGACGCTGGTGGAATGACCCCTGTGATGTCATCTCCAGCCAGCAGCCCTCCCTCTAACTCCAGAAGTCATTTGGCCAAAACCACAAAGCTGCATCTCTCTCTCTGCGGAAGCCGGATCAGCTCCCCAGGCCATCTGCCCCTCCTGGCAGTAAGCGATGCAAGCTCAGCATTTGCTGTGTTAGGTGGAGTTCCTGGGAAATGGCCTCTGAGACAACGATTTGCGGGCAGGGAATTTATTGAGGAGTGATCCAGGCAACACCACCTTTCAGGGAGTGAGGGGAGAAACTCTGGGCAGAGAAGCTGAACTTTGATACAATCTCTGCAGAGGTTCTGTGACTGGGATGACCTTCAGAATCAAGGCCAGGCTTCTGCCCGCCCTGGCACTGACCAGTCATTCCATTCAATCTGCCCCAGTGAAGGAGATGCCACCTGGGTGAGGCTACTGTCAGCCAGGTGAGGGCTGGGACGACAGGAGGGACGCTGGTATTGGAACGCATCACAGCATCTACTGCGGTTGCAAAGGAAATTGCTCGGGCCACTGTAACAGAATACTGCAGACTGGGGGCTCAACGGCTGGCAGTTATTTTCTCACAGTTCTGGAGGCTGCAAATCTGAGATCAAAGCGTCAGCACATCCTGGTGAGAACACTCTTCCTGACTTGCAGACGGCTGCCTTCTTGCTGTGAGAGAGAGAGCCTCAGCCTCTTCTAATAAGGTCACCAATCCTATGAGACTGAAGCCCATCCTTATGACTGCAACTGAGCATACACGCTAAGATCTAAGACAATCTCCTTAATTAACTTCAAGGGCTTCCCAGGTGGGGCTAGTAGTAAAGAACCCACCCTCCAATATAGGAGACATAAGAGACACCCTGGTTTGATTCCTGGGTCGGGGAGATCCCCTGAGGAAGGGAATGGCACCCCGCTCCAGTATTCTTGCCTGGAGAACCCCATGGACAGAGGAACCTGGCAGGCTATGGTCCATGGAGTTGCAGAGTTGGTCACAACCACACACACACACACACACACACACACACAGAGTCACACTGGAGTTAGGGTTCAGCACATCAATTTGGGGGAATGGGGTCATAGTTCAGTTTGTGGCATAAAGCTTTCAAAGATGACTTCCTGGAAGCGGACAAAAGTGTAAAAATGTTTTTTTCTTAGTTTCCTGTGGCTGTTGCAACAAATTGTCACAAACTTAGTGGCAACAGAAATATATTATCTTACAGTTCTGGAGGTCAGAAATCTGAAATGAGTCTTGCTGGGGCTAATATTGAGATAAATTCCTTCTAGAAGCTTTAGGGGGAATCCACTTCCTTGCCTTTTCTAGCATCTAGAGATCACCCGCATTTCTTAGCTTGTGGCCAACCCTTCCATCTTCAAAGCCAGCAGCGTAGTATCTTTTATTTCTTCTGGTCTCGGCTTCCATTCTTGTATGTCTCTCTCTACATCTGACTCTTTGCCTCTTTTTTTAAAAGGACTCTTGTGTCTACATTGGGCTTACCCTGGATAATCCAGGGTAACCTCCATCTCTGAGGTTCATGAACCTTAATCACATCTTCAAGGTCCCCCTTTCCATGGATGGTGACATAGACCCAGGTTCCTCGGACTAGGACATGGACATCTTTGGGATTATAATGCTGCCTACTAGTCGTTTTCAAGAATTTCTCCAGCCACAAGCAAAATGGAGACAAATGAAGACCTGGTGGCATTAAATCAGAGCACATTTGATGAAGAGCAAACCCAGCGCCACGAGGACTTTATCGGAGCTTTCAAGGAGAACAATTTGAATAGCTAAACCTTGGGAGAGGCCTCTGCAAGCCCTGATGAATTCCTCCAGCATTTTGGTTAAAAAAAAAAAAAAAAATGATGCCATTTACGTGGTGTGCCCCATTGTCCTCACTTTGTCAAGATCTCCTGACGGGTCAGCCCTCATCTGTCTGGACCAGTCCTAGGACTCAATCCATAGTTTTAATAGACTAAATTTTTGAAGTATAAGCTGTTTTTCCCAATGTAAAATTTCATTTACAAGACTGACCCCAATTAGCCTCTTCCTGTCTCCCACATGACTGACTATGACTTTTTGGTCCCTATCCCAGAATCCTGCATCCTTGAGAGCAAGGCCTCCTGCTTGCAAACAGCAGCAGGGCCCAGAGTCTCCACAAGGCACCAGACTGGAGCACAGGAGGAGGGGGCCATTCTGCTGGGAGGCAGGAGCTTGGGTCAGAGCCCTTCACAGATGAGCTGATCCTGTGATGTGGTTCTGCTGCAGCCAGCAAGACAGGGGGCATGTGTCAGGCAGGGGGTTCACAAGAGTGTTAGCCTAGATGCGTGGAAACACCCAGAAAGTTCTGGAAGGTTCTGGAACCCTATACCACCCCCAAAGGGTGCAGAGGTAATGGGGGTACTAGGAATGAGAAGGAGAAGGCAATGGCACCCACTCCAGTACTCTTGCCTGGAAAATCCCATGGACGGAGGAGCCTGGTAGGCTGCAGTCCATGGGGTCGAGAAGAGTCAGACACGACTGAGCGACTTCACTTTCACTTTTCACTTTCATGCATTGGAGAAGGAAATGGCAACCCACTCCAGTGTTCTTGCCTGGAGAATCCCAGGGACTGGGGAGCCTGGTGGGCTGCCGTCTATGGGGTCACACAGAGTCGGACACGACTGAAGCGACTCAGCAGCAGCAGGAGCAGCAGGAATGAGAAGTAAAGTACATTACAGCTCAGGTAGGAGGGGCATGGTGACAAGAACCGTGGACCTTCCCACAGAGAACCCATCTGTGGGGTAAGACTGTGAACAGAATTGCAGCTACTTTCAACTCACTGAATGAGAAGCATTAAGAGACAGGAGCGATTTCATCTACTGAAGGAAACCAAGTCTGACAACATGGTGCTTGATTTATGACTTGAAGGGTGAATAAGAGAATTAGTCAAAGAGTGCATGGGCGTGTTGATTAAGAACAGATCAGATCAGATCAGTCGCTCAGTCGTGTCTGACTCTTTGCGACCCCATGAATCCCAGCACGCCAGGCCTCCCTGTCCATCACCAACTCCCGGAGTTCACTGAGACTCACGTCCATCGAGTCAGTGATGCCATCCAGCCATCTCATCCTCTGTCGTCCCCTTCTCCTCCTGCCCCCAATCCCTCCCAGCATCAGAGTCTTTTCCAATGATGCATGTAAATGGGTATTTTCTTATGTAGGTCCCCTTGAAGTCATATTTATACTATTAATTTGCTCAGTAAGCTATTTATTCAAATACAGGGAGAATTCATTTTATCAATTATGGTTACAGACTCTTAAGTTGGTGAATCCAGTGAATAAAATATCAACATAATTAGATGGGCAAAGGATAAGAATTAAATATTCGACTTTATCTCAGACTTACTTTATCTACCTCTGTAATATTTAACTTTAGTTCCCAAGTTTGTTTACCACTTTTAATTTACAGACTATTCAAATCTGAGGGCTTCCCAGGTGGCACAGTGGTAAAGAATCGTCTGCCAACTGCAGGAGATGCAAGAGATGCAGGTTTGATCCCTGGGTCAGGAAGATCCCCTGGAGTAAGAAATGGCAACCCACTCTGGTATTCTTGCCCAGAATGTTCTGTGGACAGAAAAGCCTGTCAGGCTACAGCCCGGAGGTCACAAAGAGTTGAACATGACTGAGTGACTAAGCACACACACGAGAGAGGAAGGGACGTGGCAAAGTGCCATTGTTAGGAGTCCAGGGTCCTGAGTCACACTGCTTGGATCCATATTCTATGTTTGACTACTTTCTAGCTATGTGACTTTGGGCAAGTTACTTCACTTCTCTGTGATTCTGTTTTTTTACTCTTCCTAGGAGATTGTTGAAAGGGATGTACTGGGTTGGTTTCTGCAGACTTCTAAGGCCGAGCCTTGGAACAGGAAAAGCATTCAGACATCTGATCTTGTTGGTCTTCTCCTTAGGATCCCGTTTTACTTTGGGGCTATTTTCTTCTTACTGAAAATGATGTTATGTTTGGAATTTATAATTTATGTTGTTATATCTTTCTTATCCATTATTTCAGTTTTTCTTCCTGGCAACCTTTTTTAAAAATACCTTTTTTTTATATATAATTGATGTAAAAAATTGTATATATTTCAAGTGTATAACTTCATAAAATATTATGAATATTTATGAATGTGCATGACCTTGAATATATCATATGAAATTGATTAACATAAGAATCATCCTCTCTCAAAACTTCCTGATGTTTCTTTGGAATTTCTTGCTACTCCTCGTTACTTCATACCCCAGGCAACCGCAGACTTTTTGTTACTCCAGATTTTCTAGAATTTTATGTCAATGGTATCATACAGGATGTACCATTTTGTCCGGCCTCTTTTACTTAGTGTAATGAACTTGAGATTCATCTATGCTGTTGCATGTATCAAAAGATCATTCCTTTTTAACTGCTAAGTAATATTTCATTGATAGATATACCACAATTAGTTTACACATTTTCCCGCCAATGGACATTTGAATTTTCTCTAGATTGTGGATATTATAGGTGAAGCTGCTATGAACATATGTGTTTAGTCTGTCTGGACATATGTTTTCATCTCTCCTGGAAAAACACCTAATCATAGAATGGGTGGGTCTCTGTAGATGTATAGTTTTTTGAGAAACTGCCAAACTATTTTCCAGAGAGGAAAACGTGAGCCTTTGGTTGCTCTGTATCCTCTCCAGCACTTGACGCAGTCTCTTTCTCTTTACACTGAGTCATTCTAGAGGATGAGTAGTATTAATATGTCCTTGTGGTTTTAATCTGCTCTTCCCTAATGGTTAATCATGTTGGGCATTTTTTCATGTGAATATTTGCCATCTACATTTATCTTTTGTAAACTGACTATCCACATCTTTTGCCCATTAAAAAAATAATTTGAGTTATTAGTGAGTTGTAAGAATTCTTTATGTATTTTAAAGCCCTTTTTTGATAGGCATTTTGTAAAACACTTTGCCCAGTTTATGGCTTATATTTTCACTTATGAGTGTGTTTTGAAAAGCACATATTTTTACTTGATGAAATGCAGCTTGATTTTATATTTTCTTTATGCTTTGTGGCTTCTGTGTCTTATTTAAGAACTCTGCCAAATCCACAGTCACTGTGATTTTCTCCTATGCTTTCTTCTTGAAGTTCTATAGTTTTAGCTCTTATATGTAGATTACATTTACATTTAGATTTATTATCTATTTCATCTTAGTTTTAGCATGTGCTTTGAGGTAAACATCAGGGTTCATCTTCTTGCATATGGCTATCCAACTGTTTTGGCATTATGTATTGTAAAATTATCCTTTCCTCCTTGAGTTACCTTGTCACTTTGGCAAGAATCAGTCGTTAGTCCTGACAGAAGGTGTGTAGCAGCTATATGAGATGCTAAAAAGGAAATGATAGGGGATGGAGAATGTTGGTATGGAAGTACCACTGAAAAATGAGTTCACCAAGTATTTTTCTGCTATTAATTTCTAATTTAATTCCATCATGATTAGAGAACATACTTTATATAGGATGAATCCTTTTAAATGTTATTAGGACTTAGTTGGGCCAACTTAGGTGATAGAGTTATTCAGCTCTTCTATGTTCTCAGTGATTTTTGTTCTACTTGTTCCAGCAAGATTGAGAGGGGGTGTTCCGGTCTGTCACTAATTATGCCTTTGTTTATTTCTCCTTTTAATTCTATCAGTTTTACTTCATGTATTTAAAAATTTTATTAATAGAAGCCTAAATCTTTAGGATTGTTATTTCCTCCTGATGAATGACCACTTTATCATTTTGAAATCATTCTTTTTATCCTTGGTAATATTCTTCTCTCTGATATCTACTTTGTCTGATATTAAGGTAATTACCCTAGCTTTCTTTTGCTTAGTTTAAGGATGATCTTTTCCTATCCTTTTTATAAAAATGAATGGTGTATGTAGGGAATAATAGTTGGGTTTTGTTTTCTTAAATCCAATCTGACAACCTGTTCCTTTTAATTGGAGTGTTTAGACTATTTACATTTAATGCAATTATTTATATTGTTGGCTTTAAATCTACCATCTTACTATTTGCTTTATAAATTGTCTCATTTGTTCTTTGTCCTTCCTTTCCCTTTTCTGTCGTATTTATTTTATTACTATTTTTATGGTGCTTTTATGATTTTTGTATTGGCTCATTTGTTATAATTCTGTTTTGTTTTTTTAGCGATGCTTTAGGACCGATGGTTTCCATTTTTAACTTACCCCAGTTTATCGTCAAGTTATGCCACTTCACATACAGGGTAGACTCAACCCCCTCCAGGCCTTTGTATTGTTGCTTTCACGCAGTCAACTTCCACACATTACAAACCACATAATACGCAGCTATTATTGTATTTTGGCTTTAAACTGTTCATTGTGTTTTAAGGGCAGCAAAGATAAGGAAAGAAATCTTATAGTTAACAACATATTTACTGGTGCTCTGTTTTCCTTTGTGTAGATCCAGATTTCCATTTAATACCTTTTCTTCTGCCTGAATGGCTTCCTTTAATACTCCTTGTAGTATTGTTTTCCGCTCTGCTTTTTTGTATGTCCTTTCTCCTAACCTTAAACTTCTTTTTATGGTTCACCTCTCTTTTTAGAGGTATTTTCACTGGATATAAAAATGTATTTGTGTTTTCTTTTCTTTTAGTTCTTTAAAGATTTTGCTCCACTTATTTCTGGCTTGTATTGTTTCCAATGAGAAATCTGCGGTTATTGTTCTTATTGTTTATCTCTATATAATGTATTTTTTAAAAAATAGATTATTTTTTAAGATTTTTCATGTATCACTTGCTTTAAGCAATTTGGTTACGATGTGCCTTGCTGAAGTTTTCTTGATGTTTCTTATACTTGGGATTCATTGCGCTTCCTGACTCTGCTGGTTAAAGTTTTCATCCAATTAGAAGGTTTTTTAGCTATTATTGTAGTTCTTCTACTGTCTGTTTTATTCCCCGTCTGTCCTCTCCTTCAATCACACCTACGTTCACGTATTGGAATTTGTGCTACAGCTCACTAATGCTTTGTTAACTTTTTTTCTCCTAGTCTTTTTGTTTTTCCTCTGTTTCAGTTTTCATAGTTTTGTTATTATGTCTTCAGGTTCCCTAATATTTTGTCCTGAAGTTTCTAATCTGCTGTTAATTCCACACAATGTTTTAATTTTAAAATCTGAGACATTGTAGTTTTCATTTCTAGAAGCTTGATTTAGGTGCTTTTGCCCCCACATCTTCCAGATCTTGATCTAGTATGCCCAATCATTACTCTGCTTTCTTGGATGTATTCATAGTTATTTTTAGGATACTTGCCTCTTAATGATCTGTGCCATTTCTTGTTCTGTTTTCACTGATTGATTTTTCTCATCTTTGATTGTATTTTCCTTTTTCTTTACATTCCTGGTAATGTTTTATGCCATCTATTATGATTTTTATTTTATTGTGTGCAAGATATTTTTATATTTGACGTATTCTTGAGCTTTTTTTTCTGTGACATAGTTAAGTGACTTGGAAACTATTTGTTCCTTTCGGTGCTTGTGTTTAATCTTTTAGATGGTATCAGGGAGGCCTTTAGTCTAGAGCTAATTTTACCCACTCCTGAGGCAATAAATACCCTTCTGCACATTCTACCTAAAGTCCTTTGAACTATAAGATTTTTCTACTCTGGTTGATGAGAACTCCAACTATTCCTGGCCCATTTAAATTCTAAGGATTTTTTCCCTCTCATGCCTTAGTGGAGGGTGGTTTCCAAAGATGCATGTGCTGACCAGACCTCAGGTGAAGATTCCAGAGGGACTGTCTGCAGATCTTTCTGTGCATTCTCTCCTTGCTAGTATTCTGCCCTGCATAGTCCAGTCTCATTGTACACCTGAACTCCCAACTCCATTCTCCAGCCCATGGCCCCTGCCAAGTTTTACCTGGACTCCACTTCCCTGCACAACTCTCTGGAAATGGCCTCTAGGCAATAATCTGTGCTATTGTAAGGAACCTCTCGTTTGTTTTCACTTTTTCAGGGATTGCACTGCCTAATGTCCAATATCTGAAAACTGTTGTTTCTCAAGCTTTATCTGGGTTTTTAGGGAAGGCTAAATCTTATCCCTATTTCTACTGCTTTGTAAGAAGCAGAAGTCTTCTTATAAAACTTAAAGGTAGTTTTTTTTCCCCTCCTCTTTAACTGACCAAGAAACTCAGGCTCAGAGGAGTTATGACACTTTCCCAAGGTCACACAGCTGGACTGTGGAAGCACTGGGTCTGTAAATCAGATCCTCTGCCTTGGAAGCTTGTATGGCTTACCTAATGTTCCACACCACAGCCCCATGCTGATAACCCTCAATAAATTGACTAGGGGTGGGCATGAAGAACCCAAGTTCAGCTATTAGAATTGCTGTCTCTTGAATCTCCATTTGTGTCAAAGATTCCCCAACCAATGCATCCTCCTGAAAATTTAGGGAATGTTATGGACTCTCTTCCCGTACAATACAATTTTAGGAAATTTTTGACCTTGTGACAGAGATGGCAGGTAATCTAGTCACTATCTACTCTCCTTCTTTCTTTCTAAGAACACTCTAATCTTTTAGGGTACATTTAGCAATGTGACTTCCCTGGTGGCTCAGATGGTAAAGCGTCTGCCTACAATAAGGGAGACCCGGGTTCAATCCCTGGGTCGGGAAGATCTCCTGGAGAAGGAAATGGCAACTCACTCCAGTATTCTTGGCTGGAAAATCCCACAGACGGAGGAGCCTGGTAGGCTACATACAGTCCATGGGGTCACAAAGAGTTGGACACGACTGAGCAATTTCATTCACTTAGCAGTGTACTAACTCAGATACACACACAATTTCCCAGCCTCTCATGAAGTTTGCAGTGACCAGTGGAAGGTGTGGGGAAAACTTCCCAGGAAAGGTCTTAAGCAGGAAAGAACCAGCTGGCATGGACACTTTTGCCCCTTGCATTTATCCCTTTTTCCTGATCAGAAAGACACCCTGAGGGTCAGTGTGGAGGAGAATACTCCCTGTTACCATGAGGACAAGAACCCTCATGTTGGAGTCCATAGTGAAGGAGGCATGTGCCCTGAGTCCCAGATCCTGGACCTGCTCATTCAGGAATTCTCATGTGAGAGAAAAACAAGTCCGTATTTGACTTGACCCTTGTCAGGTGTCTATGTCTCACTGAATTCCTTAAGGAGAAAAGAGACTTTGTCTCCTTCATCTTTTGACTATAATTTTCATGATGACAAGAGCAGGGCTGGAAACATGGTGGGAATATTGTAAATGAAAATGACAGATGCTGTCTGAAAGTATAATAAGACACAACATTATCACCCATTAAAATACAAAGAAGTTGATGAGATTAGTCCATGAAGAAGCCAAAGTCTTGCAGAAACAGGACTTGGAGAGGTTAGACATGACATCAAGCAATGAGCTGCCACTGAGGCTACAGATCCACCTCTGGCTCTACCAAGGGCTTGGGCAAATCACTCCTCTTCTCTGAACCTGTGTTTCCTTCAGAATAGAGGGACTAAGGTCCTTCTCAGTTCAGACCTTCTCCTTGGCTTTGACATGATGAATCCAGTGATTATTACAAAGCTACTCTCTTCCTGTAAAGATCCATAGACATTTTAAGACACCCCTTCTTGAGCAAGGGGGATGTAGACTCAACCTGTAGGTCAGTCTGTCCCATTGCTGGTTAGGAACCACTTCTTGTGGGAGTTTGGACAGCAGGCTTTCCTTGAAGGAAAGGGTGTGGTCTGTTTTTGGGCACAGAGACACCCCAGGTCAGGCAACCAGGAGATCTGCTTGGTCAAGGGCCATCCAGCCACTCAGTGAAGGGGCAGCAAAGCCAGACAGCTAGGAGTAAGTCAGATGGACCAACACAGCTTTGAGGGCTATCTCTAAGCCTCAGTGTCCTCCACTGTGGCACAGGGATCATGGCAGCAGCTTCCTGAAAGGAATTAGGATCATTAAAGGAGATAAGAAGAATTTAAGGTGTCCATGACGCCAAGCTCCAAATGCGGACTATTATACTATAAGTGAAAAGTGAAAGTCTCTCAGTCGTGTCCGACTCTTTGTGACCCCATGGACTATACAGTCCATAGAATTCTCCAGGCTAGAATACTGGAGTGGGTAACCTTTCCCTCTCCAGGGGATCTTCCCAACCTAGGGAGCAAACCCAGATCTTCCGCCTTGCAGGCGGATTCTTTACCATCTGAGCCACCAGGGAATACTACAGGTCCTCGGCAGTGTGCTGGGGGATGTGGATGGAATGGGGGAACTGAATTGGCCCACCTTGCCAAACACCTCTGCAGCATACTTGTGCTTGACACCCAGTCATCTTTAAAACTTCCAAAGTATATCAGGAAGATTTTTCCATTTTATCCCGCTTCATATTGCTCTTTACCCCTGCCAACTAGGATTTATTGTTTCCATTCTCGTCTTTTATGAGGTGAGGGTAGTATCTGGGAGAGGTAAAGTGTCTTGCCCAAGGTCATGTGCTGGTCAGTTGCAGGGCCAGGTCTGGGTGAGGATGTGGTCTTCACTTTTAGGGATTTACCCTGTCCATTTCACAAGAGAAGAGGGACTCAAAAGATAAGCTGCCTGCATGAGAACATGCCACTTTGTAATGAACAACATATGAAAGTTCTAGGATGCACATTGGAGAAGTCTGGGAAGCCCGTGTGGGAAGAGGCAGGGAGGAGGAGGAGGAGGAGGAGGAAGCCATTCTAGGCAGAAGGGTATTCCTAGTAAAGTCACAGAGGTGGAATTTAGCCCGGGGTGTTAAGGAGCTATAGCAAGAGATGAGACTGGTTAGGCATGAAGCACCCAGATTTTGGAGGTCCTGGAGGATACACTAAGGAGCTGTCAAGAGTTTGGTTTAGTCTCTTAGCCCTTAGTGGGAGATGCTGGAGACTTCTGAGCATAATGACATTGTGATAAGAACATATGGTTTGTAGAAAATCACCAGGCAGTGTGTGCAGGATGGAACACATGGGGAATGTGGTTGGTGGGATTCTGGAGGAGGAATGAGCAAACAAAAGAAGCAAGTCAAACTGAAGTGATGGAACAGAGATGAGGAAGTGAGGAGGGGTGGGAAAAGGAGTTCCTGATGCTTGAAAACATCAGGGAGACTTTGATCTGACAAGTCCTATTTGCTTCTTTTGTTATCAGACATTGGAGAAATTTCTTCCGCGTCTAAAGATTAGGGCAGCAAGTGGTAGAAGGAACAACGTTGTGTGGTGCCTAAGAGAGGTCTGGGAAGTGGGGCGGGTTATCTGTTGGACGCTGATTCTACAGGTTATTAGCCGTGTGATCTTGATAAATCTCTGGGAGCGTCAGTATCCTTATCTACAAACTAGAAGGCATAATAAGATATAGTTCTTATGTCATAGGATTGATGTAGGGACTGAAAAGAGAGAAAGCAAAGTACTTAACACAATACCAGAACATAGCAGTAATAATAAGTGCTCGATGATGGCGATTATTGTTATCATCAGCACCACCACCAAAATCACCACCATCATCGTAATCTCAACAGCCATCGTCATCTCCACCGTTATTACCACTAGGACCACCGCACCACCACCATCATCACCACCATGATTATAATCTCAGCAATCGTCGTCATCCTCACCGTGATCACCGCGACCCATCAGCACTCTCAGCATCACCAGTCATCCCCATCAACACCACCACCACCATCACCATCACCACCACTGTGCTGCAGAATCCCAGGCTGACCAGGTTGGAAGAATTCTTGGAGGCTTCCTAGCCCGGTGCTTCTTATTTCACCAACGGAGAAACAGACCAGAGACCGGCCCAAGGTTAAGCAGTTAGTCAATGGCACGGCTGGAACTAGTACCCAGGTCCCCGGGTCCCTACTCCAGTGTTCTTGACACCAGACCATGTGTGAATAGTCTGAGCAACAAATATCCTTCACAACAAGCATTCTTAAGGAGAGGAAGGAGATTTGATGATTTTTTTTCCCTCTTCCAAGGATCCCAACTCTTCCACGTTTTTGTTTCATCTTTCCATAGTCAGTCATCTACCTATTGCTTTCAGACCCTCAGCAGGTATCAAAAGCAAAGGTGTTTCTTGTATTTTTTAAGTGGGGAAAATATTTTTTTAGTGAAACAGAGAAAAAGAAGACAAACTAGGGGCCACTTTTCTTGGTAGCCTCACTGATCCAGAAGCTCAAGTTCTGACACGAATGAAAAGCAGGGCTAAATCAATAGCAACTCCTACAGAAAATTCTATTATGAATGCTCTTAAAATTCTTACAACATTCTCAAAGAATTCCAATGGAATTCCAGAAACTTTTGTATGGAATTTTTGTAGCAGATCTTCATGGACTATTTCCTAAGCATTCCTGGAGGGCCTGCTACACTTTGGGGAGGCTACCCCTAGAATTCTCCCGTCACTTGCTCCTCTGTCTCACAGAACTCTTCCCCAAGTCCCACAGTATGGTCATAGAAGACCTGTGGAATTCTCAATGAATTTTTACGAAAACCTCCCAGAGTTGCTGTGTGATCCTTAATGAATTCTCACAGAAATATCATGGAACTCTACTAGAAACACTCCCTCAACTTCCATGGAACTTTTAACTAACTCTCATGGCATGCTAATGAAATCCCCATGAAATGTTCACAGAACTTGCATTCAATTATCTTAGAAACTGAAGAAGACACTCGAAAATCTTGCAGAATTCCCTGGGAACAAAAACAAACTGAAGCCTCTTGAAACCACCAAGGACAAGGCAGGTCGATCAGGGATCTCTGTCAAAGGACGCTCAGGACCAAGAAAGAAATGGGTGTTCTTCAAATGGAAAAAAAAGTGGGTAGTAGATGTGACTCAAGCTGCAACTTCCGACTTGAGCAGCAGGAAAGAAGACGCAAGACAGGGGACAAATCTGGGTTTTCTCATCAAATATTTTCCCATTCCACCCTGTGTTGTCACACTTCAAAGGCATCACCACCCTGGACCTAGCAACAGTTGAACGGAACGTGCCCATAAAATCCTTCACGTTATTAGTCATCCCCCATCCCCTTCTCTTGGAGCCCCAGGCTAGCCGTGAATGTTCTCCAAATCATTAATTAAGCCTGAGTCAATTAAAAGCCTTGGATGTTGGCACATAATGGGCACCATCTATTGAGGGAACGTAATTCTTTTCAGGGTGGAATACAGAGACGTGCCGGCCATGACTGCATTGAGCCCTCCCTGGAGCCTGCTGTTTCAGGACAATACACTGGGTTTTGCAAGTCAACCTCCACAGAAACTGGATCCCAAGGGGCTCGGCATGGGGGACAGCTGTTACACAAAGGGGATGCCCAGGGAGGTCAGGGAGGTGGCCGGGAGTGGTACCCAGCCTTCATTGCAGAGGCATCTGCCAATGCCTGGCCCGCTCTGAGCCAATCTGGCCTTGTCCCAAATTCTGGGCCTGGGAGCCGAGGCCTGACAAGCTGGCCCACTGGTCTTCATGCACGGTTTACTGAGCAGTCCTGGGTGGACTTCCTTATTCCAAGCTAGGCTGACTCCAGCTAGTTCCTGAGGTCCCAGCTCATGACAACTGCTGTCTAGGGCACCCCAGGCTAAGCTCAGTGTCCCCAGTTCATGCTTATTAGTCATCCCCCATCCCCTTCTCTTGAAGGGCATGTAATTAGGTGCCTGGCATATATCCCAATCCTTGTTAATTAAATGTGGGATGGATGGTTTAGAACCTGAGCTGTGGGACAAAAACTCTCCCTTTATATTTGTTTTACGATGTTGTATTAGTTTCTGCTGTAGAGTGAAGTGAATCAGCTATATGAATATATATACCCCCTCCCTCTTGAACCGTCCAACCTCTTTCACTACTGACTCTACAGGGCCAAGATGGTACCTGGCACACGTGGCTGTGCAATTAGATGATCGCTGAATGAATGAACGATGACGATCCCCAGAAGGCTATGAAAACAAGAATTGTAACTACCAATAACGGAAGACTTTCTGTGTGCCGGCACTGGTTTGAGCCTTTCCAGGTCTTAAACACTTTTAATAGAAGAATGACCACAGGAAAAAGGCACTTGTGCGGAATTTTTATGATAATAAATATATACTAGGTGCCCACTATGTGCTAGGCATTACCCTTGGCACTTGTTTTCCTTTTCACCATTCAAGGTGCAAGTTATTGGTTGAGCTCCATTTCAAGCTGTTGGAGCAGCTGTGACCAGTTCCTTGCAGGGTGTGTGGCCCTGAAATCCACCGGGATCCAGAGTCAATATTGACGTCAATAATAGTCCCAAACATCAGGGCAGTTCCCTGTCTTGTTTTGACCTTTTATTGTTTACCTCTCATTGGCCAGACCTGGGTCTCCAGGGGGACCCCAAGCTGCCGGGATACTGGGGCACTGAGTGTCTCATCTTTGCAACCTCTAGTGGGGGATGGACTAGCAAGATGGAGGAGCTGCTGGGGGAGCCGTCAGTGGTGGCTGCCAAAGTCCTGGGAAAAGCAGTGAGAAGTGGTGAGCGTGAGCCCCAGCCTTTCCTTCACAGAAGGAGCAGGGCAGAGATGCCACCCTACTGACCACCAACCTCTGGATCCCAGAGGAGCAAGGAAAGATGCTCTGCAGGCTGAGCCAACTTCTCCACTTCTGACCACCTTCCTGACTGTTACCACATCCGCATGCCACCTGGACTTCATTTACTTAACAATTTTCTTTCAATTCTTATCTTTTAAAAACTTGAATCTCATACTAAGCAACAATATCAATGAAATCACAGTTTGGGGGGTCTGTGTGTGTAGCAAAGACCAAGGTCTTTTACACCAAAATGACTGTCCCTTTCTTCCCTGTAGAAGCACCCTGATTTCTTTGTGCAGCCACCAGGCTGCTTGGAATAACAACTTACTGTCCTGGCCTCTCTTTTGGCTAACTGTGGTTTTATAACCTGGCCTGATCAAATGATGGGAACAAAAAGTATGAGTCAAAGGAGAAGAATGAGTCTGTGGTTTTTTTTCCTTTTCTGTTCTGTTTCTTGCTGTCTGGAATGTAGGCCTGATGGCTGGAGCTGCAGCAACTAGATTAGACCTTGAGATGACCTTTCTGAAAATGGAAATCCTGTGCAGCAGAGATAGGAGGAGGTAGGGACTTGATCTTGCCCCTTGACTTTTACCTAAGGAGAGGTAAACTTTTATTCCTGTTGAAGCCACTCATTTCCTGTTTGTCAATTTCAATGACCTATTTCTAATATAATGTGCTAGAAAATTTTCTGAGTACATATTAAAATAAATGCCTAAAAGGGACTTCCCTGGTAGTTCAGTGGTTAAGATTCCATGCTTCCACTTCAGGGGGCACAGGTTCAATCCCTGGTTGGAGATTTAAGAGCCCATATGCCATGCAGTGTGGCCAAAATTAAATAAGTAAACATATGCCTAAGTATTAACATTCTGAAAGGTTTATGACCAGTGAACCTTTGGGTTGCCCTAAAGGGAACGCTACCAGAACTTAGGAACCATTGAGATCCTGCAAGTGAAAAAAATCTTAAAAACTAGGAAGTGCTCTGCAAAACTCACCTTGGTGCATCGATGATGCAAAGTGTACACGCACGGCCCCTCTGCTTTCTTCCCAGGGATGATCAGAGCCTTCCATCTCCTTTCTCAGATGTGGCAATAACCTCAGAATTCACACTGAAACTTTTGAAGATAGAATTCCAAAGCCAAGAGTCATGGCTTCAAGTTGTGCCCTCTGCTGCT
The DNA here is from genome assembly GCF_029407905.1 of Bubalus kerabau. Classification (NCBI taxonomy): domain Eukaryota; kingdom Metazoa; phylum Chordata; class Mammalia; order Artiodactyla; family Bovidae; genus Bubalus; species Bubalus kerabau. The sequence goes on from NC_073630.1 coordinate 108,571,436, forward strand.
GGTTACTTGTGTGGCCTTGGACAAAGTATTTAATAGTTGATTCCACTCAAATCAAAGCATTAGGTTCAACTCCCCAAATATTTGCTGTCACTTAGTGTGTGCCTGTTGCTAATGCTTTGCGTCAGGCTCCCGGCTCTTGAGAACCTCGCTGTCTGGCTGAATGTGGATCTAGCCCTGGGAAATCGGGACAAGAAGAGTTAGAACAGAGACCTGGGCTCAGGGCATCAGATGCTGTGAGTTATTAACAGTTGATGTGCTGAAGCCACTTTTTGAAATTGAAGTATAGTTGATTTACGATGCTGTGTTAGTTTCTGGTATACAGTAAATTGATTCAGTTATACATATACGTATTATTTTTCATATTCTTTTCCTTTATGGTTTATTACAGGACAGGGCTTCCCAGGTGGCTCAGTAAGTAAAGAATCTGTGTGCAATGCAGGAGATGTGAGTTTGATCCCTGGGTTGGGAAGATCCCCTGGAGGAGGGCATGGCAACCCACTCCAGTACTCTTACCTGGAGAATCCCATGGACAGAGGAGCCTGGAGGGCTACAGTCTATGGGGTGACAAAGAGTCAGACATGACCTAAGTGACTGAGTACACACGCACGCACAGGATACAGACTACAGCTCCCTGTGCTGTACAGTAGGACTTAGCTGTTTTTCTATCTACATCGTAGTTTGTGTCTGCTGGTTCAGAACTCCTGATTCATCCCTCCCCCATCTCCTTTCCTCTTTGGTAACCATAAGTTTGTTTTCTATGGCTGTGAGTCTATTTCTGTTTCTTAAGTTCATTTCTGTCATACTTTAGAGTCCACATACTCCTTATTCCACTTTAGATACCACGATATCATATGGTATTTGTCTTTCTCTTCTGATTGACTTCACTTAGTATGATAATCTTTAGGTTCATCCCTGTTGCTGCAAATGACATTATTTCACTCTTTTCATGGCCAGTAGTATTCCGCTGTGTATATGCACCACATCTTCCCTGTCCATTCATCTGCCAATGCACATTTAGGTTGTTTCCGCGTCCTGACTACTATGAATAGTGCTGTTGTGAACATTGGAGTGCATGGATCTTTTCAAATGATAGTTTCCTCAGGATAGATGCTCTGGAGTGGGAGTGCATGGTCATGCGATAGCTCTGTCTAGTTTTTTAAGGAACATCCATACTGTTCTCCATAGTGGCTGTACCAGTTTACAGTCCCACAAATGGAGCTAGGAGGGTTCTTCTGCACCCTCACTGGAGCCCCTCTTAGTACCAGCTCTGCCCATGCCTCCCCAGTTCCATGCTGTGTTGGCCATGGTGGGAGGTGGGAGCACTTACACCATGGAAACTGCAAAGTGCTAACAGATGAGGGGCTTTCCCAAGCGAGCTGGTTGTTAAACATTCCCCATTGTGTTACCGATTGTTTATTGTGTGTGAAGCACGAAAGAGTGCCTGGCACACAGCGCCCTCCACACGCTCAGCGACGGCCGTCGTCGCCATTCCCGCAGGGCAGCGAGGCGCGCAAAGAACCCAGGCCTGGGCATCTTTCACTGCAACTTATGGGTCAGTTCTTGAACCTCAGGACCTAGGAGGGCATGGCCAAAGGGCAGGATGACCTTGTTCCTGAGGAAAAACAGGATTCTTTGCTGTCGGCCACACGCCACTGCTTCTGTTCAAAAGCAACAATAGTTCAAGAAGCAGCTTTGTGTTCCTGTTTTAACTGGCCGTTGAGCTTGCCTACCACTGTCCAGCTCTGTGACTTTGAACAAGTTACTTGACCTCTCTATGCTTCAGTTTCCTGGTCTCTAAAATGAAAATGACAATGGCATCAGAAAAGTGGCACCTAGTAAGTGCTCGCTCACGTCCAGTTTCCCTGGTTGAGCACTTATTAGGTGCTTGGTCCCAACACTTCACGGCAAATAGAAGGGGGAAATGTGGAAGCAGTGACAGACTTTATTTTCTTGGGTTCCAAAATCGCTGCAGATGGTCACTGCAGCCATGAGATTAAAATACACTTGCTCCTTGGAAGGAAAGCTATGACAAACCTAGATACGTGGTGTATTAAAAAGCAGAGACATCACTTTGCAGACAAAGGTCCTATAGTCAAAGCTACAGTTTTTCCAGAAGGTGTGTAAGGATGTGAGAGTTGGTCCATAAAGAAGGCTGAGCACCGAAGAATTGATGCTTTTGAATTGTAGTGCTGGAGAAGACTCTTCAGAGTCCCTTGGACTGCAAGAAGATCAACCCCAATGAATCCTAAAGGAAATGAACCCGAGTCTTCATTGGAAGGACTGATGCTGAAGCTGAAGCTCCAATACTTTGGTCACCTGATGGGAAGAGCTGACTCATTGGAAAAGACCCTGATGCTGAGAAAGATGGAGGGCAGGAGGAGAAGGGGACAACAGAGGATGAGATGGTTAGATAGCATCACCAATTCAATGGACATGAATTTGAGCAAACTCCAGGATATAGTGGAGGACAGAGGAGCCTGGCGTGCTGCAGTCCATGGGCTCGCAAAGAGTGGGACTCTACTTAGCGACTGAACAACAGCAGCAGTAAGTACTCAGTAAAGTTTACCACTACTAACTTAACATACTGCTAACATCAGTGGGGCCCTCACATCTGGGTACCTTTCACCTCCACCCACAGCTATTGAACCACCAGATCCAACGAGATTCTTTAGCACTGTTTGGAAGATGCACAAATGAGACGCAGAGAGTTTGGAGGTCCAGTTGAGGAAGTGGTGCAAGCGGTGTGGAATCCGGCGCACTCGGTCCACCTCCACCCTGCTCTGTTGCCCCACACTCAGACTGCCTCCGCCCCTTCCCAGCAGAGCAGCTGCCGGCCAAAAAACTTCTGTGTCCCCTCCTCGCAGCGGGAGCTTCAGAAGTCAGTGGCTCGGACAATTGCACTTTCTTTTCTCTTTCCAAAGAGGGATCAGCCTTGGAAGCCCTCTGAAAGAGCTGTGATTACATCTTCATTTGTGGGTAATGGGATTAGCATGGCCCATGGCAGAGCCTGGAGGTGGGGACTGGCAGCCCGGATGGTGATGGTGATGGCGGGGAAGAATTGCTCCGGGATGCTCAGCCCCTCAACATGGCCAGGCTCTGAACACTGGAGGGAGTGGGGAGGGGGGGAGTGGGGGGAGGGGCGGGGGGGCAGTGGGCAGGGTGTGCTCCGTGGCCTCTGATGGACGCAAGTAGCGGAAAATGGAATTAGCCCCATCCCGATGTACGGAGGCTTGACTGCCTCTCCCAGCCCTGGACTCTGCTCATCAAAGATCTCTGGGCCCAGAGACGCCAGAAATTGCTCTCAGCGAATAATGATGAGATAAAGGGTGTGTGTGTGTGTGTGTTGGGTGGGGATGTCTTTTTGTGACTACAGTCTCCCGGTCTCCCATCCAGGAGACCTCTCCCAGGCTATGAGACATGGGAAGAGACAAAAGCTGGAGCAGGGCAAACAAAGCCCGAGCCTGGTGATGCAACCTGCCTGAATCAGCTACATGCAGTTCTCAGCAGCCCTACTACGCGCCACGACTGTGATACTGGAGACACATATCACAGTGAGGCTTCTTTGTCACCTGGCTTCTGTGCCGAGAGCTTGTGAGCCTTATTTCATACAATTCTTACCTTATTCTCCGAAGGCCAGTACTGGCCATCCCAGGATGGTATAAAAAGCGTCCCATTTTACATAGGAGGGAATTGAAGCTTATGGATAACTGATGCTGAAAAAACACCCTCTAAATCGACATTGGTGGTCTCCAAATGGGGGCTCTGAAGACCACTGGAGAGATTTTGAATGTTGGGGTAATGCATGCTAACACATGGTGTATTCCTTTAATATTTTTCTGGAAATTTCCTCTTCGAAAAATTTTAATTTATTATTTTCCTAACGTTTCATTTTGAAAAATTTCAAGTCTATTAAAACGTTGCATGAATGAACATCTATATGCCCTTCATTTAGATTACCAGACATTAACATTTGCTGTATTTGCTTTCTCTCTCTGTTTATATATATAATGTATATTTATATATATATCTGTATGTATATTTATGCACATAGTTGTATATATGTGTGTGTATATACATGTAGTTATGCATATGTGTGTATGTATATATGTAAGTGTATGATGCATATATGCATATATACTTTGTGGTGAGCTGTTTGCAAACATCAATGACATTACCTCTAACTACTTCAACATGTATCTCCTAAAACAAGAGCATAACCACAATTGTGATTATCACACTCAGGAAATTTAAGTTTGATTCAATTCTAATTATCTAATTTATAATCCATATGCAAATCCCCCCCAGTGAACCCAATAATGTCTTTCAGAACTTGTTTCTTCTTGTAAATCCAGGATACAGTCAAGGACCATTCGTAGCATTTACTTTATCTTCTCTCTGATATGTACTCAGAAGTATTTCAAGCACATCAAGGAAGGGGATTCTGTCTCCCTGTGTGGTCAGGGACTGCTGTGCCAGCAGATCACAGTAAATTGTCTCTCCTGTGCACGTGGCACCTTCCAGAAGCCCTGCCTGTGCCATATTGCGTCAAAGAGTCAGTACAGCGATAATCCCTGGAGCCTGTCTTTGAGGGGCTTCCTGCATTCAGGTTCCTCACTTACCAGACAGGAGGTCACTTGGTCTGGAGTCCCCAACAGTCTCCTCCTCTCCCCTCACTCTCCCAACCCTGCCTTTGTTCAGAGCAGCAGCGAGCCCATATGAGACAACAACTGATCTGGACCAGCCCCAGCCATCCCAGCAGCCTCTGCTGGGTGCTCACTTTCTCAGCCTCCCCTCCAGCTATGGTCAGCCAGGTGACCAAGCTAGCCAACAAAGGTAGAAGGGGAAATCGGCTGACGTATCCATCTCTAGGTACCTTTTTCCTTTGTTGATAAAAAAAAGAAACTGCTTCAGGAGATGCTCCTCCCCCTCCTTTCTTTCCTGCCTTGAACTTGGTCGTGATGTCTGGAGCTGCAGCAGCCATTTGTGACCAGAAAGCAGCACACTGTCCGAGGATGGAAAGACCCTGGTTCTATGCTCTAATGTTCAGTTGCTGCTCCAGCCCTGAACAGCTACCTCCCACTGCTCCTGCTGGGAGAGAAATACACATCTTTATTGCCTAAGCTGCTATTGAGCGCATTCCTAATTGATACTTTCAGAGGCTTCTAAGAAACTTCCAGACACAGTGGAAAGTATAAGGCACATGGGGCCAGACAAAACCAGGCCTAAACATCAGAGGCAGACTCTAATTAGATCTATGAACCTGGACACACAATTAACCTCTCTGCATTTCAAGGTCTCAGCTACAAAAGAGTGAGGAAGACAGAAAGAAGGAAGGAAGGAAGAGAGGAACGGAGAGGGAAAGAGGAATTCCAGGAAAGCTGTAAGGCTGGAAAGACATACTTTCATACCTATATTCAATTGCTTGATGTTTGTCTTTCTGTCTTCAACAAATATTGGGCTTCCCTGGTGGGTCAGATGGTTAAGAATCTGCCTGTAATGCAGGAGACAGGGGTTCGATCTCTAGGTTGGGAAAATCCCCTGGAGGAGGAAATGGCAACCCACTTCAGTATTCTTTCCTGGAGAATTCCCATGGACAGAGGAGCCTGGTGGGCTACAGTCCATGGGGTCACAAAGAGTTGGACACAACTGAGTGACTAACACTTTCACTTTTCAACAAATATTTGTCAAGTTCCTATGCACCATCCATTCAATAACTCTTTAATGAGCATCTCCTATGCCCTACGCTCTGTTCTAGGCACTGCAGGTATGTCTGTGAAACAGAATTTCCTTCAGGTTTCAATTACATGGCAGTAACTCAGTTGGTCCAGAGATGGGATCGGTCCCATTTTTACAGATGAGGAAACTGAGGTTCAGAGAAGTGCCTCCACAGATGCCTATCTTGTGCTGGTGGAGCAGGGCCGCCCCTGACCCCAGGTGATGGCAGAGCCGTGCTTCTCTGGATCTCAGGATCAATCACGGGAAACGTGACCAAATCACAGGGTTTTTTGCAGTCATAAATGCTCTAAAAAATGCATTTCCATGCATTTGCAACATCTCTGGGAAGTGTGTTTCTGATTTGATGCCATTTTACCAGATACATAAAGTAGATTATCTGGAGAATGCAGAGGCTCAGTGGTGCATTATGAGCCAATAACCTTTGCTTTCAACTCCTCACGACTGATGGAATCACTGAGTTGGATGGAATCAGAACTGATGGAATCACCAAGCTGGGGGAACACTGGCCCGGCTGGCACAGTGCATGCTCTTCTATTTATTTTTAACATTCTCTTCTTTTCTATATTTTAATTTTTTATTGGAGTATAGTTGATTTACAATGTTATGTTAGTTTCAGGTACACAGCAAAGTGATTCAGTTTATATATACATACAAATACATTCTTTTTCAGATCCTTTTCCATTACAGGTTATTACAAAGTGATTCAGTTTATATATATATTAGTTCAGTTCAGTCACTCGGTCGTGTCTGACTCTTTTCGACCCCATGAATTGCAGCACGCCAGGCCTCCCTGTCCATCACCATCTCCCGGAGTTCACTCAAACTCATGTCCATTGAGTCGCTGATGCCATCCAGCCATCTCATCCTCTGTTGTCCCCTTCTCCTCCTGCCCCCAATCCCTCCCAGCATCAGAGTCTTTTCCAGTGAGTCAACTCTTCACATGAGGTGGCCAAAGTATTGGAGTTTCAGCTTTAGCATCATTCCTTCCAAAGAACACCCAGGACTGATTTCTTTTAGAATGGACTGGTTGGATCTCCTTTATATATATATTTCAGATTCTTTTCCATTATAGGTTATTACAAGATATTACAAGTTCCCTGTGCTATGCAGTAGGTCCTTGTTGGTTATCTAATGCATATATAGTAGTATATATCTGTTAATTCCAAACTCTTAATTTATCCCTCCCTGCCCTTTGGTAACCATAAGCTTGTTTGCTAAGTCCATGAGTCTGTTTATGTTTTGTAAATAAGTTGATTTGTATCATTTTTTGTAGATTACACAAATAAGTGATATCATACATTTGTTTTCCTCTGTCTGACTTTCCTGTCTGACATTACCTTGCTGACAAAGGTCCATCTAGTCAAAGCTATGGTTTTTCCAGTACTCGTATGGACGTGAGAGTTGGACTATAAGGAAAGCTGAGCACCGAAGAGTTGATGCTTTTGAACTGTGGTGTTGGAGAAGACTCTTGAAAGTCCCTTGAACTGCAAGGAGATCCAACCAGTCAATTCTAAAGGAAATCAGTCCTGAATATTCATTGGAAGGGCTGATGCTGAAGCTGAAGCTCTAACGCTTTGGCCACCTGATGCGAAGAACTGACTCACTGGAAAAGACCCTGATGCTGGGAAAGACTGAAGGCAGGAGGAGAAGGGGATGACAGAGAGTGAGATGGTTGGGTGGTATCACCGACTCAATGGACATGAGTTTGAGTAAACTCCGGGAGTTGGTGATGGACAGGGAGGCCTGGTGTGCTGCAGTCCATGGGGTTGCAAAGAGTCGGACATGACTGAGCGACTGAACTGAACTGAACTGAACTGTCTGACTTACCTTCCTTGGTACGATCATCTCTATGTCCACCCACATTGTCTTCTCCTCTAGCTATGCAAGGAGCCTTAGAAATTCAAGTGCAGTGTTTCTTCAATTAGGGGGAAGAACTCCACTTTCTAAAACTTCTACTAAGGTGTTGGTTGCTATCATTCCCTATCTCATTTCTTCCTCATGTCAACTCTGGGATTTAAATAGCTGTCATTCATTCCATGTTACAGATGGAGAACCAAGGTTCAGAGGAGTCACATAACTTGCTCAAGGTCACACAGCCTTCAGCCCAATTGTGATGATTTGCTTAGCATCTGTCTTCCTATTTGATGGTGAGGGCAGAAACCACGCCTGTTCCATTTACCATCAAATCCCCCTCCTTCAGGGCCTGGCACCTAATAAACAGCTGTGGGATTGAAATGTACCGTCTGGGACCCCTTGCTGCTGCAGGGGAGCTGTGGCTACAAATCTCCGATGTGGGTAACTTAGTCTGAGAGGGGATGAGAAGGTCATAGGGCAGACAGAGGGAAGGGGAATCAAGTTCCAGAAAAAGGCAAAGCCCGGCAGCAGCCAGATACCAACGTGGCTTTCCAATCATGACCCGGGATCTGCTGCATCTGGGTCTCTGCTGTTTCCATCAGACAAGTTAACCAAAGCCTGGTGCCACTTCCTGAAACAAGAAGGGGAGGGAAAGACACACAGAACTGGCACTAGGGCTCAGAGTGACCTGGAGCTTCTGGGCACACCTTTCCCTTCTCCAGACCTCAGTTTCCTCATCTGTAAAACGAAGGCAGCTGGCTTCCTAGACTCAGTCTTCTTTCAGTTCGAACACACTCCTCAGCACTAAAATGACTAGGCTTTTCCTAGTCCTTAAGAAGAGAAAAACTCAAAAGTCTAGCTTGACACACCTGCTTCTTTTTTTTTAAGTTGTTATAAGGAATCATTTATTGATGAATGTTACTGAACACACTGTCTAGCTTTTTTAAAAAGTTGTTACAAGGAATGCTTTATTGATAAACATTGCTGATCACACTGTCCAAAGTTTCTTTATTTTGATTTTAGAATGGATATATGTATATGTACAGCTGAGTCCCTTCACTGTTCACCTGAAACTATCACAATATTGGGCTGTACCCCAGTACAAAATGTTTTTGGTGTTAAAAAAAATAGTAACAACTACATTTCAATGAAAAGGGCCTCACAAAAAATTAAACATTTTCTTACATCACTCTCTTGAGCAATAAAAACAATGGCTTGCTTTTCCAAAAAAAAAAAAAAAGTAATACAATTTTATTAAAAATGAAAAAAAAAATACACACAACTTATCCAGTTGCAAAGATCAGGTAACTTAACCAGCAATCAGGAATCCACCTCATAAGTGCACAAATGATAACAAAAATCACACTCACAGGCATTTACTAGGTATTCATCATCCGCTTTCAACAGATGAGCAAACCGAGGCACAGAGAAGGTAAGTGATTTTCCCAATGAGCTACAGCTTCCAAGCAGTGGAGCCTGCCTCTCGGAGTCTGTGTTCTTAACCATCACACATCCAGTTTGGTGTTGCTGAGTTTCAGACCAGGACCCAGATCTTACACACAGTGTCTCTCATTGAACTGCTCTCTGGGAAGACATTTTCATTACCCCTATTTCCAGAGAAATCAGCTCTTGCTTACAAGGAGGCTGAATTTGAACTAGGGTCTCCCCTGCAAATTTTGTCCTCACTTCCTGAGAGCTGAGTCATTAAGCAGTCTGACATAGGCTCTGGAATCCCTGCTTTTCCACCCAGCTCTGTGACTGCAGGAAAGTTGCTCAATCTCTCTGATCCTTTGTTCCCCAGCTGTTTCATAGAACTGCAGGGGGTGTAGTTCTTTTTGCTTTGCCTCAGGGAAGGAGGAAAAAACTCCCCTGATGTTATTTCCATGGAGGCTGTCATGCTGGGGAATTGAGGAAACACACGCCTGCTTCAGGCATTCCCTTGAAGTTAACAGGGCCCAGGTTGGGAGGCTCTGTTTGTCCCACTGCATGTGAGGATTTGAGAGCAGCCAGGCTCCTCTGTCAGCCTGGTAGGCTGCAGTCCATGGGGTCGCTAAGAGTCGGACATGACTGAGCAACTTCACTTTCACTTTTCACTTGGGAGAAGGAAATGGCAACCCACTCCAGTATTCTTGCCTGGAGAATACCAGGGACGGGGGAGCCTGGTGGGCTGCCATCTATGGGGTCGCACAGAGTCGGACACGACTGAAGCGACTTAGCAGCAGCAGCAGCAGCAGGCTCCTCTGTAAGTGATCAGATCATCCCCCCACCCCACTAGGGTGCCTGGAATGCCACCACTGTGGTCCCCGCATCTCCTGACTCTGAGTATTTTAGAGTTGGGTTAGGAGATTCACTCCCGTTTTTAGAAGGCTCACCTTGTGCTATGCTCAGAGCTTGGCATGTATTATTCTTTGAGGTAAGCAGTGTTCTCTCTAATTTATAGATGTGGGAGCAAGGGCCCTGTTTCATATACTATGGTGGTGTTATATGATGAAGGGCGTCCAACGTCCCAGCCAAACTATATGGCTATAGCTGCCTGATAAATCCTGGCTGTGAACCTGAGGCTGTGGACTCCTGGAGACCAGGACTGTGTCTGATCCATGTGTATATCCCATAGCAGGGCTTGGCACATAGTAAGTGCCATAGTAAGTGTTCCTAGAATGAATGAAGGAGTGGGCCCCCTGTGTCCTGTGTCAGTGACTAACTGGCAGCTCACCACACCCAGTTCCTCTTCCTCCTGGACACGCAACTGAACTACATTTCCCAGACTCCCTTGCAGTTCTGGCCAATAGAGCATGTTCGTGCTTAGTCACTTAGTTGTGTCTGACTCTTTGTGACCCCATGGACTGTAGCCCACCAGGCTCCTCTCTCCATGGGATTTTCCAGCTGAGAATACTGGAGTGGGTTGCCATTTCCTTCTCCAGAGGATCTTCTCAACCCAGGAATCAAACAGGGGTCTCCTACATTGCAGGTGGATTCTTTACCATCTGAGCCACCAGGGAAGCATGAGCTACCAGGGAAGCATGACACAGAGCAATAGAACATGGGGAGATATTAAATGCACCGTTTCCAAGGCTGGTTCATAAAAACTTTCCATGCGATCTTCCACTCTTTCCTTCCTTATTGTCTAACCATACGCAGAGAATCCAGCAAAGAATTCAGAGGCTGGAGGAATGGTGGAACCACAGGATGAAAGGAGCCTGGTGCCAAGTCACCATGCAGAGGAAGGCTGTGGCAAGCGCCTGCATCGGGCTGTTATTCGGCTAAAAAATAAACGTCCATCACATTAATCAACTCAAGTGTGGAGGTTATTCTCCATTGCCTCAGACCACCATCAGACCACCACTGATACTGGAGTTGGAAAAGAAAGCTTCTCCTAGAATCAGAGGCCCTCTGGTTGGAAAGAACCTTGGATACCACAGATGCAAAGCTCCGCTTACAACATCTCCATGCACAGTTCTCCCAACCAGACTTGCACACCCACCGTGACGGGGAGCTCACTCCCAGTGGAGCTGCCATCTTCTGTCTTTGGGCGGCCGTGGCTGCAGGAGGGATTTCCTTACTCTGAGCCTTGCCTCAGCCCCCTACAGAGCCCACCGGCTTCTCAGTCTTCACATAGCTGAGAGTGAGGGCCAGGCGCTCCTGGGTGACCCCTTCTTTCTCTAGCCAGTGAATGTGCACTGAGGCCTCTGGCCTGCCAGGCCCTCTCCAGGCCGCTCACTGCCCTCTGTCCACCTTGCCTCTGGGTGTGTTTTGAAGCACCTGCACTGTGTTAGTCGTTTCCTGCGCACACAGGAGGTCTGGTTCTCATCACCTCTGCCCCTGGCATTGGTCTCAGTGGGAAGTGACCATAGAAACATTTCCCCAACCATCACATGTGCAGCTCTTGGCACCTTTTATCTCATTTTATCCTCACCACAACCCTAAGGGATATGGGTCACCTTACTCCCATTTTACCAAAGAGGAAACTGAGGTTCAGAGGGGTGATGCTATTTGCCCCAAGGACTATAACTAGAAAGCGTTAGCATGCGTGCTAGTCACTTCAGTCAAGTCCGACTCTTTGCCACCCCATGGACGGTAGCCCACCAGGCTCCTCTGTGCATGAGATTCTCCAGGCAAGAATACTGGAGTGGGGTTGCCACACCCTCCTCCAGGGGGCTCTTCCCGACTCAGGGATCGAACCCACGTCTCTTACGTCTCCTGCATTGGCAGGAGGGTTCTTGACAAGTAGCACCATCTGGGGGCTTGAGGCTCAAATCCAGGTGTGTCTGCTACGGAAGCCCAGGTTCTGCCTCTCAGATGGTGCAGAGCAGCCCTCCCCCAGCCCCCAGGGAACTACCGATAGAAGCAGGCTAACAACTCTGGCATTTAAATAAACAGAAGCGGGGCTTGCCTCCTAGACCAGCCATCCAGGCCTGCATCCGTCTGCCTTGCTTAGCCTGGCCGTGTCCCTGGAGGGCTGTGGCTCCTCCCTGGGCACCAGGGAGGCGGGGATTATGGGAGGAGCCTGCAGGGTCTGTGCTGCAGCCATTGTCTGTGTCCAAATCAGTTAAGGGAAGCCCAGAGTTTGGCAGGGCCAATTGCTGGGCAGACCTCTGCTGACTGGAAAGTTGCTAACATATGTCCCTAATCCGACCTGCCGGCATTTTCCTGGAACGCAAGAGCAGCTCTGAGGGCCCGCTGAGCGGGGACAGTAGGACCCCAAGTCACTGGTCCTGTGAACCTACTGTGTGCCAGGGGCTCAGGCACATCATTTGCTTTCATCCTCACAACAGGTTAGAGAGGTGGAAAATACTAGGCCCATTTTCCAGATAAGCAAACCGAGGCTGTGAAAGATGAAGTCATCTGTGAACGCAGCTGGAGGTGGGAGAGAGGAGATTTGTTCACACTCGGGCAGACCTGGGTTTAAGTTCCGTGTTCAGGCTGTGATTCCCCAGCCTTGCTGTTAGGAAACATTTATCAATGGCATCTTACCCCTCCCTAACCCCTTGCACACCATATGCCCTGTATGGATCGTGGGACCATATGACAATGGCCTCCCTGGATCATGAGCTTGGTGAGGGCAGAACTGATCCAATGAACCCATGTGTCCCCATGGTTGGCACACAGGAGGGCCCTGGAAGAGGTGAGGGAATGAGGCTCAGGGGTTAGCTCTGTGAGGGTAGGTGGGGGTGGGGTGGGGGGGTGTGGGGAACGGGGGAAAGAAGGAAGCAGGCAGTGCAAAATGGCAAAACATATGGAGAGAGAGTCAGTAAGAAGGCAAGTCTGGAGGGGAAGCAGGCTGCAGTAAAAACAAGAGAGAAACAAAGGGAAAGTCCCTCAGCAAAGGGACGAGCTCAACTTCTGCAGGAAAACAGACAATAAAGCAGGGCGCCATCTCATGAGGTAGTGAGCTCACCGTCGCTGGAGGTGTGCAAGCAGGGTTGCGTGAACCTGTGACTGAATGGTCCTAGGGAGGAACCGTGGATCTCACAGTGGCTGCATAGACTTCAGCCCCTGAAGATAGAGGTTCGGGTCGTAATAACCGCCCCCAACACATGATCACGTTGCCGTGCTAGTTTCACAGTTCTCGTGGCACTTTGCATGCAGGTAAGAAGACCTAGAATTGTAAGCTCAGCTCTGCTTTTCTACTTTGATATAAGGGCTCTGTCCTCCATGAACGTTCTCAAACCCACGCGGAGACCAGCTGTGATTCCGATGAAGGCTGCATAGCACATCACCACTAGATCAGGTCTAAATTCCTCCACCCACATCAGCACTGTCTGCGGCCTCCTGGTCCCTCCCCAGCCTCCTTTCCTTCCATACCTCCATCCAGAAGCCAGAGCTGCCCCCGCCAACCCTTCCCTGGCCCCCTTGGTCTGGCATTAGGTGGAAGCTGACCCTAGAAAGAAGTGTGACTTTCAACTCCTCCATCTGACCCAAGTCCAGGTTGAGTTTTCTTCAGCCCAGGAGGTCCCCAAGGAGGCTTACAGCCACAGGCTGTCTGCCAGCAGCTGGAGGACCTCAACAGGGTCCACCATGTTGGGGGATTTTCTAGCTCTGTGATCCCAGCCAAATTGCCTAATCTCTCTGAGCTTCAATTTTCTTAACCCCAAAATAGTATGAGCAGCAGTTTGCAAACGTTTTGGTCTCAGAAACTCTTTGCCCTCTTAAAAATTATTGAGAACATATCAAAAAGCCTTTGTGCATGTTGCACCTACTGACATTCAGAAATTCAAACTGAAAATGTTTTAGAGCATTATTGATTTATTTAAAAATAAAAAAATCTCTTGCATTAACATGAATAACATACTTTTAACTTTCAAAAAACTCAGAGAAAAGAGTGGCATTATCTTATACTTCTGCCAATCTGCTTACCGCCTGGTTTAACAGAAGCTGGATTCTCGTAGCTACTTCTTCGTTCAACCTGTTGCAGCAGGTCGTTTGCTGGCAATATATGAGGAAAATCTGGCCTCACACATAGTTAGAAAAGGGAGGAATATTTTAATAGATGTTTCAGCTAATTTCTTGATACCACACAAAACTTGACAAATGGTAGTATTTTAACAGCTAGTTGTGCTGTGAAATATGAAAACACATTGATGAACTTTTGGTGTTTTGTTATATTAACGTCCATTGGTCTGTCTGGCCCTTTGAACAGATTGTTTTACCTAGGTGTGATTTAGAAACTTCCTGTATTGGTCATTTATAAAGTGCTGGATCACTGACTTCTGAGATCTTCCAAATGTTGACATGTTAAATGATATAACATCAAAAAATCCATTCATTCATCTCACTACCAACTTCAATCATATCACCATGCAGAAAATGAGTCTCTCAGTAATCAAGCTCACAATAGTAGAATCTAGTTTTCCAAAATTCTAAATTTTGTCAAAAACTCAGATCTTCTCATCGGCAACAAACACTGTTCATTGCTCGCTCCATTCATTTTCAAAAAATATCTGCCCCCAATCCACGTCCGCATGACCGTAGTTAGCCTGCCAATCAGTCTTTCAACGTACAATGGTGCTTCCTGAAAAAAGTAGCTAGTGCAGCTCAAACCCAGACGATTGAAGTTGCTTTTCCTCAAGGCAATAGTCATACTTCAGTCTGCAATTTTGTCACACAGAATATTAAAAAGATGTGTACTTGAGGGTTGAGAGTTAAGAAAATTAAAGAGTCTTATTTTATTTCTCACTAAAGAGCACATAGCAGGGAACAGTACAATGACTATAATAGAGGTTGGGGCCAGTGCTTCTGTTCCAGTTGAGGAATCAGGTTTGCTCGTCACTGACATTGCAACATCAGTAAAATGTCAGCACGGTGAACCCCCGCTTAGTATTAGTCATAATATTAATATTAGAATACTAGATAGTATTAGTATTGCTAATACTACTATTAGCATTATGCTGCTGCTGCTGCTAAGTCGCTTCAGTCGAGTCCAACTCTGTGCGACCCCATAGACGGCAGCCCACCAGGCTCCCCCGTCCCTGGGATTCTCCAGGCAAGAACACTGGAGTGGGTTGCCATTTCCTTCTCCAATGCAGGAAATATAATAGCACACTAATAGCATTATAGTATGAACACAGTTGGGGGCTTCCCTGGTGGCTCAGTGGTAAAGAATCTGCCGCAATGCAGGAGATAGGGGCTCAATCCCTGGGTTGGAAAGATCCTCTGGAGAAAGAAATGGCAACCCACTCCAGTATTTTTGCCTAGGAAATCCCATGGACAGAGTTGCCTGGCGGGCTGCAGTCCACGGGGTTGCAAAAGAGATGGACAGGACGTAGCGACTAAACAACAGTAACATGAACATAGTTGTTACCTTGGAGACCTCAGGGAACCCCCAGATGTTTGTGGGCCATCCTTTGAGAACCACTGATAGGAGAAAAAAAAAGAGTATGTATTTAAAATCAGGTAGAGCCGAGTTGGAACCCCATGCGGTACTTTGTGATTTTTGAGCCACTCGCTTACCTTCTCAGAGCCTCAGTTTCCTCATCCTTAAAACAAGGATTGGAGAAGGCAATGGCACCCCACTCCAGTACTCTTGCCTGGAAAATCCCATGGATGGAGGAGCCTGGTAGGCTGCAGTCCTAGGTCGCTAGGAGTCAGACACGACTGAGCGACTTCCCTTTCACTTTTCACTTTCATGCATTGGAGAAGGAAATGGCAACCCACTCCAGTGTTCTTGCCTGGAGAATCCCAGGGACAGGGGAGCCTGGTGGGCTGCCGTCTATGGGATCGCACAGAGTCGGACATGACTGAAGCGACTTAGCAGCAAAACAAGGATTATGTTACCTGTCTTGCAGGCTTGTCTCCAAACTCAGATGAAGCAATGTCTGTGAAAGTTCTTGATACAGTGCCAGGCATTTGTAGGCTTTTTATAAATATGTCTTCTCTTCTGTTATGTAATGAACTGTGTCTTCCGGAATTCCTACGTGGAAGGCGCAAATGTCAGTGTGATTGTCTATGAAGACAGGATCTTTATGGAGGTATGCTCAGTCACTCAGTTGTGTCCGACTCTTTGTGACCCCAGAGACTGTAGCCCACCAGGCTCCTCTGTCCATGGAATTTTCCAGGCAAGAATACTGGAGTGGGTTGCCATTTCCTACTCCAGGAGATCTTCCTGACCCAAGGATTGAACCTGCATCTCTTACATCTCCGACACTGGCAAGCAGATTCTTTACCACTGAGTCACCTGGGAAGCCCTTTGTGAAAGTAATTAAGGTTAAATGAGATCATAAGGGTGGGGCCCTAATCTGATCCTTTTAAGAAGAGGAAGAAAAACCAGAAGTTTTGCGCCCATCACCCCCTCCCAGCAGGCACAGGGGAAAGGCCTTGTGAGGACTCCGTGAGAAGGAAGTCATCTGCAAGCCGAGAAGAGAGCTCTCGTCAGAGACTTGCTAGCACCTCGTTCATGAACTTCCAGCCTCCAGAAAATAAACATGTGTTGTTGCAGTCCTCAACTGTATGTGACGTTTTGTGACGACAGCCTGAGCAGGCCAATGCACCCTCCTCCCAAGGCCCTTGTATTGTTGGTTAGGATGGTTTGAAAGTCCTTTGTTAGCTGGAAAGAACTGGGCATGAGCAGATGGTAACAGTGCTAGGAACTCCTTTCCCAGACAGTCCTTGGGCAAAGCTCCCAGCCTCGAGGATCATGCCTTGAAGATTTCTGATGAGAACATTCCAAGATGCCAGTGGAAAATCCTGATGCTGGGTATTTATAAACCATATTGGGAAGAAAGCAATTTTCTGGTTTGTTTTCTAAAACAATAAACAGTGGAAAGAATGCCAGGGTGCTAGTTTGGACTACCACAAGTCAGAGAAAATCAGCTTCAAATCCGAAAGCCATCCAGCAGACTCACCAAGCAGACCTGTCACATGGGGACACCCACAGCCCATTTGCTGGTGGTGGTGGTGATGACGATGGTGACAGGGATACAGATGATGCTCTTAATAACACTGACAGTGGCGGTAGTGACGGTGAGGTCAATGATGACGACGGTGATATGATGGTGACGGTGACGACAAAGATGGTTATGATAACGGAGATGCTACTGATCGTGCTGGCAGTGACGGTAATGGAGATGATGGCCAAGACGATAACGGTAACGATAGCGATGATGGAGATGATGATGACAATAACATGTTTTGGGGGGAGGGAGGAGCATCAGCTATATGCAAGGAACTGGGCTAAGTGCTTTACACGTGTCATGTTATTTGATGAGATAATTCGATGAGATAATACCCGAGAAATAGATATCTTACACCTATTTTACAGATAAGAAAACTGATCCCAGAGGGGCTGAGTCACTTGCCCAAGCACGTAGCTGGTGAGGGGCTGAATTTGTACTCTCTCCACCTGTCCCAGGAATAATTTCTTTTCTTTTCTCTTTTCTTTCCTTTCCTCAGTTTGTTATTGGGACGAAACCTCGGCAGGCAAGAGACTGAAATCAGGGTTTGGAGTTGTAGGGAAAGGAAGCTGAGTAACTTGCCAAAGTCACAGAGCTTGAAAGTGGCCACGTTAGGGTGTGACTTCAGGCCTGTCCTCCAAGGCTCTGTCTGGCTTCAGGAGCTTGGGGCTGATGGGCAGGTGTATGGCCTTGTTGGAATTGCCAGCTTGACCTTCAGAATCCAAGGACCCCCTTGGGGAGCCAGGAGAGGGAAGAAGCTTGGCCTCAAAGACACAGCTGGGTGTTTGGGCCCCACCCAGCTTTCTTCTTAGCCCTGGCTACCCTCTCCTTACACCCCATCCAGCCCCAAGCCAGCTTCCTGAGATGGTCTCAGCCAAATGCTGACTGCAGCCAACTCAAGTGGGACAGGCTTTCCCGAGAGGAAGCCAAGAGAATCTCACGTGTTGGGTGTCTGTGGTGAGAGGTGCAGTTGGGTGGCGGGGAGCAGCTCAGTGGAGATGGGGAAGGAAGAGACAAAGGCTGCAGCCCCTGACATCTGGTTTGACCCCTACCCTGGCTCTGCGGGACCAGTATTCCCATCAGGCACTGAGGTTCAGAGAGGTTCAAACTCCTGCCCAAGCTCCTAGAGAAGGGAGGAGCTAGAATTGGCATCTGGATTCCTAGTCCTCTCACACTCAGGCCTTTCTCCCCCCACTGCGCTGCTTCTCTGATGCATGGACAGGTCAGGTTTTTCTGGACAGAAGGCCCTGGAGATGGAGAGAAGATGCATCTACCTTCAGACCACATGTGGGCAGGTGGCAGGCAGGGAACCAGCCCCTCACTATGTCCTGGCCTTGGACCAGGCTGCTCCACAGCCTTCAGGAGCAGGGGAGACACGGATGACTAGGCGATTATGATTAATGGAAATCTGATGCTCAGAGAGGTCAAGTGACTGGGCAAGGTCACACAGCCGCTGTGTGGCCCTGCTGGGGGTGCAAGGACCTAAGGTGGGCGATTGTTTCCCGCAATGACAGCAGGGACAGCAGCCGTTATGTGGCCCTGTGCTAACTGCCATGTATTGATCCTCCCCGCCCTCCCAACAACCCCATATGCTAGTTATTATTACTTTCCGGCACTGAGAGCCTCGCTGACACACCAGGAAGTGGGGCCCTGGGTTTGAACATAAGCAGCCTTGCCCCAGGCTCTGGGCCCCTTTGCTTTACTTGTCTGGCCCTCCTGCCTTCTTTGATCAGCGCTATGGACCCCTCTAGGCCTGCCTCAACCCATCCTTTCATCTCCTGTGCACAGATCCACTTCAGGGTTTTGTTTTGAATATTTCTTTATGTGCTTAACTGTGCTGGGTCTTAGTTCCGGCATGCAAACTCTTAGAGGGGTCTAGTTCCCTGGCCAGGGATTGAATCCAGGCCCCCTGCACTGGGAGCGCAGAGTCTTAGCCACTGGACCACCAGGGAAAGTCCTCTCAGATCCATTTTGGAATGGGGATACAGAAAGGTTAAGTGAGGTCACCTAGCTCATGAGAGGCAGGGCTAGGATTTGAACCCAGTTTACACGCTGCCCCTGCCCACCTCTCTGGCCTTAATCTCCACCCTTATTTCTGCAAGCCAGACACACTTGCTTCCCGCCTTGGGGCATTTGCATTTGTTGTGCTCTTGCTCAGGGCCTCTGGCTGAAATGGGCTTCTTCTGGCCCCTAGTTCACGTTTATCTCCTCACAGAGGCCTTCTCTGATTGACAGGCTGCTCCCAGCCCCTCCTGAGTCCTTTCTGCCACAGACCCCACTCCACCCTGAAGCCATCTTGCCTCTTGGCTTTCACACAGGCTGTCTGTATCTACCCCTTCCTGGGCCAGGTCTGTCTTGTCCATTCACGAATTCTCAGAGACATATGCTAGACTGGCACACGGCAAGGACTCAATGTTCATTCAAGGCAGGTTGACTTGGGGGGATGCTGGGATCTGAATTTGTTGTTGTTGTTCAGTTAGTAAGTTGTTTCTCTTTATGACCCCATGGACTGCAGCACACCAGGCTTCTCTGTCCTTCACTATCTCCCAGAGTTTGCTCAAACTCATGTCCATTGAGTCAGTGATGCCATCTAGCCATCTCATCCTCTGTCACCCTCTTCTCCTCCTGCCCTCAATCTTTCCCAGCATCAGGGTCTTTCCCAATGAGTCAGCTCTTCGCATCAGGTGGCCAAAGTATTGGAGCTTCAGCTTCAGTATCAGTCCTTCCAATGAATATCCAGGGTTGATTTCCTTTCAGATGGACTGGTTTGATCTCCTTGCTGTCCAAGGGACTCTAAACAGTCTTCTCCAGCACCACAGTTTGAAAGCATCATTTCTTCAGTGCCTAGCCTTCTTTATGGTCCAACTCTCACATCTATACGTGACTACAGGAAAAACTACAGCTTTGACTAGATGGACCTTTGTCAGAAAGTGATGTCTCTGCTTTTGAATATGCTGTCTAGGTTTGTCATAGCTTTCTTTCCAAGGAGCAAGTGTCTTTTAATTTCATGGCTGCAGTCACTATCCGCAGTAATTTTGGAGCCCAAGAAAAGAAAATCTGTCACTGTTTCCACTTTTCCCCCATCTATTTGCCATGAAGTGATGGGACCAGATGCCATGATCTTAGTCCTTTTGAATGTTGAGTTTTAAGCCAGCTTTTTCACTCTGAATGTGTGTCCCCCCCAACTTCCCAAACTGAAACCCTGATCTCCAATGTGATGGTATTAGGAGGTGGGGACTTGGGTCAGAGCCTTCATGAATGGCATTATTGCCTAATAAAGAAGACCCCAGAGAGCTCCCTCATCCCTTCTGCCACATGACATCATGTGAGAAGATGGCTGTGTGTGAGGGAGCAGGCTCTCCCTAGACATGAACCTTCTGTGATCTCAGACCTCCGTCCTCCAGAACCAAGGAATAAATGTTTCCTGTTTCTAAGCCACCTGGTCTCTGGTATCCACCTGTAAAAGCATCTGAATGGACTGAGAGAAGAAGGCGCTCCTGTCCCCATTTCACAGGTAGGGGACTGAAGCTGGAGCAGGGTAGCAAGTGGGATGACCAACAGCCCCTAGGACTTCCTCGGTTTTAGCAACGAACCAGGCACATCAGAAAGGGTGACCCTCCTCTCTCGTCCTCCCTCTAAGATGAACCTGACTTGTCGGACATGGTCCCTCCATCCCCAGGCAGCCCCACTAGTGAGAAAGGCCTGGAACTGCAAGGCTACTATCCAGTTGTGATGTGTGGTCTTCTCATTACGGCAGCTTCTCTTGTTGAGGAACACAGGCTCTAGGGCGCACAAGCTTCAGTAGGCATGCGCAACTGCCCAGGCTCTGAAGCGGAAAACAATGAAAAAGGAAATAAAACGCCAACCACCGCCACCAGGTAGCCCCTCTCTCCTGCTCAGTAAGAGACCAGTCTCTTCCCCAAACTACATGAGACCACCTATCCTGTCATCACCTGACATTGAGAAGTACTGAGACCATGGGGGGTTGGCTCCAGGGGCAGGTTAGACAGCTCAAGTGACAGGGATACAGAGACCCAAACCAGGACTCTTGCCATGTGACTTCCTTCCCGCTGAGCCAGGCCTGCCCCTCGTGCATGTCCACCCCTATACCCACACCCACCTATGCATGTGCAGACATCCGCTTTATATATGAGTACATATATATAATTTTATTTATCTTTGGCTGTACTGGGTCTTCATTGCAGGCTTTTCTCTGGTTGTAGCAAGAGGGGGCTTCTATCTAGTCGTGACGCGCGGGCTTCTCATTACAGTAGCTTCTCGTTGCAGAACACAGGTTCTAGGGTGCACAAGCTTCGGGCGTTGCAGCATGTGGGCTCAGTAATTGTGGGTCCTGGGCTCTAGAGTACAGGCTCAATAGTTATGGCACACGGGCTTAATTGCTCCACAGCATGTGGGATCTTCCTGGACCAGGGATCGAACCCCTGTCTCCAGCATTGGCAGGCGGATTCTCTACCACTACGCCACCAGGGAAGCTGGTTTTGAGTTTATGTAACATGCATGCTTAATCCATTCAGTGCTGTGACGGCATCACAAGGATAAAGTCCTTTATCCTTGCATCTGCATGCTGGGGAAACCAAGGCACAGAGAAGGGAAGGGGAGGAGACCTGCCATTCAGGGTGACCAACTCGTCCCCACCACCCTGGTCTTATAGAGTCCCAGGAATCCCTCAGTCCCAGGCACACCCATATGGCTGGGGGTCCGTTTCCCAGTTTGACAGTGATGGGCATGGTGCTAGGAACCTGACCTCTATCATTTCATGTCATTCTCACACAAAACCACTTTATGGAAATTATTCTTCCCATTTTACAGCTGAAGAAACAGTCTCAGAGAGGTTCAGTTGCCCACCCAGCAATAAAAGTGATGGAACCAGAATTAGAATCCAAGTCTTTGTGTGACCTTCAGGTTTTCCACAAAGACAAAATGCCCTCCAATATACTCATTTCGTCAGGATTTACAGCTCTCTTCCTGCAGAAAAGGGAACTCAAGTCACTTTTCTGGGTTGGAAATGGATTGTCAGTGTTGTTCTTTTCAAATAGAATTTGTCTGAACAAAAGGTCATCCATCAGAAAAGAGATTCCACCACTAAGAATGGTGGAAAGAGAGCTCCCCTTAAAGACCTTAAGGTGGCCAAGAACCAGGCCGTGGGCAACTGTAACTACAAGACTCTCCCTGGGGGTCACCCTAAATGGAGCCATGCCCAGGGATGGCCTGTGGCATTTAAGCCCCTGAGGGCCACAGATCATTATCTCTGGGTGGGGTCTCCTGGTTTCCAGGACTTAAAAGAACTTGGTAGCTCTCCTGGGGCCCAGCCATCCTATAAAAAAGCTCAGACTAGTCTATGGATAGGGAGAGACCATGTGGAGAGAGTGAAGCCATCTGGATTGTGTTGCTCCAGACTAGCTTCCAGCTGAATGCAGCCACGTGAGCAGAAGAACCGCCCGGCTGAGTCCAGCCAACCCACAGGATCATGAGATGTAATTAATCATTGCCATCTTAGGCTTCTGTGCTATCAAATGATAACAAATAATGGAAACCACCCTTGAGTGCTTCTGTGTGTGTTTCCCAGGAACAAGGACATTCTCTTACATAATTACCAACTGCAGTTATCGAAGTCAGAGATTTTAGCATTGGCACCATATTATTATCTAATCTATGGTCTTTATTCAAATTTCACCAGTCATTCCAATAATGCCCTTTACAGCATTTTTTCCCTCCAGTCCCAGAGCCTTTAAAATAATTTTGCTCCTATTGGCTAAGAGTATCACATACAACCACAGAACAGTAGGGCTGTCATATGTGAAACATATCACCCATCCACGCAAAGGAAATAGGGATTGGCCAACCCCCAGGCCCACGGTCCTAGTCATCTCCCAGCCCCAGGCAGGGAAGCCCTGGTAGAGTGGAAGGAACTCACTCTTCAGAGTCAGAGCGGGTTGGTTTCCTGATTCTACCCCAACTCTCCTTGTGACCACGCACAGGAGATCCCACCACCACCCCAGCCTCAGGTTCCCACCTGCAAAAATAACCACTTCCCAGATGGATGTGTTAATCTCATGGGCCTGCCTGGAGCAGAGCATGCCAGGAGGCAGGCATCCAGTAGACAGGGGTTTCATCCTTCCTTTCTGACATAAAGTACTTTTTATGGGTAAACTACATACATTTTGGCTCAAGAAAGTCTCCATGCCCACAAGACAGAAAAACAAATATTTTGTGTTAAAAAAAATGGCACATTCCTGGGACCACACTGGCTTCCCTGACTAAACATACCATGCTAGGCCCCCACGATTACCAGTCCACCATCCCCAGAAACATTCAGTGGCCAAAACAGAATTCCATCAGTGGCTTGAGAGAGATGCTCAGGTCCAAGTGGTCCACGCAGATGTTTCCAGAATGTAGCTAGACAGATGATGCCCCTCTGGGAGCCAGATTTAGCAATTCATGTAGGCCACTCTCCACTCCCTTACCTTTATCCCTGATTTGCACTTATAAATTCACTTTGGGGTTTGGCCTCCCTGCAGGAGGCCAATCCATCTCCTGCAGGGTTCATAAAAGAATCCAGTGACTGTCCACCACACAGCAGGGGGCCAAGGTGGTAGTTACATGGACCTGTCCCTGGGAGCAGAGCCCTTGGCAAAAATGAAAGACGCGGTCCTTTCATTGATGGAGATTGCCTAGAGAACCCTTGGAGATGGAATTAGAAGCTACCAAAATGTTGTTTCAAGCATGCCAAAGCCCAGGAGAGGCACCTGTGAGCAGAGTGGGTATGATCATGGCAGGTGGTCCCTCCACAGGACCTCAACCTCACTGCCCCACTGGCAGCATCAGGCACACCCACCCCACTCAAGGGGTGTGATGTCAAGGATCTGAGAGTTTATGGGCCTGATCTAAAGTCAGAGAGTGCTGGGTTCACACCCTGGTCCCCCTGGCACTGAGTCCAGTCCTGTGACCCAAGAGGCTTCTCTCTTGTGCTTTCTCACGTGGGCTCTGGAGCTGGACCGCCTGCATTCAAATCCCAGCTCCATGCTTCCTTGAATGCCCTTTAGCCCTCAGTTTTCCCATCTGCAAAATGGGAACAACAATGTGAACTCCATGATCAGGTTGCTGTCAAGGGCTTAAAATGGGGCTGAGAGCAGGTACTGGGTTATCACACCATCTCGTCTTTAACCAATACAAATGTTCCAACATCATTAGCCATAAGCAATGTGCTATTACTATTACTGAAGTGAATTCACATAGCTTTAAATTAACCATTTTCAAGTGTGTGACTCAGTGACACTGAGAGATTTCACTGTTTTGTGCAGCCCAAACCACTACTGGTTCCAGAATATTACCATCACCCCAAAGGGAAATCCTGTACTCATTAACCAGTCACTCCCCATTTCCTCCCACCTCCTGGCAACCACTCATCTGCCTTCTGTTCCTATGGATTTGCCTCTTTTAGATGATTCACACGGAGTCACACCATATATGTTCTCCTATGTCTGGCTTCCTTCATGTGGCATCAAGGTTACAAGTTCATTCACATATAATATGTATCAGTGCTTTATTCTTTTTTCTGGCTGAGTAATATTCCGTTGCATGACTATGTGTGTGTATCTTGAAAAAGAACAGAAAGTAAAAGTCACTCAGTGGTGTCTGACTCTTTGCAACCCCATGGACTATACAGTCCCTGGAATTCTCCAGGCCAGAATACTGGAGTGGGTAGCCTTTCCCTTCTTCCCAACCCAGGGATCAAACCCAGGTCTCCCGCATTGCAGGCGGATTCTTTACCAGCTGAGCCACAAGGGAGTCCATGTGTATATCTTATACATTTTGTTAATTCATTCATTTATCAATTGATGGACATTAGGATGTTTCCTGGAGAAGGCAATGGCACCCCACTCCAGTACTCTTGCCTGGAAAATCCCATGGACGGAGGAGCCTGGTAGGCTGCAGTCCATGGGGTCGCTAAGAGTCGGACATGACTGAGCGACTTCACTTTCACTTTTCACTTTCATGCATTGGAGAAGGAAATGGCAACCCGATCCAGTGTTCTTGCCTGGAGAATCCCAGGGACGGGGGAGCCTGGTGGGCTGCTGTCTATGGGGTCGCACAGAGTTGGACACGACTGAAGCGACTTAGCAGCAGCAGCAGCAGCAGCAGGATGTTGCCATCTCTTGCCTATGGTGAATCATGCTCCTGTGAACACGCGTGTACAAGTTTTGTATACTCGTCTGTTTTCCTTTCTCTTGGGTGTACGCCTAGGAGCTGTGGATGCTGGGTCCTACTATGTTTCTATATTTAAGCTTTTGCGAAATCTCCAAACTGTTTTCTAGGGTTGGCGGCACCATCTTACACTCCCACCAACAATCACAAGGGTTCTGAGTTTTCCACATCCTCACCAACACTTGTCATTCTCATTTGTTGATTACGGCCACCCTAGTGGATGTGGAGGGGGTAACGATGTGGTTTCATTTTCAAATGAAACCAAAAAGTTATTTTCTTCACTCAAAAACATCGCTCTACGTTGACCCTCTGTGAGCTCAACAGGAGACTCAAGCTCTAGATGAGGACAGATTGTGGCTGAGAATTTCCTCTTGCTGGGCCTCAGTTTCTCCCATTACAGGACCCAGTTGGTCTGGATTAGTGTTTCGCATGTGAGCTGTGGTGTTAGCAGCCAGGAGAAGAGGCCTGAGACATGTTGCCCCTAGAGTGGCATTTTGCAGATCCTCCCCTGGGTACCGGAGGAAGAAGATGAGTCATTTCGATGAACCTGCCTCCACCTAGAGTTTTTCTTCTTATACATAGAAACTTGTACACACTTGTGAGGGATTTGGTCCCACGGATCAATTTAGCTCTTTGGGATTATCGTGTTAACGTCTTAAGCAGAACCCCCAGCCCTCCTGGACACTGACAAGCTTTCAAGCTAGATTGGAAGCATGGACAGTCCCTTCCCACTTGCATTCTAGACTTTTCCAGCCACTGTCACTGCCCTGTATGGGCCCCAGGAACCCCTGTGGAATATTCCAGGCTCCCTCTGTTTCTATTTCAAGCACTTCCCCGCTTTTGCTCATGCTGTATGCCCCCTC